>NC_037334.1:106838480-107479191 GCF_002263795.3 Bos taurus | reverse complement strand
TCACTTTTCACTTTCATGCATTGGAGAAGGAAATGGCAACCCCCTTCAGTGTTCTTGCCTGGAGAATCCCAGGGACGGGGGAGCCTGGTGGGCTGCTGTCTATGGGGTTGCACAGAGTCGGACACGACTGAAGTGACATAGCAGCAGCAGATGTAACCTTTATGTTGCTGTTCAGTGACTCAGTTGTGTCCAACTCTTTGTGACCCCATGGACTGCGGCACTCCAGCCCTCCCTGTCCTTTAGCATCTCCCGGGGTTTGCTCTGAATCACGTCCAGTGAGTTGGTGATGCCATCCAACCATCTCATCCTCTGTCGCTCCCTTCTCTTGCCCTCAGTGTTTCCAGCATCAGGGTCTTTTCCATTGCGTTGGCCCTTCGCATCCGGTGGTCAGCATATTGGAGCTTCAGCTTCAGCATCAGTCCTTCCAATGAATATTCAAGATCGATTTATCTTAGGATTCACAAGTTTGATATCCTGGTAGTCCAAGGACCTCTCAAGAATCTTCTCGAGCGCAACAGTTCAAAGCATCAGTTCTTCGGCGCTCTGCCATGTGTTAGCCACTGTTCATATATTGACTGTATATTCATACATTTAATTTCTCTCTTGATTTACTGCCACTTGGTGAGGTTGGTATTGTTTCATTTTTATAGATGAGTAAGTTGTTACAGAGAGACTATCAGTAATTTATCTGAGATAAAGTAGTAAGTGATAGGGCTGGCATTCATATCCAGAGGTGCCTTGAGTTCATACTCAACCCATCTAGCTCATTTCCTCCCCTCTGCACATGGCATCCTTGTATACCTGCTTAATCGTGTCTGACTCTTTGTGACCTCATGGACTGTAGCCTGCCAGACTCCTCTCTCCATAAGTTTTCCAGGCAAGAATACTGGAATGGGTTGCCATTTCTTTCTCCAGGGGATCTACCTGACTCAGGAATGGTACCTGTGTCTCCTGCATTGGCAGGCGGATTCTTTACCAACCGGTGCCACCTGGGAAGTCGTAACACTCATTTTTTATCCCTGTAATGATAATTGTTACTTACAATGAGGCTGAGAAAGTAGAGATCTTGAAAAGCATTCTTTATCAAAATGTTTTATAGTTAAGTAGTTTAAGAGTGTTTTAAGCCGTCTGTCTCTAAATTAGCATCACAATTGACAATGGGAAGTAAATGTATTTTAGGTGCTTTTTATATGTGACAGGCATTGTATTTTGTGCTTTCATATTTTGTTATCCACTTTAAGCTTCACAGTAGCCCTGAAGTATTTCAGGATGAAAAATTGAATCTTTTGAAATTTAAGTAACTTACCCACGTTCACATAGTTGGGAAGTTATGGAGCCAATATTCTCTTTCTGTTTTGCTTGATTTCTGAATCTTGTCATTTGAGACCATATTCTAGGATTTTAAGCTGAGATGTACAATTCAATGACTATAGAAAATATTTTCCATCTGTAACTGGGAGTATTGAGGCTTCATATAATTCAAGAAGGCCTCTTCATGGGAATTTATCTTGATAGTACTTATAAAAACTTCTGTTCTCATGAATCCTAGTGAATAGTGTTCTAATAGCTTCCTTCTATACCCATTGATAGTAATTATAATGTATAAAATGTTTACTTAGTACTTTTATATGCTTTTCAGTGTGCCAGTAAGCATTTCTGATTGTTATTTTTAAAAAAAATCTCCACAACCCAGTGAGGTACAGGTGTGCATTGTTAAAATTCAGTGTAAGTCTTCTCACCTAATGGGCCTGAGAATGGAAGTTGGTCAGTTAACTGAAATTCAGTTAAATGATAGAATCACAAAATCAATATGTTTGATAAACATTTTAATTAAAAGTGTTATATAATTGTAGATTCATTTAGTGAATCTTTTGATATAGAGTCAAGGCCTTTTTCTTGAATTAGAGATAGAGTTTTACTTTATTTTACTTATATAGATTTACCGATGGCTCAGCGGTAAAGAATTTGCCTGCAATGCTGGGGACACAGGTTTGATTCCTGGGTCAGGAAGATCCCCTGGAGGAGGAAATGGCAGCCCACTCCAATATTCTTGCCTGGAGAATCTCATGGACGGAGGAGGCTGGTGGGCTGCAGTCCATCGGATCACAAAGAGTCGGACGTGACTGAGCATGTGATGGATGGATAGATTTTATTTAAAGTATAACAATGATGTGGCACTGCTGATTTTCAGTTTTTATTAAAAATTGAAGTGGGACAGGAATATGGGTGCAGCTTCTTTGAAATTGTGATTTTCCCAATATTTTATAATTTTATAGTGTCTTACTGAAAACTAATTTATTGGCATGTTTTTATGGCTTGTTCTCATTGAATGTAGAACATTCAACCAACTTTTTATAGCATGAGCTTTCTTTTTCTTTCTCATTTAAGTCAGTTTATTTAATATCTAATGTAATTATGTTAAAATAATTATAATTAGAAAAACAGGTTTGGAAAGAAACATCATTTCCTGTTGACTTATTTATTTATTTTTTTAATCTTAAGTTTTCCTGGCATTTGTTTTTTCAATGTGGTGGTGGTGTTTTTTTTTTTTACTGTGGTAGAATCTTCTTAATATTTACTATTTTAGCAAGTTTTTCATTTTAACAGCTTTTAAGTGTGCGATTCAGTGGCATTACGTATGTTCACCATGTTGTGTAACCATCGTGGGCTCTATTCTGATTTCTGATTAGTGGACTTTCAGGACCTATTCTAGCTACCTCATGTAGGTGGACTCGTACACTCCTAATTCTTCTGCGTTTGGCTTATCACTTGCATAATGTTTTCAGTGTTTCATAAAGTCAAACAACATAAATCTAGGAAAAAGATTCAAATTTGAGTCCTTAAAGTGGGTCAGATGAGTGGCAGTTTGAAAAATTTGCTTTGCTTTCTTTCATATCTCGTTGTTTGTGTTCCTCTACTACCAGTGAAACTACTGAATCAAATTATGACATTGTTATTTTTATGATTTCACAGACATGAGTATTTAGTGTAGTTGGGTGAAGTTACTATAAGATATGGATTAGGTTTTTTCACTGCTTTCTTGCATATGTATAATAGTGACAGTGGTGATATATCAGGAATGGAAAGAAGGAACAAATTTCCTCTTCTATTGAAGGCATACCTCATGTTTTAAAAATATGTTTTTACTCCTGGTTTTGAAAAACTTTCCTGTGACCTTGGAAAACCTAATCTTACTTCTATCCCAGTGGTTCTGTGTTGTGGTTTCAGTTATCTAGATTCTTTGTTGAATTATACTCTTCCTAAGGTGTTTGTTTTGTTGTTATTTATAAAAATAACCCAGTAACAGCAAATAGCTTGTTAAAACATATTTTCTTCTGTAAATTCTTAAGGGTAGTGTGCAAAATTTTAATTAAATTTTGAGATTCAGGGAAAATCATCTCCAAGTATTTTATTTTTATTTATTTATTTATTTATTTTTCATCTCCAAGTATTTTAGAGAAAATTTTGAAAAATACCTTTGGAGTTCTAGGGGCTTCCCTGGTGGCTCAGATAGTAAAGAATCTGCCTGCAATTCAGGAGACCTGGGTTCGATCCCTGAGTTGAAAAGACCCCCTGGAGAAAGTAATGGCTTCCCTCTCCAGTATTCCTGTCTGGAGAATTCCATGGACCGAGGAGCCCTGTGGTCTATATCCATGGGATCACAAAGAGTTGGACATGACTGAGGCACTAACACTCAAGGTTCTGGAGCAAAAGTGTAAATAATCTTAAAGGAAAAGAATCTTAAATGACTGTTATAAAGAGGAAAAGAATAAGGATAATCCTTTTTATATTAATTTAGTCTATAGTTCTAATTGCTGTCATGTGCTAATATGAACCATGGATTAATAGGTGGCTTCATTTAAGTGATAATACCCTTTGTATTAAATGCTTTCCTTCAGAGTTGACTGATGGGTACCCTTGACACATTAGAGTTAGAGGAGAGTTTCTATTACTGTTCATTCAACATGCACCTTTCCTAGGGAACCAGATATTGGACTTGACTTGATAGAGATTCATAGCCTCCTAAATGACATCCTGGGTTCTGTGTCTTAGGTGCCTAAGACCATTTACTGGAAGAATGAGAGTTTGGGTTGTGCCTGGCATGTCAGGTGCAAATAGCGTTGAAGGGCAGGCTGGGTGTGAATGTGTGTGTGTGTGTGTGTTTATTTCTGGGCTCTTTGTTCTGTCCCGTTGGTCTGTGCCTGTTTCTGTGCCAGTATCATACTGTTTTGATTACTGTAGCTTTCTAGTATAGCTTGAAATCAAGCATGTGATGCTTCCAGCTTTTTTATTTTTCCTAAGGATTGCTTTATTTGAAGTCTTTTGTGGTTTCATATAAATTTTATGATGATTTGTTTTAGTTCTGTGAAAAATGCCATTGGTATTTTGATAGCTATTGCACTGAATATGTAGACTGCTTTGGTTAGTATGGTCATTTTAACAATATTCTTCTAGTCCACGTGAATGGTTTATCTTTCCATTTATTTGTGTCATCTTCAGTTTCTTTCATCATTGTTTTATAGTTTTCAGAGTACAGATCTTTTACCTTCTTGATTAAATTTATTCCTGGAACTTTAGAACATTCATTTGGGGTAACGTGACTAGTACAGATAAACACCAATATGGATGCAGTCTTTCCTAGTATTTTCAATGAGGTTGTCTAAAATAGAACATCAGTTTCTTCAGTGAGACTAAATGATGGTGATTGTCCCTCGAGACGCTCTTCCCTAGTAAGTTATTAGGGTCCTGTGCTGCTCATATCTGTTGAGACCATTACCATGGTTCTTATGTATGTATGCCTGCCCATGTGGCTGTTTGCTCTATGGAAAGTCACAGTCACTTGTTTGTAGATAAAGGCATCAGAGCTACTTGCTAAGGTCAAAACACCATGTAATTGGTTTAAACATCTCTTCCAGACTGCAGCAGTATTCAGTTCAGTTCAGTCGCTCAGTTGTGTCCAACTCTTTGCGACCCCCCCATGAACCGCAGCACACCAGGCCTCCCTGTCCATCACCAACTCCCGGAGATAACCCAAATTCATGTTCATCGCATCAGTGATGCCATCCAGCCATCTCATCCTCTGTCGTCCCCTTCTCCTCCTGCCCCCAATCCCTCCCAGCATCAGGGTCTTTTCCAGTGAGTTAGTTCTTCGCATCAGGTGGCCAAAGTATTGGAGTTTCAGCTTCAGCATCAATCCTTCCAGTGAATATTCAGGACTGTTTCCTTTAGGATGGACTGGTTGGATCTCCTTTAGAGGGGAGACTCCAGGGGACTCTCAAGAGTCTTCTCCAACACCACAGTTCAAAAGCATCAGTTCTTCTGTGCTCAGCTTTCTTCACAGTCCAACTCTGACATCCAGACATGACTACTAGAAAAACCATAGCTTTGACTAAATGGACCTTTGCAGCAGTATAACTTACCTGTTTTAACATGAGACTCTACCAAGCTGTCCACAGACGTTGATGTCTAAGAGTCTTATAGACACCTGTTACTTCTTTTATCCAGATTCTCTTCTGTTTCTCAGTAATCCTGGCTGGTGCACTAAGTGTTGAGGTCTCTTTATTGCTCAGTATCTGAATAAATTGACAAATAAGACATTGGAATAGTGGCAGAGGGAAAACAGCAGCTTTAATACACAGAAAGGCTAGATTGGGAATGTTGCTTACTAAGAGAGTTGAATACATCTGTTAATGCAAATGCTATAGTTTGGTCAGTGGGCATAGTCATCGTTCACTAGGCTGAATCAGCAGTGTCCTGCAAATGTAGAAGTAGGGTGCTCCTTGTGGGCAGTTTATTCTCAAGGGGCAAAAGAACAGAGATGAACTGAACATATTCAGTTTATTAATGTAAGCTAATTAATAATCCGTGTAGAGACCAGGAGTTAGACCAGAGTTCACAGGAAGGACGCAATAGTAGAGAAGCATTTCCTGTCTGTTTCTGTGTGTGTTTTCTTGATTTATTCATTTTAGAACATTTGTGCTGTTTCCTTGCTATGGAAAGATGAGGATTTAGCTCACTTATCCTTTTCTATCTCCTATCCCTTCAGAGTATCAAAATAGTTCTAATTTTGATTAAATAAGTATTCAGTATTTACATTTTATAATTGTGTACTTACCTTTTTTCCATTTGGAATTTTGTTTTTATCAAAATGAATAAATACCTTTTGTCCTCATTTACTTTACTAGTTTTTATATCTTAACAGTGATGGAGCCCACAGCTCCCCCCACCTGTTTTAGTATCTATATATAGATGCTTAGTTAAATTTATTTTCTTAAAGCAGACAACAGTCTGGACTTCTTGAATGTATGCTGCTGCTGCTGCTGCTAAGTCACTTCAGTCATGTCCGACTCTGTGCAACCCCATAGACGGCAGCCCACCAGGCTCCCCTGTCCTACTTTTGCATTAATGGTCGTCTTAGTGTCTTACCGTCACTGTTATTTTCAATGTTTTCTTCTTCTTGCTGTTCTGTGAGATGTCCTATTACCTAGGCGTCATGCCTTGTTTCTCTGGATGTATTCTTATGTTTTATAGAGCACAGACTGTGATCACTTCCTGTATGGGATGTATGAATGTATGGGATGTATGAATATATGGGACGTAAGTCTTTTTTGAGAATTTGCACGTGTCAAAATGTCTCTTTTCTACCCCTCACACTTAATAGAATCATAGATTTGAAATAATTTTCCTTCAGTATTTAATGGCGTTGCTCTATTGCTTTCTTTCAGTGTTGTCATTAAGAAGTTTGATGCTATTTTCATCTTTAACCCTCTGTATGAAATCTGTTTCTTACTAGCGATCTGCAGAATATTTTTTATACCCACAGTTACGAAACTTTATGATGATTTGCCTTGGCATAGATCTTCTTTTGTCATTTGTGGTTAGATGTACGGGTGAGTCCTTTTGGTCTGGAAGTCCGTATCCTCTCATCCTGGAACATTTTATGGAGTTATTTCTTTTAATTCCTCCATTTTCGCTTTGAAAACAATCATCCTCACATTTTCAGAAGTGTGCTGTTGCTCTCGTCTGCCAATGGCCTGCCCCTGTCGGAGGACGCTGTGGTGCACGGCCCTCTGTGGTGCACGACCCTCGGTGAACCCGTCTTTCCCTGCTGTCTGAGCGGGGCAGGGGCGGGCTCTGCAGCAGTGGGCGGTGCTCTGAGGGGCTGACTGCTTTTTTACTGCACTTCTCAGGAACCCTGGTGTCTTCCACACCAGCCTTGCCCTCACTGCTGTACACATGTGACCTTGTTGGGTGTGTTGGTTGTGAGCTAAGATACTACTGCTCTGCTTTCTTCACTTACTGACTTTCAATTCAGCTCTCTGGTCTGAGTAACATGTATGTTTGTTCTAGAAATATATGTGCCTTTTTAATGTATTGTAAGATCTGGTAGCACATCTAACGAACGTGATGAAAATTGATGACAAAAATGCTATGTCACTGTATCTGCAACAGCAGTAACGTTACATGAGATTATTTTTGCTTCCTATTGTTTATAGAGTTATGCATACTGCTAAACTACTATGATTGTCTGTTAATAAGTGAAGGAGAGGTTAAAGTTCATTAGAGAATAGCAAGTAAATAAAAATTTACCTTTTTTTTTCCCTTTTGCATTTACCTGGAATCCTTGATTTCCACCTGTGGACCCAATTTAGAACTGTTGAATTAAATAGAACACGGTAGTATATGGGACCATAATCATGGATCCCTTTATTTGTCCATTTTTCAAAAAGACTTCTTTACAATGAAAAACTCTGATCAACCTTTTCAGTGATTCAACAAATATTTACTAAGTATCAGCTGACTATTAGACATGGGCACCAGGGCTACATTAGTGAAATCTCTGTCTTCATGGAGTTTATATTTCCAGTGGAATATATATTTGGTTATTGTGTTACCTAGATTAAAATAACATGCCTTGTGTATATCACCATTCCTAGAAAAATAGTTGAAATTGTGTATCTTTCTTACTTTATTTGAAACAAAACTTGGAAGTTTTTGTTTACAAATGATTTATTTGCAAAAAGATGTGAGAAGATTGGTAAAAAAGAAAAAAAAACAATACCCATTATTGTACCGATCAGAAATAACTACTGTAAACACTTGGGTGTATATTTCATCTCCTTTCTATACATATGTATATGTTTAAATATGTATGTGTATACATAAACATTCATAATTAGTAGAATTATATTATAAAAATATGTACAGTTTACATTTTATTTGTCAAGTGTTTACTTCAATTTTTTTTTGTTGTTGTTGTTCAGTTACTCCGTCATGTCCGACTCTTTGTTACCCAATGGACTGCAGCACACAAGGCTTCCTTGTCTTTCACCATCTCCTGGAGCTTGCTCAAACTCATGTCCATTGAGTCAGTGATGTTATCCAACCATCTCATCCTCTGTCGTCCACTTCTCCTCCTGCCTTCAATCTTTCCCAGCATCAGGGTCTTTTCCAATGAGTCAGCTTTTCACATCAGATGGCCACAGTATTAGAGCTTCAGCTTCAGTATCAGTCCTTCCAATGAATATTCAGGGTTGATTTCCTTTAGGACTGGCTGACTGATCTGCTTGCAGTCCAGAGGACTCTCAAGAGTCTTCTCCAACACCACAGTTCAAAAGCATCAGTTCTTCAACGCTCAGCCTTTTTATGGTCCAGTTCTCACATCCATACATGTCTACTGGAAAAACCATAGCTTTGACTCTACGGACCTTTGTCAGCATATTAATGTCTTTGTTTTTTAATATGTTGTCTAGGTTTGTCATAGCTTTTCTTCCAAGGAGCAAGTCTTTTAATTTCATAGCTGCAGTTATCATCTGCAGTGATTTTGGAGCCCCCAAAAATAAAGTCTGCCACTGTTTCCATTGTTTCACCATCTGTTTGCCATGAAGTAATGGGATGGGATGCCATATTCTTAGTTTTTTGAATGTTGAGTTTTAAGCCAGCTTTTTCACTCTCCTTTTTTACCTTTATCAAGATGCTCTTTAGTTCCTCTTCGCTTTCTGCCATAAGGGTGGTGTCATCTGCATATCTGAAGTTATTGATATTTCTCCCAGCGATCTTGATTCCAGCTTGTGCTGCATGCAGCCTGGCCTTTCTCATGATGTACTCTGCATATAAAGTAAGCAGGGTGACAATATACAGCCTTGATGTATTCCTTTCCCGATTTGGAACCAGTCTGTTGTGCCATGTCTGTTTCTAACTTGCTTCTTGACCCGCTTATAGGTTTCTCAAGAGGCAGGTCAGGTGGTCTGGTATTCCAGTCTCTTTAAGACTTTTCCACAGTTTGTTGTGCTCCACAAAGTCAAAGGCTTTCAGTTCAGTCGCTCAGTCGTGTCCGACTCTTTGCGACCCCATGGACTGCAGACGCCAGGCTTCCCTGTCCATCACCAACTCCTGAAGCTTGCTCAAACTCATGTCCATCTAGTCGGCGATGCCATTCAACCATTTCATCCTCTGTCATCCCCTTCTCTTGCCTTCAATCTTTCCCAGCATCAGGGCCTTTTCCACTGAGTCATTTCTTCCCATCAGATAGCCAGAGTATTGGAGCTAACTTCAGCTTCAGCATCAGTCCTTTCAGTGAATATTCAGGACTGATTTCCTTTTGGATTCACTGGTAGAAATTATTAGTCAGTCAGTGTAGAACTGCCTGAAATCAAAGGCTTTAGTGTAGTCAATGAAGCAGAAGTAGCTGTTTTTCTGGAATTAGCTTGCTTTTTCTGTGATCCAATGGATGTTGGCAATTTGATCTCTGGTTCCTCTGCCTTGTTGAAATAGCTTGTACATCTGGCAGTTCTCGGTTCATATACTGTTGAAGCCTAGCTTGATGGATTTTGAGCATTACTTTGCTGGCATGCGATATGAGTGCAATTGTGTGGTAGTTTGAGCATTCTTTGGCATTGCCTTTCTTTGGGATTGGAAGGGAAACTGACCTTTTCTAGTCCTGTGGCCTCTGCTGATTCTTCCAAATTTCCTGGCATATTTGGAAAAGTGTGGCACTTTCACAGCTTCATCTTTCAGGATTTCAAATAGCTCAGCTGGAATTCTTTCACCTTCACTAGCTTTGTTTGTCCTGATGCATCCTAAGGCCTACTTGGCTTCACATTCCAGGATATCTGGCTCTAGGTCAATGATCACACCATCTTGGATATCTAGGTCATTAAGATCTTTTTTTGTATAGTTCTGTGTATTCTGCTTCTGTCCATACTGTTTCTGTCCTTTATTGTGCTCATCTTTGCATGGAGTGTTCCCTTGGTATCTCTGATTTTCTTGAAGAGATCTCTAGTCTTTCCCATTCTATTGTTTTCCTCTATTTCTTTGCACTGATCACTGAGGAAGGCTTTCTTATCTCTCCTTGCTATTCTTTGGAACTCTGCATTCAAATGGGTATATCTTTCCTTTTCTCCTTTGCCTTTCACTTCTCTTCTTTCCTCAGCTATTTGTAAGGCCTCCTCAGACAACCGTTTTGTTTTTTGCCTTTCTGTTTTTTGGGGATGGTTTTTATCACCGTCTCTTGTACAGTGTCACGAACCTCCGTCCATAATTCTTCAGTCACTCTATCAGTTCTAATCCCTTGAATCTATTTCTCACTTCCACTGTGTAATCTGAAGGGATTTGATTTAGGTCATACCTGTGCAGCTTAATAGTTTTCCCTTCTTTCTTCAATTTAAGTCTGAATTTGGCAATAAGGAGTTTATGATCTGAGCCACAGTCAGCTCCCGGTCTTGATTTTGCTGACTTTATAGAGCTTCTCCATCTTTGACTGCAAAGAATATAGTCAGTCTGATTTCGGTATTGACCATCTGGTGATGTCCATGTGTAGTCTTTTGTGTTGTTGGAAGAGGGTGTTTGCTATAACCAGTGCATTCTCTTGGCAAAACTCTGTTAGCCTTTGACCTGCTTAATTTTGTACTCCAAGACCAAATTTGCCTGTTACTCCAGGTATCTCTTGACTTCCTACTTTTGCATTCCAGTCCCCTATGGTGAAAAGGACATCTTTTTTTTTGGCATTATTTCTAGAAGTAACTAGACCTACTTCTGGTAGGTATGCATAATAACTGTTCAACTTCAGTTTTTTTGGCATTAGTGGTTGGGGCATAGACTTCGATTAATGTGATATTGAATGGTTTTCCTTGGAAATGAACCAAGATTATTTCAATTTAATGGTTATCTAATATTCAATTTTATGCAAACACCATAATTTATAACTTTAAGTTATTTTCTCTATTTTACTATTTAAAAAAGTCTTATGCTAATTTCTTGTAGCTAACTGTTACCAAACACCTTTAGTTAATTATTTCAATAATCTGTTATGAATAATTTTAAATACATGGAAAATTTGAAAGAATTTTAGAATGGACACCTGAATACCCACTATCTAGGTTGTATAATTAACTTTTAGTGTGTTGACTTTACTGTACATCTAGTCAATTATCCATTCTTCTTACATTTTTTGGTAAATATTTAGATGCCGAGTCATATAATTTTCAGGCCTATTTTATAAAATTTAAAAAAGTTTCTAAATTCTCCATGATTTTTAGTAATAATTTATACACTTTGAACTCTTGTCAACACTGGGTTTCTTGTTTTAATGTAACTTTTTAGATAATTTTTGATTTATAGATTTTTACTAAATTTTCTCATTTTATCTAAGATGACTTTCTTCATATGTAACACTCATAAAACAATGTTTATTTATCGTTTGCTTTAATTATCTAATTTCTACTCTAGATTTTGGAAAGAAATGTATATAATTTGTTCTATATGGTGCTTCATGTTTTTTAAGGGGGACATTATACTTGTAACTTTTTAATGTACACTTGAGGAAAGTAATCAGGAAATCACTAGTCCCTTTTCTTTTGGTGTTTGCAGTAAGTGTGTAAATAAGTGTTAACTGGAATATTGGCTCTAGCACATTCAGTCTTTTTTCTCTATCACAGTGTCAATGGGCCGATGGAGAAAAAGGACACATTGCGGGCAGTCAGAGCTGGAAGCAGAATCTCATGAACTAAGCACTCGTTCACTCACTCACTGCATCATGGTTCACTTCTTGGACTTTGGTTTTATCCCTTGGACCTCTATTCCTTTCAGTCTAACAGTATGACTGATAAAAAGACTTAAGAGTAACACAGATACAAATTTGAAGTGTAAAGGAACCTAGGCCTTTTGGTGGATGGAGAGTGTGAGGCAGTTGAAGCAAGGAAATGATTAGAAGGTCACAGGGCTTACACAGCAGTGTTTTAAATGAGAGATTGCCTGCATTCTATTTTAAGAGGAATTGATAAATAATTATTTAACTTTGGTATAGCTATTTAAAAAGTTGTTTGGAAATCCCTCTAGAAATATGTTGACTTTGTTATTTTTGGAGCATTCAGCGGAATCTCTTTATTTACAGCTGGGGTCGAAATGCAGAGAACTGAAAGATATTCATTTCGGCCAGTGTTACAAGATCTCAGATGAAGGCATGATCGTCATAGCTAAGGGCTGTCTGAAATTACAGAGAATATACATGCAGGAAAACAAATTAGTAAGTACTTCTTATCATCCTTCTGTTTTTCATTTAACTCTTGAATTCCTTATAACGCAGTGTTATCAGGTTTTTTCTGCTGATTTCTTTTGGTGGTTTAGAGGCAAATTCTACTTCAAAGCAAGAATCTTCTGAAAACAGTGATTTTTATAATTTGATTTTATAGTCATGTGGATGCTTGCTTATATGTGGTACTTACATGTTAAAAATTCTTCATTAGCATGTGTTAATGTGTTTTTTCCTAAACTGTGACAGTGGTAAAAATTAATTGGAAAAAATGAAATTTGGCTGCCAAACATGAGTATGTAGTTGTCATTCCTTCTGACTCCCCTAGGGGTTATAATAATTTTAGATAGTTAGGGATTTTTAACATTCAAGAAGATGTACATTTGTGAAATAGAGCCTTTCACTTAGTATGGCATAAAATGGGATTCAGTAAATTGAGACAGATAATCTTGGTAGTTACATAGGTTTTAGAGTGTTACATAGAATTTATATTATGTTTTAAGCACATGTGTAGATAATCATACACACTGTTTAAAACCATGTAATTTTCTCTTTTTGAGATATACTTTACATATCATAAAATATACCTTTTAAAAATGTACAATTCAGTATTTTTTAGTATATTCATAAAGTTATGCAGTCATCATCACTAGTTCTAAAATGGTTTTATTATCCCATAAAGGAACTTTGTGTCCATTAGCTGTCCCTCTTTATTCCGCCTTCTTCTAGCTCATGGCAACTGGTAGTCTACTTTTGGTTTCCATGGATTTGTCTGTTCCAGGCATTTCATATAAACAGAACACAATATGTGGTCTTTTGTATCTACCTTCTTTGCCTTACCATATTTTTTCAAAGTTCATTTGTGTTGTAGCATGTATCAGAGCTTCATTCCTTTTTATAGCAGAATAATATTCCAAATTCATTTAACTTTGATTTGATGAGTATGCAGTATAGAAAGAGAAAACTTTTTAACAGAAAAAGTTGTCACTGCAGAGGCGTTAGTAGAGTTCTTGATGTCGAAAAAATACTCTACATTAAAATGTAGGCAAGATGGTCCTGACCGTGTATCAGATTTATAAAGAAGATGTGCTTTTTAACTCTATCTGCAAATGAAGAGATCTTTTTGTTGCTCCCCCCTCCTTAGAGTTAGTTTACAAAATTTAGTAATACCTCTCATGTATTAAGGTAAGTTTTGAAAAGTCTCTAAGAAACCTCAGCACTTCAAGTAAGATAATGCTTTTTTTTTTTTTTTTATAAGATTATAGTAAGAAAAAAATTGAAACATTGAATTAAAAGTATATGCTTTTATTAACACATAGAATTATATGTTTCTCTAAAATTACATAATAAAAATACTTCCTATTCCTCTTTACATTTAATACAATTTTAATAATCACTCCCGAGTCTTTATGTTCTTTTGGAGACAGTAAGGTCTTCTGGGTCAGAGAGAGTGAATTTTTGATTCCTGCATTGTGACCCTGGTAAAGCTACTTAGGGTTTCTGAATGTCTTTTGCAAATTGGGTTATTAGTGTTTGTCTTTTTGCGGGTTGTGGTTTTGAGGATTAAATGACATAATGTCCTTAAATTGTGCAGTATTAATTTTGACTCATAGGAAACATAAAAAACTAGTGGTTGTTATGAGATCTTGACTGTGTGTGTCATCTGTTTCCACTTTACACTCAAGATAAATTAAAAGATGGTAATCCCGACTTACAGTTTTTAATATTTCTCATGTAATGGGAACATTATTGACTGATTAATATTTGTTTTCTTGTTGAGCAAAACCAGAGAAACATTTTTCTTTTTTTATTTGTCTTTAGGGTGAAAACCTTTTATTAATTAGAGAAAACAACATAAAATGAAATTTAAAATTGACATTTAGAAAGGGCAAAACAAATCCTACCTGATCAAAGTCTTGTTTGTTTGGTTGTTCACTTTTAATGTCCCAAATCAACACTACAAAATACAAAGGTGGCGCCTCTGCACCCAAGCCAAGAGCGTTTCAGCCACCCAGAAGGTGACTGATCTACAGTTTGAAACCCTGCTCCGAGCATAGAATCCCACATACAGAAGATGCTCAAAACATCTTTGTTTCAGCAAAAAATTTTGGTCAGTGGTTTCTCAAAGGAATTAACTATGTTTTTTGACGGTTCTGAAGTGAAGTGAAGTCGCTTAGTCGTGTCCGACTCTTTGCGACCCCATGGGCTGCAGCCTACCAGGCTCCTTTGTCCATGGGATTTTCCAGGCAAGAGTATTGGAGTGGAGTGCCATTTCCTTCTCCAGGGGATCTTCCCAACCCAGGGATCGAACCCGGGTCTCCCGCATTGTAGACAGACGCTTTACCGTCTGAGCCGCCAGGGAAGTCCAGTTATATTCAAATATCCTTGATATTATGGTCCATTAGAAAGATATTATGTACTTAGATGCTAAAGGAAATAAGTTTTTTATGTAGTGTTATTCAGTAAATATTTTGATTTCATTGTAAATTTGAAGTAATTTTTCCTATATTTTAGTTCAAAGAAATTCTTTCAATTTAGAAAGAGAAATTGAGAATCATTTGAACTCTTTCTGTTGGACAGTTAAGCTGTTGATAACTCATCTCCCATAGGAACTTTGGTATGTATTTTTAGGAATTATGAAATAAGGATAAATATTTGAATTACTTGCAAAGCTGTGACTTTAAGTAGTCTGGGTTTTTTTTTGCTCTGAGATGTATTATCATTAGTCCCTTAGCAACAAATATTTTAAACAGGGTAAGTAGAAATAATAATCTGCTTAATGATAAATAATATTTATATATGCAGATATATAATTATACTGTATATTTAATTATAGACAGGGATAATAAATGTCATTTAATAGAACAAACAACTAATACAGATACTTAGGAGAATATTGTGTTTGAAAGGATGCTAGCAGAACTTTACCTGTACAGATAGATATTGATCATTAGCCAAATTATTTTGCTAATTGTCGTATCTATCTTCTTAAGAACCTTCTCCAGAGTGTTCGAGTTTCATTATGTGGCCTGAAAACAGTCACAGTGCAGTGCTTTTCTAAAGCGTAAAGCTTGCTGACTTTAGAATATCAAACTGTGTGCTTTTCTATACACTGAGTATCTGACTGTATCTTGGCCTTTAGATGGCAGCATTGTCTTTGTATATTTCAGTGACACAGCTTTTGTGTGCTTGATATAACTGTAAAGATAAGATGCTTGTACATGGGTTTTTGCAGATATTTATGGTTTATTTTTAATTTTGTTGTTTAAATGATTTTAGGGAAATTTTCTTTAAAAATATGAAATGCTTAGCTTTATCTTGAGTGTTAAATGGTAAACTTGCCATCTTACCCAAAGTAGCAGAATATTTGAGTGTGCTTATTTGTGGCACTGTAAGTAAGGTAGACGTTAGAATGAGGAAAGGGATGTGTTATTTACCAGAGGGAGCTTTATGCAGGCGTCAAGTGAGGACGATGACTGGACATTTTTGGATTCAGATGATTGATGGTGAAGCAAAGAATTGAGGACTTAGATGTAAAATCTTCCCCCCCTCCAAATAATGGGTTTTTGTTTTAGTCATTTTTTGAATGAGACAGGTGCCATGCACCTAGATTGGATATATTTTGCATTTTCTATAAAATATCATATAGATTATAAAAACAGATCTGAGGAATACAACTATAATGGGTGTCTAGCATATTGTGTATAGCCGTCTGTTGTCTATTAGCTGTAGCATTAACATCACTTCTGTGCAGGACTGGCTAAAATTATTCTAAAGCCATGTTTAGTTTGTGTATATAGTTACTGATGATCTAGAATCTTCATTAAGTATATTTTCTCTGCTTTTTAATTTCCTTGCTCCAGATTCTGCTTCTCTACATTTTGGACGGAAGTTCTTTGGGCACCTTTTTATTTAATTTTAAAATGATGGGGTCAGTTAGATTATCTACATTTGCTATCCAACTTGATGTCTTGAAGTACTTATGTCTTAAAGATGTCTTAAAGTTTTATGATTTTGAAAATGGTTTCTATCCTAAGGCTTAGGGTCAGCATATTTGATATATATGTGTTATATTTATTTGGCCTATTTTTAGCATCTTGTACTTTGTAGAGTTATGAACTAGTATAGATTTCGGAGTTACCCAAGAAACTAGTAATATATTATGAATAGATTTTAGAAAGTTTTTGGGAAATGATGTACGTTTTCTGGTTAAAACTTGATTTCCTGTCAGTTAATTATGACTTTTTGTTTTTTTCAACCTCCTGGTGAATCATTTTACTAGTTTTATAATTCTGTACATCTCCTTTGGCTCCTGCTGTAGCATTATTTGTAGCATTGTTTTAGTGTTGTTACCCTTTGGGGGCCTACGTGCATGAAGTAGGACCTAATTCACCTCTCTTGGTGTCCTTCTTCCAGGCTGGAAGCATTTTAGGGAATGGATGGAGCAAACACTTAAGTTTGAGTTGAAATGAATTCATCCTGTGATCCAACTGTTTCTTAATCATGTGATGCAGTTAATTATCTTAATTTTTGAACTTTGATCTCCTTGTTTGTAGAAAGGAGATAGTACTACCTCAGACTTGTTCTTAGGCAGATCAGACTAAAAGAGATTGAGGTGAAGTACAAAATGTTGTTCAGTCGCTCAGTTGTGTACAACTCGTTGCAACCCCATGGACTGCACACCAGGCCTCCCTGTCCATCACCAGCTCCTGGAGTTTACTCAGACTCATGTCCACTGAGTCAGTGACGCCATCCAACCATCTCATCCTCTGTCGTCCCTTTCTCCTCCTGCCCTCAATCTTTCCCAGCATCAGGGTCTTTTCCAGTGAGTCAGCTTTTCACATCAGGTGGCCAGAGTATTAGAGCTTCAGCTTCAGCATCAGTCCTTCCAATGAATATTCAGGACTGATCTCCTTTAGGATGGGGTGGTTGGATCTCCTTGCAGTCCAAGGGACTCTTAAAGAGTTTTCTCCAACACCACAGTTCAAAAGCATCAATTCTTCAGCAATCAGCCTTCTTTATGGTCCAACTCTCACATCCATACATGACTACTGGAAAAACCATAGCTCTGACTAGATGGACCTTTGTTGGCAAAGTAATGTCTCTCCTTTTTAATATGCTGCATATAGTTCCAAATGTAGGAGTCTTTATTAAAAGCTTTTTTCTTCCTCTCCCGATCAGAGTTCACTTTCTGGAGTCTACCAGTTTGAACTGGCCATTGTCAGTGCCCACTGTCGCTGACTGTTCTGATTTCATCCGTTAGTTACCCACACAGTTTAATTCTTTATTTTTGCTGCTTGCTGTAATTTGAGGTTGTTGAAGCAGTTAAGTGAGTAGACTGGTAGCCATATTATCATCAATTAGGGTAAGTAAGGTAAACATTTGCATCAAAGCTTAAATAGCAGTAACTAATTCAGCATTCTATTAAGGCTTGTCTTTTCCTGACTCTTCAACTTTGAGTGAATATATTAAGGGATTTGGTCCCTGCTACCCTCCAGTACCCCCACTACATTCTTGATATCTTATTCCTCAAATACTCCTTGAGAAGTGAGTTTACTTGTAATCCCAGACATAAGTGATGTACATTTATGAAGGACTGCATTTTGTAAGTACTCACTTTGGCTTCCAGAGTCTCCTAGGGTAGATACTCGTCTTCATTGCCTTTCCCCTCTGAATGGACAAAGCATTTACTTGCATCAAGAGTGGTAGTTCCCAGTAAACAGTGATGCACAAATATGGCATTCTAGAGAAGGTGACGTTAAGTTATTAAGCTTCGTCTTGTCTTTGTTACTACATTTCAGAATTCTGCTTTCAGTTTTTGATGTTTAAAAAGACTTAGTAGTTGTTATCTCACTGAGTGTTTATCATGTACCCAGGTACAATGTAGTTTCACATAATTAATTTTCACTTATTCCATTTTACAGATGAGGAAATTGAGGCCCCGAAAGATTAAGTAACAATAGGTAAATGTCACAGTCAAGGTTTTAACCCAGATATGTCGGATTCCTGAGTATTTGTCTTCAAGACCTTTGATTGCCTGGATACATCACAGATGGAGCTAAATCTATATGCCTTTGAACCAAGCAGTAATTTCCAAAAGGCATTATCCCTCTTAAAACATTTACCGACAGGTTCTGTAAGGCACCAAAGGAGGAAGTTAATTGTTAGCATGAGCAGAAGATCCTTTTGCTAGAATAATAACTTTTTTTTAGGGGGAGCTGCTAATACTAATAGAGATACACTGAACTCTTTTCTAGGAAAATTAGTAAAATTGTCAAAGAGAAGAAGTGTCTTCTGGAGAGTGTTTAATGTTGATATTAACCCTGTATAAATATAATTAATTTTATTAGAATTGCACTCATGCAACATTTTTTACTTTTCATAAACATAATGTATTTTTTATGAAGTTTGTATTTAGAAGCTAAATATTTTGTCTAATAGATTTAATAAAAATTCTAATGAGTTAATGAACTGATAGCTTTCCACTCTATCCCTTAACACTGTTTCAGATGTTGATTTGGTGCAGTTAAAAATGGAATACATACTGTGTGCCAGGCACTCAATAGTGTTAAGGAATTTAAAAAGTTATACTGCCAAAGAAAGGATATCCTTTTCTAGTGATAAGTGCTGTGGAAATGCCAGTCACAAAATAAGTACTTCTGTGAGAGGCCAGGGAGGAATCAGGAAATCCTGTTAATAATCGGTGGCGTTGGAACTGGGTCTTGATTGATACGTAGCGATGTGGTGACTATGATGCAAGCAGACATTTTGTGAGAAAAGTGCTGCTGTGGGAAATAGCGTTGACAAAAACAAGGCATTAGAAAAATATGTGGAACGTCCAGTTAGTAGTGGAGAAGGAAATGGCAACCCATTCCAGTGTTCTTGCCTGGAGAATCCCATGGACAGAGAAGCCTGGTAGGCTGCAGTCCATGGCGTCGCACAGAGTTGGACACGACTGAAGCGACTTAGCAGCAGCAGCAGCAGCTAGTTAGTAGTGGGTGTCCAAGTAAGATTAGGATTTTATCGTAGTTGGGGAAGTGTTCATAATTGGGTCTGTGAAGGAAGGTAGGGACCAGGTTGTTAAGTTTCTTGAGTGTCATGATAAGAAATTTGTGTATCTCTTGGTAACTGGGATTGTAGTTTGAGATTTCTAATTTGAAATGTGGTCAAATATTTTAGTCTTGTATATTTTCTAATTTTAGGAAATTAAAAAAATTCAAAATACTGAAAAGAGCAGTAACATCTGTAATATAAGCCCGTCGTCACCTAGACATTGACAGTTGTTAGCCTTTTTGTCGGAGAAGGCAATGGCACCCCACTCCAGTACTCTTGCCTGGAAAATCCCATGGATGGAGGACCTTGGTGGGCTGCAGTCCACGGGGTCGCTAAGAGTTGGACACGACAGAGCGACTTCACTTTCACTTTTCACTTTCATGCGTTGGAGAAGCAAATGGCAACCCACTCCAGTGTTCTTGCCTGGAGAATCCCAGGGACGGGGGAGCCTGGTGGGCTGCCGTCTATGGGGTCGCACAGAGTCGGACACGACTGAAGTGACTTAGCAGCAGCCTTTCTTTTAAATTTGTTTCTTCTTGAATTAATAAAGCAAATAAACTTGAAGTCTCTTGTCTTACATCCCATGTTACCACTGTCTCTTTCTAGAGGTAACTACTGTGATGATCTAAAATGCTTAAAAAACCAACAGCTTTAGCAAACATAATGGACCACAAACAGCAGTACAGTGTTGCTCAGTGTGTGGTCACAGTGGTTGTGTCTGATGTTACAGGGTTAACTGCTGGTCTCACGTAGTTTGTCAGTCTGCAATCCCCTTTGTTTACTTTTAAGTTGTTTTTGGTATCTAGCTTAATGAATATGTAATTCCTTCTTTTAAACTTTTAGTGTTCTATAAATGTATGTATCTCGTGTTTATCCATTCACATTAAGGGACCCTTATATTGCTTCCATTGTTTTGCTTTATAGGTAAGGTTAACAATAAAAGCTTTGTGCAAGTCTCTTGGCTTATCTATGAGAATTTCTCTGGGAGCTAGTCTAGAAATGTAATTAAAGGGAGCTAAGATATCAGATACATTTTGAAATTTTTGATAGATGTCAAGTTGCTCTTCATGAGTAACTGAAATCATGGTTTACAGGTGTATCTTGCTGATGGGTTGTCAGCTCTTTTGAGGGTAAAGAGTATCATGTTTCCTTTTTATCCCATCCACCCACATATTGGCACATAGTAGATATTCAGTAAATGTTGGTTTAGTGACTAATGGCTTACTGTTGAACTGAATATACTTTTAAAGGTATTTCTTCTAGCATTTTGGGAACATGCTTTAAAAAGTGGGTGGACTTAAGCTTATAAATAAAAGCTTGAAGAATAAGTTAAAGATGGAGAGTCCATGGCTTTCTGACTTTGCAGTACGTACATCTCTTTGATCTGGTTACTGTATCAATGATGCTGTTCTTCATGTATCAGGTTTACCCAGCCAGAGTCATTCATGTTCTCAAGGGTTATTTTCTGGGATAATATTTCTTAACAACATGCCATTCTGATGAACTAGAATATAATTTTATCCTTGTAAAAATTACATTGACTCGTACCTTCTTACCATTTATAAAATTGGCTTTATTTTGTTCAGTGATATTCAGAAGATCTACTTTAATTAAAAGCTAGAGTTATTTGGCAAACCTGAAAAAAAGTTAAAATGTTATTTGGCGTATTTTTCAATCTGCAGAATGAATGCATTTTTATTCATTATACATTCTTTGGTAGAGCTTACCATCTCTCTTTTAGAACTGTTTTTCTGTTTTCCTTCTGTAGGTATCTTTTTTGTCAGGTATCTTGGTAAGGACTTAACTGAATTGTATTCCTTCATTTTAAAGGCATAGAAAACCGTGAAGAGTGAGTGCATGTGTGTGTGTGTGTGTCTTCTCCTGTGGACTGGTGTGGTAGAGGGCAGGCAGTAGCTTCGATAATATCCAAATAATTTTTCTTTGGATTGCGTCAGTTTTGTTTTTTGTTTCTTTTTTACCCAGCATGTTTATTTAACTAATTGTATTAATTTAATGACATTAAATTTAGTTCACAGATTTTTGGGGGCCCATCAGCTGATGATAGGAGTTCCTTAGATTCAAACAATCACAAGTTGAAGCAAGCTTGGTGTTGAAAACTGATACAGGTATTCCAGTGTTGATAATGAAGAATTTATTATAGCTAAAAGTTTTGTTGTTATTGTTGTTTAGTCGCTAAGTTGTGTCTGACTATTTAGCGACCCCATGGACTATAGTCTACCAGGCTCCTCTGTCCATGGATTTCCCAAGCAAGAATACTGGAGTGGGTTGTCATTTCCTTCTCCAGGGGATCTTCCTGACCCGGGGATTGAACCTGAGGCTCCCGTCACGTTTCCTTACCACTCAGCCACTAGGGAAACTCGGAATAGGAGACTCAGATAGTATTTGCACATTGTTAATTTTTTGTGTGTGGGGGGGCTCAGATTCTAGATTACTGAAAATAAATTTATTCTGGGTTTAAAATTTATAGTTGATAGGTTATCCCTAGTATTGCAGTTCTTTTACTGGTGTTATTTTCCACTTACATACTCTGTAGTTTAGATCCTTTTTTTTTTTTTTAATGTAGTTTTTGTTTACTTTTTCTAGGAGTGCATATTAAAAAATCAGAGATTTGGAACAAATCAAATTATTTCTCAAATATAAATGTGAAAGTGCTGTCTTAGTCTCTGTGCTCAAGTGTTGGCAAGTGGGTTGAGATAAAGAGCCAAATGGTTAGACTTAGCAAATAGAAACTTTATAAGGTTAAATAAGAGTGGAATGCTGGGAGTACATTAAGTCTGCCGTTTATGAGCACACATTCTTCAACTGCCTATCTAGGCTGTCAGTCAACAAGTGAGATGTGTTGCTTAGATCTGGTGAGAAGTTTTGGCTTATAGCTGTCACAAGGCTGTTAGTGTACTAAGATATGCAAGACTTAATTCCATTTACTGTTTTCGTGATTAGGCTTTAGGGGAGAAGAATTTCTCTTTTTCTTTCTTTTTTAAGTTGTGCCTTTCAGAACGTCTTTTATAAACTATAGTTGAATCTGGCTACCAGGTGATAAGATGCTTCTTTCCAAGTATTTTATTGTAGTTATTATCAAAAGAGGCATTGTCATGAAAGTGCATCCAGACATCCTGTGGTGAGGACTGCTCCTATTTCTGCTGCAGACTTTGCTTATCCATATTGTCTATATTGTTTCTTTTTGCTGTCTTTCTTCATGTTCTTATTAAAGGTCTAGAATGAGTTTACAGATGAGAGTATTGGGGTAAAATCTTTCCCTTGGACTGTACCTTCTGGTTTTTAGTAGCTGAGAAATTGAGGCCAGATAAAATATATACTATTTTGATATTACTTATTTTTTAACCCTCCAATTGCTTCCTATTTTATGTAGCTACATAAAATTTAGGTTGCAGAAAAGACCAATATTGTATTTTTCTTTAATGAGTGCTCTACTTCACTATTTTTGGTTTCTAAACTGTGATAGACTCCAGGAGAGTCCTTGGGAGTAGGAAATTTGTTGAGTCTATTGCCAGGTTTTCATTGACTATTTTTGATTTAAGCATAATATCTAGGTATTTATCATTCACTGTAATGTGATACATAAATGAATATATTGAGAATTTGTAATCTGAAGAAAAATAGTTATGTATCAGACTCCTAATTAAACTGTGTCTGGGTGATTATTCTTATCTTTTATTTTCCCCTTATTGAATATATATCTCTGAGAAAACAAAGAGGAAGGTATATATTTATATACATTGTTTTTAAAATGCCTATCAAACGACTACAGATTATAAAATTATCTTGATCGTTTAATGCTGGATTTTTGCTTTGACTCCTCTGAGAACAAGGTATGATTAGGTTAAGCCGTGACTTGTAGGTTCACTGAGTGGGAATCAAAATACAGTCCCATGCCTGCATACTAGGTTAATGCTAACTTTAAATATTTGATGATACTTACAGATACTTTGGGGGTTTCCCTTGTAGCTCAGTTGTAAAGAATCTGCCTGCAGTGCAGGAGACCTGGGTTCAATCCCTGGGTTGGGAAGATCCCCTGGAGAAGGAAATGGCAACCCATTCCAGTATCCTTGCCTGGAAAATCTAATGGACAGAGGAGCCTGGTGGGCTGCAGTCCACGGGGTCGCAAAGAGTTGGGCATGACTAAGCGACTAGCAGTTATAGATAGTTTGATATTTTTTATGTTTTAAGTTCTTGCAGGACACAATTTTATATACACATATATTGATATATTAATAAGTACTTTTTAATCATATATAACTGTAGTCAGTTCCATTGTGTAACCTATGATATATTTTCATAAACTACAATTGTGTCAAGCTTATGAGTGAAGAACTTAAAGGAAAACAGTGTGAAAGATAATGGTATATTGTATATTCCACTGGATTCTGTCATGGCCTAAGACATTTCTAAGACTGGCTTTGTTATTTTTTAAATCTACAACTCAGAAATACTCTTGCTAAACTACTGTATTCATCATTTCAGGAACTTGTAGTGGTTGACTACAAAAATTTCTCCAGTTACTTGTCTCTGTTCTCATTATGTTCTCAACTAGTCTATTTACTCTACATTTTCTGTTGTCATCTTGCTTTCTTCCAATATGTGTTCAAGCTGAGCGAAAGATGATTGTTTTGGTTAAATATTCTTTAAGAATTCGACCACATTTATTACTTTCTAGTACTCTGTCAACTTCCTTTATTATTTCCTATTAATCCATTGATAATTTGTTGTAGGTTTCAAGGCTTCAGTCTAATCATGTAAGCTCCTTAAAAATGGGGATGTCTTTTTTTTTTAAATTTGTTTATAGTAACTGACTATATATTTGTTAATGTTTTGACTAAATGGTTAAAAATTAATCTTTTTATACTTAAAAATTATAAATTTTCTGAAAAGGACAGTTAGTTAAGATGAACCTTCTATTCTGAATTTTTCTTCTGGAAAAATTCTTTTTGTGCCCAAAAGAAAGATCTTAAAAATTAATATCTTTAATGAGGTACATGTCAGTCACTTTAAGTATGATTATGACCAACCTAGATAGCATATTCAAAAGCAGAGACATTACTTTGCCAACAAAGGTTCGTCTAGTCAAGGTTATGGTTTTTCCTGTGGTCATGTATGGATGTGAGAGTTGGACTGTGAAGAAGGCTGAGCACAGAAGAATTGATGCTTTTGAACTGTGGTGTTGGAGAAGACTCTTGAGAGTTCCTTGGACTGCAAGGAGATGCAACCAGTCCATTCTGAAGGAGATCAGCCCTGGGATTTCTTTGGAAGGAATGATGCTGAAGCTGAAACTCCAATACTTTGGCCACCTCATGCGAAGAGTTGACTCTTGGAGAAGACTCTGATGCTGGGAGGGATTGGGGGCAGAAGGAGAAGGGGATGACAGAGGATGAGATGGCTGGATGGCATCACTGACTCGATGGACGTGAGTCTGAGTGAATTCCGGGAGTTTGTGATGGACAGGGAGGCTTGGCGTGCTGCGATTCAGAGTCGCAAAGAGTCGGACAAGACTGAGCGACTGATCTGATCTGATCTGATGTATATATAAGATACCTTTTAGTATAAAAGATTCAGTTTTTATTAACGGCTAAACTGGTGAAATATATTTATTCTATAGTGATGTCAAGTGATTTTCATTAGTGTTCTTCCCAGAAAAATGGCAGTCATACTTTGAGGAAGTAAAATCTTTCCTCGAAGATAAGAGAGAGGTATGTCCTCCTCAAGAATTAAGTAGCTTTAAGAACTGATTTTTAAAAGCTGAATCAAGTCTTGTGACTTTAAAGCTGTTTTCTTTTTTATTGCAAATTACCTGTTAGATACTTGGTTTGCATTCCATTGAGGATATTTGAGTTGTTCCATTGCTTTCACCAGTGTATTTTCCTTCCTTGCTTTCAGAAAACTCTAACAAAAATCTCTTGAGCTTGCTTAGAATTGTGGTCCTTTTTCTGTTGTCATTTTTAATCACTTGATTTTTCTTAAAAAGATGAAAGTTAACATCTTGCATTTATGTTTGTTTGGAAGAGCTTGCTTTTATTGTTGCAGTTAGAAAGAGATAAGTATAATATTTGATACATATATTGATTGCATAGTACCCAGAAAATGTATCAAACATACCTGGCATTAAATTTAATTAGAACATCGACATTGCATGCTTATATACCATGATATACCATGCAGAAGATTACACTGGCAATTTTTAATACTTTATATTCTTATTTTTTAAGTATCATAAATTGGTTCCATTTATGTTATTATCTTTTGGTTCTTTAATATGTCCTAATAGTTTTATAGAATCAAAAATTAGGGAAAGAATACAGCAAAAGAAGCATAGATAGGTATCTTGTTAGAATAATGTAGTTTATTTCTTCATTTTCTTGGAGAATTAAGTGGCATTTGGAAAACTTAAGGAAAAAATTGGGCAAGTATTGGGTCAGCAAGCTGTATTGTTTATCCTTGGATTAAATTGTGCTTTTTCAGTTTAGAAGTGCTACCTTTTTCTGGTATACCTAGATGACTTTCTTCTGTAAAGTCACTCCGAGTGTGTATATAAGCATCATCTGTTTTTATATATTAGAGTCTATTTAAAACCATCACATTATAATAATATACTTTATGATACTTTTAGATTACAGTCGAGATAGACTTTTTTTTTCAAGAAGAGTGAAATAGTGCTGACTGTTGGTCACTATTAGTATAGGAGATATTTCACATACAGTCTTCTTCAGAGGTATAAATCAGTATCAGTTGGTGTATGGATTTGCCCAGTGTCGGAGTTTCATTCTTCAGATGTGAGAGCCTTTCCCCTTTCTCTCCATCAAGGCATATCTTTCTTTAGCTGTTGTATATACTAATTTCTCCAGTTATTGGAATTAACTTGTAATCACCTTAATGCTTCCTCCTCACCTTTGAGATTTTGTATTTATCCATGTCTAAAGTTAGTTATTTGATTTTATGCATTATAATATTAAAAGTATATTAAGTTTGCATGGGTATATTATTGATCAAGTACTTCCGTCTTCTGACCTTTCCTTTCTTAAAAAAAAAAAAGTGACAACCTTGAAAGTGATCTTAGAAGGCCTCTAAACCTGCTTTCTGCAAATCCTTTTATTGCATGCCTGATGAGGTGTGTGTGTGTGTGTGTGTGTGTGTGAAGGTTATTTATTAATGAATATATAAGAACTCATGCAATATTCTAATGACAGTTGAAAATTTGTTAGTGAAATGGTATCAAAGTGGTATTTGACCAAATTTTTAAAATTTCTAGCATTTAAAGTTATTGCTATTAATGCCTTAAAACTCACCACATTGTTTAAACAAAACTGGAGGAACTTATTTTCAGTACTGATTAGCACCAAATTAGTGTGAGAATCTGCAATTTAACAATCTAAACCTTGCCTCTTCTGAATATGTACATTGTTTTAGGGGACGTTCCCATTTTAGGTGGTGTATGGTGCTAAGTAGTGGTCCTCTAAAACTTTTGTGGTTTCATTTACAATTAACATGCTCTTTGACAGCTGGCCTTTATTAATCTCACACCATGGGTTTGAAACTTTTTCCTTAAAGCTTTATAGTTGAATTACAATACATTGTGTCCTTTGTTTTCTCCTGGAAAAGGATTTAAACAAACTTTCTATTGCACCTGTTGAATATGTATTTCATAGTAACCACCATGAAGTTTGCAGCATTTAAGAAGATGAAGAAGCAGAGATAAAAGATACATATTCAAGAAGGCTTGGTTTCACAGTTGGTGCATAATCCTTTCTGCTGTCATTGGTACCCTAACCCTGTACCTACCAGAACAAAAGGAGCTGAATTGGAAATTGTGGGAGCTGGGGAGCATTCAGTTGGCAGCCCATCGCTTGGCCCATAGGCGTTGTCAGGTCTCAGTTTGATGCCCTTTATTCTTTCTGACAGATGTGAGGTAGGGTCTTCGAGGGGGAAGTCATTACTAGAGAGAGGGCAGTGTCAGATCAAAAGTAACCAGTGATCAAACAAGGTAAAGGGCTGTGGAAAATAGGCTCTCTTTCTGGCCTCAACACCTGCCTGATCACTGAAGGGTATAGTTTTTCTGTGTTAGGGCAAGTTGATTTTCTTTGATGTACAGTGAATTAGAAGTCAGAATGGAAGCTTAACTGGAGTACAGAAGATTTTTACATCCTAGTTCTTGAGCAGTTTAGATGTTTAAACATTTTACTTTAATTATCTAGAGGTTATAGAGTCATTCTCCGTAGAATAAAATATAAAGACTCACCCTGACTAACTTTGTTATCAATATTTCTTTAGAGATAGTATTAATGAAGAAGCAAATTTCAGTATAGTATACTACAGGCTAAGAAGTCATTGAACTCTGCCTTTCAAACATCTAACTAGAACTAATCAGAACATTTATATGATTATAATGATGTATAACAAATGCTAAGCATGGCACATAGTAGGACCCTTCAGTGGTAAAATTTCAAAAGTAACCTCACTAAATAATTAAAAAAAATGAATTAACTCTTTCTCCCTAGTGGGAAAATTATTACTGTTATTATTAGAAATTATTATTGTATTTTGTCTTAAGGTAACCCTTCCTAACCAAGTTATTTGAAAGAAGATTTACTGAGACAGTCTCACTGAGGTTTTACATGTGTGCTTCTTTTCCCTGCCCTTTCATCTTTGTAGGTATGTGACTAAAGTCTGGAAGACGATGATATTTTTATTTTCTGTTAGTTTTCTATGTGGATAAATTGACAATTGAGGCGTATTTCTAAAAATTTCAGTTTTTCTTCACATTAAGGTTAAAGATTTGACTGCTACTAGATTTCACTGTCCAATTTTTGGCATTTTAAATACTGCTGAATTTCATCCAAGCTCATAGTTAGCAGTCATTTGTCTTCAAATGAGAATTTACAGCCTTTTAAAAATTATTTTTAATCTAATAATTTATCTGCTCATCTTTGCCAAAAGTTTCATTTTTGTCTGTTTTTGATAATTAGGTAACATAAATCTCCTTTCTTCATTCAGGGTCTCCCTTTTCAGGATGTAATTTGACTTAGGAATTCTAATATTGGCATTGAGTCAGGTGTCATAAATTTCTATTTGATTAATTTCATTTGGAATAAAATGTCTTATAAATTAATATTCTATTTCTATTTTTGAAACTTTAAAATTTAAGGAATCTTATTACAGACTCATTACACAATCTAAATTTTAACATTATCTAAGAGTGATATAATTTAGTAAATTATTATTATTTTTTAAATTAATTTTATTTTATTTTTAAACTCTACATAATTGTATTAGTTTTGCCAAATATCAAAATGAATCTGCCACAGGTATACATGTGTTCCCCATCCTGGACCCTCCTCCCTCCTCCCTCCCCATACCATCCCTCTGGGTCAATTAATCTAAGGAAAGTATGTTTCTAATCTTAAACTTGATACTATTTAAATCTAATTTTTAAAATATTCTCTGTTGCATTTGTATGTTCTTTTTAAATTGTTAGATTGAAGGTTCAGTGGCTCCATGTTGGTCTCTTGGATTTTGTAACTTCCCTTTATAAATTGTTTTCATAAATGTGGAAAATGAGGTCTTTTCTTCTTAGGTTTGACATACTGCAATTGTAGCAATTCCTATTACTTGATTTATGGGTTTAGAACATTTACTTTTTAAGTGGTAGTGGTAATTGGTCAGGATTATCTAACTAATTACTAATTTGATATGGAGGTAAGTGAATTTTAACCTTACCAAATGACCTTTATGTTTTACTTACCAGTTTAGAGTATATCACTGGTAGTTTAATAAATCCAACCACTGTCATCTTGCATAAGAATAAGATGATTGTACTAAATTTCTTTGACTGCTAGACATATTATGCGGAGAAGGCAATGACACCCCACTCCAGTACTTTTGCCTGGAAGATCCCATGGACGGAGAAACCTGGTGGGCTGCAGTCCATGGGGTCGCTAGAGTTGGACACTACTGAGCGACTTCACTTTCACTTTTCACTTTCATGCATTGGAGAAGGAAATGGCAACCCACTCCAGTGTTCTTGCCTGGAGAATCCCAGGGACGGGGAAGCCTGGTGGGCTGCCGTCTATGGGGTCCCACAGAGTCGGACACGACTGAAGCGACTTAGCAGCAGCAGCAGCATATTATGACTTTTTAATAACAACTTTTGGGGGAATAAAAACTCCGTTAAATATTTATATTGGTTTTAAGACTTTGATTTTGTGTTTAGTCGTGTCTAGACTCTTTGCGACCCTTTGGACTGTAGCCCAGCAGGTTCCTCTGTGCGTGGGATTTCCCAGGTAAGAATACTGAAATGGGTTGCCATTTCCTCCAAAGGATCTTCCTGACCCAGGAATCGAACCACATCCTGCATTGGCAGGTGGATTCTTTACCACTGTGCCATCAGGGAAGCCTTCTGTGATTTTAGAGCTACTTGATTGTAGAATGGCTTCCCTGGTGGTGAAGATATATGTGTGTGTGTGTGTGTGTGTATTCATATCTGTCTTTATATTTTTGCAAATATGGTTGATTATACCTAGGAATAGTTCATACTCAGTACATAGGTATTTTCTGTATTCCTAGGAATAGTCAGTTTAATGATATGTAAATATTGAGTGAGCTAACTAATAAAATGTTTTTGGAGATCACATTAGCACATTTCAACTTTGATTGCCACAGATTTTTTCCTTTGAAGAAGTTACAACCAATCATATCTGTAAGAATGTAGAATAGGGAATAAATTTATGTACCAGTTTCCACTTTTAGAGAGTTTCAGTCTAAATGGAGATCTCAAATGTGTGCATGTATGTGTGCTTATACATAAATACATATGTAATATATATTTGTGTCTATATATTCAAAATAATATAAGATAGTGAAGTAATTTCAAATTAATGTAATTTGAATTTAAAAGGGAGTTTTTTTGTTCCCTGGATTATGCTTTGCTTTATGAAGGAGTCTGAGGTGTCCACATTGAGTGTTGATTTGTCTTTCTTTGCTCTCTAAAGTATATCTTAGTGAGATTGCTTGAGTGATAAATACAGCTGGCATTAAGTATTTAGGGTTAGAGTTTGAAAAGCTGCATGCAGTTCATTCCATTGAAGTTTGTTCAATATTTTATATTGTGAGGCATACCTGAAGAAGTGGAGCAGTAAATCGCTTGCATGCTTCTTAGAAGTGTCAGACAGCTTCAGGAAGATTTGGTGGTTTAGTTTTGGTATAGTTCCTTTGGTTTTTCTCAGTGCAGACCAATCATTTAGGTAATTTGTTGGAAAAAAATTATTAAATACATTGATTTATAATATTTGGGAGAAGAGAAGCTAAAATTAGAGGGAAAGGTTAGAGGGTGGAATGACATTTTATACCCTAGAAAATGATATTGAAAGCCTGGAAGTTAATAGGTTAATAGCGCTAAAGTTACAAGTGGTGTAATTCTGGAAAATGTGTTTTCCTTAGCTCCTTCATGGTTATATACTACGCGGATCAATTATTTTCCATAAGTCCAATCTCTTCCCATCTACTTATTCATTCATTCATTGTTTATTGAGTAATAACCACATACATGGGCTTCCCTGGTGACTCAGTGGTAAAGAATCCACCTGCTGTTGCAGGAGATGTGGGTTCAATCCTTGGTTTGCAAAGATCCCCTGGAGAAATGGCAACCCACTCCAGTATTCTTGCTTGGAGAATCCCATGGACAGAGGAGCCTGGCGGGCTAAGGTCCATGGGGTCCCAAGGGTCAGACACAGCTTAACAACCAAGCAACAGCAACAGCAGAACCACACACACAGCACTGTGCTTCTAGACCCAGGTTTCCTTGGGCTGTGCCAGCCCGCTTACTATAAAGTAACTGAATTAACATGAGCAGTTTCTTTCCATCCTGTATATACCTGTGGATGAGTCCACTGGGGAGAACAGTAACATCGCCCTGGTAAGGCCATTGCGTTAGAGCTTGGACTCAGCCTTTCTTATATTGAAAACTACATTTTAAGAATATGAAAATAATGATGTCTAGATCTTTTATTTGCTAATGATGATAACCTCTAAGTTAGTTACCAAACTAAGGTGAAATATTTTGAAGATTAAAATTAAAAGGAGCTGATATATGGTATGGGGTTCCCTGGTGGCTCAGAGGTTAAAGCGTCTGCCTGGAATGCAGGAGACCCAGGTTCAATCTCTGGGTTGGGAAGATCCCCTGGAGAAGGAAATGGCACCCCATTCCAGTACTCTTGCCTGGAGAATCCCATGGAGGGAGGAGTCTGGTGGGCTACAGTCCACGGGGTCGGAAAGAAAACATGGTATATTCATTAAAATGACTTGCTAGCTTTTAAAGAAGACTTTGCTGTTAAAGGTAGATTTGTCCCATTGAGCTGTAACAGTATATGGGTAGCAGTACTTGAATTGAGTTTTTGGCATTATTCTGTTTAATTATTATTAGTATATTTGTAAGGACTTTGCCATCTCTGTCACAGAGTCTTCCCTCATAAGAACCCTCAGTTATATAGTCTCTCTGGGCTTGGTGCTGGGGAAAGCTAGATTTCTGAGCAATTGCTTTCCTTTATGACTTAATACTGTGAATTTTATAAACGATATTGTGGTCTCATTTACCTCGTTTCTTTGATATCTTAGAAATTAAGAAACATAGTAATTGATGTAAAAACACTCAGAATTTCTCTGTTTACTATAGAATAACTTTTTCATTTTAACCCTTATTTTCCAGTGCCTCAGTTCCTACTTGTTTTTCTCCTGTAGGGTGAATTTCCATGACCTGTCTCAATTCCTTTTTTGGAAAGAGGAGGGATATACCTAAATACAAACTGAAGTACTTATATAAGTTTATTTTAACTTTAAAACACCTTTGTCTTTGAATAGGCAGTGTGGTGTAATGGAAAGTCCTTTGAGGTTTGAATTAGGGAGCTATAGGTTTATATATATATATATATAATGGGGCTTCCCTGGTGGCTCAGAGGTTAAAGCGTCTGCCTGCAATGCAGGAGACCCGAGTTCAATCCCTCGGTGGGGAAGATCCCCTGGAGAAGGCAATGGCACCCCACTCCAGTATTCTTGCCTGGAGAATCCCATGGACCGAGGAGCCTGGTGGGCTACGGTCCATGGGTTGCAAAGAGTTGGACACGACTGAGCGACTTCACTTTCACTTTCAGGTTTATATAAGGTTTCTGTATCCTAGTTGAGCCACTTTGGGAAAGTCCCTGTGAGGTGTTTCCTCATTTGTACTAAGTACTCATGTGTACTGAGTTGCTTCAGTTGTGTCTGACTCTTTGCAGCCCTGTGGACCATAGCCTGCCAAGCCCCTATGGCCACGAGATTTCCCAGGCAAGAATACTGCATTGGGTTGCCATGCCCTCCTCCAGGGGATCTTCCCAACCCAGGGATTGAACCCGCGTCTCTTGTATCTCCTGTACTGGCAGATGGGTTCTTTACCGCTAGCCGCCACCTGGGAAGCCCATTATCTCAGGCAGTTTATGTAAAAGTGGTAGTCTTGTATTAAGTGAATAGTGAGACTTTTCCTGTAGTCATTTATCTATTACACTATTAATAATATTGAAAGTGAACCATAATTAAAAGAGTATTTGAGAGGATCTTACAAAATACTAAGAAATATAAGAGGCTTAAATAACCCTTGTCAGAAAAAATCTTCATGCATGTTTAAAAAATTCTAAAAGTACAGAAAAGTACAAAAGGAAAACTTCCTGCTAATCGATCTGATGATTGTTTTGGGAAAGCTTTTAATGCACATGCAAATATGTATACATATATTTTTATTTGTCTATCATTCCTTTAAAATTTTTAATTTAAAAAATTAAATTGAAGAATAGTTGATTTACAATACTATTTTAATTTCAGAAACATAGTGATTCAGTGTTTTTCTTGATACATGGCATTCAAAGTTATGACAAAACAGTGGCTGTATATCCCTGTGCTGCGCAGTGTATCCTTGTTACCCATTCATTCTATGCATGGTGGTTTGTATCTCATAAATCCCGTAGCCCTATCCCGTCCTTTCCCACACTGCCATCTTCACACTGCTAACAACTAGTTTCTTCTTTATATTTGTGAGTCTGCTTCTGTTTTGTTACAGGCATTTATTTATATTTTTAGATTACACATGTAAGTGATAACATAGAGTATTTGTCTTTCTCTGTCTTATTTTACCAAGCAAAATAGCCCTTCTGGGGCCATCCTCATTGTAGCAACTGGCAGAATTCTATTCCTTTTCATGGCTGAGTAATATCCTAGAGTGGGCCTTAGGAAGCATCACTACAAACAAAGCTAGTGGAGGTGACGGAATTCCAGTTGAGCTATTCCTAAAATATTCAACTATTCCAGTTGAGCTAAATCTACTAAAAGATGATTCTGTGAAAGTGTTGCACTCAATATGTCAGCAAATTTGGAAAACTCAGCAGTGGCCACAGGACTGGAAAAGGTCAGTTTTCATTCCAATCCCAAAGAAAGGCAATGTCAAAGAACACTCAAACTACCGCACAATTGCACTCATCTCACACGCAAGTAACGTAATGCTCAAAATTCTCCAAGCTGGGCTTCAGCAATACATGAACCGTGAACTTCCAGATGTTCGAGCTGGTTTTAGAAAAGCAGAGGAACCAGACATCAAATTGCCAACATCCGTTGGATCATTGAAAAAGCAACAGAGTTCCAGAAAAACATCTATTTCTGTTTTATTGACTATGCCAAAGCCTTTCACTGTGTGGATCATAATAAACTGTGGAAAATTCTGAAAGAGATGGGACTACCAGACCACCTGACCTACGTCTTGAGAAATTTGTATGCAGGTCAGGAAGCAGCAGTTAGAACTGGACATGGAACAACAGACTGGTTCCAAATAGGAAAAGGAGTATGTCAAGGCTGTATATTGTCACCCTGTTGATTTAACTTATATGCAGAGTACATCATGAGAAACGCTGGACTGGAAGAAACACAAGCTGGAATCAAGATTGCCGGGAGAAATATCAATAACTTCAGATATGCAGATGACACCACCCTTATGGCAGAAAGTGAAGAGGAACTAAAAAGCCTCTTGATGAAAGTGAGAGAGGAGAGTGAAAAAGTTGGCCTAAAGCTCAATTCAGAAAACGAAGATCATGGCATCCGGTCCCGTCACTTCATGGGAAATAGATGGGGTAAACAGTGGAAACAGTGTCAGACTTTATTTTTCTGGGCTCCAAAATCACTGCAGATGGTGATTTCAGCCATGAAATTAAAAGACACTTACTCCTTGGAAGGAAAGTTGTGACCAACATAGACAGCATATTCAAAAGCAGAGACATTACTTTGTCAACAAAGGTCTGTCTAGCCAAGGCTGTGGTTTTTCCAGTTGTCATATATGGATTTGAGAGTTGGACTATAAAGAAAGCTGAGCGCTGAAGAATTGATGCTTTTGAACTGTGGTGTTGGAGAAGACTCTTGAGAGCCCCTTGGACTGCAAGGAGATCCAACCAGTCCATCCTATACGAAATCAGTCCTGAATATTCATTGGAAGGACTGTTGCTGAAGCTGAAACTCCAATACTTTGGCTGCCTGATGCAAAGAACTGACTCACTAGAAAAGACCCTAATGCTGGGAAAGATTGAAGGCAGGAGGAAAAGGGGACAACAGAGGATGAGATGGTTGGATGGCATCACCGACTCCATGGACATGAGTTTGAGTAAACTCTGGGAGATGGTGATGGACAGGGAAGCCTGGCGTGCTGCCGTCCATCAGGTCGCAGAGAGTCGGACATGACTGATAGACCAAAGTGAACTGAATGCCTAGCAGTGGAATTGCTGGATCATATGATAGTTCTGTTTTAGTTTTCTGAAGACATACATTTTAATTGAAAAAGGAACACCACATATTCTGTTCTACAGACTTCAATATTGGTGAATACTTTGGCTTTTTCCTTTTGTTCCCCATTAGAAATGATAATGCCTATAAATTTCAGTGGTTTTCTAGCAGAATATATTTTCATATGTACCCTTTTTATGATATATTGTTGATAACTTTCTCAAAACTAATAAGCATATCTTCTCTACATACTGTCCTTCATTTGTCTGCCAAGTGTTTTTGTTTTTCTTTCAAATAGTGACCATGTCCGCTGCTGGAGTTTTCTGAGAACATCAGATAGTTTTACACTTAGAGGTGGGATAAGAATAAACAACGTACTTTAGGAACTCCTTGATACTCCTGTGTTCTGTTTTATCATTAAGGGACATGTTTTTCTAGTGAGAAGTGACTGATGCTTTCCCTTAGGACGACAGGTCAGACAAAGGAACCAGTGACACCTCTTTAGTGCTTATTCTTGTCAAAAGGTTGAGCAAGATAGCTTCTGTGTCAGACAGGTATTGATTCCAATCCCTGCACGACCAATCACCAGGTCACAAGTTCTGGATTTCTTAAGCACTTGGATTTAAATTTCTTGAAGATTTGATTTCCTTAGGTTAAATGGACAGGAGTTTGAAGAAACTCTGGGAGATAGTGAAGACCTGGAAGCCTGGCATGCTGCAGTCCATGGGGTTGCAAAGAGCCTGACAGTTTAGCAACTGAGCAACAACAGGTGTTTAAATTGGAGATGATACCATTTACTCTGCTTGACCTTTGATGAAGTTACATGGATTGAGATGGTGTATATGTATCATCCAACAAGGCATCTTGGCAAATAGCAGTTCGTAATTAAGTTAAACATTTTATGTAAAAGAGTTAAACGTTTCTGTCTTTTCTTGTTAACTTCCCAACTGCCATTTCACTTCTCTCTCTTTGTGACTAAAGAAAACCTGGAATGAAGTCACTGCCAGAAGTTTGCTGGTGGTGAACATTTTTGTTGTGAGCAGCTTGGCAGGTGGTAGAAGTACTGTTGGTTGTTTTACACATGTGATAGTGCCCAGTGAACCGTTCATCTTACGGGGAGTTTTTGGAAGCGTTATTTTAACCCCTAGTATTTGTGGTTTTCTCAAAACACTATGTATGTTTCTTTTTTTTTTCAATTTATTTTAATTGAAGGCTATTTACTTTACAATATTGTGGTGGTTTTTGCCATACATTCTATCTATGTTTCTTACTGCTTTTATGTTTTTTACTCCTAGTAACTTATCCACAGTGGTTATTCCAGTCTGTTACTTTTTTTCAGGAATTCCTATCTTTTTCTTTGCCATAAGCTCCCATCATTAGCAGTTAAATCCTCCTACTGTTTAATGGGGAATATGGAAATCGATCTCACGATGGTGTGATCACTCACCTAGAGCCAGACATTCTGGAATGTGAGGTCAAGTGGGCCTTAGAAAGCATCACTACAAACAAAGCTAGTGGAGGTGATGGAGTTCCAGTTGAGCTCTTTCAAATCCTAAAAAGCTGATGCTGTGAAAGTGCTGCACTCAATATGCCAGTACATTTTGATAACTCAGCAGTGGCCACAGGACTGGAAAAGGTCAGTTTTCATTCCAATCCCAAAGAAAGGCAATGCCAAAGAATGCTCAAACTACCGCACAATTGCACTCATCTCACATGCTAGTAAAGTAATGCTCAAAATTCTCCAAGCCAGGCTTCAGCAATACGTGAACCGTGAACTTCCTGATGTTCAAGCTGGTTTTAGAAAAGGCAGAGGAACCAGAGATCAAATTGCCAACATCTGCTGGATCATGGAAAAAGCAAGAGAGTTCCAGAAAAACATCTATTTCTGCTTTATTGACTATGCCAAAGCCTTTGACTGTGTGGATCACAAGAAACTGGAAAATTCTTCAAGAGATGGGAATACCAGACCACCTGACCTGCCTCTTGAGAAACCTATATGCGGGTCAGGAAGCAACAGTTAGGACTGGACATGGAACAACAGACTGGTTCCAAATAGGAAAAGGAGTATGTCAAGGCTGTATATTGTCACCCTGTTTATTTAACTTACATGCAGAGTACATCATGAGAAATGCTGGGCTGGAAGAAGCACAAGCTGGGCTCAAGATTGCCTGGAGAAATATCAATAACCTCAGATATGTAGATGACACCACCCTTATGGCAGAAAGTGAAGAGGAACTAAAGAGCCTCTTGATGAAAGTGAGAGAGGAGAGTGAAAAAGTTGGCTTAAAGCTCAACATTCAGAAAACGAAGATCATGGCATCTGGTCCCATCTCTTCATGGGAAATAGATGGGGAAACAGTGGAAACAGTGTCAGACTTTATTTTTCTGGGCTCCAGAATCACTGCAGATGGTGATTTCAGCCATGAAATTAAAAGACACTTACTCCTTGGAAGGAAAGTTATGATCAACCTAGTTAGCATATTAAAAAGCAGAGACATTACTTTGCCAACAAAGGTCCATCTAGTCAAGGCTGTGGTTTTTCCAGTGGTCATGAATGGGTGTGAGAGTTGGACTGTGAAGAAAGCTGAGTGCCAAAGAATTGATGTTTTTGAACTGTGGTGTTGGAGAAGACTCTTGAGAGTGTCTTGAACTGCAAGGAGATCCAACCAGTCCATCCTAGAGGAAATCAATTCTGAATGTTCATTGGAAGGACTGATGCTAAAGCTGAAACTCCAATACTTTGGCCACCTCATGTGAAGAGTTGACTCATTGGAAAAGACTCTCATGCTGGGAGGGATTGGGGGCAGGAGGAGAAGGGGACGACAGAGGATGAGGTGGCTGGATGGCATCACCGACTCAATGGACATGAGTTTGAGTGAACTCTGGGAGTTGGTGATGGACAGGGAGGCCTGGCGTGCTGTGATTCATGGGGTCGCAAAGAGTCGGACACGACTGAGTGACTGAACTGAACTGAAATGAAGTATGAGCTACATCGTATCATCTATGATTCACCTTATTCCAAGTAACAGACAACCTGACTCAACCCGGTTAAACAGTAAGAAGTTTATTGGCTCATAACTGCTGTGTTATGGAGGTCAGTCAGGCTTTCGGATTGATCTGATTCAGTATCTTTTACTGTGTATATATGGAGCCTGTTCTTTCTGACTCTGCTTAGCTCTTTTCTAACTCATCTTCAGTCTAAGTCTGGACCGTTTATAGTTCAGAGATTGCTGACAGTAGTTCCTAAGTACATGTTGTGCATTTCTGTAGTTAATTACTGTTTACTAGTACCGTTTACAATGTACCTAGTATGTTGTACTTAATTTGATATTTGGGTGCAAAGTATAAACACACAATAATTTTTTATCCATTTACCTGTTAATGGACATTTGGGTTGTTTCCAGTTTTTCAACTATTAAATATAAACCTTCCATAAATGTTCATGAACACATCTTTAATGGACAGAGGTTTTCATTTCTCTCGAGTGAATACCTAGGTTTGATATGGCTGGGTCATGTAGTTTGTATCACTTAAATGTCACTCTATTAATAACTGCCAAAGGATTTTACAGAATACTTGTAAAATACTTGTTTGTTTTATGCTCCTTCCAGTGGTGTCTCATAGCTCCATTTGTGCTCCATCTTCACTAGCAGTGGCAATGTCTGATTTTTAAATTTTAGCCCGTCTGAGTGGACGTGTGGTTGTATCTTACTGTGGTTTTCATTTGCTTTTCCCTGATGTCTAATGATGTTGAGCACCTTTTAATTGTGCACATTAGCCATTACTCACTTCTTTAGTGAAGTGTCTGTACAAATATTTTTAAAAATTTTGGATTTCAAAAAAAAAAAATTTTGGATTTCTTCTTATCACTTTGTAAGTTCTTTATATATTTTAGGTGCAAGTTCTTGTACCAGATCTGTGCATTGTGGTTACTTGCTTGTCTGTGTCTTTCCTTTTCCTTTTATTTTCCCTTGAAGAACAGGTTTTAGTTTTGAGGACGTCAGATTTATCATTTCTCCTTAATGATGATTGCTTTTGTGTCTTGTGTAAAACTTTTGGCTAGTATCAGCTGTCTTTTCTTCATTACTGTTTGTGTATCATCTTCCTCTCCTAGAGTGTAAACTCCAGAGTAGGTAGCTCATAGATGTATCTTCTGTCTAGAAAATGTCAGGCACATAGAAGTTGTTCAAAAGCAATTTTTGAGTGAATGGATTTGTTTGTCTTATAGCCTTGAAAATTGTATACCAGTTAAGCAACAGAGCAGCCCCCATCCCCTGGGAGCCCCCGTTATCCATTGCTTGTCCTGCTCTCTCCCATGCCCTGTGCTTCACTTCCCCTTACCCTGTCTTGACTGGGCCTTGCTTCCCCAGTCCTGCTGCTCAGTCTTTGTTCGAGGCCCTTTAGTTTTGTGCCCATAGTGCAGTTATTTTCTTAAGCTTGTCAGATACCACCCTCTTCCCTTTAGGGTTTGCCTATAAACCAATGTCAAACAAATCAGTAAGATATTTACTCTGTGTCTCAAAAATGCTACTTTTTTTTTTTTGTTTGTTTTTTGCAAACTGACTAAAGTTTTATTGTGGATGATGAGGTAGAACCTGCCATCTTAATATTCGTCTTCCCCTTTGTTCTTACTTTTCATAGTGGTCACCTTTGTTTATTCTTCTCATCTCTGGAATACTGTTTCTTTCCCTCTTTCCAAAATAAATTCTACTTACTCTTTAGGACTTTTACTTATTCTTAAGATCACATTTTTGCCTAAATCCTCTTGCTGAGTGTTTCATGCTATCATGTTTTACCCTTCTGGGTTGTTTTACTTTGTTAAGAATTCTTATATTCTTTGGTAAGGCTTTGGTCATAGAGGTGATGTATCTTGGTTGATCACTTTTTTTTTTCTTGAGTGAATTTGATGGTGACACTGCATGAGAAAGCATGCCTTCTATTAGCTTTTACCTCTTTTAAAAGTCATTTTATTTTTAATTTTAAAACATATGTAACATAGCATTTGCCATTTTAACCATTTTAACCATACAGATCAGTAGTGTTAAATACATTCAGATTGTTGTGTAACCATTCTCTAGAACTACTCATCTTGTAAAACTGAAATTTTATACCAGTTTAGCAACAAAGCAACCCCACGTTCCTGGGAGCCCCCATTATACTTTCTATCCCTATGAATTTGATTCCTTTATCTCATATAAGTGGAATCTGAAGGAATCCGTGTTTGTTTTTTGGTGTTAGCCATCTTAATGGATGTGATTTATTATCTCATTGTGCTTTTGATTTGTATGTCCATAATGAGCATCTTTTCATATGCTTATTGGCCATTTGTATATCTTTGGAGAAATGTCTGTTGAAGTCCTTTGCTCATTTTAAAATCGGGTTATTTTCTTGCTGTTGTTGAGCTATAGGAGTTCTTTATATGTTCTTTGATTATTAACATGTTATCAGATATATAATTCAAAAATATTTTCTCCCAACAAATAGGTTACTTTTTCACTCTGTTGATTGTTTCCTTTGATGCACAGCCTTTTAAATTTTTATGTAGCCCAGCTTAGGTATTTTTACTTTTATTGTCTGTGCTTTTGGTGTCATATTCAAGAAATCATAGCCAAATCCAGTTTCATGAAAGTTTCCCACTATGGTTTTTCCTGAGAGTTTTATAGTTTTAATTTTATGTTTAGGTCTTTGATCTATTTTGAGTTAACTTTTGGATATGATGTAAAGGAAGGGTCCAACTTAATTTTTTTTTGCATGTAGGTATCCAGTTTTCTCAGCACTGTTTGTTGAAATGACTGTCCTTCCCCCATTGAATGGTCTTGCCACATTGTTGAAAATCATTTGACTGTGTAAGTGAGGACTTATTTCTGGGTTTTCTGTTCTTTCCATTGATCTATATGTCTGTCTTCATGATGGTACTGTCTATACTTTTGTTTACTGTAGCTTTATAATAATTTTTTTGAATCAGGGTGTGTGAGAGCTCCAACTTTGTTCTTTTTGAAAATTGCTTTGGCTGTTAGGGGTCCCTTGAAATTTCATGTGCATTTTAGGATAGATTTTTCTGTTTCTGCAAAAAGTGATGTAGGGATTTTGATTAAACCTGTATATATCCGTTTGAGTAGTATTGACATTTTAAATATTCCAGTCTGTGGACACAGGGTGTCTATTCATTTATTTGTGTCAACTTTAATTCTTTAAGCAATGTTTTGTAGTTTTCAGTATACAATTGTTAAAACCCCTTGGTTAACTTTATTTCTAAATATTTTCCATTTGTTGCTATTATAAATAGAGTTATTTTCTTAATTTCCTTCTCATATTTTTCATTATTAGCCTAGAGAAATAAAACTAATTTTTTTTTGGTTTTAATTTTGAGCATCTCTGCTATACTGAATTAATGTATTCTAATAGATTATTTTTTTGTTTAATATTGGGGTACTCTATGTATAAGATCTTATACTCTACAGTTAATTTTGTTTCTTTCTAATTTGGATACTTTTAATTTCTTTTTCTTGCTAAATTGCTCTGACTTTGACTTCCAGTACTATATTAAATAGAAGTGGAAAAAAATGGACATCTTTGCCTGGTTCCTGATCTTCATAGAAAGGCTTTCTGTATATTCATTGCACTCTTGAATGGGATGCTATCTGTGGTGTGCCCAGTTTTATTGGACAGTATTGGTTACAACCAGTGTTCACTGCCTCTAGATGTAAACTCACCAAGCTTATTGGCATTAACATTTTAAACTTGGTCTTCTATTCCAGTAAGCACCTCAGTAATATATTTAATGACTTTACAGGTGTTTACATGGCTCTTGTGATCTTATCATTCTGTTTGGGAACATCTATTAAATAATTGATGGCAATTTTACAAGTGATTTAAGAGAGCTAACGTAGTACTTTTTGCCACTAATATTTGGCAGGTCAGCCATTTTGATTTTAATTTTTGGAGAAGTTACTGGATCATAAATAACATACCAAGAAATCTTGCTTCTGGTCATTTCCATCTTCTCCCTTGCTCCCTATATGTAACCTGTGTTTTTAATGAAAATATAAGAAAATAGAATACTATATTTTTCTTAAATAAAAAATAGATAGTACTTACATAAAGAATGGCATGCTATTTACATAAAAGTTAAATTAGTATATATACTGCACTTTCATTTTTTTCATTTCTTAGATCTCATAATAAAATAATCTCTTCCATAAGGTTGCTTTCATTGTTTTTTTCTCTCTTCTGTAACTGTGATATACCAGTTAATTTTTTTGGAAGTAGCATAATACATTCATTCATGTATGCACCTAATTTGTGCCAACTCTCTTGCTATTACAAGAATTATTAGGTCAGTTATGTATTTATAATTTTGTACAAGTTTAATTATATTTGTAGGAGAGATTATCAGAGTAAGATTGCTAGTTCAGTGGGCACAAGACCTATGGTATTGGTAGATATTCTCGGATCCCGCTCCTCAAGGGCTGAACCATTTTGCGTTTATGTAAGCAGTGGGTTTGCATTGAGAGTGATCATTTCCCACAGCCTTGCTAGTGGTGTGTTGTCAATCCGCTGGATTTTTGCTGTTTTGATAGGCAAGAAGTGGTATCTGAGTTAGTTTTAATTTGTATCTATCCCTTTATGAGTCTGATTGGGCAGCTTTTCATATGTTTAAAAAGCCATTTGGATTTCTTTGTGATTATTCATCATTGGGGTATTTTGCCACCAAGTTGATAATCTTCCTCTCTTGTGTTCCTGGAGCACTTGTAATATATGTTATTAATTCCTTGTAGGAGTTGTAAATGTTTTTTTTTTTTTTTTCCATTCTGTTGTTTTGCTTTAGCCTTTGCCTGTAGCACTTGTGCCATGCAGAAGTTTTATTTTTTAATGACTTTTAAAATCTGCATTAGTCTTCCACCTACCCCTTTTGGCCTCTGAATCTTGGGTTTCAGTTAAAAAGGCAGAAGCAGTACTTTGTGCATGGCCTGGGCTATGATCAGCCACTTACATTGTACACGCTAGTGGGTGGGAGGCACTGAGAGGCTTCCCGGACGCTGGGATGCAGATGCAGTCTTGCATGGTAGCGTCCAGCACCAGCTTGCACTTGTGCAAGGCAGAGCCCGCTGCACATGCGGACACAGTGTGGGAAGAGTGCGGCCATTCTTTCCAATCTGCATTAATACAAGACCTGCACTTAAATTGGAGAAGGCAGTGGCACCCCACTGCAGTACTCTTGCCTGGAAAATCCCATGGACGGAGGAGCCTGGTAGGCTGCAGTCCATGGGGTGGCTACAAGTCGGACACGACTGAGCAACTTCACTTTCACTTTTTAGTTTCATGCATTGGAGGAGGAAATGGCAACCCACTCTAGTATTCTTGCCTGGAGAATCCCAGGGACAGGGAAGCCTGATGGGCTGCCGTCTATGGGGTCGCACAGAGTTGGACACGATTGAAGCGACTTAGCAGCAGCAGCAGCACTTAAATTTGGCCAGCATTTGGGAACAAGCATCCTTCTTAACTCTTGTATCCCCAAAGGAGAAGCAGAATAAATATTATAAAGTCCTGAATATATCTCTAGACATAGTCATTTCAGTATCCATTTCTTTCAATTTAGCCCCTTATTGGTAATATATTCAGTAATTAGAGATTTTAAATGTGAGTATTGCTATAGATTTGAACATATTACAATAAGTGCATACATGCCACATAAGTGTAGTAATATTATATTTATTAGCAACAGCTGTTAGGCAACATGAAAATTACGCTCATTAAATATATCACTGAATGCATACTATTAGGACATCCTTGCTAAGTGAACCAATTGGTGATAATTTGTTTAACTTTAGATTTTTGTCATAAAGGTTTGTTTGCATAAATAGGGGTTAAACTTGTGCTTTTTCTTTAAATGAATTTGTATGATTGTTCTGAAATTAAAATCAGCATTATCTGTTGTTGCAAAGCTAATCTTTTTTTAAAAAAATTTTGAAAATAACCTAATTAAATATAATGATATGCTGAAAGTCAAAGTTTCAAAGGATTATGGAATTGATTTAGCTATTTATTTTTAATGCAAAATGTTGGATTTTCATTCTAGAATAAGCTAGAAATTACATATTTAGTAATTGACCCTCCATTAGTTCAAGCAGAAATTGTGAGAAGCAGAAAACAGTTTTGGCTTCTCTCAGATGTCAGTGTTTAATAAAAAATTGTCAAAACGTTTCAAGTCCTAGCTTATAAAGGTTTTGTTTAAAGGATTTTTGTGTTCAATAGACTTGTAAAAGTGATTGAATTATTATAGTCCAATTATTTTTTTTAGTCCTTTTTTTCTCGACAAGGGAGAAGAAATGAAAAAAAAAATTTGGATGCTTTCCAAGAACTCTATGTGTGTGCATGAGAAGTTCTAATCACTTGCTTCAGGTCTGAGTGTTATTGGACAGGCTTGTCTGGTGGGTTAAAATCCCCTCATGCTGTCGCAGATGATAACTAGCTTATTTTCCTCCCCTTAAAAATAGTAAGAGTTTATTTTTTATAGCTGTCTCCAACCTGGGGACATAAGCCACTTTGGCTTCAGATGATGCTGGCTTAAAGAAAAGAATGAAATATGAAAAGACAAAAACAAAGAAGGGCGTAAAAGACAAGGTAAGGAAAGGGACAAAGCTCAAGGTAAAAGAACAGGAAAATTGTGGAGATTAAAAAAGACGAAATAAGTTCAAAGTTAGTGGGGAGAGATAGGTATGCAATGCAAATGTTCTGAAGGAGGATCTCATTGTCATCTTAGAAAATGTTTTTTGAGGTGACGGAATGAAATTTTTTTAAAGAAAGTAATTTTTTTTAAAAAATTAGGGATATCAAAATTAAGTAATTTTTCATGGTGGATAAATAATACTCAAGGCCAACAGATCACTTTTGGACCTTAGGACACAATTTTAGATTATACTTGATAGACTTATTTTTCATTGCACACATTTCAGATACACATATTTGAGAAAAAATATTGCTGCTCACTTTTTGGTAGTGTCTAGCCTAGGTTTTAGAGGTAATTATTCTAGTTTTTATAATAATAATAGAAGTGACACATTTAGAAATAAATTGTTAAATTTAAAATGAAAATTGTCAAAAAATTAAATTACATTGTTTCTCTGAGATAATTTTATCTAATTAAAATAATTACTTTCAGAGTATTGATTTTTATTTAAAATATATAATTTTTAGGGGTGGTAATAATAATTATTTTCGGTATTAGTTTGCATTTATTTAAAAATGTTTAGGAAATAATTTAATGCTGATAAGAAAACGTCAAAATCTTCACATTATTTCAGATGTCTTATGAAGTAAATTCTGTTGAAAAATATTAGTAATTCAGATTTTTTCATTTGTTAATACTTTCTGTATGGCAGTGCACAGCTAACATTCATTAAATATAACTTCCCCCTAATGGTAGTTGCTTGTCCTGACAAAAATAGGAATGCTTTAATCCAGGAAATATGATACTTAGTTTTTGTTCCACTGTAGGTTTAATGCCACACTGATAATTTAAATATCCAGTACATCTTCTGTTTTAAAAAAATGTCTTTACAGGAATTTTTCTTCTTTTTTTATGTTGATAATTCTGCTTGTTCTGCACTTAGATTGGTCCTTTTCAAGAATTAGATTGGTTATATAAATTTAACACTGTTACATGGAAGAAAACTAAGTGAATGCCTTGTAAAAAATCTCTTTTTTGTTATCTGTATGTATAGAAGGAACCTGCTGGAAGGCGGCTCCGTTTGTCCCCACGTTGTGTCTTTCGGGAGCAGACGGAGCAGAATGTTCCAGCTGTGTCAAATCAGGCATGGTGTGTGTTGGCCTTGATTTTGGGATTTGCTGTAATTTGGTTTTTAAATGAATATATAATTTCCACTGTTGATTTTTATAGCTGTAAAGTTAAAAGAATTTTTAAATTATTAATTAGTTGTCTTATCATAAATGTAATGGATGTTAGACAGTTGTTTTTGTAGCCATCACTTGTTTGGCTTATGATTTTAAATGCCATAGATGGGAATGCTGAATGTTTCACTATTTGAGAGCAGTCACATTGTATCTTTATCTTGTTGCTAGTGATTCTTTGTACTGGAAGTCTCTCAAGCCTGTGAAATTAGACTGCTGTTTTCTCTTTTCTATATCTGTTTGCATCCAGTGCCAGAAAAGCTTAATTAAGCAGTTTTGGTGAAGAAGAATGAAAATAATATTTTAAGAATTATATACAAATGGTAAAAGACATCAAATGCTATCCATCTTTAAAACTAGTTACCAGTTCTTGCATAAAATTTCATGTTCTTTTTGCATGTTGGTTATTGAAGAACATTTTTTTCGATATGCGTTTATTCTTTTAGCAATATTGGATTATTTGGGACCTATTTAAAAATTGAAATAGAAATAACTCCAAATATATTAACATATAGCACATACCACAAATATATTAATACATAATTGCAAATATATTAAGATAGTAATAGGAGGTCGGTAAATATTTTTGCTTGATGTCTGTACGTCCTACCTGCTGTTTAGCAAAGCCATAGGAAGGGTATAAACCTGCTCATAATGCATTAAGTTACTGGATGTTGTATTCTATTTTTGAGTATGATATAGTCGGACACGACTGAAGTGACTTAGCATGCATGCGTGCATTGGAGAAGGAAATGGCAACCCACTCCAGTGTTCTTGCCTGGAGAATCCCAGGGACAGAGAAGCCTGGTGGGCTGCCGTCTATGGGGTCGCAAAGAGTCGGACACCACTGACGCGACTTAGCAGCAGCAACATACTGGATATAGCTCTAAAATAATTAAGAATACTGGATATCTTTTTGTTTTGTGCATGGGTTTTTTATCTCTGTATTAGGGAATCTAACATTCGTTTGTTAGAAAGGAAAAATGTTTACAGTCTTTATATCTATCTCTTAGTCTGTTATTTTATTGTATGTACAGACATTGAATTGTTTTATGAACTGTTTCATAGAAGTCATTTTGGGCAAGAAGCATGTATTGAATTGTATAGTTACTTAGTGATCTTATTTTATTTGCTTTCATTTGGCAAATACAGTATCAATAAAAACAAGGCTTATGTGATTATATGCAGATAAAGGTACATACATTAAAAGCCTTTGCATTTAAATATCCATATTTGTTTATGGATATACAAATATCCATATTTGTTTATGTATATTTGTAAGATTCTTATTACTTTTACAGTGAACAGTACTCTCACTTGATTGACAACTGACACTTTGAGTAGATCTTGGAATACATGTTTAATCATTTTGTTTTGGAATAATATTTTTAATGTGACTGTAAGTAGTATGTACCTACTTGTATAATTTTTTTCATGAATCTGTCATGTTAAGATGTGTGGAAATGTTTTCTTACTGTACTTGAGGTAGTTAACCTTCAGCATAACATTTTAATTTTTATACCAAAATAGTTATGGCATGTTCTTTAGCAGGTTGCAGAAAAATTAATGTCATTATTAAAGGTGCTCTTTGTATCAGATTTTTTAAAAAGTTATGTCCATGGTTTTGGGAATATGATTTTTAACAAATAAATGAATATACATAGGTTTAATTGTTGGAGAACTAATGTGTCAGATTTACATATATTGAAAAAGACTTTACAATGGAAAATTTAATGAGAAGAAAGTTAACATTTACCAGCCCAACCATTCCACTTGAAACTTGATGGGATTTGACAGAAACATAGTATAGAACTAGATATTGAGACCATTATATATAATTTGAAATTATTATTATAAAGATTTTAAAATATGATGGATATATACACTAACAAATAGCTTTTAAAGAAGCTAATGAGGAAATTATATTGGCTTGACATTAAAACTGATACTTTATATAATTAGCTGGGTTTATAACTTACAAGGTCTCTAATAGTTTAATAATTTGCTATGAATTAATCACTACTGATCTCTAAAATATCAACAACATGATTTCCAATATGTATAATTTTTTGGTCTCTTCTGCTGTGCTTTTACCTAGTTCATTATTTGTTTATTGTATTAGGCTATTATTGTACTATTTAAAAATGACTACTTGATTGTCTAAGAATGAATAGATTACATTGAACACAGGCAATCAGTGTTGTCTTCTGAATTTGAAGATGTTACTTTTTGTTTTGACATTTTCATATTAAAAATTTTACAATTCTTTTTCAAAGGCAGTCATTTATAAAACTTTTGAATGTCTGCTAGCAGAATGATGACTAGTGCTTGCATTTTGAATGATAGGATTTTATTAATCATCTATTAAGTGTCTTTTTTAGATCTAATTTGTAATCTATGACAAATAATTTATTGTTATAGAGAATTATTTAATGAGAAATTAGAACTTAAATTTCATATTGCTGTATAAAAATGTTTTACATTTCAACTATAGTTCTTTTCTTGTTGTTTACCTTTTAAAAAATGTATTTGTCTAGCAGGTATTCACTAGTACATCACCAGACTTTTTCTCCTGTTAAGTTTTTAGAGGGTCAGGTAAGCAGGATGGACTTTACCGAGTCTTACTCTTTCTTAAGGATAGAATTTCATTGGATACATAATATAACATTTTTCATGGATCATAATACCTCATGTTTGAGATAATCTGTGTGGACCTCTTTCAAAGAGGTTACATTGCTGAAGACCCTTGTTAAATAGATATCCTGAGATGGCCTCATCAGCAAGGTGTGTGTGTTTGCAGGGCAACATTGCGATTAGACTCTAGTTATGTTTTGTACCCATTTTAGGATGTTTAAAAAATGATTACCTATTAGATGTACTCTATGTATCAAAGATGACTTTCCTAACATTATAAATCTAAAGTATTATATAGATTTAGAGCATGTTAGTTTGTATTTTAAAATATTTGAAAGATACTAGATTTAATCCTAATTGCATTACCAATGATATATATTAGAAAGCATAATTTCAAGTTGTGTTTGAGGATTCTTTGAGTCTTTATGAGACTATGTTACTGAATTAAATAAGCATATGTTGATACTTAGTTACTTAAAGGTTCATATTTTGCGAAGAATATGAAAGGTCTCTTAGTTGTATTATAATTGGAAGAAAAATAGTGAAAGAGAACTGTTACCAGATTTAGCTAAAATTATGCACATTTGGGGTAACTTATAGTGTTTTTTCAGTTCATTGACATAAGAAAAATGTTTTGAAATTTAATGTGTTTAACATAATTAATTTATAGCAGTGCTACTAAAATTATAAATTACATAATTACATATTTTCTCATTATTGAAAAACAAAATATTAAATTATAAATGAGAGAATCTTCATGATCTCTTTCTCTGATCTCAATACTAAGATATTTCTATTTTTAACAACAAATTTTAAAAAAGTAAAACTGAGAATAAGTCACTCAAGTTGATTTTCTCTGTCGTCTTCTCTAGATCTCATAACTCTAGATAGATTCTGAAAAATATACATGAGAATTCTTTTTGTGAATTTATTTTTTTTACTTCAGTAATAAAGTAACCTTATTGATATATTATTTTTCTTCCTAAATTTCAATTATCTTCCCCTTACTCTCTGTAAACTGCATTTTTACAGCCTTGTTAGTTGATCAGTTTCAAAAATAATTAATCTGTCATCCTTGATTGATTTTTAGAAATAGTTCGCATAGTGAACATAGTGATATAATACATGGCATTTGTTGAGTATCTTTTTGTTTATGAAGCTATAAATAAAAATGGAAAAACTTTTAAAATATGAAAACAAGACAGTAAGTGATCTTAAATTTTATAATAGGTTATAAAACTTTTCTATTAGTAATATGATACCTATCTTACTTGGCATGCAATGTTATGAGACTAAAATATGATTGTAGATTTTAAGCATTTTATAAAGTATTAATGTTACATAAATATAGTAATTATCTTTTAGAAATGCCGTGATTTTAAAGTAATGAAATGAGGTTAAAATATTTTATTACTCTTGTAAGTAGTAATTTCAGAATCTGAATGTTAATTTTTACTATTTGTGTGTGTGTGTGTGTGTGCGTATGCTTAATTTCTAGGCAGTATAGACAGACCATAACTATTGAACATTGTATTAAACTTAATTAAGTTTATAATGTAGAAGAAGAAATAAACTAAGAATAAAATTGAGGATTAAAGTAAATATTTCCTCAATATGGCATTTGGAACACAACATGTGCTATCTATATGAATAGGATACTAAATTATACATTATTTTGCTTATTGCACTCATTTTTGAAATTTACCTGTGGAAAATCTTAAGAATGTGCTGTTTCACAGTGAATTATTTTTCTTTTTTAAATCTAGTCTTTATAAACATAATCTTGATCAAACCATTTTGACTTTGGCAGGCTATGCAAAATCTCTGATTAAATACAAATAAGGGTGTATTATATTCTGAAGAATATGGAAAATGTTAGCATTTAAGGCTGGTTGATTACTTTTAAAATATTGGTTGTACTAAAGACAGTGTTTCATATCTGATGTTTCTTGCCTTCATTTTAGGTGTTTAAATTGTTTTATTTTGAAATAATTTCAAAGTAAAGTGTTCCAAAAGTAGTACAGATATCTCACAAACCTTTTACCTAGATTCAGCAATTTTTTAAATTGAAGTATAGTTGATTTACAATATGGTATTTTGTTTGCTATTTGATTTATGGTATTTGATTTACAATATGTATTTTGATTTACAATATGGTTGTACACCCAAAACTACAGCGAAGTGATTCAGTTACACATATATATGTTGTTTTTTCAGATTATTTTCCACTATAGTTTTAAGACATTGAATATAATTCCCTGTGCTAAGCAGTGAATTCTTGTTTTTATCTGTTTTATGTATAGTAAGTTGTTAATCTGTTTATTAGATTTATTAATTTTTAATATTTTGATTATCAAAGCATATGTTTTTCTCGATGCTCATACTACTAAGAATTTTATTTTCAGATATTTAAATTAGGTTGCCTTCACTTTTGCTATTTAAATCTTTTGTTATATAAAATAAAGTGAACCGTGTAACATTGAATATCCAGAAATGGTTTTCATATATGCTTTGAGATTAAGACTTATAGGCATTAAATAACTGCAATGTATAGAATTGTGAGTGGTGATATTTGCCTACATATTTTGCAGAATATGTTGTCGTCTTTGTCATTAAGGCTGTTGAGTGAAATGATAACTTAGTAATGAGTAGAGAAGTAATATACATATATAATATATAAATATAAATAATTGAGGACAGTCACTAAGCCTGATACTGACCTATGTTTAATCTTTCTGTTGCTACTATCCAACTCTGACTGAAAGGTTAATGAGCAGAATAGTTTACTATTGCTACTAAGGGTATATTTTGCAGTTGTTAGCTCGCTGTAATGACTGACAGAATTAGGTCTCTGTGTTTTAATTTTTCCCCAGATAACACAGTGATGGACTTGTATGTGGTGAAAGGTACAGCTCAAATTAAAGGGCCTAAAGTTTCTTTGTTTTGAAGATGCTTGGTCCACCGTTTTCAGATGGTCATATCTAGTCCCAAAGTGTATGTGTCCAGTCAGGTGCCCAAGGCGGGAAGTAAACGTAAGTGGCATGCAGGACTTACTCCAGAGGTGGTGTGGTCTCAGGTGCTTCTCTGAACAGAAGGGTCTATGTGTGAATCAGTATCGTTGGAAGGACTGCTCATCAGGTAGAACGCTGGAATAGATGAATTCTTTTTTCTAACGACTTTATACATCATCTTTTCTTAAAAATTCTCCTGTGTGTTCAATGGATCAGAAGAACTGAAAGTGGAAGATGGAAGGAGAAATAAAAGCAGCATGCACATTGGACAGTCAGATCTTTAGTAACTGAGATTTGGCTGTAAGTGAAATGTTTCATTTGAAAAGAGGACAGAAATCACCAGTTAAAGTTTGTAGTTAATTAAGTTTAAATTCATGTTGTATTTCATATGAGTAACTTGGGTCTGACTTAAAAGCACAGAGTTCAGAGTCTCTCCCGTTATTATGGTGAAATTAGGAATATGTTTTAACTACTGAACTGAGTATGCATTAGCTTAGAAATGGTCACTTTTGGAGCATTTTAATTAGAGGGTTCTGAAAAAATAATACATTTGTGAGTAGATTATATAGACTAATTAAGTTGATCTGCAAATAATAATGGAGTAAAAGTCATTCTTTTGTATTTCTACAAAGTAGTAAATTTACATGGTTGTATTTTAAAGGCTATATAAACATTTGCTACTTTACCTGTACTTTTAAAGTAACAAATGCAGAATTAGAACACCAGGCTTTTTTTCCCTCAAGTTTTAAGGGACTCTTCAACTGAAACTTAGGTTTATAAAAGTTAATTTCTTTGCTCACACTTTGGCATTTGGACAGTGTCATAACATGTGTGACTGCTTAAATAGAAGATACGTGTGAAATTACTCTCATCCTACTGTTGGATTGCCTTCCAGCAATGGCTTGGACTGCTACAATCAGGCAATCTGCTACTGAGGATATTTAAGTTTAGAAAAAGGAGATCCATTTTTTTATATATGTAAGAAGAAAGGAAATTGCTTTTCTACATGGGAATGTTGCTATACTAGCTTTGATTGCATCAGAAACATATAGGTAGTTCATGATATACAAATGAGCAGTGTTTTAAGAGTTGGTTTTTAAGGTTGTGTATTTTAGGAGTTGAACTAGGAACACATTTCCTTTCTGGGAGTGTTTTATGTAATGGGTCCCTAATCTGGTCTTTGGTAGCCTTTTACATGAACTGTGATGTTGATGTTATAATGGGATCCAGCCAACCTTTATAAGAATGTTTCTGTGGGAAAAAATCTTCAGAGCACTAGCTTATTTTAGGTGGTTCAAAGGACACATCTCTGTCTTCTGTTGTTGGCTCCATGGTGCCATTTGGGTGTGCAGGAGTGGATATTGGGGTCTAGAGAATGGGTTTTTTAGTTTGAAAGCCAAAGGGTCTGACTAGAACTCTTCCATTGGAAATACTGGAGCACACTCAACAGTTCCTGGCACTGAGCCTTCATCTCTTTTTTTCCTTTTTGTAACTAGGATTTCTTTCCTCTTCATTTATAAGACACAAAATAGTATTAGCATTTCTTCATTTTTTCTTGTCATCAGAGCAAGTCCTTTGTCTTTTTGAGAAGTTTTCTAGAGTTTATACAGATACCAAACAAATAGGGATTTGGGAAAGGAATAAAAAGACTCCTAGGAAGGGATCAGTCCAAGAAAAGATACTAATGGTGAGTTTGGACGTGCCCAGAAACAAAGTCGTTTTCTGTATATATTTGGAAGAATACTCAGACTTCCTTGGAGCATTCCTAAGGAGGACTGTGAAGAGAATTAGTGATAGAAAGTACACGAGGAAAGGGTAGATAAGTTTCTCCAATGGGGATCAGAGGCAAAAATGCAGTGATTTCAGTAGTGCTTATCTTACCTCCAGAAGTCATGACTTCCCTGGTGGCTCAGACGGTAAACCATCTGCCTACAATGCGGGAGACCCGGGTTCAATCCCTGGGTCCGGAATATCTCCTGGAGAAGGAAATGGCAACCCACTCCAGTATTCTTGCCTGGAAAATCCCATGGACGGAGGAGCCTGGTGGGCTACAAGTCCAAAGGGTCGCAAACAGTCGGACACGACTGAGCGACTTCACTTTCACTGTCTTGCCCTCACTCCCTTTCCCACTTCAGTCCTAAATTTAAATTATGTTGACTTGGTCTGGAATTATGCCTTATTCAAAACCAACATGGCATGGCTGAAGTTAACCTGAAGAAGTTTGCTGACAAGTTTAGCTTGGAGGTTAAACCTCAGCCAGCCAGCAGCAGATAGTGAAGGAAAATCATTGTGGACTTTTCATGTAGCACGTGTGTAAGTAAGGGATGCTTGTAAGTCGCATATAACTTTTTGTTTAAAACCAAAGACTTAAATTCTACAGTATGATGCTTCTGTGATGGTTGTTTAATATGGCAGTTACAGAAGGGCCCTGCAGTAAAACTGAAGAAATTTCCTGACATACATAATTTGTTAATTGTGAGTAGATACTTCTAAATTGGTTTTTTGAAATAGTTTAAAAATATCACAAAGTTCTAATGGAAATTAATATTTTATTCTTTCAATTTATTAGAATATTTCAAATTATATATATTGTAACCACAGTTAGGTTATATATTTGAAGCTATAGAGTTTAAGTGGTCAGTTTCTGACATAATTAAACATTTAGAAATATAGATAGCCTGATGGGATCATTAAATGGAAATAAGGTAGTTAAATTTGGGGCAGAGAATTTTTAAAAAATGGTTTCTTAGAGTAAAAATAGCTTTCACATTTTGTAATGAAGAGATACTTGGATAGTCAAGGAATGATTAGGTCATAATATAAGGGTCAGGGTAAGTGGATATGTGGTAAGTGCTTTTTTCTTAACCTCACAGTCCTTTGGCAGCTATTAAAGAAGGTAGCCCACTCACATACTACCTGTTTTGTGAAACCTTGCAATTGTAAAACTGATTTTCTATAGGAAATTCTGTTTCAGAAAATCCCAGTCATGCTCAGGAAGACCTTTAATTTTCCTCAAACAGAATTATTTAAAAGTAGCCCTTAATGCACAGAAATTCACCTGCTTTAAAAAAAAAACCCTTAAATATTTAATTTGTAGACTGATACTTTGCATTTTGATAGAAATTTTCAATTTTAGAAAAACTTTTTAGTGATTTTTAGCCATCTATTGTACATATTCTAAATAGAATAGAATACATTTGAAGTGTTGGATATAGAACTTGGTGTCTTAAGTATAAACGGGTGAGAGGCGAAGAATCCTTATATTTCTTTATTTTGTCTTTTCAAATTACAAAGTCAGTACGTCCTCGCTAGAGAAAGCCTGGAAACAGAAAGCACAAATGGGAGGAATCATGTTACCCACAATCCCTAACACAGAGGCAGATAAGCCACTGCTGATATCTGAGCAAATGTTCTGTTTTTTTATGTAAATAGAATTTATATTTTCCAAGAAAGTTATACTTAATTTATGGCTTCACTGATTAATATATATTGAACATTATGCCACAACAAGAAATAGTCTTATAGAACATTACTTCTTCATGGCTGGGAGGTTGTTTATTTGGTATTTAAATTGTTTTGGGTTTTTGCTCTTTATGGTGTGGTTCAATGAATGTCTTGGCACATGCATTTTCATAGGTACCTTGATTATATCTTTTGTTTTTAAAGGATATAAATGCAAGAATATCTTGAAAATGGCCCCTTTTCTTATTATGAAAATAATACATGTTGATTGGAACTTAGTACAGAAAAGTGTTTCTTAAAGTATTTGTTTTCAGAGTTTTTGCAACTCCGTAATCTACTAGTAACAGTCTGGTCAACTCCATTTTAGACTTGTTAATGTACATAGGCAGCTGATATAAATATTAATTTTAATATAAAAATGGCTCATATTAAGTGTTGCTTTGTGTAATCTTTTTCCAGATTATCTCAAATGTATTTTTCTGTTAGTAGTTACAGGACTGTGCCATTATTTGTGAAAGCTGTTTTTTCATCCACCGTGTCAATGTGCCGTGCTTTGTGTGTTACTATTAGTGCATATTTAAATTGTTTCCTACTTCTCATTGTCGTCAACATCCCTGAAGTAACGAGCTATTGCTGTATAAGTTTCTTCTTTTTTCTTTCAATTTTGTAATTATATCCCAGAAATTTATTCTGAAAGTTAAAATTTGGAGTCTAGCGGGTATTTGTTTTTAAAAATTTGCTACCTGTTGGCAGAATATTCTTCAGGATGAATGGTTGTGTCAGTTTGTACTCTTACAGTATATCTAAGTGCTCATTTCCCTGTGTCTCTTCTAAACCATTTGTTATCCATCTTTTAATTCCTGAAAATCAGTTAATGAACAGTTGTGTTCATTAAAAATTAATGTTACCTATTTATTTTCTTTTCAAAGCAAAATAGTTTTCTCATCTATTAAGGGCAAAGGATGGAGGAAATGAGGACAAAGGTCACTGCTAAATAGCAGCAAGAGATGCCACACTGCTTGTTTAGATTCTTATAGGAGTTAAGCAGTTTTAAAGAATGATTGCTTACATATATTCCACAAGGGAGGTACCCCCAAAGTTAGATTAATATTTCTATTAAAATTTCTATAAAGCAAAAAATCTGTTTTGACTGCAGAACATTCTAGCAAGAGTCAGGATTATATGTAGTGTTACGGAGGCCAAGTTGGTTTGAATTTCTGTTCCATTGCTTACTAGCCATGTAATCTTGGGCAAGCTACATAAACCTCTCTGAACCATAAAATGGTAATAATATTTTCCTCATATAATTGTTTCATTGAGAATATATGTGTGTGTGTGTGTGTGTGTATGTGTGTGTGTGTGTGTGTGTATGTGTGTGTGTGTATAATATGCCTAGCATAGTGCCTATACATTCTAGGTACTCAAAAAATGAAAATCACCTTATTTGTTGTTGTTCCTATTCCTGTTACTATTATTTTTACTACTACTACAGTCACCATTGTTACTTTTACTATTAGTACAAATGTTCTTTCTCAATCCTTAATTTTACTTGATATAAATTAAAAAATGAAAAGCAAGATAGTGAGAAATAGTTGTAGTAGCAATTTCCTTAGGCATATGGGGTAGAAAGGGGACAAAGTTGTGTTTCTGTCAATTTATAGGAATAAACAGAACTTAGAACATGAATTTTTAAGGCTGTATTCACTGATCAACTGATATTTAGGGAATGATATCTTGTTGTTAAGTCTTTCATAACACATACTACTTAAATAGTTTTCTTGTAAACTGCATACACACAGACAAAACTTAAAGCAAACTAGAGGTCTCAGAACCCTTATAAAGGTCAATCTTTTCCTTATTCCTCGATATTTTATAACAACATATCTCAATAGAAGCTACTCATTACAAAGAAGATACCTCCATGGGTCAAGATTAAAGGTAATTTGTTACATAGAGTATTTTGTCCAGTAAATCTTATTGTCTACATATCGGCCAGTTGCTTTCATTCAAGGATCACGTATAAGCAAATGGAAATACATATGTTTAACAGAATCAAGGGAGAAGGCAATGGCACCCCACTCCAGTACTGTTGCCCGTAAAATCCCATGGATGGAGGAGCCTGGTAGGCTGCAGTCCATGGGGTCACTAAGAGTCAGGCACGACTGAGCAACTTCACTTTCACGCGTTGGAGAAGGAAATGGCAAGCCACTCCAGTATTCTTGCCTGGAGAATCCCATGGGTGGAGAAGCCTGGTAGGCTGCAGTCCATGGGGTCGCACAGAGTCGGACACGACTGAAGCGACTTAGCAGCAGCAACAGAACCAAAGGTTGATGTTTATAGAGTAAAACGGGATTTTACTTATACTAAAAAGGAGTTAACATCTTAGACTAGATAACTGAAGGTCACTCGTTACAATTTAAACCTTTTTTTAAAGGCAGTCTTTCTAAAATATCATGTTAAAGAGAATGTATGAAGATACGTAGCCTTTTCTTGGTGGCTCGAGGTCATCACTGTGACTATCAGTGACATTACTGTGTAACCTACCGTGACACGTGCAGGGATAATTGAAAGGTGTGGGGCACTTCACCTGACAGTCAGTGGTTCCAGACCTACTACTTTTCAGGTATACTATCAAAAACGGAAAGTGTTAAGTCCTGAAAAATGACAGCTATTGAGAAAGGCACGGTCATTAAACGGTAAGGGGCAGTGACTAGTGCCAGTGTTTTGGATTTTTTATATACTCACAAGTGACAATTAGAGAAGAGAGTATGGAGGTTCAAGTTCTTTTTTATATAAGAACTTCAAATTGCACTTAAAATACTATGACTCAGCAGTCTGTGGACACTGTGATGGAAAAATGCCAGCTTTATTTGCTATACACAGGAAGATAAAATACTTGACAAACCACACAGTGGAAGCCCCTTCACTTAAAATAAGTAAGAATCTAGCTGGATAAGTTAAATAATAATAATTTTTAACATTTCAGTCCAACACTCTGTGAAGCAGTGTATGTATATTCCTTTGATTTCTTTAATTCTCACATCAACCCTGTGAAGTAGGTACTGTTATTATCTCCGTTTTCCAGGTGAGGAAACTTGCAGCACAGAGATGATAGCTAGTAAATTTCAGGGCCGAGGTTGGAATCTGGGCAGTGTGACCCTAAAAATCCAATGCTCTCTGCTACCTGTATTATAGCAAATTGCTGAACCTAGTGAAAATACCTCTTTGAGACCTTTATCCATGAGTAATGTGGGTCAGACAGCTAACCACCAGTGTATCTGTCTCATTCATTTCACAGCATCACACATTAAATCTTTAGGTCTACTTGAGACACTGGAAGGCATATTCTCTCTGAATATTTAAGTGCTCACAGAATAAAAACAGTGATAAATATATCTACGTATACATTTTTCATGAAAATGCACAAAGACTTAACCCTCAAAAGGATCCTCTAACAATATACAAATTCATATATTCTTCTATATACATAGCTGTGAATAAGACTAGAAAATCCAAATCTAGTGGCTCCTAGATATAGGAGTCTGCTCTGAGTACTGCAAGAGTTCCTTAAATCATTATTCTGTCAGTGAAGCCTCTAGGAGTAGGTTTTGATATAAATTTATTGGACCCAATTTGACAGTTTTTTGAAATAGGAATGTAAGCTATCAGATGTATTACATAGTAAAGGTCAATATTGTTTTAAGAAACTTTAGTTTTAGAAGTTGATAGATAAATGTATGGATGTTTCTGTGGAGGTTGGTCTAAACAGTTCGAAAAGGACTAACAACTGCTTGAGTTCTGAATGTGAAGTCAAGTGGGCCTTAGAAAGCATCACTACAAACAAAGCTAGTGGACGTGATAGAATTCCAGTTGAGCTATTTCAAATCTTGAAAGATGATGCTGTGAAAGTGCTGTACTCAATATGCCAGTACATTTGGAAAACTCAGCAGTGGCCACAGGACTGGAAAAGGTCAGTTTTCATTCCAATCCCAAAGAAAGGCAATGCCAAAGAATGCTCAAACTACCGCACAATTGCACTCATCTCACACGCTAGTAAAGTAATGCTCAAAATTCTCCAAGCCAGGCTTTAGCAACATGTGAACCATGAACTTCCTAATGTTCAAGCTGGTTTTAGAAAAGGCAGAGGAACCAGAGATCAAATTGCCAACACCCGTTGGATCATGGAAAAAGCAAGAGAGTTCCAGAAAAACATCTATTTCTGTTTTATTGACTATGCCAAAGCCTTTGACTGTGTGGATCACAATAAACTGTGGAAAATTCTTCAAGAGATGGGAATACCAGACCACCTGACCTGCCTCTTGAGAAACCTGTATGCAGGTCAGGAAGCAACAGCTAGAACTGGACATGGAACAACAGACTGGTTCCAAATAGGAAAAGGAGTACGTCAAGGCTGTGTATTGTCACCCTGCTTATTTAACTTACATAAGCAGAGTACATCATGAGAAATGCTGGGCTGGAAGAAGCACAAGCTGGACTCAAGATTGCCTGGAGAAATATCCCTAACCTCAGATATGCAGATGATACCACCCTTATGACAGAAAGTGAAGAGGAACTAAAAAGCCTCTTGATGAAGGTGAAAGTGGAGAGTGAAAAAATTGGCTTAAAGCTCAACATTCAGAAAACGAAGATCATGGCATCTGGTCCCATCTCTTCATGGGAAATAGATGGGGAAACAGTGGAAACAGTGTCAGACTTTATTTTTGGGGGCTCCAAAATCACTGCAGATGGTGACTGCAGCCATGAAATTAAAAGACGCTTACTCCTCGGAAGAAAAGTTATGACCAACCTAGATAGCATATTGAAAAGCAGAGACATTACTTTGCCAATAAAGGTCCGTCTAGTCAAGGCTATGGTTTTTCCTCTGGTCATGTATGGATGTGAGAGTTGGACTGTGAAGAAGGCTGAGCACCGAAGAATTGATGCTTTTGAACTGTGGTATTGGAGAAGATTCTTGAGAGTCCCTTGGACTGCAAGGGGATCCAACCAGTCCATTCTGAAGGAGATCAGCCCTGGGATTTCTTTGGAAGGAATGATGCTAAAGCTGAAACTCTAGTACTTTGGCCACCTCATGCGCAGAGTTGACTCATTGGAAAAGACTCTGATGCTGGGAGGGATTGGTGGCAGGAGGAGAAAGGGACGACGGGATGAGATGGCTGGATGGCATCACCGACTTGATGGACGTGAGTCTCAGTGAACTCTGGGAGTTGGTGATGGACAGGGACGCCTGGCGTGCTGCGACTCATGGGGTCGCAAAGAGTTGGACACGACTGAGCGACTGAACTGAACTGAACTGAACTGGAGTTCTGACATGAGCTGCACCCTGTATGCTAAAACTGCTGGTAGTTCTCTTAGTCTTCTTCTCTTTATAAACCATTATTTTCAGTTCAAATTAAGCATGCCAAAACTCAGTGGAACTAAACTCATTATCTTACCTACCTCCTTCTTCTCAGTCTATTTTTCTGTTGTGTTCTTACTCGGGGGTAAAATCCCGAAGTGTTTTTTCCTCTCATGTAGGGCAGAAACCCCACACTCTCTAAAATGGTCGTGAAAACCCCTCTTGGCTTGGTTTCTGCTAGGCACGCCTTGTTCCTGCTTTGTCCTCGCAAACCCACTCTGCCGTAGCTGAGTCTACATGTGGTTTGCAGAACACGCCATTCACACTGCTTCCTGCTCAAAATTCTCTTTCCCCCATTTCTCTCCAGATTCATCTTGTAAGACTTGTTGATTTATGACAGCTTTTTGAGGTGGGTGTTATTATCTGTCCATTTTTCAGAGAAGGAAATTGAAGCCTAGAGAGTTTGCCTAAGAACTGATCAAGGTTTTCTCTTGGGAATTAGAAATTGGAAAAGAAAAAATTGATCATTTTTTTCATAGAAAAATTCTATTGTAGATCCTCCAGTAGAGGATCAGTTTCAAATGGCAATGTTTTATTTTTTTACTTTATTATAAAGAAAGATTCAGGAGGTCTCACTGTGCACAGGGCAGGGAAATTGTTTTTTTTTTTTTTATCAAGCATGTATAAAGGGTGTGATATGAGGAAAGAAAATAAACAGAGTGTGAGAGGCAGAAACAGCACCCAGAGAGGAGTTGAAGAGCTCTTTAGGTGCCCAAGTCTTTTCATTCTTGTGTTGATAAGTGTTGAGATTTCCTTTCTCTGGAGTTCATTTGAATTGATTTTTTGTTCTTGGCAACCCAAAGGGAAAAGTAAAGCAACATGTGTATTTGTGTGTACTTGCCAGTTAAGTTTCAATTAATTAGAGGAGCTCTTCACTGAAAAGTGATTGTATTCCATAGGTTTATTTATGAATTTGATTGGAATTTAGAAAGTGGTTTCTCATGAACACAATTATAAGTGCTAATAATGTTCTTTATAAATGTGGGGTTAACCGCTTAGATTTAACTACTAAAAGTTATAATGAAATAAAAATAGATAACACTACTGAAATGTAGTCACTAAAGCAGAATCAATAATTCAAATTAAGACTAAAATAGTTTTTCTTGAATGCTGGTAGTTGAAGAAAAACAGGTTTAATTAAAGAAGCATAAAGTAGTAGATATAAATTTGGGTGGAAATTGAGGCTGCTTTGTATTTATTTAAAATAGCTATATCGAGAGAGTGTTTAGTGTTCCTGATAAATTGTTTTGTGTTTAAAACCGCAGTACAATTAAAAGGGCTGGAGATAGATGTCTTGGGGCTGTGAGAGTGATCGAGGAAGGAACTCAGTGAATGATCTGCCCTCCGCTGAGAGCAGTTTTTCTGGGAACCAGCCCTCCTCGGGCCCCTGCGTGTGTTTCTCTGGCTGCGCCGGGCCTTCGCTGCTGCGCCTGGGTTCTCGCTCAGTTGTGCGGGGCGGGGCCTCGGCTTCGTTTGGCGGCGCTGCCTGCTTGCCGCGGCGATTGCCCTCGTTGCGGAGCACAGGCTCTCGGGTGCCGGGCTCGGCAGCTGTGGGTCACGGGTTCAGTCGTTACAGTACCTGGGCTTAGTTGTCCACAGCATGTGGGATCTTCCCCGACGAGGGATTGAACCCATGTCCTTTGCATTGCAAGGCGAATTCTTAACCAGGGAAGTCCCTGTTCAGTGGTTTTTAATCTCTTTGGTTTATGGACTTCTTGTTTACACTCCTAAAATTATTTAGGACTGTAAAGAGCTTTTTGTGTTTTGTTGACCTTTGAAATAAAAAATGAGAAAATTTGAATATACGATCGTATATTCGATCATTCATCCACTTAACTCATCACAGGTCATAGAATTTCTGAAGAACTTCACTGTATATTCAGAGAATGAGTGGATATAACAATTAATGTGTTAATATTATTATTAAAAGTTTGACATTGCAGATACCCAAAGCAGAGAATCCCTGGACCAAACTTTAGAAGTTGCTTCTATAGTTAAAACATTTCAGTTTTGAATTTCTTTATTGTAAATCAGAGAAGCCTTTAGTTGAAGTAAAAATGTGTGTTTTATGTTGAGCAAACTCATATCTCTCAAATTCAGAGTTATTTTCCACAGTGAAATAAAGCAATTTGACTTGTCTTTCTTTGCATTTAGTCTTAAATTAGACCAAAATATGGAAAAAAGAATGGGTAGTATTGACTGTGGGAAGTGTGTGTGTGTGTGTGTGTGTGTGTGTGTGGTGGATGTGGTCTAGTCAGGTGTAATCGAGGTCATACTAGCATACTAAAAGTGTGTTCTGGGGGATCATTTTGCTCTGTCTTTAGCCATATGTTATGGTTCAGTGTATGGCTGTACTTATACACCTAGTTGTTTAGAGGCCACAATTAGTAAAGGGACTATATTTTGAAGCATTTCTTGTATATGAGAGAATCTCATGATCTTTCTAAAGCCTTACAGAGAGTGTTTATATTAAGATTTCATCATTTTATGTTGTTGCTACCACTAGTTGGATCTGAACTAGCTACTTGAATGTAATGGTTGAAGCTGTACAATTTCATGTACAACTGTTTTCTTGCAGTGGTAGTATTTGTAGCTTTTGGATTCTCTCTTTTAAAAAATGAATGCAAATCTTGGTAACGTGTGTAGTTGTGACATTTTGGGCCTAAAATAATTACGTGACTTTTTTTTATAAAATGAAAACTTATTCTGAACAATGAATTATCACCGATTGGTCTTTCAGCATCAATTCTTTTTAAAAATAAAACATATCTATGAATTCCATAGGTTACCTTATAGAAAAAAAACTGTTAGTGTATATGCAAAAGATACATGTCAGTTTCTGAAAAAAATTTTTTTTGTATTAAAATACCCCACAAAATACAAGCATTTTATTCCTTAAAGTATTATTTAAACATAGTAGAGCATTTAAATTAAACATTTCTTAATGGTTCAGTTGGGTTTAAGGGTTTGATGAGGTAAATTATTGTCTTAATTGCAGTTTTAATTTTTTTTTCAGTTTTAATAGATTTTATTTTTTTTTAATATAAGTTTATTTTAATTGGAGGCTAATTACTTTACAATATTGTATTGGTTTTGCCATACATTGACATGAATCCGCCACGGGTGTTCCCCATCCTGAACCCTCCTCCCACCTACTTCCCCATACCATCCCTCTGGGTCATCCCAGTGCACCAGCCCCAAGCTTCCTATATCATGCAGAACCTGGACTGGCAATTCGTTTCACATATGATAATACACGTTTCAATGCCATTCTCCCAAATCATCCCACCCTCACCCTCTCCCACAGAGTCCAGAAGACTGTTCTATACATCTGTGTCTCTCTTGCTGTCTCGCATACAGGGTTATTGTTACCATCTTTCTAAATTCCATATATATGCATTAGTATACTGTATTGGTGTTTTCCTTTCTGGCTTACTTCACTCTGTATAATAGCTCCAGTTTCATCCACTTCACTAGAACTGATTCAAATGTATTCTTTTTAATGGCTGAGTAATACTCCATTGTGTATATGTACCACAACTTTCTTATCCATTTGTCTGCTGATGGACATCTAGGTTGCTTCCATGTCTTGGCTATTATAAACAGTGCTGCAATGAACATTGGGGTACACGTGTCTCTTTCAGTTCTGGTTTCCTTGATGTGTATGCCCAGCAGTGGGATTGCTGGGTTGTATAGCAGTTCTATTTCCAGTTTTTTAAGGAATCTCCACACTGTTCTCTGTAGTGGCTGTACTAGTTTGCATTCCAACCAACAGTGTAAGAGGGTTCCCTTTTCTCCACACCCTCTCCAGCATTTATTGCTTGTAGACTTTTGGATAGCAGCCATTCTAACTGGTGTGAAATGGTACCTCATTGTGGTTTTAATTTGTATTTCTCTGATAATGAGTGATGTTGAGCATCTTTTCATGTATTTGTTAGCCATCTGTATGTCTTCTTTGGAGAAATGTCTATTTAGTTCTTTGGCCCATTTTTTGATTGGGTCGTTTATTTTCCTGGAATTGAGCTGCAGGAGTTGCTTGTATATTTTTGAGATTAATTCTTTGTTGGCTGCTTCATTTGCTATTATTTTCTCCCATTCTGAAGGCTGTCTTTTCACCTTGCTTATGGTTTCCTTCATTGTCCAAAAGCTTTTAATTAGGTCCCATTTGTTTATTTTTGCTTTTATTTCCAATATTCTGGAGGTGGTTCATAGAGGATCTTGCTTTGATTTATGTCAGAGAGTGTTTTGTCTATGTTCTCCTCTAGGAATTTTATAGTTTCTGGTCTTACGTTTAGATCTTTAATCCATTTTGAGTTTGTTTCTGTGTACGGTGTTAGAAAGTGTTTTGCTGCTGCTGCTAAGTCACTTCAGTCATGTCCAACTCTGTGTGACCCCATAGATGGCAGCCCACCAGGCTCCCCCATCCCTGGGATTCTCCAGGCAAGAACACTGGAGTGGGTTGCCATTTCCTTCTCCAATGCATGAAAGTGAAAAATGAATTCTAGTTTCATTCTTTTACTAGTGGTTGACCAGTTTTCCCAGCACCACTTGTTAAAGAGATTGTCTTTTCTCCATTGTATATTCTTGCCTCCTTTGTCAAAGATAAGGTGTCCATAGGTGTGTGGATTTATCTCTGGGCTTTCTATTTTGTTCCATTGATCTATATTCCTGTCTTTGTGCCAGTACCATACTGTCTTGATGATTGGGGCTTTGTAGTATAGCTTGAAGTCAGGCAGGTTGATTCCTCCAGTTCCATTCTTCTTTTTCAAGATTGCTTTGGCTATTTGAGTTTTTTTTTGCATTTCCATACAAATTGTGAAATTATTTTTTCTAGCTCTGTGAAAAATAGCGTTGGTAGCTTGATAGGGATTGCATTGAATCTGTAGATTGCTTTGGTAGTATACTCATTTTCACTATATTGATTCTTCTTAAAAATGAAACATATCTATGAATTCCATAGGTTACCTTATAGAAAAAAAAAAGTTAATGTATATGTAAAAGATACATGTCAGTTTCTGAAAAAAAATTTTTTTGTATTAAAATACCCCACAAAATAAAAGCATTTTATTCCTTGAAGTATTATTTAAACATAGAGCATTTAAATTAAAACATTTCTTAATGGTTCAGTTGGGTTTAAGGGTTTGATGAGGCAAATTATTATCATAAGTACAGTTGTTTAGTTAGAAGAAAATTTTTAGACTTTGTATGTAGGAATTATATTTTGCAAGCATCTTAATTTTTTCAACACTTCTCTCATCCTAAACAATGATAAGCTAATTTACTTTTTAAGAAGGGTTAATTTGAAAGTGATTGTTTCCTGAGGCTAACTCACTTTGGGAGGCTTCTAAGATTAGAAGCCTGATTAAGGTCAGGAAGCAGTGTGTGTTTCCAAGTTTAATTTTGGAGTTTTGTTTGAAATGGTTATTCCATAAACCATAGGTGAATCCTCCATCCACCTTTTTGAGAGAAATTTCTCTTCAGTTAACATGAATTGATGTGTTCATAAAGTTATTTTTGACTGCTAATGACTTTAGAGTCATATAGGGATAATCATTACCCTATCTTTGTCTCTATTTTAGTGTAAACTTTTGTTTTTCCTGGGCTGTGTTTGTTTAGTTAAATTGACATTTGTATTTTCAGCTAAGTTAGCCTTGACCAACTGCTTTATTGATTGGTCCAAATTTGTGGCATGTTTTTCAGAAAGACTTATGATGGGTTGGCGCAAAGAAATGTCATATTCCAATCACTACATGAGAAATGGTTGGATTCCCTGTCCTACTAGGAGGTATTAAAATTAGTTATCCTGTTATTGTATCTACCACTAAGAATGAGAAATACCTGGATTTTGTTATTAGCAGACTTAAAAACATGATAGATAATTGTAGATCCATGGAAATTATCTTCTAGAACTGATGTGCCAAAGATTTTTGGATCCCAAATTTTTTATGGTTCTCCTAAATAGAAAAATAGTGTCTCTTAGTTATTAACCCATTCCATTTATATTGATACCTAATACATATTTTCCAGGAATAATGCAGTTTTGTTGTTTATAATTCACGCAGGAATAAGTGTTATTTCTCCAGTGTTTGTCTGTTTTCTTGGGGTTGGATCTATGGTAATGCAATTAAAAATACAAAACTTACTACAACTAATTTCCATTGCATTCACATAGTAGTTAGTTAATACAGTGTTTACATTTCTGCCTGTTGGAATTGTAACTTAAAGTGCTGCATATGAAAGATATAAGAATTTTGCATCATGTACAAGCTGTAGTAATTGTGTGCTAAAAGAAATTTAGTAAAATTGCTGGCTTAGATTTGTTTTGCAATTCAAGTGATGTTAACAGTTTTCCATGAAAAGAACTGTTTTGTTCTTAAAATTTCCTTATTAATATGAATTTTTAAAGCTCTTAAACTCATCATAGATTTTTATCACCTAATTTTTCTGTATAACTCTGTGCCCCCTCCATTTTAAGACAGGGTAATCAGAAAACTGAGCAACAAAGCCAAAGGTGACAGAATTAATAAGTGGTGGGAATAATAGAGTTCAAAGATCCCTGAGTTTTATCTGATTCTTTTCTTAAAATCAGTAGACAAAAATCCAGTAAAGAGCTAAAATTAAAATGCTATAGTGGTTACTCCAGGAATCAATTTCATTTCAAAAAAAAAAAACACCTTAGTAGGTTGATTACTTTTTATTATGTTCATGTACATGTATACTACATTTTACTTTCTATAATCTGGCTACAGAATATATTTTAAACTATCAACATTTAAGCATATATACATATTCTTTAATACTCATTTTATTTTACTAACTATTATCTTTTTTGTAAGTCATTTTGAGTCATCAGTTTTTTGGAACTAGGGGAATTTTACCCTTATATATGTAAAGCAATTGCATATTGACCTTCTTTATAAAAATTTGAGGTAATGAAAATGTAGCCAGAACTACAGATCTTTATTTTTCCTTTCTCTTTGTTGCCTGTTTTTGTGTAACAGAGGCTAGGTGATTCATTTTATACTAATGAATCATTTTTAGGTCTAGGAGCTGCCCTCTAGGTTTTCTCAAATTGGTACCATAGCAAAATAAAACTAAGCAAAACTTGATAGAATTAATACCTCTCTTCTGTATATAGAGCACTGTTAAACATACTTTACAGGGAAAAAAAGAACTCCATATGGAGATAATTAAGTAGTATAAAAGAAACAGCTCTTTTATAGTTATTAATTTTTTAACAACTGCCCTATAATACAGTAGATCATTTGGTCCACACACTTAATTAAAACCATTATCTTTCTTTTTGGAAGCATTTATTATACAGTTCCAAAATTGTTCATGAAAACAAAATCATGAATCTACTTGTCTCTAAATTGGGGCACTGAACAAGCAGTGTAAAGAATCCTTCATTTTAGATTGGACTATGTTTTAATTTTCAAATGAATTGAAATTTAATTTGCTGTAATTTTTTTCATCAAATAGAATTGTATCAATTGAGTGAAACTTTTGAAACTTATTTAAGTCCCTAAAAGTTTTTTGAATAAGAGATCTAAACACTGAATCATTTAATTTAAATAGTAGCACAACCAATGAGTCATTTAAAAATGTGTTTTAAAAATTAAAATGAGACACTGATAATATCTCTTTGTGGCTTTAAAAATTCTACTTTAAAAATTTTAAATTCTACTTTAAAAATTACACTAACTCAAAACAGTAATCAGAATTCTTTGTGAGAATGGACACATTTCCTTTTGAGCTTTAAGAAATTCATTTTCTGAAACTTTAAATGTAGGGGGTAAATTTGGACGTTTAGGTTCATTTACCCATCACTTCAGATGTTCTGGGAAGAAATATCTAATGATTTTTCCATGACATCTACCCTTTTTTTCAGATTCTCGACTGACATTTTATCGTGTTATTGTGTTCCACGCTATTTAGTTCCTCCTGGATCCTTCCGAATTTCACATGCACTGCTTCAATCAGCTCCTGCAGAGCGGATAACATACCTAGGGACCCAGGTCTTACTGGACAAGCAGCCAATCATGCACAGGGGCAGACTTGGCCTTACATTTTAATTCTTATATTTTTTTGCATTTCAAAGTATAGATATTCATTTTATCTATTAAAAAGTAAAACCCAGTAAGTGTACTGTAGGGAATATTTATCTTACAAAGGAAGGATTATGTAGAAATGAGCCCACCTGCTGGTTTTACTTTCCTTTCCCAGTAATGTTTATATTGTAACTTAGACATTTTTCTGGCTCTACAAATTAGGTATGTCTTTGTTTTCTAGTGCATATTTCTGTTATGTAAACCTGCTTGTACACATATGAAGAAAACCAATGTGAAACATTTCTGTTTATGCACAAAGTATACCTTAATGGTATCTTGGGCAGAGGGTAAGAATCTCACCTTTACAAGGGAAGTAGAAATGGTGGATTTGCTTAAGGAACTTTAAATTATGTAACTGTAAAATGGGAATTTAGTCTGTATGTCAGAAAGATACAGCCAATTCTGCCATCCGTTTAAAAGAAAAATAAGATTTTGGTGAAATCTTGTCTAAGTGGCTTTAACACTATTAGAGAATTTAAAAAACTGTTATAATAAATCAGACTGTTTTAGAATAGCAAAATAAAGTTGGGGTTACTGTTTCAGATGTATATTCATGTAAAAATTAGGTTTCAGTATTGGCACTTAGGTAACAAAGGAAAATATGATATATTTGTATTTTAATGAAATACTGGCACTATATAAAATGTTAATTTTTAAATCAGTGAGCCAGAATTTCAGTGTGGATAAGGAAAAAGAGATTGTCATTTTATAAACTGCAAGAATAAATATATGTGTTTTAAATACTGAAGTATTCAGTTTGAAATTTTTGCTTCATTTTGAAAACATGTAAGAACTAAATTAGATTTTTACTTAGTGGTTAATAGCAGTGAATAAATAAACCTGTCTAAAAATTAAAGAATGAATGTAGATTAAGATTTCTGACACTTTAAAATTCTATAAGAGGAAGATTGTATGTTATCAAGGAACATAGTATATTTTGTGTTGATCATTGCTGTTTTAAAAATGTGTATGTTCTATGATTACAATGTTTCCCATACCTCAGACTGAATTTGAGTTGATGTCTTCTTAACGTGATTGGGTTAGTAACCAGTGGCATTTAATTTTTGTAATGCAAAACTTAAGGCTTTAGGTGTTCCCAATAAAACTTTTATATTAGCCTCTTGAAATTGTTTTGTTTAGATTTTAGTTTAAACCTATTTTTATCCTGCTTTATTGCACTCCCTTTCACTAGTAGAGTAGCCACACCCCCTCCTTTTTTTAAATGCAGAGTATACAAAAAGTAATTTTTCTTAGTGTCATAAGTTCTTTTTTTTTGTTTTTACATTTAGGAACCAAATACCATATGCCTTTTTCCTACCTTTGTATTAAGTAGCAGGAAGACTATTACATGAATAGATTAAATTTAGGTCATTTTCTATCATATATCCTATATTATTGCAAAATTTCTGTAGTACTTTGTGTTTCTTTCTCCCAAAGAAGAAAAGAAATTTAGCTATGTAACATAAGTTAAATTTTTATAAACCCCACTTGGGCATTTGTGGTATTGCAAAAGTGAAATTGTTTCATCATGGTTCAAATAAGAAGTAACATAATTGCTTTTGGTGAGAATAGCTTACATTTAGAATCTGCCAGAAAATTGAGTCTTAAGCTGTTTTTACAAATAAAGAATATAATGCCGTATAGAAACCTGAATTTTAAAAAATAGGCTGATTCTATTTTAGCCAAATATCTTAGTTTTTTGTTAGTTTTAAAAACTTTCTAGAAAAGTATAGAATGTTAAGTATTATACTTAATAAGAATTCTAAAGCATGATTTAAGCTGGTATAAAATGACTTTAGTTATTTCTTAATTTATCATGAATACCGGCTAAATTTTAAAAGTTTATTTCTGTGTAAAATTTTACAATATTGAAAGTTACTTTTTAAAAGAAATGTTTCAGCAACATTTTAAAAACTTTTAACAAAATCTTTTGTGTATGAATGGCAGTCAGTATCAGTTCTAAAGTCCTTTTGCAGTGTAACCAAAGTAATTTTGTTCTTCACAGTACAACATTTAAAATGAAGTTTATGCATTGGATTTTTGGACGTTTAAGTTTTAAAATGGCCACATAGTCTTAAACTGATTTCATTGTTTTGGATTCTTTACTGTTTGAGCCACGAGGGAAGCCCGTTTGGAAATACTTTGGGGAATATTTATTCTCTTTATAAATGGAGGTTGAGCACCACCTGTTGGTCAAACTAATGTATTTTAATTTGTGAATTCAGCAAAAATGTTTTTGGTTTAATTGAATGATTGTATTCCTTAACTGCTGATGTCTTGTATATTATATAATGCTGTCATAGTATAGATTTATGTCTAAAAGTTATATTCATGAAATTCATCAGAATGGCTTATTATAGATTATAAAATAATGCACTTTTACCACCTTTACTATTTGAGTTTTCATCACTTTGCTCTTTGCCACTGAATTAGAAAGTTACCCTTTTTTAAGGAAGTGAGTGGTCTCAAGGCTGGGTTTGTTTATGAAGTTTTTTAAAGAAGGTGATTATTTTATGTGCCTCATGTGGAAATTATAATGAGAAAATCAGTTAGACAATTCCTGTGTTATTACCTATGTCTTGGCTTCCCAGGTGGTTCAATGGTAAAGAATCTACAAGAGATGTGGGTTTGATCCTTGGGTGAGGAAGATCCCCAGGAGGAGGAAATGGCAACCCACTCCAGTGTTCTTGCCTGAAAAGTCCCCTTGAAAGAGGAGCCTGGCAGAAAGAGTCAGACACGACTGAGCATGTACCTGTGTGTTAATTTTTAAGAAAATAAAGTCATCTGTTATCTGTTTTTCTTACTTAATAACAAGTTGAAGTTTAAAAACAATGAACTCTTGTATTGAAAATAGCAATTACTAATTTTATTTCAGTTTTATATCTTTTATAATTTAGACGATTGAATGTTTTATTTCATTTGAAATGCATGCTTATAACTAGTATACATTAATAAAGCAAGTTGGTTTTAATAGTTATTAATGTTAATTTTAATATATATTAATACAAAATTAAGAAATAAAGTATTACTCAGAGCAAAGCAGAAAATGTCAAAAGTGACATTTGATACCCCAAGGTATTAAAAATATATTTTCATTTAGACTAAGTATAGAAGGCAGCTGGGGTACTTCTACCACTACTGACATCAAAGTGAGTGCTACAGCTGTATCAAAGTCTTAACCTTCATACATTAATAATGTACAGTAAATAAATCAGTGCTTTTGGGTTTTAGGGAGGTTGATCTTTTTATTTTAGGTCATACTTTCTAAGAAGAAATTATTCCATACTTAGTTTAGATGTATTCATAACAAGAAAATGGTATAAATAAGGGTCAAAGAAAACAAGTTTCAGGAACTTACATTAGTATTTCATATATGGTAACAGAAAGCAGCTCATTTTTTAAAATATGAAAATCAAGACTTGTAGTGTCAGCTATATTGTTTGAAATCATGAATTATACCCCAGTTCCCCTCAATTTCTGTTGCTTTTTTCTGTATCCGTTTAATGTTGTCACGTGTAAGTCTTTCAGTGCAGAAATTTCGGACTTGATCCTGTCTCTTATCTTTTCCATCAAACTCAATTTCTCTACTTTGAAAATGACTCTTCATTCTTTCTTCTCTATATTTTCTTTCTGACTACTCTAGAAGGTTTCTAACTAATGTTATTGTCTTCAACCGCTTTTCTTTTCCACCTGTCTTGAGTAACACTGAAGAGTATTTTTGCATTTTTCTTTTGAAACTGAAACACTTGGCTGGACAGAGCAAACAGCCTTTCACGCTCAGTTGCTTACACAGTTGAATCTAATATCCTTAGAACAGCATTCACTGGGACCTTAGCACTTGTTTCTAGTGTGCCTTTCTAGAGTTCCCCTTCGCATTCCCACCCTTTGAAACCAGATGTCACCTGCTTTGTGAAGAGTCACTTTGTTGTTTCCGTTGTTCAGTCACCAAGTTGTGTCAAACTCTTTGCAATCCCGTGGACTGCAGCACGCCAGGCTTTCCTGTCCCCCACTATCTCCTGGAGTTTGCTCAAATTCATGTCCATTGAGTCAGTGATGCCATCCAACCATCTCATCCTCTGCTGCCCCCTTCTCCTCCTGCACGCAATCTTTCGTAGCATCAGGGTCTTTTTCCAGTGAGTCAGCTCTTCGCATCAGGTGGCCAGAGTATTAGAACTTCAGCATCAGTCCTTCCAATGAATATTTCAATGAGTATTCAGGGTTGATTTCCTTTAGGTTTGATCTTCCTGCAGTCCAGGGGACTCTCAAGAGTCTCCTCCAGGATCACAGTTCAAAAGCATCAATTCTTTGGCGCTCAGCTTTCTTTATAGTCCAACTCTCACATCCATACCTGACTACTGGAAAAACCATAACTTTTGACTGTGTGAATTTCTGTTGGCAAAGTGATGCTTCTGCTTTTTAATACGCTGTCTAGGTTTGTCATAGCTTTTCTTTCAAGGAGCAGGCGTCTTTTAATTTCATGGCTTTAGTCACCATCTGCAGTGATTTTGGAGCCCAGGAAAGTAAAATCTGCCATTGTTTCTGCCTTTTCCCCATCTATTTGCCATGAAGGGATGGAACTGGATTCCATGATCTTAGTTTTTTTGAATTTTGGGTTTTAAAGTCACCTTTTTCACTTCTCCTTCACCTTCATCAAGAGGGTCTTCAGTTCTTTTTCAGTTTCCATCATTAGATTGATATCCTCTGCGTATCTGAGGTTGTTGATATTTCTCCTGGCAATCCTGATTCCAGCTTGGATTCCATCCAGCCCAGCATTTCTCATGATGTACTCTGCATAGAAACTAAATAAGCAGGGTGACAATATATAGCCTTGCCATACTTCTTCCCCAATATTGAACCAGTCCATTGCTCCATGACTAGTTCTAACTATTTCTTCTTGACCTGCATACAGGTTTATCAGGGGACAGGTAAGGTGGGCTGGTATTCCCGTCTCTTTAAGAATTTTCCACAGCTTGTTGTGATCCACACAATCAAAGGCTTTGGCATAGTCAATGAAGCGGAAGTAGATGGTTTTCTGAAATTCCTTTGCTTTTTCTGTGGTCTGACAGATGTTGGCAATTTGATCTCTGGTTCATCTGTGTTTTCTAAATCCTTTGTACACCTGGAAGTGCTCAATTCATGTAATGCTGAAGCCTTGAAGAATTTTGAACATGACCTTACTAGCATGGGAGATGAATGCAATTGTCCAATTGAATATTTGAACAAATTGAATATTTGTTCAGTTCAGTTCAGTCGCTCAGTTGTGTCCAACTCTTTGCGACCCCATGAATCCCAGTACTCCAGGCCTCCCTGTCCATCACCAACTCCCAGAGTTCACTCAAACTCATGTCCATCAAGTCGGTGATGCCATCCAGCCATCTCATCCTCTGTCGTCCCTTTCTCCTCCTGCCCCCAATCCCTCCCAGCATCAGAGTTTTTTCCAATGAGTCAACTCTTGGTGGCCAAAGTACTGGAGTTTCAGCTTTAGCATCATTCCTTCCAAAGAACACCCAGGACTGATCTCCTTTAGAATGGACTGGTTGGATCTCCTTGCAGTCCAAGGGACTCTCAAGAATCTTCTCCAGCACCACAGTTCAAAAGCATCAATTCTTCAGCACTCAGCCTTCTTCACAGTCCAACTCTCACATCCATACATGACCACTGGAAAAACCATAGCCTTGACTAGACGGACCTTTGTTGGCAAAATAATGTCTCTGCTTTTGAATATGCTATGTAGGTTGGTCATAACTTTCCTTCCTTAGTACTGCCCTTTTTACGAATTTGGATGAGGACTGACCTTTTCTAGTCCTGTGGCTTCTACTCAGTTTTCCAAATTTGCTGGCATGTTGAGTACAGCACTTTCCCAGCATCCTCTTTTGGGATTTGAAATAGCTCAGATGGAATTCCATCACCTGCTCTAGCTTTGTTTGTAGTGATGCTTCCTAAGGCACACTTGACTTCTCACTCCAGGATGTCTGGCTCTAGGTGAGTGATCACACCATCATGGTCATCTGGGTCATTAAGATCTTTTTGGTACACTTCTTCTCTGTTCTTCCACCTCCTCTTAATCTCTTCTACTGCTGCTAGGGCCTTGCTGTTTCTATCCTTTGTTGTGCCATCTTTGGATGAAATGTTTTCATGACATCTCCAATTTTCTTTCTCTCTAGTTATAAACTTTTTTCCTATTTCTTTGTATTGTTCAGTTAAGAAGGCTCTCTTCTCTCTCCTTCCTCTTCTCTCAAACTCTGCATTTGGTTGTGTACATCTTTCCTTTGTCTTTTGCCTTCTCTTCTCTTCTTTTCTCAGTTATTTATAAGGTCTCTTCAGGCATCCACTTTGCATTCTTGCATTTCTTTTTCTTTGGGATGGTTTGGTCACCGCATCCTGCACAGGTAGGAACCTCTGTCCATAGTTCTTCAGGCGCTCTGTCTACCAGATCTAATCCCTTGAATCTATTTGTCACTTCCACTGTTTAATCATATGGGGTTTGATTTAGGTCATACCTGAATGGCCTAGTGGTTTTTCCTACTTTCTTCAATTTAAACCTGAATTTTGCTATAAGGAGCTCATGATCTGAGCCACTTTAAGAATTAATTACACCGATTTGAGCTCTTTGAGCAATTGGATCATATTACTAGAAGTCTCTCATAACTAGAAAAGTTATTGGCTTATGTGTGTATAGTTATGAACTCTTTGAAAGCAGTGACTGTGTGTTTTGTTTGTTTGTGTGAACTTTGAGTTGCAAGTCCCAGGTATAGACCTTGGCACAGAAGAGGCTGTAAATTTATAGTAAAGAGTATGAATTCTGGAGCAAGACTTGCCTGTGTTCAAATCCCAGCTCTTCTGCTTTGTCCCCTGGAGAAATTTATTTTCTCAACCACTAAATAAATGTGTTTGTATATGTAATATTCTTAGAACAGCACCTGATACATAGTAAACTTACTAAATGCTAACAGTTTTTACTTTAAAAATGAAATAAGCTAGTTAGATAATATATTTTAAATTGAGAAAGTACACAAATTTGAAGCATAGTTCTTAAAGATCTTTTTTTTTGGCAATAAAATGCCACGTTTTATAACTAATTTAAAATATTTCTTTGAATATATGTAAACAATTTTGTTTGAAAATTTCTTAAGAATTGAATTGTGTTAAGTTTAGTAACCTTATACTTAAGACTTTGGAGAATATGCACATGTGTATAAATAACTGTTTAATCATTTATTAGAGTTGTTGCTATATTATGTTATCATAAAACACTCTAACTGTGAACTGTAATGGATATATAGAGAAGTATTGTTTGGAAATACAAGACAAAATTGGCACTTGGTATTTTTAGGTAGATTTTTAAATTAAAAAATGAAAATGTAGCATAGGCTTTTTCTTTTTTTTATCATAGGGTGAGTACAGTCAGTGTCTTCAATTTAATGTTTTGTTCTTATAACTTTTCTATCCTTGTTGAAGTGATGAATTTTTTTTTCATCACTTCCGGCCAAGTTGAAAGTAAAGGTTTTCCTGTTTTCTTTCCTTTGTTCCTGGGCGAGGGAGGGCAGGTGGGATGTAAGGAAATGTCTATTTTTCATACACACATGCAGTGTTACAGTTAGATCAGATTTCTTCAGCTACTGATTTTTATTCACCATTTGGCATTGGTAAGATGAAGGTTAAAAGCATCCGTTGGGATCTGTGCTTCTGAATCAGACAGTTCTCCTCAAAAATTCATAAAAACATTCATAATGAATGAGAATCACTGAGTAGTGTTAATATTAACTTAGATTGTAAATGCAAAGTATTTTAAATGAGCTTACAACTTCTTGGAATTATAAAATGTATGTATTTCAGACAATAGAGTAAACAAATTTGATCTTCTGTTTGATTGAATTGCATATTTTGCAATCTGGTACCATTGAGTATACACACTGCATAAGTTTTTTAAAATATTATTGATATGTATCATTTTTTTCTATGGTCGAATGCTTTTATTAGAAATAAGTATAAAATTGACCGTCTGTGTTTGCTTAATATTATGTGTGTCTTTATTCAATTATTTTTCGTAATGATTCATACACATTACTTCTGAGTGAGATCCTGTTATAGTGTTTCTAAGTAATGTGTACAGTTTAAGATGAATAATTTAACTGCAGATGGCTTTCTGCTTATTTTTGTATGTTTCATCATGTAGTTATAAAATATAAGGTGATTTAGAAAATATAATTTATTTGGGGGATTTAATTAAACATTTCTGTGTAAATTTAGTTTACAGAGTTTTAAAGTTATATTTTTTTTGTTCAGTAAATTGAAAATTATTCACTCCAGGTTGTATATTCAGAATCAAGTAGGGACATTACAAATTAGAGGAAACATTAATATTCCAGAATTATTTGCTGGGAACAAAATTATGCTCATCTTCATATTTGAAAATAGCTTTTAATTATTGGATTTACAACTTTCACACTTAAAGATTAGAAAGATTTTAATCATTTTTAAATGAATAAGCCACTTAAAATTATTATAAAATATTTCAACTTTATATATAAATCATATTTGTATTTCATTTTATAATGCAGATTCCTTATTGTAAGATGTAATGACTCCTACCCAGAAGTATTTTAATTTCAAAGTATCAGTGATAATTATATTTTCAGATTAATAAGAAGCTAATAGAAATACGTAGTATTATTCTGATGTTTTTTGATGACTGATGAATACTGACACTGTGTTATAAGTCCAGGTTAAATGTTATTTAGGAAGAGAAAGACATTAATAGAGAATTACAATGCAGTGTTATATGTGCTATATAATAAGTCATGATTCAAAGGAAACTTTAGAGCAGTGCTTGTCTTCTTCAGGGTTCAGAGAAGGTCTTTGTGAGATGATGAGGCTTTGTTTTATCTGAAGAATATTTCCAGTTGGTCATAGAAAGTAAAAAAGGGATTTAGGTTAAGGGAACATTATGTGCAGAGGTGTGGAGGCATTTAGAGAGTACAGCTAGGAAGAGGAGGTTTTGGACCTGTGAGGCTGACTGGAAACGTGGGCTATAAAAGCTCTTTGGATGGTGTGCTAAGAATGTTGGGTTTTATCCTATAAGCATTGGTTGGGCATTAAAGAATTTTTGAGTGGGAGAGTAACATGTACCTATTTGTATTTTCAAAAGGTTTTCTGGTAGAGAGTGAAGGTGGAAAGACCACTCAGTTACTACAGTAGTTAGAGGAAAGATGATGAGTGCGTGATGCAGCCAGGGCAGTGAGCAGAGAGGAGGAAGACTGAGGCAGAGTCAGTCAGCATGTCCATAACGTTCTGTGGGAGTGCCCGAGAGCAGCTGGCTTCTAGGTTCCCAGGTGGGCACGCCACTCACTGGCGCAGGGACGGGTGGAGCGAGGACCTGGTTTTGGGAGTTGAGGAGGACTGCCCTAGTGAACAGGTCACGTCTGGGATGTCAGAGGACTCTAGTGTAGGAAACGTGCAGGTGGGGAGTCGGATGTCCAAGATTTGGAGCCCGAGAGACAGATTTGGAAGTTAGCATGCTGGTTCCAAACTCGTTTCATCAGTTGTTTTTGTTTTTCTGCTAATGACTCTTAAATACAGAGAATAAAGACATTTTAGAAGTTGAATTAGAGAAATTTTGGGAGAATAGATGTCTGTGCATACTCCATTTCAGATCTTAAGGAGACTGTCTGGAATTCGTTTCTGCTGCCTCTTCTCTGCCACTAGCTGTCTCGTGTAGTCAGTGAAGTTGTCCTGAGGGAAAGGAGAGCAGATGATGACCCAGCTTTCCGGATGCTGATAAATTTAGGGAGAGGCCTGATTGTTTAGTGCACCTTCAACTCCCTTGGGTTGGTTATCTGTAGTTTTCTGTTGCACGCATCAGGGTATCTCTCTGTTGGTGAGGGCAGTTGAGAGTTGACTCCAGTAAAATCACTGAAGTGAGCAAGAATAATTGTTTTGATATCACACTACACTCCTGTCATTTATTTCAAGGTTTCAGAAATGAATCTCATCCAGTATTTGATAGCCCAACATTTTATAGGCATTGTATAATATTATACACGAATACGGGTCTTTTGGATGCTGTGTTCTTTCCAGGACAATTTAAGTCTGTACTTCACTTGTTTTAAATGAAATTACCTATGTTACCATCCTTATTTGGACTTTTGAAGTCTTAATATTCTGTGTATCTTGGAAGTGTTTTGTTAGATTTTAAATTATGATATGTGAAATATATAGAAAAGCAAGATTAAACATATTAACATTAATCTTATCATATATGCTTGAGATTACTAAATAGTCTATCAATTTACAGAACATAATTTAAATGCCATTTGCAATAAAAAAAATCCCCAGCAATAAATACCGGGGACTAAATCCAACAAAAGATGTGTATGACCTTTATGGAAGAAATTATACAATTTCATTGAACCTAAGAAGCTAAATAAGAGCTACCTAAATAAGAGCAACCTAAGAGCTAAATAAATGGAGAGGGATACTATGCTTTTGAATGGGAAAGTATAAGAATAGAAATTTTCTCCCAAATAAATCTAATAAGTTCAGTAATGAAAGTCTGATCAAAATCCCACCTAGTATTTTTTTTTTTTTTACAGCATTACATAGTCTAACTTTAAAATTGATATGGAAGGGGCAAGAAGAGCCAGATAATTTTGAAGAACAGTGTGAGTGAACTTACCCCATCACATACTAAGGTTTATGCTCTGTCCCACAAAGCAGTAGTTAATTCACTAGGGTGCTAATGGCCCAGGTAAACTAGTGGACTAGTTTGCCTTTGCGCCCTTGTTTCCTGGCTCCTCTTTGTACACAACTACGTGCCAGCCTACCTGAGCTATACATGCCACATTCATGCCTTGAGAATTTCAGTTCTGTGCCTTGGGTTGCCATTCTGTACAGAATTCCCTTCATCTTTGTCTACTCTACTTCACTGAATCTAAGAGCATTGTTATTTTACAGTGGCACCCCACTCCAGTACTCTTGCCTGGAGAATCCCATGGACGGAGGAGCCTGATGGGCTGCAGTCCATGGGGTTGCTAAGAGTTGGACACAACTGAGCGACTTCACTTTCACTTTTCACTTTGATGCATTGGAGAAGGAAATGGCAACCCACTCCAGTGTTCTTGCCTGGAGAATCCCAGGGATGGGGGAGCCTGGTGGGCTGCCATCTATGGGATCGCACAGAGTTGGACACAACTGAAGCGACTTAGCAGCAGCAGCAGCAAGAAAAAATGTTGTCTGTTAAACTGATACATCATCATTGCAGGATACATTGTTTCAGAGAATATTTAAAATGCCAGTGTCTCCACAAAACTTAATCCCTCATTTCTCTTGAGTGAAGTGAAGTGAAAGTCACTCAGTAGTGTCTGACTCTTTGTGACCCCATGGACTGTAGCCTGTCAGGCTCCTCTGTTCATGGAATTCTCCAGGTCAGAATACTGGTTCTGCAGTCTTGAACTCCAAGCTCCAGTCTCTTATGTAAAAATCTGGATAACAGAAATTGCCTTACAGAGTTGCTTAAGGGTCAAGATAATATTCTTAAAGCAACTATCACATGATTCACTGTAGTGCTCAATATTTGGTAACTCTTGTTCATACTAGAATTGTAGAAAACACACACTTTCAGAAATGGAAAATTCAGTGGAAAAGCCTTCAGACATATCTGCCATTCTGTACAGCTTCTGCAAAAAAGATATAAATAAATGATGTACAAATTCTTAGGGAATTTACTTGCAGGTAAGAGAAATGGGCTTCCTAGTGGCTCAGATGGTAAAGAATCCACCTGCAATGTGGGAGACCTGGGTTCGATCCCTGGGTTGAGAAGATCCCCTGGAGTAGTGTATGGCAGCTCACTCCAGTCTTCTTGCCTGGAGCATCCCACAGGCAGAGGAGTCTGGTGGGCTGCAGTCCATGGGGTCACACAGAGTCGAACAGGACTCAGGCAGCTCAGTACACACATGTGCCAAACACTCCACCTGCAGCAGCTCACTTAATTCACAAAGTAACATAATCAGGTAGACACTGCTGTTACCCATATTTTTCACATGAAAAAATGGAGGTGAAGAGTCGGTAAGTCATTTGTACGTGGTGTCATTGCTGTCATTGCTGGTTAATAGAGAAGTTCCAGTTTGAAACAGATTCTGCACCCTTCCCTCTCTGTTTAGGATTTCTGTTTTTAAACTTGGTATAAATGATTATCAGTAGTTTGCAACTTTCTTTTCTACTCCCAATATCCTTTTTGTTATTTTGTCAGTGTTGATTCATGTGGTTCCACTTCATTCAATAATTTAAGAAATTTTTAGAAAACTCAGTGCACATAGTTTAAAAAGTCAAAATATGTTAGGTTTAGAATGAAAAATGGGCAGCTCCCTTTTCATTCCTTAGATGCACAGAGATAACTGCTTTCAATATTTTGTTTGTGTTTCTCCTTTTTATTTACCTCTATATCCTGAAATTCATACTACTATTTTCTGTTACTATTTGCAGTTTTAATTACATAGTGTCTTTCTACTATGAAAATTATTTAAAATATTTAGCATATTATTATTATTTAGCATATTTCCCTCCTTTCCTCTGACCGTACTCTGCTTCCTTTTCTTCTCTTCTCCTCTTCCATTATATTTATATCATACTGTTATGACTATGTGAACATTCACAACACAGCTATATAATGTACTGTGCTCACTTTTTGCCCTTGTGTAAATTTTCTTGAGTTCCCCCCCATTAGCTTGGTTTTCTTTGTACCAGTTACTAGTTCTTACCCTGAATTCTGACAGAACTATAAACTCTTTTCAATATGACGAAGCTGATAACATAAAGCAAGAGTGTGTCTGTGTGTTCTGGTTAGAGACATTGCTCTGGGAGTCCTAAGCCTGCTTCAGTGTAGAGTTCTCCTGTCTCTTCTGCGTTAGACCCATTTCCTGATTTCTGTGTTTTCCTTTTACCTTTTTTACTTCCTCAGTTTTAATTCCAGCAGTGGTTTCTTCAGAAAGCATGCGTGGAGTTTATATTCCCTACTTCCCCCACCCTGAAAGTTTAAGGTGATATTTTATGTAGAGTTAGTTCTCTAAATCCAGTAAAATCTGATGTTTTTTCAAATTGCCCAATAGTAAATAAAAGTTGTTTATTCTTATCCTGTGGTTAAATAGTTTAGGAGGAAAAATATTAGGAAGTGCTAGCTTGTTGAAACTTTGCCCCTCCAGTTAAGCACTATCAAAGATTTCAGGTTATTTGAGTTTAATAAGTGGATAAAATACATGGAGATTTAGAGAAGACATAGTTAATACAACTAATTATATAGAAGAGGTACTGTCAATTACAAAGCAGTGTCATGCCTCTGTTTTCATTGATACAATGGATTTAAGTAATTCTTGGCTTAAATGAAAACATTTAAATTGTAGTGTTTAGAGGCAGTTAGAAGCTAATTTCCATATGAAGATGTTCAAGGTACAGTCTAAATATAGATAAATTTAAAAATGTCTTTTCTAATTGCCTGAGGAAAAAATTTAACCAGAGTATGCATGTAGGCTTGTCTTTTATGGTTTTTAAGTGGAAGCTTTCTGTTTCTGACATTGTGGAGAAGCCTTTTCACATAAATAACCTCCCATAAGTCATTTCAAAATGTCTAAGTAAGGGCCTGAATAATTTTTTTCTTGAGTAGTCTGCAAATGACATCTCAGTCATTAACTACTTTAGGATAAAAGCATTTTGCTAACATTGAACTTCACTCAAAATTCTTAACTTGTTTAGATTGGCATCTGCTGTTTATAGTATTGTATTTGGCTTGTTTGTTAGATGTCTTTTTTTCTTTCCTTAGAAAGAAATTTTACTGTTAGTTTGTCAGACATCATTGTAAATAGGGGGATAAAAATCTTGGTGGTAGATTGCAGTGTTTTATACTGAGCATTATTGATCCATAAAGACTTACAATATATTATTCTAAGATTGTCATTGCTAGAAAGGCTTGAGGAAGGATTAAGAAACTACATTGACAGAAGTCATCATTTTAATGACAGGCAATTTAGTTTGAGGTAACTGAAGCAGGGAAAAAAGCAATCAATCATCACAGCAAGGATTTTCACAAATGTTTACCAGTCTATAATGAATGTTGTGTAGATCATCAAGGTCATTTGATAGCATCTCTGAAAGTAATGTTTTCATATTCTAACAAAGCAATTCAAATATTTAAAATAAGCTACTATGTCCACTTTATAAAGTTTTGTGGCACTATGAAGTGATGAAATAGAAAGGATTAAAAAGTTTGGAAATAGGGAAAAAAATCCAGTTAATTCATTAAGCATTTCATTTCATCCTTGAAAATAGACATGTTTTCTCTCCAAGTGATAGTTTACTCAAATCTTTGGCTGAAGAATACATACACATAAAAGATAGTTTTATATTGGATCACACTTACTTTCTTGTTTTTTTGTTTTCAAGTTTTAATGCTGTGTTAAAGTTTACATTTTAATATCTTCAAATTAATTTCCCTGGATTACTTTGAAGGGATAATCTGCATTCAGATGATCAGTATCAATTCTCTTTTGTTTGGAGTCCTCATCCACAGTAGTTCTGGGATTGTAAATGGGAAGGAGTGCTGAGTTAGGACGGAGACTGGCCCAGAGAAGGAAGTCAGAGGAGGTGTTTTCCAGCGTGCATCCTGGGCTGCTTACGGAATCCCTGGTTGCTGAAGCCATGTAGTTAGTTTGGGGTTGAAATCTAGGCTCTGTCCTTAAGGTATGGGTGATCTAATCCAGAGCCATAAATCTTCCTTTGTCCTCATTTCTGTTTGTGCAGAATGGGAATAATACCTTGCCCAGGTGGTGGTTGTGGAGGTTAATCTCACAGCTTTTGTAGGGGGGTCGCAAAGAGTGGGGCGTGACTGAGCACCTGAGCAGCAACAGCGTGGTTCTGGACGCAGGGTAGTGCTGCGGAGATGCTGGCTCACGCCTTCCTCCTCTGTAGGAGAGCAGAGAGAGCAAAGCACTGGTCTCTTTAGTGGTTACAGAGGCAGGCAGAAGGGAGGCATTGTTACTAGTCGACATTTCAGGAAAATAAGAGTGGATCACAGCGGCTTTACCATAGGCCACGCTGCCGAGAAGGTGACAATTGTGATGCGTTTTTAAAGTTTTTCTTTTTTTTTTTTTAATAATGATTTCATATAACTGTTTGGATTTAAATTATACCCCCCACCTCCACCTAAACAAAAACTTGACTTTTAAAAAAGTAATGTTTTAATTGAAGGATAATTGCTTTACAGAATTTTGTTGTTTTCTGTCAAACATCAGCATGAATCAGCCATAGGTATACATATGTCCCCTCTCTCCTGAACCTCCCTCCCATCTCCTTTGATCAAATGGTTTGTTGGAATCTTGGGTCTTAGGCACCACCTCCGTCAACCAGAACTCTTGTTGTAGTTTATGGGGCAGGACATATACTTGTCATCTACTTTGTGAGGTACACGTTTGCATTTCATTTAGCATTCTTGATAGGTAATCTTAAAGGTCTGTCTGTCTCTGTCCATGTATATTTTATATATAAATTCCGAGTGAATTGATGATTGTGGATGTGGTGTTCATTCTGATGAGCAACTCCGATTTGGGGTTACAGAACCTGGACTTTAATTGTGATTTAGTCACTTCCCTTGTGTGGATTTGGGTGGCTATTTAACCTTTCTGTTCTTCCCTTATTTCCTTAATTAGGATAATAATAGTACTGGCATTTGTGGTGTCATTTTTAGATGACTTAGGTATCTTGAGACAGAAGAACAAAGCTGGAGTCCTCATGCTTCCTGATTTCAAGCTATATTACAAAGCAGTAGTAGTCAGATCAGTACGATGTTGGCATAAACACAGGCACAGATTTAATGGAACAGAGTTGAGAGAACCCAGAAGTCAACCTGCGTGTCTGTGGTCCATTGGGCCTCCCTGCTGGCTCAGTGGTGAAGAAGCCACCTGCTAATGCAGGAGGCGGACTTTCGATCCCTGGGTCAGCAGGTCTCCTGGCGAAGGAAATGACAACCCATTCTAATATTCTTGCCTGGGAAATCCCATGGACTGAGCTTGGCAGGCTACTGTCCATGGGGCTGCAAAAGAGCAGGACACGACTTGGTGACTAAACAGCACAGCAACATATGGTCCATTAATTTATGACAAGGAGCCAAGAATATAAAATGGAGAAAGGACAGTCACTTAAATAAATGGTGTTTGGAAAACTGGATCCCTTATCTTACACAGTACACAAAAACTAACTCAAAATGGATTAAAAGCTTGAAAAAATAGGCAATAAGCTTCTTGATACTGGTCTTGGCAATGATTTTTTGGATTTGACACTAAAAACCAGGGCAACCAAAGCAAAAATAAACAAATGGGAGAAGATCAAACTAAAAAGCTTCACAGCAGAGAAAACCATCAACAAAATGTAAAGACAACCTGTCTAATGGGAGAAAAATATTTGCAAATCACCTATCTGATAAGGGGTTAATAATATCCAAAATATATAAAGAGCTCATTCAACTCAGTACCAAAAAAATCCAGCTAAAATGGACAGAAGATATCTCAAGTATTAATAAGAAAGATATGAAAAAGTCGAGACACAGAAAGTGCTTCGTATTTATTAATTATAATTATTTTTCCATACTGTATAGATTATTTTATTTTTATATACACATACACACATGTATAAAAATATTCATAACATTACTTTTTACAGTTAGGAGGCTCATGATATATGTAATAGGTTTTTGACAAAGAGAATATTGGTTTTTCTCCTAAGTATTTTGGAAGGATTTTTCCAACTGAGTGAAAGGATCTACATGAAATATTAAGATTTCACAAAAAGATACATGGTGCAACCTTGCATTTATAACTATCTCTCAGCATGTTATTTTACAGTTGTTGTTTTATAGTGCATAATTTATTGGTAGGTATATCCCCAAGTCATAAACCACATACCAGAACACAAATGTGTTCTTAAGAAATTGGCTATAAAAAGTTTTTTTTTTTTTTTTGATAAAAAGAGTTTTATTTGTATTAGAAGCCCATCTTTCATAGTGAGTGGGTTGGTACACCTTCCCATTTTTTCCTCCATAGTTTGAATCTGTGTTGTAATGAATAAAGAGAACTCTTGTGACCAGGTGTCAAGGGCTCACCAACTATCTTAACTTCCTTTGTTCTTCCGTGTGTGTGTGTGTGTGTGTGTGTGTGTATTCCTCTCTGTTGTAGTTACCAGATTTCTGAATGAGTAGAGAGAGAACAGAAAAAGCCAGAGAGCCCATTTATATCATGGACTAAATCTTGGGTTTGGAGCAAACTTCCTCCCTAATTTCAGCCCTCCTTACCCAGCAGTGATCCTTTCTAGCCCAGGCTTAGGGTCTGAAACAGAAGATGCTGGTGATGAATACATATAAATGCACGGGTGAGATGACCTTCCCTTCCTTTAGCTGTAGTTTTCTTTTCTCATTGCAAACAAATACTGGATGTAAAGTGAAGGGAGGAGAGGCCTCTCCCACCCGTGAACGCGACTTGGGCGTTTGTGGGGTTAATAGAGAAGACAGATCTTTTAATAGGGAAGAAAGCTCCAGGTTTAACAGTTTATTTCAGTCGTTCACTAGGGAAAGTCAGAGTACCAGCTGGGTTTTTACCACGATTTGCTTAGGTATAGGTACTGATTTTCATTAACCACTTTCTTTCCTGTGCCATTCTTTCTTTTTTTGCACTGTTTTACTTACTAAATCATTTCTGTTTATCGTGTAATTATGTGGAAAGGAGATGAGTTCCATGAGTTCCTGTGCATGCCAGGGTATGAGCGGGGAGGGGGAGGGGAAGGAGAGGGGAGAGGGGTGTGTACTGAGGATAAATAGACCTCGGCACCGAATTTCAGCAACCTATTATGCTTTATTTTTATGTGATTTTTTGCCCCCTACTGATAATATTAAAATAAAATATTGTTAACAGAAATTTGTATAAAGTTAATACTGAGAGGAAATTTTAAGTGGCGTTCATTCTCAAGGTTAATGACTAATGAATGCTCTGTTTCTTTAGTTTTAATAGATGAATTTCCTTGGGGACATGAGGTTTTTTAAATAATCTAAAGTGTGACTCCTTTTCATTTTATTGTAATGGTTGTGCAATCCACAATTTAGCTGCATTTGTAAATGTGCACGGGGAGCACCCTTCTTGAGATCTGCCGGTGGAATGGAGTGTAAAGAAGTCATCACTTCTTTGTGGGATGTCTGCAGACACAGAGTTTCTCAGTATTCAAGGTGCCCTTTTTGTTCTTGCGAGCTCCTGCTGTTTCTTCCGAATCTTACCATTTATATGGCAGCATGCCTGGCAGCCCTTCTTTCTACCTCTCCTCAGATGTCTTCTAGGTTCTTGGAGATTGTTTACTTCTCTGTTTTTTAATCTGTATGTTTGAAAACTCTATTTCAGAGTCGTTGAGGAAACCTTTCAGCTTTGGGTATTTGCCGGTGCTGCTTTTGCTTTTATTTTGCGGGGACCTGATGAGTCTGTTTCTGAGGGGGCTATAGCCATACCACTTTGCACTGAGATTTGTAGTAACAGAAGGAGGAATTGTGTTTTAGGGCCGTACCAAAGTTTTACTTGGTATTTCTAGTAATAATTTGTTGAGAAAAAACTCATCTAAAAGATTTCAGGAACATTATTCTTTGAATATCTGTTTTTGTGGTAGTTTTGTCTTAGGTGCTGGAGATTCAGTGGTGAATAGTACATGGTCCTCTCTTTGTTTTTTGGGGGAGATATGAGTCTGGGTGATGGAAGAGGGGCAGGGAAAGAGAGGAGATATAATACCCACATTTTCATATTCTTGCCTCACCCCAGATTGCTACAGGTTGGAGAATCAAGATTCTTCTTTTGTGCCCAGCTTTATGATGATAAGAAAAATACTTATAAATGAAAGGATTTAGAGGGGATGAATAGGCAGAGCACAGAGGATTTTTCAGGGCAGTAAAATACTCTCTGTGATACCATAATGATGGAGACGTCATTATACATTGTCTAAACACACGGGATGTGCTCCAGCACTAAGAGCGGGTCATAATTAAAATAAGAACTTAGGGCGACTGTGACGTGTCAGAGTAGGTTCATTACAGCACTAAGAGTGGGTCATAATTAAAATAAGAACTGTGGGCGATTGTGATGTGTCAGAGTAGGTTCATCAGCTGTAACAAATATATATATCAAAATACTCTGGTGGGCTTGTTGATAATGGTGAAGACCACGCATATGTGTGAGGGCAGGAAATATACGGGAAATGTCTACACTTCCCTGTCAGGTTTTCTCTGAACCCCAAGCTATTCTTAAAAAATAAAGTCTCATCAAAAACAAAGGAATTCACATAGTTCTTCATTTGTATCCAATATAATTAAGTTTGACGAAGTTAGTCTTTCTGTGTACATTCTTCCAATTAAGTTCTTCAGATTATTCCTGTCTTGAATTATCTCTAGATAATGCTCTCAGTACTCATACAAGTTAAGGACTGAAAGCTTTCATAACAGTATAAGGAAAGTGTACGTTCCGAGATAATTTAATTTATACAGTCAATTGCAAAGTCCTTAAGTTAAAAACCTACAGAAAGAGTTATAACAAGCAATAATTTACATCAACTCTTGTTAGTAGTGTTTGTATATCTTTAAAGAAGATGAATTTCTCCCCTCTAAAGTCATTTTTTCCCCCAAAGGTTGAATTCTAACTTTTTAGTTTGACACTTAAAAGTAAATTGAACATAGTTCTGATTGAACAGTTTATCAGGGAAGGAGTGAAGAATCAGGCTTTCTGCAGTGACTGAAGTATTGTGCCAAGTGGCTGATGCATCTCCGAAGAAAAACATGAGAATTTATATAATCTAAAGTTCTGGTCCTTTTCTGATAACGTTGAACCAGAGCCGTTTCATAGTTACAGATTTGCCTTTAAACCTTACACTTTGAGATAAAATGCTTTGAAAGTAAAAAGGGGAATGTGCTGGGTGAAGTTTGGTATAAAAACCATGGCGCACACACGCCTGTGTGCAGAGACGCACACCCCACTCCACTAAAATTCTTGCCTCTTTGGAGTAAAATGAGAATAGAAATGTCACTTACTCATGATTTATTCATGAACAGTTTATCCAGTTTACTGATCATTCAGATCCTTTATTTCTCTTTATTCTTCCCCTCTCCCCTGTTTCTCACCTCTAACTTCCTACCAGTAAACTTCTAGTTTTTCTTTTTCATTACTAACTCTTTACCTATCAGAGGGTGGAACATGCTTGGGACACACAATAATTTAAATTAGCCAGCTTTGTACCTTGTTAACAGCTCCTGAACTAAAAACCAGACCTTGGTGGGAACTGTTTTGGCATATAGCTTTTTTTTGCCATCTCTGTTTATAATGGATAAATTAAAGTTAATTTTTCAATAATAACATTTAGAAAATATATTTGAAATGAAAAGGACATAATCAAGCATTTTAGGGATAGATCTCCACACAAATGTAGCTTTCTCAGATGGATCTTCCACAGTGATTTAGTCACCAAGTTGTGTCTGACTCTTATGACCCAATGGACCATAGCTCCTCAGGCTCCTGTGTCCATGGGATTCTCCAGGCAAGTATACTGGAGTGGGTTGGCATTTCCTTCTCCAGGGGATCTTCTTTCAGTTCAGTTCAGTTCAGTCTCTCAGTCGTGTCCAACTCTTTGTGACCCCATGAATCGCAGCACGCCAGGCCTCCCTGTCCATCACCAACTCCCGGAGTTCACTCAGACTCACGTCCATCGAGTCGGTGATGCCATCCAGCCATCTCATCCTCTGTCGTCCCCTTCTCCTCCTGCCCCCAATCCCTCCCAGCATCAGAGTCTTTTCCAATGAATCAACTCTTCGCATGAGGTGGCCAAAGTACTGGAGTTTCGGCTTCAGCATCATTCCTTCCAAAGAAATCCCAAGGCTGATCTTCTTCAGAATGGACTGGTTGGATCTCCTTGTAGGCCAAGGAACTCTCAAGAGTCTTCTCCAACAGCACAGTTCAAAAGCATCAATTCTTCGGTGCTCAGCTTTCTTCACAGTCCAACTCTCACATCCATACATGACCAGTGGAAAAACCATAGCCTTGACTAGATGGACCTTTGTTGGCAAAGTAATGTCTCTGCTTTTCAATACACTTATCTAGGTTGATCATAACCTTTCTTCCAAGAAGTAAGCGTCTTTTAATTTCATGGCTGCGGTCACCATCTGCAGTGATTTTGGAGCCCCCAAAAATAAAGTCTGACACTGTTTCCACTGTTTCCCCATCTATTTCCCATGAAGTGATGGGACCTGATGCCATGATCTTCGTTTTCTGAATGTTGAGCTTTAAGCCAACTTTTTCACTCTCTTTCACTTTCATCAAGAGGCTTTTTAGTTCCTCTTCACTTTCTGCCATAAGGGTGGTGTCATCTGCATATCTGGGTTATTGATATTTCTCCCGGCAATCTTGATTCCAGCTTGTGCTTCTTCCAACGCAGCGTTTCTCATGATGTACTCTGCATAGAAGTTAAATAAGCAGGGCGACAGTACACAGCCTTGATGTATTCCTTTTGCTATTTGGAACCAGTCTGTTGTTCCATGTCCAGTTCTGTGTAGCCCTAATAGAGCAACCCAAGTCTTTCTTTATCTTTTCACTTAACTTTATCTTCATGGCACTGACTGACTGACCTGAGTCCCATGTTTATTAGGACTGACTGACTGACTGACCTGTGTCCCATGTTTATTAGGACTGACTGACTGACTGACCTGAGTCCCATGTTTATTAGGACTGACTGACTGACTGTCCTGAGTCCCATGTTTATTAGGACTGACTGACTGACTGACCTGAGTCCCATGTTTATTAGGACTGACTGACTGACTGTCCTGTGTCCCATGTTTATTAGGACTGACTGACTGTCCTGAGTCCCATGTTTATTAGGACTGACTGACTGACTGACCTGAGTCCCATGTTTATTAGGACTGACTGACTGACTGTCCTGTGTCCCATGTTTATTAGGACTGACTGACTGACTGTCCTGTGTCCCATGTTTATTAGGACTGACTGACTGACTGACCTGTGTCCCATGTTTATTAGGACTGACTGACTGACTGACCTGAGTCCCATGTTTATTAGGACTGACTGACTGACTGACTGACCTGAGTCCCATGTTTATTAGGACTGACTGACTGACTGACCTGTGTCCCATGTTTATTAGGACTGACTGACTGACTGACCTGAGTCCCATGTTTATTAGGACTGACTGACTGACTGAGTCCCATGTTTATTAGGACTGGCTGACTGACTGTCCTGAGTCCCATGTTTATTAGGACTGACTGACTGACTGTCCTGTGTCCCATGTTTATTAGGACTGACTGACTGTCCTGAGTCCCATGTTTATTAGGACTGACTGACTGACTGACCTGAGTCCCATGTTTATTAGGACTGACTGACTGACTGACCTGAGTCCCATGTTTATTAGGACTGACTGACTGACTGACCTGAGTCCCATGTTTATTAGGACTGACTGACTGTCCTGAGTCCCATGTTTATTAGGACTGACTGACTGACTGTCCTGTGTCCCATGTTTATTAGGACTGACTGACTGTCCTGAGTCCCATGTTTATTAGGACTGACTGACTGCCTGTCCTGAGTCCCATGTTTATTAGGACTGACTGACTGACTGTCCTGTGTCCCATGTTTATTAGGACTGACTGACTGACTGACCTGAGTCCCATATTTATTAGGACTGACTGACTGACTGACCTGTGTCCCATGTTTATTAGGACTGACTGACTGACTGAGTCCCATGTTTATTAGGACTGACTGACTGACTGACCTGAGTCCCATGTTTATTAGGACTGACTGACTGACTGTCCTGAGTCCCATGTTTATTAGGACTGACTGACTGTCCTGTGTCCCATGTTTATTAGGACTGACTGACTGACTGACCTGAGTCCCATGTTTATTAGGACTGACTGACTGACTGACCTGAGTCCCATGTTTATTAGGACTGACTGACTGACTGTCCTGAGTCCCGTGTTTATTAGGACTGACTGACTGACTGTCCTGAGTCCCATGTTTATTAGGACTGACTGACTGACTGACCTGAGTCCCATGTTTATTAGGACTGACTGACTGACCTGAGTCCCATGTTTATTAGGACTGACTGACTGACTGACCTGAGTCCCATGTTTATTAGGACTGACTGACTGACTGTCCTGAGTCCCATGTTTATTAGGACTGACTGACTGACTGACCTGAGTCCCATGTTTATTAGGACTGACTGACTGACTGACCTGAGTCCCATGTTTATTAGGACTGACTGACTGACTGACCTGAGTCCCATGTTTATTAGGAGTGACTGAATGACTGTCCTGAGTCCCATGTTTATTAGGACTGACTGACTGACTGTCCTGAGTCCCGTGTTTATTAGGACTGACTGACTGACTGACTGACTGTCCTGAGTCCCGTGTTTATTAGGACTGACTGACTGACTGTCCTGTGTCCCATGTTTTTGTGACAGGTAGTTGTCCACTCTAGCACATTGCAGCCCCAGACTAGGCATGAAATATTTGTTGGAGAAACCATCAGCAAGGGAAGCAACTTTCTCCGTTTTATAGAAATGGAAGTTAATACTAAAATATAATAATTTTACCAAGGTTACATTACTACTAGTAGGGGTAGGATTAAGTAACATTGTGAATCTTATAATGAATGTCTTGAATATTGACAATTCACATAATTAAGAGTTTCCAACCACTTAAATTTGTCTCTATATAAAGTCTGTATATATTAATAGTCTGTATATAAAGTAAAAGTTGTTTTGTGGTTATATATCATTTCATAGTGGAACTTTTTGATTTTCAGTCTAGTAGTAAAAAATTGGGTCTAATTTATTCAGGTGTTGTGAAGTATGTCTTGGAAATGTTGTCTCTGCTATGTTTGTAGGATTCTGTGCATAGCCATTTCAGAAATACCAGGTATTCTGTTATACAGCAACTGGAGAGTCTATTGGAAAAAATAGGCTTGAACATTTGGATTCATGTGTGTAAATTTAGAAGCTTTTCAATAACAGAAGGGTACACATTTTAGAAAATATTAGCATTTCCCAACTTAAACCTTTTTTCAAGGTGGTATTTGTAACTTTTGTTTAACAAACTTATAGCTCATATCAACCCCAAAAAATAAAATTAGGTAAACACATTATGAAGAATTTAATAGAAAAATTTGAATATCTAGATGCAAACATTGCTAGATATTTGATAGATTATATAACATAATGGCAAATATAAAATATAATATTATTGATAATAGTATTTGTTTTCCTTCAAGTTTTCTTTATTTTATTTAGGGAAACTGGTTCTGTAATGCCAACTAGATTTTTAATGATCCTCTAAAAAATATCTAATGATATCTGTTACTGAAAAATCCTGAAAATATTATGCTAGTCTTTTAAAAATTTCAGTAATATCTAAATGTTAAATACTTTTAATGGTATTTTAAAATGGATTTTAAAATAATTTTTGTGGGAAATTTTAAATACTTGCAACTTATTATGCTATAGAATAAACATAAATTCCTCTGTCATTAATGTTATTAAAAGTTATTTCCCAGTTGTTGTTTAGTCACTCAGTCATGTCCAGCTCTTTGCGACCCCATGGACTGTAGCCCTCCAGGCTCCTCTGTCCATGGGATTTCCCAGGCAAGAATACTGGAGTGGGGTGCCATTTCCTTCTCCAGGGGGATCTTCCTGACCCAGGGATCCAGTTGTGTCTCTTGCATTGGCAGGTGGATTCTTTTAAGGGATTCTTGCCCACAGTAGTAGATACAATGATCATCTGAGTTAAATTTGCCCATTCCCATCCATTTTAGTTCACTGATTCCTAAAATGTCAATGTTCACTCTTACCATATCCTGTTTGACCACTTCCAAATTATTGATACATCATTTTTAATCATTCTGCCTCAGCACATATAGAAAACCCCTCCAAAGGACAGTTAAGGGGGCCCAAGTTTCTAGTGGTCTAAGTGCCAGAATGTGCGATACCGGTATTGGTGGAGTATCTAGAGCAAGCCTGTGCATCTCCTTTGCTGGAGGTCAGGGCGGTGCTGCTGCTGCTGCTGCTGCTAAGTCGCTTCAGTCATGTCCGACTCTGTGCGACCCCATAGATGGCAGCCCACCAGGCTCCCCCGTCCCCGGGATTCTCCAGGCAAGAACACTGGAGTGGGTTGCCATCAGGGCGCTGGTGGAGCCAAATCTGGTCTAGGGCTGGGTGCGGACCGCGCCCCCTAGTGGCCATTTACCCCCCGCCCCCACACCCCCGCGCTCCTTTCCCCGGCGCGGCTCAGTTAACTGCAGGACAGCCGCAGCGGCGCTTCTCCTTGTGGGCCTGACTGTAACACTTGAGAGAAATCGGGGAACCCACTTCCTCCCTGCCTGCTTGTAGAACTGGTTGCCTGGCATGACTTTGCCCTCTCCTCCACTTCCCATCTCCCATCCTTTCTTCACACCTATCAGAAAGGAAAGCCAATGTGCTTAGGGTTCTGTGTTGATTTAACTGTGGGTGTCCTTTATAGTCAGATTTCTAGATCTTTTCTCCTTCCCAGGACATAGCCTCTCTGTCTCTTAATGTGAACTGAGAAGGCTGAAGACCAGCCTCTGGTCATGATTAATCTTGCATAGTGAACTCCAGGCCCTGCTGATTTCCTGTGGATCACTCTTTGTCTCTTCACTAGCTAAGGGTTTTGCTTTCACCTCGTGAAAATCTTTAAGCTGCCCACCTTTACCCAGTTCATTTCAGTCGCTCAGTCGTGTCTGACTCTTTGTGACCCCATGGACTGCAGCACACCAGGCCCCCCTGTCCGTCGCCATCTCGCGGAGTTTACTCAGACTCATGTCCACTAAGTCGGTGATACGTTTACTCAGACTCATGTCCACTGAGTCGGTGATGCCATCCAACCGTCTCATCCTCTGCCGTCCCCTTCTCCTCCTGCCTTCAATCTTTCCCAGCATCAGGGTCTTTTCAAATGAGTCAGCTCTTCGCATCAGGTAGCCAAAGCACTGGAGTTTCAGCTTTACCCTGCTGACATCAACAGCCGGGCCTCTGCTGCCCTGTCTCCGTGACAAGGTGATGGTGTGTCCATTTCACTCGTCTCCCGGGAGGCGCAGGAGCGGCCCTGCCGAGAGCCGGCTCCCCCGCCTGCCTGCAACGCACTGACTCCGGCGCAGTTTTCTTTTTCCTTCTTTTTTTAAGTTCCTTGCACTGCTTCCCTTACTAAACTGTGGTTTCTCCTGAACTGATGTTTGTGGAGACAGCCAGTGCTGTAGGGAGTTTATCCATCTTGATAGGAAATATACTACCTTGTAAGTAGCTACAGAGCAAGTTTCATCTTCACCGAGGTTAAAAGACTAGTAGTCTCAAGTTAGAAAGTTTAAAAATGGTATTTTATCCCACCGCCTCTGGTATTCAGATTTTAATTTTACCAGATATTGAAATAATGTGTTTTTTTTTTTAGGGTACTGTTGGTATCCTCATATGATTCTTTTGCTTTGGGAAATCTTTTTTACCTTTTGCTTTGCTTTGTACTTTTTCCATCTCATATTGTCACATCTTTGACATGGGGAAATTGAGCGTGCCTTTGGGCTTCCTAAAAGCTCTCCCTTTTTTTCACAGCATCTTTATGCAGCCCTTTAACATCTGTTAGTCACGTTACTTTCTAACTGATGCCGTGTGGAGAAAGCCATAAGGCTCAGAGAGGTCACTTTGCTGCCCACAGTGTCACAGTCAGGTTCAGTTCCAAGGCTCTGTCTCACGTGCTCCAACCGTGTGGCAAAGAATTACTTTACATTAGAATTCTCTCAGAGAAGGCAGTGGCACCCCACTCCAGTATTGTTGCCTGGAAAATCCCATGGACGGAGGAGCCTGGTAGGCTGCAGTCCGTGGGGTCTCGAAGAGTCAGATGTGACTTAGCGAGTTCACTTTCACTTTTCACTTTCATGCATTGGAGAAGGAAATGGCAGTCCACTCCAGTGTTCTTGCCTGGAGAATCCCAGGGACGGGGGAGCCTGGTGGGCTGCCGTCTATGGGGTCTCACAGAGGCGGACACGACTGAAGCGACTTAGCAGCAGCAGCAGCAGAATTCTCTGGATTTTTTGATAACTATTCCTAATTCTATTTTTTTAATAGTAAAATGAGTTTCGCAGTTTTGGCTATTTGGAAACTTTTAAGCCAAGGATTGCCACAAACCCATGTATTAAATGTTGATATGCATTTCTGATTGTATTTTCTTTAAACCAACATACTTGCTTTGTACCTGACTCCCTCCTATATCAAATCTCTTCAATTCCTGAATCTCACAGCTTGAAAAAGTGTTGTTTGTGCTTTCTTTTTCTCCAATTCAGATTATGCTGTGAAAATAGCTGATAGCAGCCAAGGACTTATTGTTGGGAGGAAAAACCTGCCACTTTTAAATCACAGAAACTTGTTATTTAAATGGAAATTATGTAATTGCTTTCATTATGATCTATAGACTGCCTTGGAAATATGTATACTCTGGATATAGCATATCACAGGTTTTTATTATGTTCAGTTTTTCTCCCGGTTACTGGGATCTAATTTGTGTCATTGGAATTTCTTTTAAATTCTCAGTGTGTTACTGCTTTAAGAATATATCCTGAGCAGACTCTTCTATTGACTAGTTTTTTACCGCCTACATTGTAGGATCCTAGGGTGTTTTAGCAGAAAAAACTTAGAGATCATCTCGCCTGACTTCTGTGATCATCTCTGGGCAAATGGAAAGATTAAATGATTTGGCCAAAGCCAGCTTGCAAATAAGGACCCAAGCCTCCTTATGAGCCAGGTTTTCTGATCCCAACTCTCTCGTTCTTTACACTGTTCCAGGTAATCTCCTTAGTGAATGGTAAACAGAAACTTTGTGTTTTTACTTGAATCTGTTCCTCTTGTGGGAACCACACTTAGGTTTTCTTTTCAACAGTTGACTGCCTCTTGCTGCCTGTTTTTAGGTCCAACATAGGAAAAGGTAGAAGGAGGAAGAAGAGAGAGCTAATATTATTAAATTTCTTCTAAAGTCTTGCTCTGTTATTAGTCTGTTTGGGCTGTACCATAGACCAGGTGGCTTAAAAAACAGAAATTTATTTTCTCATAATTCTGGGGGCTGAAAAACCTAAGATCAAGATCCAGTCAAGTTCCTTTTCTGGTGAAAGCCCTGTTCTTGCCACTCTTGCTGTCTTTACATGGCACAGGGCAGGAAAGGAGCGAGAGGTCTCTGTCCTTTTTTTTCCCTTTCTTATAAGGGCACAGTCCTGTCCCATAAGGGCCCCTACCCTTGTGATTTCATTTAACTTGAATTACTTCCTAAAGACTATCTCCAGATGTAATCACAGGAGGTCAAGGTTTCAACATATGAATTTTGATGGTGCACAGTTCAGTCCATAGTATTCTCTATTATCATAACCCTGTGAAGTAGCTAGCACGCCTTATAGCTGCTGACAGGCCTGCCTCAGTGGCCTTAACGTGATCTGTCTTCAAGGTCAGGGTGTGACTGGTCTGAGGAGAGGCAGATGGATGCAAGCACAATTTCTCCTGCAACCTTTGGCAAAACAAACTCACGCACCTTATAGGATTGTTCCTAATTCTCCAGTTCAGGCACAAATAGGCCTGTGTTTAAAAAAGAAAAATCTCTGATGAGTTTAATATTATTTCATTGTTTACACTGCTGTTTAAACCTTCCTGGGAGGCATTATCAGATCATGACTGAAGGCACACATCCTTGTACTTTGGTATCAGAACACCTCTTAAGTCTGGACCCAGGCTCTGCCACCAAGTGGCTGTGAACCTGGGCTGGGTATTTGTCACTGCCTCAGCATCTCATCTGTAAACTGGACAAAATCCCCTCACAGCTGCTGGCAATGAGGGTTAAAGGAGAATAGGACTTGCTAAATAGTCGGTATTCAGTTAATAGTATGCAGATTATCATCATCTTCATTTGCTATTCTTCCTGACCATCAGGGCCCAAATGACTCAAACTTACTCTCTTTAGTCTTCGCTTTGTCATTTAGGGCCTTGGTAAGTAGACGAGGCTATGTTTTTTCCAGTGGTCATGTATGGATGTGAGAGTTGGACTGTGAAGAAGGCTGAGCGCCAAAGAATTGATGCTTTTGAACTGTGGTGTTGGAGAAGACTCTTGAGAGTCCCTTGGACTGCAAAGAGATCTAACCAGTCCATTCTGAAGGAGATCAGCCCTGGGATTTCTTTGGAGGGAATGATGCTGAAGCTGAAACTCCAGTACTTTGGCCACCTCATGCGAAGAGTTGGTCATTGGAAAAGACTCTGATGCTGGGAGGGATTGGGGGCAGGAGGAGAAGGGGACGACAGAGGATGAGATGGCTGGATGGCATCACCGACTCGATGGACGTGAGTCTCAGTGAACTCTGGGAGTTGGTGATGGACAGGGACGCCTGGCGTGCTGCGATTCATGGGGTCGCAAAGAGTCGGACACGACTGAGTGACTGAACTGAACTGAGCTGAATTATTCCTGTAGGTGGAAAAATCAGAAATCAACTTACAATATTCCAATCATCTCTATTTTATAGATAAAGAAACCGAGGCTCAGAGGAGTTAGTACTTGTTCAGCTGGAGCGAGCCAGAAATCTCTCCCTGGTCTGCCTTCATATCTGTGCTGTTTCTATTTGTTGTTGTTGTTTAGTTGCTAAGTCATGTCTTGCGACCCCATCGACTGCAGCCCGTCAGGCTACCCTGGCCGTGGGATTCCCAGGCAAAGACACTGGAGTGAGTTGCCATCTTCCTGCTCCAGGGTATCATACTGCTGCTGCTGCTGCGTCGCTCCAGTCGCGTCCGACTCTGTGCGACCCCATAGACGGCAGCCCACCAGGCTCCCCCGTCCCCGGGATTCTCCAGGCAAGAACACTGGAGTGGGTTACCATTTCCCTCTCCAATGCATGAAAGTGAAAAGTGAAAGTGAAGGTGCTCAGTCATGTCTGACTCTTAGCAACCCCATGGACGGCAGCCCACCAGGCTCCTCCGCCCATGGGATTTTCCAGGCAAGAGTACTGGAGTGGGGTGTCATTGCCTTCTCCTGGGGATCTTTCCAATCCAGGGATCAAACCTGCATCTCCTGCATTAGCAGGAGGGTTCTTTACTGCTGGGCCACCAAGGAAGCTGTTTCCACGATACCATATTAAAACCAATTTAACACTTTTGAGTGATGATCTGATTAGCATCAAGTTTTATAACATCTGAAATATCTGTGGCCCATATAGAGCCCAGGTAGTCTGTGACCCAGGCCTTGTGTAATCCTGTTCGTTGAAGCAGCATGTTAGTAACTGAAACACTGTGAAAAATAGCTTAAATGTTTGTGCTGTTCCTGAAAATGCTGAAGTTCTGCAACAGTCATAGTGAGCATCAAAACTTCTAAACGTTTTCTCTGGCAAGGAATTTGGTGTTGAAGTCACAATACACACTTTGATAACTAAGCAAGGAAGATACAGAACCACCGCCACAACAAGCTCCAAGACATTGATGAACCTCACAGAAGTAATAATATCTCACTAAATGCTTTGGCTCCGGATACTGTTTGTTAGTCATAATTACACAAATGCCAATATGAATCTAACCAAAATTATAATGTAACTAGGTAGCAAAGATTGTGTGTATATTGGATCCGGGTGGAGGAAATAGAACTCAACCCTTGTTTCATGTTGAAAAGTCAACAGAGCATGGCCTAAAACTTGAAATCAAGAAATAGAAACATAAGCATGGTGTTAATTCCAAAATCATCTTGTGAAAGAACTGGAAATGCTTATTACTTCTGGCAAGGGGGAAATGAGGATGGAGGAGAAGACCCTGCTGTTTTTTAAGAAAAGAAACCTTCTGAAGTTATTTGCTAATTCAAGCCAGATGCATATATAATTTTAATAAAATGCAAGCTAAAAATAAGAAAGAAAGCAAAAAAAGCAAACTTTAGCCTAATGATAAATATTTTGACTTGAACTTAGTGGATGCTTTGTTTGAATGTCAAGATAGCATTGATTTTCTTTACAAGGCATCACATTTAATTAATTTGCCTAATATTAATTTAATATCTGCAAGGTACGAGGCATGGCAGGGAATGTAAATGTAGACAGTAATCCTTGCTTCCAAGGAAGTTGTGATCTAGTCACGAGATGAGATATATGCAAATAACCTGCATGGAGCATGGTCCAAAAACCTGCTGGGAGAGCAGCCTTTCCTCCCGAATCTGAGCTGCACCTCAGGCCTTGGGTTAATCATGCAGCTCTTGTTTCCAGTGATCTTGGCCCCATTTATGCATTTGCAGAGTTGACTTTGTTCTAGACTTTAATCTGTTTCCACTCTTGATAGTTCTCACAGTTTCTCAGGACTTTTTTGAGTGGGCTTCACCTAGGAAGATTCTTGGCGGGTTAGAGAAAGCTGGTAGGCAGGAACAGAATATCTTCTTCAGCAGCTCTACTTTTAGTTCTGATTTTACTTATATAAGAACAGATGTGTTTTGAGTATCTATGGTAAGGCAGAGGCAAATGTTCTGGAGGTTGTTTATAATATTTATATGAGATCGGAGCCAGATGTCCTCTCTGATTTCCTTCCAGACTGCTCCTCTGAGTCAGAGACTCTTCTGACTGTAAGGGTGGAATCCAGGAGCATGGCTCACACGTGAAAAAACAGGCGTAGAGAGGTGTAGTGGCTTGTCTCCGGGCAGGGAGTTGGCTGTCTTTAGAGTCAACAGAGCAGTCAGTACTCAAAGTTGTGGCTTAGGTTTTCCGTGCTTCCCCTGTGCCTGCTTTTCGCTAGCACTTGTGCAAGGCTCTCACGTCAGTACTGCTTTGTGCTTTAGGCATCATCTCCTGCCCCTCCCTGATAGCCAGAGAAAGAGTTTGAGATCTGCTTTTAGTAACATCTTCAAATGTGAGTTTTTCTAAGTGGCTTATCTAGGATTGCCAAGCTATAAAGAGGCTTTAGGAAAAAAAGTGATAATGTTGTTGGGAAAAATTGCATGATTTTGGATTTTAAGAACGCCATCATTTGATTTTCAACCAATTCAAAACAATGTAATATGTGAAAATAACAACGTGTGGAAATAAATTGACGTGTCTCACGTGTAAGAAATGACATCCTGGGAGGTAGAACCAAACCATGGTATGCAGTTGGTCAGTCTTTCCCTGGACTCAAGCCCAGGATTCATTGGGGTTGAGCCTCCATATGAACCCAACACAGTTCTATCTCCAAGAGCCAGGGAAACCTGTTGCTACTGAAGTAAAAGTCTGTTATTGGCTGCTTAAAAATATTCTGAAATCTGTTCTTTCTCCTTTATGAATTTACCTTTGAATCTGCCTAAGTGTAGGGATCAATGAGCGTATATTGAAAAGTGTATCATTTTCTAAATTTATGATTTTATGGAATACTACAAAAAAGGTAGTAACAACCAAATGAAAAAGTTAAGATCAAGTTTACAGTGTATATGTATTAAAATATGCTGCATATTAAGCTTTCAGGACCCTAGAACATAACTTATTTTATTGATAAAATAATTACCTTCTGCCACAATTATCCTCTGTCTTAACGTTTTTCAGGATTGTGGAAAAATATATTTCAGTATGTTAGAGAATAAACAACAAATGTGTGTTGAGGTACATGTATATGAATTTCCTTCCAGATTGATTAATCTCTTTGACAGAGATGCTACTCAACAGTGTTCCATTGCATTGTATTAATTTATTGTGCACTCACTGAAGCCACACTAAATTATTTCTAATATCATAGATACGTGTGTAAAGTAATATAGTATGCAGGTTGCATAATATCCAACTTCGATAAATCTGTGAACCAGTAACTTGTAATGAGTCAATTTGAGGACGATATTAAGATTAACATAAGCATTGATTCTGAATAATTTTCTTTTTTTAAAAAATTGAAGTGTAATTGATTTTACAAGATTATGTTATTTTCAGGTTTATAATATAGTGATAAATATTTTTATACGTTACAAAATGGTCACCACGATTAAGTCTAGTTAGTGTCAGCATACAGAATTATTGGTGTTGTTGATTATATTCCCTGTGCTGTACCTTACATTCCTGAGACTTATTTTGTAACTGGAGGTTTGTGCCTCTTAATCCCTTACCTATTTCACCCATCCCACCCCGCCACCTCCCCTCTGGCAACCACCAGTTTGTTCTCTGAATCTGTGAAACTGGTTTTATGTTTCATCTTTGGTTTTATATTTTTAGATTCCACATATAAGTGAAATCATATGGTAGTCGTCTTTCTCTGTCTGACTTATTTCACTTAGTATAATACTCCCTAGGTCCATTCCTGTGTTCTGCATGATTTTCTGAAGGGCATAATTCAGTGCCTCTGACAGCCCTGTGTAGGGAGAGCAGAGAGTAGGCTTGTCTTCTGTCCTTTGTTCTTACCATTCTAACTTAACTCACCTTTGCGGGATAGAAACATATTTTTGTGAAATTATGGCTTTTGTTAATTGATTGAGTATTCTACAAGTTAGCATGTTGTGTTTCCTTGGAGTACACTTAAGTAGGAATCCATTACTCTAACATTACAGAATTAATGGTGGAGAAATAATTAGAGGCATTTATGATTTCCATTTTCTCTTAGTATTCCGTTCATCCCTTGGGAATAAGTGATGTCTTTAGGATGTCTTAATGATTACTTAAAATTCATATTGGGTCATCAGACTTAGTCACATCAGTGATTTAAATAGTGGAGAGAAGGAAAGCATGAGGGCCGGTTTTCTCTTTAGGTGGGTACTGGATTCAGAAAGAAGCTGTGTGTAGTCAGAGAGTTGAAAATTGGTAATTGATGTCTCCTCTGAAATACAACCAACTATTTAATTTAGCCAATTCAAGCTCATTTGAGGGAATCTGCTTGAATATGTTGCAATTTTTTACCACTATTCTTCTCTATTTCTTAGAAGCAGAGTTTGGCATTTAAGAACTGATTCACCAATTATTTGTTGTAATGAACCTTGAAAATTCTTTACGTTGGAAGTTCTAGATTCTATAAATTGTATTCATATCTTAATTAGTTTTTTGCTTGAATTCAAAGCACAGATTTACCTAAGATACCAATATTGTAGGAAATGGTGATTTCATATTTATTATTACCTTCATGTAGATACTTGTTTATAGATTTTTTATTATTTGCCTAAATATTTCTTAAATTATTGCTCCTTCTAACTATCCTCAGTAGTTAATGCTGGATGTGAGAAGCAAGGAGGATGAGTATCAGCTGGTAGCAAAATCTGACCTACTGGGAGAGGGAGCCGGAAAGGAGAGGGAGAGGGGAATAGTGTTTCAGAAGTGATACTGGTGAGCCTTAGACACAAAGGAAGCCGTTGAACGGTGAGATGGTGCTCCTGCAATCCAAAGGACTGTAAGTGGAGAGGCGGCGGCTTATGCTTTAACAAGTGCAAAGATATTAGTAAAGATTTAAAGTAATACATTTAGCAGGTATGAATGATTTGAAAGCAATCTCAAAAGAACCATGAGTGAGTGAGTGAGTGAAGTTGCTCAGTCGTGTCCGACTCTTTGCGACCCCGTGGACTGTAGCCCCTCAGGCTCCTCCGTCCATGGGATTCTCCAGGCAAGAATACTGGAGTGGGTTGCCATTTCCTTCTCCACAAAAGAACCATTCCACATGCTTAAATGCAAGGATTACCATTAGAGACAACCTGCTGAGGCACAGAAATGAAGATTAAAAAAACCTTGCTTTCTTAGAGTAGAATGTCCTTTCTGTAATTCATGTCAATTGTCTTTAAAGAGAAATTTCACAGACAGGCTAGGAAAGCTTTGCTTTCCTACATTAGCTTCAACATTGCTTTGAACATGCAGTAACCATTTTGAATGTTGTTTTCTGAGAATGCTTTTACTCGCTGAGCTGATTTATGAATATAGGTTTTTGTTTGCTTGTTTTCTTGTGTTCTTTGGATGTGCTGCTTGGCATGTGGAATCTTAGCTCCCCAAGCATGGATCCAAGCCAGGTGCCCTGCGTTGGGAACACAGAGTCTTAACCACTGGACTGCCGGGGAAGTCCCCTGTGAATGCCAGTGTAACGGGTTCATCTGATGGCGGCCCAGGTTCATTATGCATAAGCGAATTTGAGAATTTCCCAGTTGGAACGTAAGGAACAGCAGCAGTCCCTGTTACCCAGCTGTGCTGTGGATAGAATGGTGTTTGCCCTCTGCTGTCATGGAATCTGGTATCAGGAAAGCTCTCTTGGAGGCCTGGAGTTATTTCTATGACTTTTACCACATATCAAGTCAAGGCATTGTCTGATGTGTTTCATGTATCTTTCTGTATGTAGCATAGTATACTTAAATGGTATTTAAATTCTCAGACTTGTGTACCACCAACTTTCAGAAAAGAAATGATCACTGGAATCCACACCAAATATGTTACTGCGCTTTTCCTAGTTTTTGTAGTTTCACTTGTTCCAGAATTTCTGGAAACAGTTTGAAAATAGTGTTTTTTTAAGAATATTGTTTTTCCAAAATTTGTTATCAACAATGATTTTCTGATTTAGCAAAACACTTGCTGAGTTGACTTTGTACTTCTGATGTTTTTAAATCTGTCAAGCACTATTCTTCAATCATATATTAGTATGTTTCCCGTTTTTGCTTAATTGCTCTGAATGCTATACAGCCTAAGCCAGTTTTATATCTGGTAACAAGAAAATCCAAACCCTTTGACTGCGTGGATCACAGTAAACTGTGGAAAATTCTGAAAGAGGTGGGAATACCAGATCACCTGACCTGCCTTTTGAGAAACCTATATGCAGGTCAGGAAGCCACAGTTAGAACTGGACATGGAACAACAGACTGGCTCCAAATAGAAAAAGGAGTACGTCAAGGCTGTATATTGTCACCCTGCTTATTTAACTTCTATGCAGAGTACATCATGAGAAACGCTGGGCTGGAAGAAGCACAAGCTGGAATCAGGATTGCTGGAGGAATATCAATAACCTCAGATATGCAGATGACACCACCCTTATGGCAGAAAGTGAAGAGGAACTAAAAAGCCTCTTGATGAAAGTGAAAGAGGAGAGTGAAAAAGTTGGCTTAAAGCTCAACATTCAGAAAACGAAGATCATGGCATCTGGTCCCATCACTTCATGGGAAATAGATGGGGAAACAGTGGAAACAGTGTCAGACTTTATTTTTTGGGGCTCCAAAATCACTGCAGATGGTGACTGCAGCCATGAAATTAAAAGATGCTTACTCCTTGGAAGGAAAGTTATGACCAACCTAGATAGCATAGTGAAAAGTAGAGACATTACTTTGCCAACAAAGGTCCGTCTAGTCAAGGCTATGGTTTTTCCTGTGGTCATGTATGGATGTGAGAGTTGGACTGTGAAGAAAGCTGAGCGCCGAAGAATTGATGGTTTTGAACTGTGGTGTTGGAGAAGACTCTTTGAGAGTCCCTTGGATTGCAAGGAGATCCAACCAGTCCATTCTGAAGGAGGTTAGTCCTGGGTGTTCGTTGGAAGGACTGATGCTAAAGCTGAAACTCCAATACTTTGGCCACCTCGTTCGAAGAGCTGACTCATTGGAAAAGACTCTGATGCTGGGAGGGATTGGGGGCAAGAGGAGAAGGGGATGACAGAGGATGAGATGGCTGGATGGCATCACCAAGTCGATGGACGTGAGTCTGAGTGAACTCTGGGAGTTGGTGATGGACAGGGAGGCCTGGCGTGCTGCGATTCATGGGGTCACAAAGAGTCGGACACGACTGAGCGACTGAACTGAACTGAACAAGAATATCTCCCAGTTATGAAATTATAGGAGTGGAAGAAATATAAGTAATAAACTAATAGGTGCAGATATAGAAACTTTAAAAATATGTCCAAATTGCTTTCCAAAATGCTTATGCCAATTTATAGTCTCAACAATAATGGAAAGGTATTCTCTTTTTTAATATTATCTCCTACACTTGTGCAAATGGATTCAGCAGTTTCACTTCTGGGTACACATATATGTGTATCTTGCAGAGGCTTTTGTACATATTTCAAAGAGATATGCAAGAATGTCCATTGCAACTTTGTTTGTAAGAATTTAAATATAAATTGATAATGTAATTGATAAATATATCACTGTTTAATAAAGAATTGGAAGTGGTTAAATTGATGGAGTAGATTTATATGTATCAATATGTCTCCATCTCAACAACATAATGTTGAATGAAAAGCAAACTGTAGAAGGATATATAAAGTAGACTTTTATAGAAAGAATAAAACCTGTAAAATGCTACTTTATAGGATTGGTGTAATATCATTTAGCTTTTTAGAGGGTTTATATGGTATGGACAAATGTGTGTTGTGTATAACAGGTAGATAGCCATCTATGATGTGGCTGTGGGAAAGCAACTGTGTGATGTATTTACCATTGTATGTCTTCTTGTTTGTAACCTACTTGTCTTGTAGTTTTGCCAACTTCTTTTTACTCAATCTCAAGAAACCTTGTGAATTTTGAAAACCAGATATTGGATTTTATCAGGGTAATAAAGTGTGGCTGTAGAAGGATTTCTTTTAAAGGGTCGTTTGATTCAACTGATAAGGGATCGGCATTTATTAAGTAGCTGTTATCAGACCCTAAACTAAAAGGGTCAGACTTGATTTTCGTGTTCTAACTAAATAAGGAAATAATAATAGCTAAGAACAACTGTCTCTGAATAAACATGAGAAGATTTATTTCTTCCTTATTAATACTTAAAGACTTCTAAGAGAGAATACCTTGAGATCTTTTGTATCTTGCAGGTTGCTGAAAACAAGAGGTGTGATAATACCTGGGGGTGCATATGAGTCATAGTGTTTCTAGAAGATACTGTAGCAAAGTCTCTCAGAATTAAAAAGAAAATGTTCTTTACCCAGAAATACTGCAGATAAGTTTCACATGTTTTTCAAAATATATATACAAGGATATTCAGTGAAGTACTGTTTGCAATAACAAAACAAAATAGACAACAAAACAATAAATAACATAAATATAAAACTGGTTAAATAAGTTTGCATTTTCATAGGATAGAGTACTTTGCAGTTATGTAATTGAAGTAAGCCTACACATGCTGATGTGGAAGATCTCCAAGATACTGTAAGTGAAAACAGGAAAGCTGCAAAACAATGTATCGAGCTTGAAACTGTTGGAGGAAATTAGAAAGAAAGACAGGCAGGAACACATATTATACACGAGCATATACATTAAAATCTTTTTGGTAAGAAACTTGAGTGATTACTTTGGGAAATGAGAGTGAGGAGAAGATGGATTTTACTTTTCATTTGGTAGTTTTCAGTGCCCTTTATATTTTCTAAACTAACACATGTCTAACTAGTGTTTTTTCTTAAATGCTAAGAGAATTCATCTCGGATTTTCTGTCTCTTCACCCACCACCCTTATTTCTGCTTCTATGATAAAACATACAGCTACAGCAAGGAAACAAGCAAAAATCAACAGAGTGATTATATAAAACACAAAAACAATAATGTTTTCAGTGAGTATAGATGGTCACTGAAAAATATTCTTCAGAATAGGTTGGTATTAGTAGTTATTTATATTCTTGGTAGTTTAAAACATGCTGTAAAGGGCAGGACAGTAATGTCTGAAGCCAATTGGTCATTAACTGTGGTAATCATTGACCTTAAAAAGAATCGGTCTTCTAAATGATTTTCCGAAGTTAATAACTATATTTGAAGATTAGCAGTTATATTGTGATGGTGACAAGCGTGCCAAAAGACATTGGCCCCATTCATATGAAAAATTATGTTTTTAGTGTGTAATTTGCAATGGCATTCATCAAAATTATTCATTCTTTCTAAAAGGAAAAAATTGATTGGGAGCAGTCACAGTGCCAAGGTTAGCATTAATGGTGCTAAAGCATCTAAATTTCTGGCTTTTAAACCTTTTAAAAACATTTGAAAAGATTTATATGGCTTCTTGGATATGTAACAGTTCTTAAAAAATAATAAGGTCACTCTTTTCTTGCATGCAAAAATATGTGTTTCCCAGTTATAAAAGAGAGATGTCAGGCTTTTCTAACTAGTTTTACAATCTCTTCATTCATTGGGGTTTACTTTTGGGTAAAGGAAAGAGAAGTTGGTTTCTCTGCCATCATGTGGCGGCCTCCAGTGGGGCCTTTCCCTGCGCTCATGTTTTGTTAGTATAGAATGTGTCTGATGGTGGGCAGGTGACCTCTAATAGTGTATTTCAGAAGGCATGGGTCACATGTGTTTTTCTCAGCTCTGCGCTGCTCCTCGGGGCATCTTGCCTGGGGTGGTGGACTGTGGACCGAGGCCACAGAGGGGAGGGCATTTCTGAATGCAGGGGCGCAGTGCTCCATCTTCATGCTGTGTCTGTAAGTTGCACTCTTAGGCAAGTTCATGGCTTTACAAAGATACGAGCAGACAACCAGCTTCACTATTTGAATAAGTTAAATATAGAATTCTCCCAGTAGTAAAATATGCATGATAACTTTTTTAATATGGATTCACTCTGTTTCTGTAAATTAGCATGTTGGTACAGAATAAAGCAGTATATTTAGTAGTGTTTGGCCAGATTATAAGTAGGAATCAGCCTTTGCTGTTAATCATTTTTTAAAAATCATAGTTAAAATAATGTTCAGAGATCTTATATGAGATGCATTCCTGGCTTGTCTCACAGCGTCCCTAGCAGGGAAAGAGATGAAAGCCTCCTTTCTTAAAGTGGTAACTGGGATAAAGCATGTCTAGACATATAGTGCAGGGTCAGGAAGGACTTAGGTCTCTAGGCCAAATGATGAAGATAGTGTATCCATTTGCTAGTTGAAAAAGAGAAACGAATAGGGTGTGGGGAGGATTAGGATGGGTTGAAACCTGGCTTTGGATTTTTCTCAGCCCATCCTTGCTCAAATGTTTCAATATCAAATGTAATTTAGAAGACTCAAGAGGAAGAGTGAAGTTTATTGTATTAATCCAATTTTTTACTTTTTCTCTTCCTCTTTCTTACTTCCCAATGCTCCAAGAGTACTTTTATTGTTTATTTTCCTTTTCAAGAACTACTTGCTATTTTTTTAGGGTAGGTCTGCCGACAACAAATTTTGTAAGTTTTTCTTCATCTTTGAATGAATGTCTTGGTCTCCTAGTCATTTCTGAAGGATATTTTTGCTGGATATAGAATTCAGGCTTGACAGTTCTTTTCTTTCAGCACTTGAAAAATATTGTCCCATTTCCATCTAGTACTCTTGGTTTCTGAGGAGAAATCTGCTATAATATTGAATTGTTTTTCAAATTCCAGCTTTAAAGAGATTTTGCTGATTTCAAGATTTGTTTGTCTTTAGTTTTAGAAATTTGATTATGATACGTTACAGCATGTGATTCTTTGTGCTAATCCTTTTTGGAGTTCACTCATTTATTTGAATTTGTAGGTTTATTTTTTTAACCAGGTTTGGGGAAATTTCCACCATTATTTCTTTGAGTACTGTTTTAGTTCCACATTCTTTCCCTTTTTTTTTTCTGGAATACTTATAGCATGAATGTTACTTTTTTCTCAGTCTGTTTTCTCTCTGTTTTCATATTGGGTACTTTGTATTTTTCTATCTTCCACTTACTGGCTCTTTCCTCTCTTATCTTCATTTTACTATTGATAGCATCCAGTGACATTTTTTCTTTTGGATTATTTCAGTTTTCAGTTCTAAAACTTCCATTTTTTTTTAATATATTTTCTATATCTTTCTGAGACATTTTAAAAATTCTGCTTCAAGAATGTCTGTACTTGTTTATTGGAACATTATTATGAGGTGTGATTTCACGTTTTTGTTGGATAATTTCAGCATCTCTTGCTCTTTCCCTGGGAACCTGAAGACAACATAGTGGTGAATTCTCTGTCTTATTTTTTTGCCTCACACATCCCTGATTGAGTGCTGGAGAAGCTGGCAGTCTGGAAACATTGGTGAACATAGGCAAGAAACCAAAAAAACAAAAAACAAAAAAAGCAAAACTCAAGAAAGCCCCACTGTTGCCCTTTCTCTGGCCAAAGTGTCAGAGTCTTCATGCATTTGTTTTATTTACATATAATGCCCACCTTTTTTTTTTTTTTTGCTCTACTTCTCAGGAAGAGTAGGCTAATCCATTCTGTTCTGGAACTAGAAGAGAAACACTGTGTGAATGTTAATCCCTGACATGTGGGAAATGTGAATCATGTCCCTTCCTAGCTTAATGTAGATGACGATACAAACCCCCGGAAGCCATGAATGCCCTGAAGATGTTCAGAAGGCAGTCCATGTTAAATGCCAAGAGTGAAAAATAAAATGTGTTCAGAACTGTAGGAAAAAACCCAACTTTGAATATCAAAAGTTTAGATATAGTAACTTTTAAGGAAATCTTGTTAAATTCAGACCTGACGTTAGAAGAAATAAGATAGCAGACTAAAACAAAGTTAACTGTAATTGTTTATACTTATAGGAGAATAACCTTATATATGACAAAACTCTAATCTGATAGTCTTATCTCCATTTGTACAGAATATAAAACTGAGGTAGAGAAGATTAAGAAATAATAAGAATTCTAAGGTGGCTACAAGTGCTGCCTAGGGCATAACCAGATTTTTGATGCTTGGATGTTTTCATTCTTACCGTGTATTCTGTACATTCACATCTCTGGGCCTTTGTACTGTGGTTCTAAGTGGTCGTAGCTCATGTCCTATGCCTGAAATGGTCTTTTAAAGGTCTCTCCTTCAGGATACCATTTGGTCCCCACACGAGTGCACAAAAGCAATTTTCATGTAACTATTTTAGCATTTATGTATGTTATTATGGGTACCTGTGTAGACTACTCTCCACCACCATTGCATATACATATATCCTGTACAGAGCTTTCACATACTTGATGATGAACATTTGTAAATTGAGGTAAAATTAAAATCTGGCTCCCAGTTTGGTGCTTCCGTTGTCGTGTTTCAGTGCCTCCTCTAAATACAATGAATTCCACAATATTAGGCGAGGACAGATTTGCTTCAGATTTCGAAAGACCAAGCCTCTTCAACTAAGGAAACCAAAAATCTCATTGAACAAAGATATATTTCTTTTGATGCTTTAGTGTTTCTTTCTTTTTTTTTTAAATGAGATTCCAAGAACTTGGTTTTCACCCAGATTAAGATATGATCTTTTCCCTCTTTTGCCAAATTAATGAATTCATTTGAAAGCAGCTGCATTGAGTTTGTAGTATGTGAATTCCTTACATGCGTTGTCTTTTTTAATCCCCACACAGCTCAGTGGGGTTGGGTACTGAAGTACCTGCAAAGAGAATATTGGAATCTGGAGAGGTTAAGTATGCAGCTGGCAGGAGGCGAAATGAGTGACTCGGGTCTAGTCCTCGTGACTTCAAGCCTAGACCATGTGAAGCTGTAGAGACGCCGCTTGCCCATTCTTCTGTTTAGGTACATGCTCGTGCACATTAGATTTGCCTATCTTGATGTCTTGAAAATGCGAGGAAGAGGGAGAGGTCCATGGGAGGGCAGTTAGCAAAGCTGCAGGCTGCACGGCGTCTGTTCCTCACCCGCCCTTGGTGCGCATGTGCTACGTCGTTTCAGTCGTGTCCAGCCAGGCTCCTCTGTCCATGGGATTCTCCATTAGGAATACCGGGCTCCCATGACCCCCCTCCAGGGGATCTTCCCGACCCCAGGATGGAGCCCACATCTCCTCTGACTCCTGCATTAGCAGGCGGGTCCTTTACCTCTAGCGCCGCCTGGGATGCTCGAAGCCTTGGCGCTCGGGTTTGATTCCTGTGGTTAGAGGAGAGGACCAGCACCGGAAGGAACGATGTACGGAGAGACAGGCATTGCGAGGTGGTGCGCCCCAAGCGGAAGGCTTTGGGGCTTAGGCGGTGAGGATGGGTACAGGACCAGAAGCTTCGGCCTTTGGACGGAATCACGCAGGAGTAGTCACGAGAACAGGAAAAGCCGGGAGCTCTGCTGAATGGTACGGAGGCCACGGGAACCAGAGGTGGTGGCCAGAGCAGGGCAGCACCCTGGGCAGCCGCAGCTAGTAGGCAAGCGTCTGAGCAGGAACGAGGGCCTGCTGTGGGCATCTCAGAAGCCTGGAGAGCATTGAGAGAGGCCGGTGCCCACCAGTCAGGCTGGTGGGGAACTCTGCTTCCCTCATTAGGTTCCTGAAAGCAAAGGAAACCCTGCTTTATGATTCCATGCTAGTGAGGTCTGGGATATATTTTATTATTATTTTCAGATAAAATACAGATGAGAAGCCGTGTAATGCAAGCACATTATCACCATGTCGCTAAAGCAGTTGATTTTGAGAATTCCTGGGTTGCATCTTTTCACTAAGCATCTCATATTTGTGTTCATTTGAAGTATTTTTTAGTACAGCCTTGTTTGTTATCCAGTTATATGTTGGATTTGGTGTTTACCATTTTTTTGCTCTTCATTTTCATTCTAAACTAGTGAACTGACTCTATATAGTATTTTTTATGTTTCTTAATATCTTTTTATATATGGGGAAATATATAAACGAATTTTCAAAAACTTGTTTTTTGGCTTACCCAAGCAAAGTGTACTTAGGCATATTGTTTATTGTTTTATAGTATATTTTCTTCTTATTGCATGGAAGAATAATGACTAGGTAGAAATATGGTACTGATTTATAAATAAAAATATTTTATAGGTTAAAATAAGTTATATTCTCTTTTTCTAAATTCTAAGAAAATTTTCATTTTGTTTCTTAAAATTTCTAAAGTTGCAAGAAAATTATTTAGGTTTAAATAAGAGTAAATTGTATTTTATTTCTGTTATTATTTTTTAGAGATTGTGCAAGCTGTCTGTGTTTATTTCTTTAATGTACCTAAAATTCATCTTCTAGTTTCTTGTTGGGAAAAGTGCCTCAAGTTCGTGGAGACTTTCAAAAGCCTTATCACATAGTTTTTTCCTTTTTTAAGCATTTGTTTTTTGTGATCATAAGAATATAAAAATATTGATGTAGAACTCTGGAAAATAAGAGGAACATAAAGAAAATTAAAACCACACTTAGTGCACTAGCAGGAGGCAGTTGACGTTTTATCACGTGAGTCTTTCCTTCTGCTTATATACTGAGCAGAGTGATGCTCAAACTCCTGACAATTGTATAGGCCTGTTTTAGCAGACTGTATTTTTCTGACTTCATCAGATGTTTAAAAAGATATGATCTTTCATGGCTACATGGCAGTCTGTCAAAAATATGGACCTTAATTTAGCCATTATCCTATTTTAACACATCTGAGAGGCTTCTGTTCTTCCGTTGCTGTAAATGCTGCTGCGGTGAGTGTCCTGGCCCACAAATCTGCCCACCTCTCTGCTGGGCCCGTTGCCCAGACGTCCCTAGACGTGCTCCTTCTGGGTAAAAATGGGTAAACACCTTTAAGACCTGTACACTGTAGTGTGCATAAATGTAAATAAAGTCAGCTGGTCCAGTGCCTGGAAATAGGCACTCAGCTACCAGCTCTCTCTTAGCAGTAGAAATTCTGCAGTATCGTTATTTCATTCTCAGTGAACTGGTGTTTCCAGTACCTGTCTTTCCCAGTTTGTTTCATTCCTTCACGCATTCAATAAATGTGCAGTGAGCAGCTACTACCTACCAGGCCCAGTGAAGGTGTCTGTTGACTTGGACTTAGAGGGGATGTTTTGAAAATACCGAAAGATCTCTGTTGACCCCTTTTCCTAGAGAGATGAATCTGGATCTTGACATTGCTCATGAGCTCTGCTCTTTCTGAGCTTCTAATTTGAAAAATGAAATTAAACATATTTATACTATACATACTTTTTCCCCCTCTGCCAAAATTGACAAGGAAAATGCCTCCTTCACATTCTTGCTACTTAGCATGGCGTCTTTTGTGAAGGTTAAGTGTGCAGACCAAGTGGACTAGGTCAGTGTGGTTGGTGGACTTGCTGTCTTGCTTCTGGTTATTGTGGGAACCTCATCAAAGGAGGTGGGATTTTATGAGCTGTTTGAAATGTAAGAAAGCGAGCTATGAATGTATTTGTCTGACATGATGAAAAATGTATAACCTAATTTTAGGTTTTGTTTTTTGATAATAGGTTTTCTTGTTTAAAGAATGTTAAACATGAATATGTAAGAAATGTTCTATATTCATACATTAGGGTGTTGGTACATTTTTTCTTTTTAAACAGGAGATTATTGGCTTTCATTTATGATTAAAACACAAATTGTTAGGACTTTATACCTTGGTTAGATTTTATTCATCCTGGGAAGAGTTTTCTGTTGTTAAAATATTAAAACTTAATCTGAAATATTTTCACAAACACGAGTGACTCTTTGAAGGTTGTTCTCTTGATTCTATATATTTTCATTTTGCATATTATATATCACCCTCCTAGGGAGGAGGTAGTTCTTTCTTGTTATAGAATATTATACTTATAAATCAAACCTTCTCATATATTGATGAGTTCCTTAAAATCGCAGGAAAGAAACTTCGCTATTCTACTTACTGTCTGACACGTTGTATATTTAGGAGCATCACAAAGCCCAGTTTTGGTGTAGATAGTTGTGCTTTCCGAAAGCTGAAAGAATAGTAGTGATGTACTGTCATATCCAAGTGCTGTTAGACTAAAATAGTTTGCAAGTTAGAACATTAAAAATAGAGTCAATGTACCCTTAGAAAATAGAGAGTTGTTTGCATTGCTTCCTTTTATTACCGACATTTTTAGATGTATTACAAAGTATAGGTAAACCTGTGTACAATTAAACTTTCTACTGATATTTTACCAACTGAAAGTCTCATTTAACTTACATTTTTCTCCCAATATGTGACTTCAACCTGGTGAACAAGTATAGAACCATTCATGTATTGTTGTTTCTGTTTCTAATGACTTGGTGGAAGGTGGGACATATCATAACAGAGACTATCACTAAATGCTGCTTTATATATTTTATCAAGTACAATGATAGGGAAAGAAGTTAATTTTGTACAGTAACGTTCGGAGCACCAGCTGCACGGAATGGGGAAAGGAGGCACGCACACTGCGTGGTACACGTATGCAGTGTGTCCAGCACATGGGGATTTTCTTGGAATGCTCACAAGAAGCCTGTTAGGTTTCTATCTCATTTTCATATTTTTGGAAAGCAGATAAATGCTTTAACGTTGGACAGCTAGGAAGACGAGGAGCTAGATTGCAATTCAGGCTGAGTCCAGTGACTTCAGATAATCTTATATTTCTTAGATAAAGGAAAAGTTTAATGTCACTGATTTGAAATTAATACAATGATTATATTTAAAATCCTTCGTAAATTGCTCTTATTATGAACAGCCAGTTAAGAAAAGGTGTTCAGTTCAGTTCAGTTCAGTCGCTCAGTCGTGTCAGACTCTTTGCGACCCCATGAATCACAGCACACCAGGCCTCCCTGTCCATCACCAACTCCTGGAGTTCACTCAGACTCACGTCCATCGACTTGGTGATGCCATCCAGCCATCTCATCCTCTGTCGTCCCCTTCTCCTCCTGCTCCGAATCCCTCACAGCATCAGAGTCTTTTCCAATGAGGCAACTCTTCGCATGAGGTGGCCAAAGTACTGGAGTTTCAGCTTTAGCATCATTCCTTCCAAAGAAAGGACAGAATGTGGTCCACTGGAGAAGGGAATGGCAAACCACTTCAGTATTCTTGCCTTGAGAACCCCATGAACACTATGAAAAGGCAAAATGATAGGATACTGAAAGAGGAACTCCCCAGGTCAGTAGGTGCCCAATATGCTACTGGAGATCAGTGGAGAAATAACTCCAGAAAGAATGAAGGGATGGAGCCAAAGCAAAAACAATATCCAGCTGTGGATGTGACTGGTGATAGAAGCAAGGTCCGATGCTATAACGAGCAATATTGCATAGGAACCTGGAATGTCAGGTCCTTGAATCAAGGGTAATTGGAAGTGGTCAAACAAGAGATGGCAAGAGTGAACGTCAACATTCTAGGAATCAGCAAACTAAAATGGACTGGAATGGGTGAATTTAACTCAGATGACCACTGTATCTAATACTGTGGGCAGGAATCCCTTAGAAGAAATGGAGTAGCCATCATGGTCAGCAAAAGAGTGCGAAATGCAGTACTTGGATGCAATCTCAAAAACGACAGAATGATCTCTGTTCGTTTCCAAGGCAAACCATTCAATATCACAGTAATCCAAGTCTATGCCCCGACCAGTAACGCTGAAAGAGCTGAAGTTGAACGGTTCTATGAAGACCTACAAGACCTTTTAGAACTAACACCCCAAAAAGATGTCCTTTTCATCATAGGGGACTGGAATGCAAAAGTAGGAAGTCAAGAAACACCTGGAGTAACAGGCAAATTGGCCTTGGAATACGGAATGAAGCAGGGCAAAGACTAATAGAGTTTTACCAAGAAAATGCACTGGTCATAGCAAACACCCTCTTCCAACAACACAAGAGAAGACTCTACACATGGACATCACCAGATGGTCAACACCGAAATCAGATTGATTATATTATTTGCAGCCAAAGATGGAGAAGCTCTATACAGTCAGCAAAAACAAGACCAGGAGCTGACTGTGGCTCAGATCATGAACTCCTCATTGCCAAATTCAGACTTAAATTGAAGAAAGTAGGGAAAACCACTAGATCATTCAGGTATGACCTAAATCAAATCCCTTATGATTATACAGTGGAAGTGAGAGATAGATTTAAGGGCCTAGATCTGATACATAGAGTGCCTGCTGAACTATGGACGGAGGTTTGTGACATTGTACAGGAGACAGAGATCAAGACCATCCCCGTGGAAAAGAAATGCAAAAAAGCAAAATGGCTGTCTGGGGAGGCCTTACAAATAGCTGTGAAAAGAAGAGAAGCGAAAAGCAAAGGAGAAAAGGAAAAATATAAGCATCTGAATGCAGAGTTCCAAAGAATAGCAAGAAGAGATAAGAAAGTCTTCTTCAGCGATCAATGCAAAGAAATAGAGGAAAACAACAGAATGGGAAAGACTAGAGATCTCTTCAAGAAAAGGTGTAATAGTGGGCATAAAGGGTTCAGAAGGAACATGAGGAAAAGGAAGGAGAAGAACCAGGGAGAGGTAAGGGAATTGGTGGAAATGGAAGAGAGGGCCGCACATGTCGGGCAGGGGAGGAGGTGTTCGGGCAGGGGCTGAGGAGGAGGCAGAGAACACCTGTTTTTGTAGATAAAGAGAGGCCTCGATGGTGTGGGAGTCTAAGGAAATTACCTTTATCGTGGTGGTTTTTCTCTTCCTCCGTGACTTTTAGCAAGCCTTTTGAAATACTAACTAGCTCTTCTGCTATTCCGAGCACTGTTCTTTGTGTGTGAGCTTTCTGGGACTTCAGTTCATTTTACCCTTTGTGATGAAACCCATTCAAAGTTACATGAGTCAGAATTCAAGTTGTGTATACTACTTCTATTTTTCCCTGTTTTCTTGCATAACACATGATGCATCCACATAGATTTTGGTAAGTGATCTGTCTGGTGGATTTAATTTAGCCTTCAGTCATATTCTTATGAGTTTCACTTTATACTCTTTGAAATATACTAACCATATCTGTTAATTTAAAAGTTGTGTTTAGAAATGAAATAAAGCTTGGCAGAATGGAAGACGCATTACTTTCAGAGAATTGAAACATTTTTTCTGTGATATGACCAAAGAATTAAATTAGTTGCATGTTTATGAAATAAGGACTTTTTTTTATCAGCTATGTTTATTTATTATTTAATGGGTCTCAAATTTAGCACTCATATAGATTCTTTGATTGTATTTTAAGTACATTATTGAGTATGTTGTAATGCACAGGGCACTGGGCTCACATATAAGGTGGGGCAGGTTACTTTAACTTCTGTGTTTCTTCATTTGTGAAATGAAATTTGCACCTGCCTGCTTATCTAACTGGGTGAGTGGACAGATGTGTATGTATACTAGAAAATGCCTTGTAAATATCATTGCTAAATACAACTATGATTGTTAGGTTTGGAGATTTCTCTTTAGATTTATTCCTTTCATTAATTAAAGGGTGAGCTGATGCAGAATAGACTAATTATTCTGTTTCATTTACATTACCCAAGTATTGAATTTCAATAAAATAAAGTATTAGTTAAAGAAACATGGTCAGCAAATTGGGGGGAAATGGTTGAGTCATAGCTGGCTTAGCATAGATCTTTTTAGTAGGGACACGTACTGTGCCGTTAATTCTGGACCAGTGTCTTTCCCTTTCACAATACTTTAATGCATAACTTATAAATCTCTTTTTATCAGCCAATCTGACTTCTCTAAACCCAGACTAACATTAAGCAAGACAGAATGAGCAAAAATCAGGCAAGGTCAAACAAGCAATCAAATAATCAGATTGTCATTGGCCGCTAATGGAATTTTAGAGTTTTAGAAAATGATTAGTTATGAATCTCAGTGCCCTTGTTGACAAAGGGTCAGTTTTTATAAAATTGTTGTAAATTTTTAATGAGATTTTTAAATTACCATGTTGGATTATTATCTCCATAAAACTATACATAGTTCATTTTTCATATTAAGTTTCACATGAACATTTTTCCTGGAATGATAAGGGTATTATGGCTCTGATTTTTAAAAGATCCTATCTTTTAGAGATATACTGAAATATTTACTGATAAATGTGATGTTTTAGAGGTGGATAGGGCTATTAATAAAACAAAGTTGACAATGAGCTAGTAATTATTGAAGGTAGATGATTGGTAAATGGAGGTTTATTTTATTGTTTTTTCTACTTTTTTATGTTTTTGAATTTTTTCATCATAAAATGTTAAAGGATTTTGCTGTCTTGTGCTTCTGATTTACCTAATGAATAGTTGAGTCATGCTGATTAACAGCCAGAGTTGTATTAGTTGTATTAGTAAGTATGAGTTCTTAAATAATGCTTGTTTTTTTCATGATTTATAAAAGCAATACATATTCTAGTCCTCTACTGAAATGATATTGGGCATGTAATGATATCAGGCATACAATAACTTAAAGTATTTGAGAAGAATCTCATTTGTATAATTGAATATAATTTTTAGTCATACTTTTGACTTCTTTCCATGTGTTGTTGTTGTTTAGTTGCTAAGTTGTATACGGCTCTTTTGTGACCCCATGGACTGCAGCCTGCCAGACCCTCTGTCCATAGGATTTCCTGGGCAAGAATACTGGAGTGGGCTGCCATTTCCTCCAGGGGATCTTCCTGACCCAAGGATCAAACCTGCATCTCCCACATTGCCAAGTGGGTTCCTAATCACTAGCCCAACTTCCTTTGTGTACCGTGTAATTATTGCACATATATAGAAAGGAATAATTGGTAGGCTCCTGCAAGTGATTAAAGGAGGGGTCACACTTACAATAACTATTTCGCATTTACTCCTCTCACTGGATTGTCAGCTCCGTGAAGGTGGATTGTCTTGGTCGTGGTGTGTAGCGCAGCGCTTGAGCCGTGGTATTTACTCACTAAATGTTGTCTGACTGTAGTTTAAAAGAACACTATGTTTAAATAATGTTCTTTTAGATTTCTTTTTAAAAGTCACTAAAAATATGAAATTTTTATTACAGTAAGAGCATAGTGAAAAGGTCTTACTGAAATGATTCATAAGGCGAATCCGTACCAAGTACTTTGTCTCCATATTTAGCTATTTCCTTTTATATGGTCGGTATGAATCTCTTTTGTGTTTTTGTTACACTATTTAAAAGGAGGGTGCATTAATTGTAAGTGTTTTATAACCTGTGAAAAAATAGAATACAGAAAAGCAAAGGAGGTGAAAATGAAAAAGAAATTTTCATAGAGTTTGAGGACTCAACTAAATAAATGGAGAAATTTTATTGTATTTCATTTTAAAACTCCTGAAGTATCATGTATATTTGAAAGTGAAAGTCACTCAGTTGTGTCCGACTTTTTGTGACCCCATGGACTATACAGTCCATGGCATTCTCCAGGCCAGAATACTGGAGTTGGCAGCCTTTCCTTTCTCCAGGGGATCTTCTCAACCCAGGGATCGAACCCAGGTCTCCCGCATTGCAGGTGTTCTTTTCCAGCTGAGCCACAAGGGAAGCCCATGTATATTACTCGGTATCTAAATCAGATTCTTCACTTGGGACTTGAGTCATTATAGCGCCTCACGTAGTACTTGTTCGTCCGTGGTCAGATGTGGATGCTTACTGACTGGCTCGGCCTAGTGCTGAAGGCGCCCCTTGCTGTAGTATACTGCTCTTCTCACAGGGCAGGACCCTGCTGTAGGCGTGACCCACTGGCAGCCTCCCTGAGGCCAGAATATCCCTTTAGTTGGTCCTCAGTTTACCTGATGGGCCTTGAAGGACAGCTTCCCTTTATCACCCTTCCCTTAGAGCCTTTAATGAACGGCACCATGCGGTAGGTGCGTGCAGGAGGCTGGAACTCAAGGGGACCTCATAGTTTCTTTAACCCATGTATGTCTCACGTTATCAATAAAACAGATTCCTTCCAAACCAAATCACAACCATTCTGCCAGACATCCAACCCTCCATAGCGGTGGTTACTTCTTCAGACTTGGTTTCAGACCTGGATAGGGGATGGTGGGATGATGAACGAGGTGGAAGAACTAGGGAGGAGGCAGATTGTGCAGGGCCTTGTAGATTATAGGAGTTTGGATTTTATACTTCGAGTAATTGGTATCACTGGAGGATTGTGAATGGCAGACTGACACAATGTGATTTGTACACGTTGAAAGATCGCTATGGCTCGATGGGTGGAGGATAGATTTGTGGAATCAAAAGTGGCAGAAGGACGTTCAGTGTGCAGGCTGCTGAAAATGCCCAGAAGGATGGCATGTCCTGGACCTTGGTGGTCTGTGGTGTCAGTATAGGTCAGCAAAGAGATAACCCCGTGACGCCACGTGTGCCCAGGACCATCTTCAGTGCTAACACTTGGAAAGGCTGGTTAGTTGTTAGATTTAGTTGTGAGTTGTTTATGACTTGACTCCATAAGAATCTTTAAGAGAACTTATTAGAAGTATGTATTTCCAAGTCTGAATTTGTAGGTTTGGGGTGAACTCTTTAAGAGAACTTATTAGAAGTATGTATTTCCAAGTCTGAATTTGTAGGTTTGGGGTGAACTCTAGCGAAAACTTTTTTCTGAGTGAAGTTGTGAAATACTTTATATTATTTAATACATTCATGTAGGATTATATGGAACAATTCTTTAATGTCCCAAGTGTAAAAATGTACAAAGATTTCTTGACCTTTTTAGAATTAATGATATAAATTTCTTTCTTCTATTGATACGCTAGCATCATTCCCCAAATTTAATCTTTCAGCACAGATTACAAATCCCTTTTCATTGACTCAGTCTTATTCTGATAAAGATAGATCTCTCCACCCATGTTCTAAGGAAACTTTGTCTTAAAATAAGAAGAAGCTGCATCTCTTTGTTTAGAGTCCTGAAATTTAAGTAAAAGCTTTTCCCATCCATATTTTCTTAGTCTTTAATTTTAATCCTTTTTAGGTGAAAGTGCTTTCTTGGATTATCAGTTTCTACTTATGTGGTTTTATAATTCACTACCATTAACCCAGCTTCTTCATCACCTCTGAATTAGATAATCCCAACCCACTTTTGAGCTTCCCCAAAGGCTCAGCAGGTAAAGAATCCGCCTGCAATGCAGGAAACACAGGAGACATGGGTTCAGTCCCTGGGTTGGGAAGATCCCCTGGAGGAGGAAATGGTAACCCACTCCAATATTCTTGTCTGGAACACACCATGGACAGAGGAGCCTGAAGGGCTAATAGTCCATGGGGTCGCAAAGAGCTGGACTCAACTGAATGCGCGTGCGCACACACACACACACACACACCCCACTTTTACGCTTCTTGTTTTGGGAGGATTCTTAGGATATACAGGAAACTATCATGGCATTTCAGCACATCTATTCTATCCTTAGGAGATGAAAAAAGTAATCAAGGGTAGTGCTTCTCTCTAGAAAATTCTTTAAAAAATAGACCCATTGTGCCTTGATCCCTGCCACTCTACCTCTCTGGGGCCAGAGGGAGGGCCTTAAATTTGCTTTTGCATTTGAGTGGAAATTAGCACCACTAACTAAATGAATCACAGCCTAGTATATATAAGTTAAAGAACATGGATTATAAAATCTGAAAGACGGAAGTTTAAAGCCTGCTTGGCCATCTGTTAGTGGTTTGATTTGGGAGAAGCCAATCTCTGATAGGCTTATTTTAGTCACCTGTAAAATGGGGCTAGGTCTACCCTGGAGGAGGGCATGGCAACCCGCTCCAGTATTCTTGCCTAGAGAATCCCACGGCCAGAGGAGGTCCATGGGGTCACAAAGAGTCCGGCATGACTGAAGTGTCTTAGCAGTAAAATGGGGCTAATATTGCCTGTCAAGGGTATTATAGGGATCCCCTGTTACAGAGAGGACTTAGCTTGGCCCACAGTAAGGCCTTAGTAAATACAGCCATTTTATTTTCTATTCCCTCTTAAGCTACTTTGGCTACTGGTACCCAAACTTTGAGCTGTGTTCAAAGACTGAATCTCTAGATTCAGCAATTCAAAAATATTATGTAAACAATAATATAAATAATAATTTTATAACAGTAACTTTTCAAGCAAGATTAGTGACCCTGTGCTGCCCACCTTCTGCTTTTTCTCTTCCTTCTGGTTAGAATATGTTCGTCATGTATGGACATTTCTTCCATAGTGGCCATTACATCTGCATTTTCTAGGCCTTTTATTTCTGCCTCCCGGGGAGGGTTCTTCTTGTGCCCACATTTGCTCTCATGAGAACCCACCCTCAAAGGATGTCTGGTTGAGTGCCGCTCAAGAGCTTTTGAGAACCAGTATCTTCCTTCTGCCTTTGCCTCTGTGTTTCTGGCTTCCGTTTGTTTGGGCTCCAGCAACTAGGGAGGGCCCCTTAGGATTCACAGTGGAGGCTCCACTGGAATCTTGCGTGTGTCTGTGCTATTGAGGCTCTTCATGGCCCTTGTGACTCTGAAGGCACGGGGCATTCCTTGTCACCAGTGCATCTCCTCATCGTAACACTAAATGCACTGCGTCTTCTCCACGCTGGTATCAGAATGTCAGTTGGCTCTTAGAGTGTCAGCTTAAGGACATGGTCCTCTCTGTCTCTGTCACGTGAAGAGGTGACACTGTTGAATCTGAGGTTCGTCTTCTCTTTTTCTCCATCACAGCTTTGACTAAAAGGTCAAAATCTGCTTTGCCAGCTGGTCTCATTCCCCGCTAATTTTCTGATACCACTTTCCAAATCCTGAGCCACGTTTCTCTTTGCATATGAATTCTTATTTACTGGCTGGTTTTATCACAGTCTGTGAGTAAGTATGATCGCTCAAAATCAAACCATTCCAGATGGTCTTTTCAACAAATAGGACAATTCATGTGCAAACAGAATGAACCTTTCACCTTACTTCACACTGTTCACGAAAATTAACTCCAGGAGCACCATAGGCCTAAATGTTGGTTCTAAGACCACCATCAAGGAAATGAAAAGACAAAGCACAGAATGGAGGAAAAGATTTGTGAAACAGATACCTGATAAAGGACGTGTATTCAAGTTATATAAAGAACTCTTGCAACTTAATAAGAAAACAACTCACATTTAAAAATGTCTAAAAAAATAAGCTTATCATATGACTCAGTAATTCCAATCCTAGATATTTATGCAAGAGGAATGAAACATATGTCCAAACAAAGACTTGTATGTGAACGATCACAGAAGCATATTTATCAAAGCCCCACACTGTAAACAAAATGTTTATAACTGGTGAGTGGATAAACAAAATGTAATATAGTTATACCATGCAAATCTACCCAGAAGTAAAACGAGCCAACTACTGATACAGGGAATAGCAAGGGGGAACCTCAAACAAACAAACAAAAGAAATTACTAGCGAAAGAAGCTAGACACAAAAGACTTTATTGTAGAATCCTATTTACATGAAGTTTCTAGAAAAGGCAGCTGTAGATGTGTAAAACAGATCAAGGGTCATCTCCGGGCAGGAGCGGTGACTGACTGCATGTGGGTATCAGGGAGAAAGGGACCTTTAGGGCGGTGTGATGGAGGCGTTCTGTGACTGGATCGTGGTGTTGGTTGCACAGTTGTGGTAAGGTCACAGAGCGCCCCTGTCCCCCAGGCACTCCCTCTAGCCTTATTCGGCTCTTGGGGCTCTGTTGCTGCAGGAGGCACCTCCAACCTCTCATTTGACTCCTTGAGCTGAAAGAGGAAGACCCACGAAGCCAGTTTTAATACTTTGTCTCTGAAAGCTCTAACACCTTGGACCTGAGCTTTCCTGTGTCCTTCATCCTTATCTGAATTCCTCTTCCCCCTTTTGAAGATGGATCTGGGAGAAGCCTGATGTCAGATTAGGCAGGATGTTGAACCAAATGGCGATAGGTGTTGAACCTGTTTCCCTCTCCTTCCCGCCACCCTCTGAGGTTTTCTTTTTAAATAGAAATTGGTTTTCACTGAAGCTTCAGGCAATTTCAGTGCCTTAAATATTCTTTCTTGACATAATGTTTTTAGAAAGCTGAGTGTCAGGAAGGCCCATTTTTAATTTATCAGTGGCACCCTTAGTCTTAACATGCTGAAGCACACTTTACTTTTGAGGGCAGAATTAATCTTTTATCAGATGTACCATGGACGCTGTTGGTTTGATTATTTTAGGAAAACGTTCTTGTGTTGTTTCAGAATTAATGCTACCCACATAACTTTATTTTCCAATATCTGTTCAGAATATATAAGGGAGAGACAAAGTAAGAGTCACCCATATTAAAGTTAATGCAAAGTAGGTGTAAGTCACTGCTGTTTGAAAAACTAACAGTGTTGTTTAACTTGTTGATTTCATCTTGACTGAGGAAAGTGAAGCTGAAATTAACCCTATCATAGAGACTATCTGGACCTCCTTTTATATGCTACAACTTGTAGAATAGTGGAGAAAATCTTAGCACAATTATAAGAAGATGATTTTATATATGGAAAGCTTTTGGAGGCTGGAGGAGACAAAAAGGAATTTCAGTCTGCCCTTTGTTTAAAGCAGGGCCATGCAGAAATGCCAAAAGCTGTCAATGTAACTTCTTTGCAGCTCTGGGGCTTCAAGTTTTCACATCCCTAAGAGTCACTTAGGGGCTTGTTAAAAATACAGATTCTTGGGTTACACCTCTTTTGACTCTGAGGTTTTAATAAATTCCTCACGGGATTCTAATATGTATCACATTAGTTAGGGTTCTTCAGAGAGTCAGAATTAGTATGAGGGGTGTGTGTGTGTGTGTGTGTGTGTGTGTGTAGAAGAGATTATTGTAAGGAATTGGTTCCTGTAACTCTGGAGGCTGAGAAATCCCCAAATCAGCAATCTGGAGACCAAGGAGAGAAGATGGTGTAGTTCTAGGCTGAGTCTAAACGCAGAGGAACCCGGAGAGCTGATGATATAAGTTCCAGTCCAAAGTTGAGTCTAAAGGTGGGAAACTGGTGGCTAAATGTGAAGGTAGGCAGAGAACGAGAGAAGGAGGGAGAGAGAAAGGGAGAGGGCAGATCCTCCTTTACTCCGCTTTTTGTCCCATTCCTTCATCGGACTGGATGTGACTGAGGTTGAGTGGTCACCTCGGGGAGGCAATCTATTTTATTCAGTTTGCTGTTTCAAATGTTAATCTCACCCAGAAACCTTCACGAACACACCCAGAATAATTTTTAATCAAACATTTGGGCATCTCATGGTGTAGTCAAGATGACATATAAATTTAACCATCATACCCTCCAAATCTGAGAAGTTTGAAGCAGTGAGGGGCAAAACCAGATTTCTTAGAAGAAACACTTGTAGGGAGAAACCTTATAAAGAGACTGTTGTTGCCGTTTAGGAAACAGTTGTACAATTTCAGTTATCAAATATGTCGGGACTGAGCAAAGCCATAGTGACAGAAAGCTGCCAGAACTTGGAGGCAGGGTTGGAACTGGGGAACGGCTGCTGATGGCATGGGGCTCCTTTCTGGGGTGAGAAGCATGTTCTGGAGTTAGACGTTGGTGATGGTGGCACGACTTGTGAATCTGATACAGACCACTGGACTGCTCCCTTTGAAATGGTGAATTTCATAGCACGTGGAGTAAATGTCAGAATGCATACATGTCTATTGAGGGAGGCATGAAGAGGTGGAGGTGGATAATGTGACGTCTCTGAGACGTGAAGATGTAAACAAACATGGGCTGACAGAAGGGAATGTGGGGTTGAGGGCGGATTTAAAAAGCACAGGACGTCGTGCAGCGTGTCTATGGATTCAAACGGCCCACTGGAAAAGGAAACGTTAACAATGCAAGGTAAGGCCGGGGGAGTTTGCAGTGGTGAAATCCTGCAGTGCTGTCCTAACTCTCTCTCTTCCCTGCTCTCCCCAGGTGACGGACCAGTCCGTGAAAGCGTTCGCTGAGCACTGTCCTGAGCTGCAGTACGTTGGCTTCATGGGTTGTTCGGTTACTTCTAAAGGAGTCATTCACCTAACCAAGGTAGGTTCCACGGCTACATCTCCTCGGTGTTTCCCAGCATCATTCATACCAATGCCCTCGCAGTGTTCCACATACTTGAATGAGGACTGGTCAGACCATAATAGAAGTGTAAGTAGTGTTTGGTATAATAAAAATCAGCTTAAGTCAACAATATAAAATCTATCCTTTCTGAAATGGGACATTCATTTAAACAAGAAGCTTGCTTTTTGGCATTTTTCCTTTGCTAATAACTGTGAATGTATGCAGTAAAGAAACTGATATATATGACAAGAATTATTTAGATTTTAATGTTATGTATTGTTTTAGATACTTTAATGAAAGTTTTCACTGGTCATGTATCATTAGATCTTCTGAGTATTTGGCTTTTAAGAAGTGCATATGGTCAGTTCATATGATTAAGCTGAACATACATGGTGAAAAGAGAAGTGAATGTATGCCAAAATTTAACTTCATAGTTCAGAGAATTTCCTTATATACAAATATAGGAAGTCTCATATTTTAGCGATAATGAAAACATCAGTTCCTTTGTAATCTCTCACTTGTCATGCATCATCTGTGCTGTTTTTCAGAGTTCTATAATAATTATGAACTAATTCTTACATACATGTTTTAGAAAACTGGCTACTATAAAATTTACTTATGTCTTATTCAAAATTTGTCATGTCTCTTCAAGCTTACAGTTTAGGGAAAAGAATTTACAGTTTCTTTCCTCCTAGTGAAAGTGAAAGTCGCTCAGTCATATCCAACTCTTTGAGACCCTATGGACTATACAGTCCATGGAATTCTCCAGGCCAGAAGACTGGAGTGGGTAGCCTTTCCCTCCTCCAGGGGATCTTCCCAACCCAGGGATCAAACCCAGGTCTCCTGCATTGCAGGTTGATTCTTTACCAGTTGAGCCACCAGAGGAGCCCAAGAATACTGGAGTGGGTAGCCTATCCCTTCTCCAGTGGATCTTCCTGGCCCAGGAATCGAACCGGGGTCTCCTGCATTGCAGGCGGATTCTTTACCAACTGAGCTACCAGGGAAGCCCTCTTTCCTCCTAGGAAAAGAGCAAATGTTTATAAATTACCTAGGACTGTGGCAATAAGGCCCAGAGGGTAGGAACCCAGGCTCTGTTGTCAGCTTGGGTTTGAATCTTGGTTCTGCCATTAATCAGCTGAGTGAACAAATTATTTTTCAGGGAATTAAATTGAACTAGTATATGCAAGATGCTTTCCTCAGTATCAGGACCATGGTAAGTGCTAGGTAAACTTTAGCTGCTGCTAAGTTGCTTCAGTTGTCTCCGACTCTGTGTGACCCCATAGACGGCAGCCCACCAGGCTCCCCTGTCCCTGGGATTCTCCAGGCAAGAACACTGGAGTGGGTTGCCATTTCTTTCTCCAATAAACTTTAGCTACTATTATTAAAATTAGTGGTGGCTCAGATGGTAAAGAAGGTGCCTACATTGCAGGAGACCCAGGTTTGATCCCTGGGCTAGGAAGATCCCCTGGAGTAGGGAATGGCAACCCACTCCAGTATTTTTCCCTGGAGAATTTCATGGACAGAGGAGCCTGGCAGGCTACAGTCCATGGGGTTGCACAGAGTTGAAGACAACTGAGCGACCAGTACTTTCACTCTCCTTGAAAGAACTGGTGCTTGCGCGCGTGCTCGGTTGTGTCTGAGTGTGTGCCACCCGATGCACTGCAGCCCGCCAGGCTCCCCTGTCCAGGGGTTCTCCAGGCGAGAATGCTGGAGTGGGTGGCTGTTCTCTTCTCCAGGGCATCTTCCCGACCCAGGGACCGAACCGACGTCTCCTGTGCGTCCTGCACTGGTCAGCAATTATTCACCACTGTGCCACCAGGGAAGCCCAAAGAAGTGCCACCATAACTAAACCGCTAGAAGTTTAGAGCAAACCTTGAGGGAGAAATCAAATCACTGTTTTATTCTAGTGCGTTTGAAGCAGTGCCTGTAATTATTCTGTGTCTTCCGTGACTGATGGGCTTTAATTGTATTTGGAGGATTAGAACCTAAAACTGGCAGAGAGCAAGGCACGTTATCCTCTATTACTGCTCCATCAGAACATCTTCGTGTAACCAAGACCATATGTAACCGTAATTTTTTATTCATCTTCTATAACCTTGGCCTGAACATTTTCGTAGATGAATGCTTTTCCCATCACATCATCTACTGCTGTTTATAGTGCAGAGTAGAAATGCCTTTGGATGAACAGATTGTGCACAACAAGTGTTATGATGACCATATGTGGGCTTTTTACGATCACTTGAAATTGTACTCATTAAAGACAAAACAAGACTTATTAGATCAGTAAGCGCTTCCCTGAACATTCTGAGATGGCCAAAAATTATGGTACACTGGTGCTTAAAAGATCAGAATTATTCTCTGTGACAAAGTAGCAGCGACAGCAGATGTCAGCTTCGGAAGGCTTAATTTGCTGCGAGGAGTATTCTGAAGATTGTACTCCGGAATTGGGAGTTTGGCCTGTCAGCGCTCGGAATCTACTGGATTCATATCAAAGCCGGTCCGCAGCGTTCTAGGCTCATCCCTGTGCTCAGCACAGTGTTTTGGTGAGAAGACCGGTCTGTGGCATGACATTGCTTAGTTCATGGATTCAGGTAACGGCAAGATAGCCTTTTAAACATATGTTACTTTGGCTAAACTAGTTTAGTTGTTTCAGCTTTTGAAAACCAAGGGTAGAACTCAAAGCTTTTTGTTAAATTCGTTCTGACAGTGTTTTTATACTAAGACATTATACAAAATGTAATTTACATTCACACAATGTTTGTAAATATATAAACGTTCCTAGAAAGTTGTGTTACCCTTATTGTCCTCACGGTGTATAGTTTTCAATGTTTTTTTCTCAATATTTTATGTAATTTTTAAATAAATGATTAGAGGATGTGAAATGCAGAGTGTTATCAGGATAAATATATTTAATTTTATATGATTGAGAAAATCTCTCCAACTTCCTACTTTCCAGTCTGTGACTCTAAATTTGCTAAAGAGGCAAATGCCATGAAAGCTCCGTGCCTTAGTTTCCTCCTGTGAAGAGGCATGTCTGTAATAGAGGATCTATCTCTAGAGTTTCTTATAGCCAGACAAATCTCTGAATTTAAGAATTGTTGGCCTGGAAGGGACTCTGAGTGGCTGTCCTTGAATGCAAGGAATGTCAAGTCCTTACTAAGTTAGAAGGGAAAATTGGGGATTTGTGACATCTTAGATTGTTAAATCAAGGGCAAGAAGACAGAAGATTGATAACAAGAGAAAGAATATTGATATTCTATTACTGTGGTCTCGTGGACTTAATTTTACTTTGGTGCTCTCCGTCTTGTCTGAACTCTATTGATGACACACCCTTAGTCTTCAGATACGTTCTGTTAATATCAAGCAGTAATGGACTTCCTTCTAAGCTGCTATGACTATGTAGATGAGAGTCCAGAAATAGCTAACAGCGCACGCACACAGGTTGAGAAGGTAGTCAGCTTTCCTGGAGTGGGTTTGGAAGCGGGGATGAGAGCTTCTGAGGCTTCTGTTTTGCCTCCGAAGTTGAGAACGTTAATGACGTGCCATGTCCGGCAGAATTGCGTCTCCTCCAACCCAGGACTTCTCTCAGGTGTTGGAAGCGTTTCCAGCTCATAGCACAGCCGAGCAGGCGACCTGAGTAGACACAGAACAGGAAGTCCAGGGAGACCGGGGTGGCCAGGGCTCAGGAGGACAGAGTACCAGAGCAGAGACAGCTGCATAGAAAACCCCGGAGATGAGTGTATGTTCTCCCGTGCTTATCTGGTCCTAATAACCCACGAGTAAAGAAATCCCAAGAGAAACAAGGAAGTAGTAATATTTTGAACTGACGGAGAATAAAGACAAAACACACCAGATTTAGTGGGATGCTGCTAAAGTACTCACTTTGGTTAAATAGCACCAAACACCTACATACAAAAAAAAGAAAGGTCTCAGGTCAACAGCCGTAGCTTCTACCTTATGAAACTTGAGAAGAGTAAATTAAACTCAAAGTAAGCAGAGGGAAGGAAATAATAAACATCACAGCGGATATTAGTGAAATGGAAAACAAAAAGAAATATTAATGAAAGCGCAAAGCTGGTTCTTTGATAAACTAGATAAATCTGTATTCAGACTAATTAATAGAGAGAAGGAGACATTGCCAGTGCCATGACTCAGAGGGGCAGCATAACTGCAGAGTCTCCAGATATTAAAAGGGTAACAGGAACATCATGAGCATCTTCACGCCTCTAAATTCAACAAGTTAGATGAAATGGAAAATATATTTGAATGTCGTGAATTTCCGAAGCTCGCTCAAGAAGAAATATTCAGTAGATAACCTGGATACCTCTGTTACTTAAAGAAATTACTTTTGTTGTTAAAAACCTTCCCTCAGTGATACTCCCTGCCCAGAGTGCTTCACTGGTGAATTCCACCAAATATTTGTTATATTTCAAAACTTTTTCGGACCTCCCTGGTGGCTCAGACGGTGAAGAATCTGCCTGCAACCCAAGAGACCCAGGTTCGATCCCTGGGTCAGGAAGATCCCCTGGAGAAGGGAATGACTACCCACTCCAGTATTCTTGCCTTGGAGAATCCTATGGACAGAGGAGCGAGATACGTACTTGAGTGATTTACTATTGGAATGATATAGCATTAGGGCTTTGTATCAAAATATCATACAGCAGATGAAAAAATAGAAAAGTGGATAGGCCAATAAAGGAAACAAAAATGGCAAAATATAGATAATTGAGGTAAGTTATAGGACAAGAAGGTTCATTATGTTATTCTCATTACTTTTGTTTATCCTTGAAAATTTCCGTAATAATGAAGCTTTTAAGAGGTTAAAATTGATATTAATATAACATGATAAGTCGTATTATTCAATCACATACTTTTTAAGAACTCATAGTAACATGGAAAAAGCTCAGGATGATAATGAATACTCAAGTGCATTATATATAATATTAATTTAAAATCATTTGAATAAATAAGCCAATGGAGTCTGAAATATCAAAGTGGCATGTTATATAGTACATGTAGTTGGTGTGCAAACTTGAGGTCTGCTCTGAGTTCATGAGCTTCATGCCACTGATCCATTGTGAATTGACTTCAGTCACTTCGAATGATTTCAACCAACAGTCAGGAAGATGGTATTTTATTCATAAATGACTAAATACTCATTTAATGACTAGTCAATAAATGACTGTTAAAAAGATGAAGAATTTTTGAGAAAACTTCGTTTTTGTTTTATGCTATATAAAATTTGTATTTGTCATACCTTAGGGATAGATGTTTTTCCTTTTTAGATTGTTGATATATTTTAAAGTTGTTAATTAATTAATGATATTAATTCTGATGCTGTGCATGCATGCTAAGTCACATCAGTCATGTCCGACTCTTTGTGACCCCATGGACTGTAGCCCTCCAGGCTCCTCTGTCCATGGGATTCTCCAGACAAGAATACAGGGGGGGTTTGCCATGCCCTCCTCCAGCGAATCTTCCTGACCCAGGAATTAAACCCATGTCTCTTATGTCTCCTGCACTGGCAAGGGGATTCTTTACCACTAGCACCAGCTGGGAAGCCTGTCTTAGATATTATTGTTGTTTCAGTTTTCAGTTTAGAAGCACGAACTGAATTCTTGGGATATGTCAGATATGGGTATGTTTGTGTGGTTTTGTTTTTAAGGAGAGGTGTTTTTTGGAAGGTAGCAGCTAAAAAAATTCAGATATTTTCTTGGACCATATCATATTTACAGAACTTTTTGTAAAACACATAGTTTAAAAGTGCTTATGGCTGAAAATATGAAATGTTTTCTAAAGAAAAACAAAATTGATTTTTTTTCAGTTAATTTAACGTAAGTAAGTGAAAGAATGTTCATCCATGCAGCTAACTCAATTCTCATCTTCCTTGTCATGTTTATTCAGAGACTAGAAATGAAAGATGAACTTTCTTGCCTTCTAAATTTCAAAACAATTGATCAGTTTAGAATGTCTTATTCTAAAGATAGAACATATTATTTTGCTGCTTTTGGGGTGATATTGCTGTTAAGCTATAGATTATAATTTTGTTTGTTTCTAATTAATTTATAGGAACTTGAGTGGTATTTTGAGATGTGGAAAGTGTGTTCTTGAATTCATTCAGCTCTGAAATATTCCCTTCTGAGTAGACCAGTGATGACTCTGAAGAGGTGTTTGTAGGATGCTCTTGGTTTTTTTAGCTTTTGGGGAGTTAAGAGTTGAGCTAGAAAGCAAGTTTTGAGAATTTAGGCAATGATTCTCTAGGCCTGGTGTGATCCATTAATAGATTTTTTTTCTTAGAAGTTTACAAGGGACAGCAAGCCACTTATTGCTGTCATCAAAGCTAATGATGTGACTGTTGATCGTAAGACTTTGGCATTTCACGTAATCTCTTACTCTCAGTTTTCTCATCTGTAAAATGAGGATAATAATAGCATCTACCTATCTCTTGGGCTGTAGAGGAAGGGTGTTTGGCACATACTAAAGCAGCATTTGAAAAATAATATAAAGAAGTAATTGTAAAAATGTTCATTATTATGTACAAAGTCTGCTTATAACTCTTTAGTCCTAATCCATTCATGTTCTTTTATAAAAATAAAAACGTAAAATGATTTTCATGAAAATAAATCTCAGTTAAAAGCTTTATGACCCTTCATTCTACCTGAGTGCCGATTCAGAATATTAAGATGAATAACTGTCTGCTCTTCATGAGTTTGTTTTCTCTCCTTTAACCCACTGAACAACTAAAATAATATTTTAAATCATCAAAAAATTCCTACCATAGCAATGCACTGAATCAGAGGAATATAGTATTGTACCTCATTTAAATTTTTTCTTATTGAAATAGAGTGGATTTACATTGTTGTGCTAATTTCCACTACACTGCAGAGTGATTCAGTTACACATACATGTGCGTTCTGCTTCAGCAATACCCTTGCACTGTGGTTCATCACCGCGCGTCGGGCCCCGTTCTCCGTGCTGTACGGCAGGGCCTTGTCGCTTGTCCGTTCTGCGTGTACTGCTGTGTCTCTGATTTCGCACTCCCAGTCCACCACCCCACCAGAGTCTGTTCTCTGTGTCTGTGATTCGCTTTCTTTTTCATAAAAGCTCATTTGTGTTGTATTTTAGATTCTACATACGAGTGGTATCGGCTGATATTTGTCCTCATTTCTGACTCACTTCACGTAGTGTGGTGGTAATCTTTAGTTACATCCATGTTGTTGCAGTGGCGATATTTCACTCTTTTTTATAATATTCCATTGTGTGTGTGTGTTGCATACCTACGTGTGTATACGTATAGGGCTTCCCCAGTGGCTCAGTGGTGAAGAATCCCCCCGCAGTGCAGAAGACACAGGAGATGTGGGCTTGATCCCTGGGCTGGGAAGATCCCCGGAGGAGGGCATGGCAACCCACTCCAGCATTCTTGCGGGAGTATCCCCTGAACACAGGAGCCTGATGGGGTGTCGTCCATGGAGTCACAAAGAGTTGGACGCGACTGAAGTGACTGAGCGTGCACGCACGTGTATGTGTATGCTGCGTCTTCTTTGTCCATTCACTTGTCATTGAACATTTTGGTTGTTTCTCTGTCTTGGTTATTGTGAATAGTGTTGCTATGAACATCGGGATGCATGTATCATTTTCAGTTATATTGTTCTCTGGATATAGGCCCAGGAGTGGGATTGCTGGATCGTATGGTAGCTTCACTTTTTTGTTTTTAAGGGGCCTCTGTACTGTTTTCCATAGCGGTGGTGCTAATTTACATTCCCACCAGCAGTGTAGGGGGTCCTCTTTTCTCTCCACCCTCTGCAGCATTTGTTATTTGTAGACTTCTTAATGATGGCCATTCTGACTGGTGTAAGGTATGTTATACCTTACTGCTATCACACAAATGAGTGACTTTGGTTTTTATTTTTCAAACTAGTGTAGGCAGTGTCTACATAAGCGGTCGCATTTTATCACCTTTACTTTTTTCATTCTACTGAGTCAGTTATATCTGTTCAGTGAGGCTACTCTTTTTATATTTTATAACCCTGTTACCCTCACTCTAGTTATAATGTCTGTTTGTGCTACATTTTCATTCCAGCAGCTGCCATAGCAGCATGTATCAGTATGAGGCTAGTAAAATAAATGAACGCATCTTTCAAATGACTCAGTTTGTGGAAGTCCTAACAAGTAAAATGAACGAATACATTTCTTTGTTGTATCTGTCCTTTGATAAAATGGTCTCTTCAGGCTTTAATGTAAATATATAAATATTAAATGAGGAAAGTTGGCTATCTGTCTTGAAAGGACCTTTCTTGGATCTTGGCTTTATACTTTATATGTCATTTCACCTTGCTCACGTGAGCCTCAGTTCACTCCTTGCGTTTTTATCACACACTTGTTGTTTATAAATACAGAGTACTTCTGTAGGCAAGGATTTCAACTTTACTTATCTGGTCTCTAACACATGAGGTCAGTCTTTATCCAGGAAAGATATTAGGAGATACTGCTCTCATGCTCTTTTTGACTTTCAGATTCATTCACACTGTGTAGTGACAGAAATTTTATTTAAGGATCAGTGTGAGTCTGCTTCATTCAGTCTTGTGGTTTATATATAAATACATAATGGTATCAGGCACAGATGGGGTCATGTCTCTAAGTCGACAGAACAGGCTGCCTGAATTAGAGAATGAGATCTGGGGCTTGGTAAGAATAAATTGTAATGAAACTTAAATGAGGAAATGTACCACTGAGGGAAGAAAAGTGAGTGGATCTCATTTATTAATTAATTTTTATTGAAGTATAGTTAATTTACAATGTTGAGTTAGTTTCAGTTATACAGCAAAATGATTCATTTATCAATTATTAATTTAAAATAAACATGTATTGAAAATTACAGAGTCTGGTTAATTTAAAACATATTCAATTGATTAAAACATTGGGGGCAGGAGGAGAAGGGGACGACAGAGGATAAGATGGCTGGATGGCATCACTGACTCGATGGACGTGAGTCTGAGTGAACTCCAGGAGTTGGTGATGGACAGGGAGGCCTGGCGTGCTGCAATTCATGGGGTCGCAAAGAGTCAGACACGACTGAGCGACTGATCTGATGTGATCTGATATTTACTTAATAGTTTTGAGTTCCTTGGACTCAAGGAGATCACACCAGTTAATCCTAAGGGAAATCAGCCATGAATACTCACTGGAAGGACTGATGCTGAAGCTGAAGCTCCAGTACTTTGGCCACTTGATGTAAAGAGCAACTCACTGGCAAAGACCCTGATGCTGGGAAAGATTCAAGGCAAAAGCAGAAGGGGATGACAGAGGATGACATGGTTAGATGGCATCACTGACTCAATGGACATAATTTTGAGCAAACTCCAGGAGGTAGTGAAGTACAGGGAAACCTGGTGTGCTGCAGTCCATGGGGTCGCAAAGAGTTGGACACAAATTAGTGAGTGAAAAAAAAAGTTTTTGAACATTTATAAAATATTTAATGGTGTTTTATTGTCAACTAATTCAGCTATCTTATTTAAACACTGTTTCCAGTGCACCTGGGCAGCTCCTGTTAGCCACAGGGAAGTCCCTGCATATGTGCAATATTATATATTCACTTACACACAAACACACGCTGTGTCGATCATTAATTATAGAGAATCCAGATAATCATATTTTTCTTTACAATTTTGTTTATCATTGTGCAGTGTTAATAATGATGGCCTAAGGCTCTCCTGGATGCTGAGGGAAAGATAAATTATGTTGCATCTTTATTGAAGTCACCGTCTTTGAAAACAGGGAATTCATTTCCATGGTAACTCACTATTAGTCAAACATAGAAGGTGTGTGTTCAGAAATTTTAGCTTGGAACCGCAATATTTATTTGGGTCTACATAATATTACTCATTACTTCCCATAATAATTTTTGGAATAGAGTTTGTTTGCGAGCTCCCTCTTCTCTGGGCACACTGGCCCAGCAAGAGAGTCCAGTAGCGTCCGTTGACTAAAGGCAGTTGAGCTCCTCATATGTCTGCTCTCCAGCCCAGAGGTATCACAGGTGGTTACACAAAAGCTGTTGATCACAGTGTATCTGCAAAACTGTCAGGAGCATCGCCGCTTCCCTACTGTAGACTTCCTAACAATTGATTGTCTCCCAGTGGGATGATAGGCTATCCACATTTTTCTCCACGAAAAAAGCTGCCCACTGGAGCTTTCTCTGTTATATTCACTAGTGGAAATGCTTGGTTATTATGTTCGATCAGAGGTACTTTTCAACATGCAATTGGCTATCAATCTTGGATCTTTAAAAACGAAACAATATCCCTGTGCCTGAGGAAGCCGACAACAGCTCCGGATACTTTTCCGCTTTCATCTGGCTCAGAGGAGAAAACAAAATCTGTGAGCACCCTGGGGTTCCCAGGCAAGGCGTGGGGCATACTCTGGGAGTTCCTCCTCCTTCTGGGCTATCACCATGAGCTCCCATTAGACTGACTGTTTCTTTTCATTTGGAAGCTGGCCCGCCTTTCTCCTTTCCCTCCTTCTGCTTCGAGCCGGTCCTAGGGCTGTTCGCCCTCCTATCCTCCCTTGTCTCCGAGCGTCTCTTCTGTGTCACAGGGGGCTTCTCTATGCAGGCTGCATTTAGCGGGAGGCAGGAGGGCTGAGGGAGGGAGTCCCTCTGGTGTTTCTTTCCCTCCTTCTCTGTCTCAGGTTGCGTTTCTGGCAACAGGCTTCATCTCCTCTGTGATTCCAGCCCTGGACAGACCTCCCGCAGCCCCAGCTTGCACTGGAAGACCAGGCATGTGGTTTTCATGAACACTGAGTCTTCTTTCTTGTCTCTCTAGCCTTGGGGTGCTCGTGGCGTCCTGCTGGTGGAAAATCTGTGGCTTACAGTAGCCTCTCTTCTTAGCTTCTACTTCATCAGAATAGCCTTTTTTTTTTTTTTTAATGAAATTCCCTTCAGCTTATAGGGATTTGTTTTCCTAGTAAGATACTAGAACGTATTACATGAGAGCACCTGTAAGAGAATAGAACTGATATTTATCTCTCCTCTAAGAATCTTGTAACAATGAGATCAAAGCACAAAGCAGAGAATTGCACACTGTATAACATTTAAATTAGACTTGACCTTTCCTTAGACTGGAGCTTCCCTCATAGCTCAGTTGGTAAAGAATACACCTGCAATGCAGGAGACCCCGGTTCAATTCCTGGGTTGGGAAGATCTGCTGGAGAAGGGATAGGCTACCCACTCCAGTATTCTTGGGCTTTTCAGGTGGTTCAGTTGGTAAAGAATTGCCCTGCAATGTGGGAGACCTGGGTTTGATCCCTGGGTTGGGAAGATCTCCTGGAGAAGGGAAAGGCTACCCACTCCAGTATTCTGGCCTGGAGAATTCCATGGACAGTCCATGGGGTTGCAAAGAGTCAGACACGACTGAGCGACTTTCACTTTCATTCCCTGGACTATCTGTAGCCATACTCTTGTCTTGGATCTAGATAAGCTAAAACTCGATAGATAGAAACAACCAGCTGTGTGACAATTAGGAATAATGAAGCTACAGCTCTTGGTAATTCCCAAGAGTAGGATGGAAAGCCAGATGCTTACTTATAAAAATAGTTTTTATGCATGCTCCTTTTGTTTTGTGGGCATGCTCAGTTGTGGCTGACTCTCTGTGAGCCCGTGGACTGAAGCCCACCAGGCTCCTCTGTCCATGGGATTCTCCAGGCAGGACACTGGAGTGGGCTGCCTTTCCCTTCTCCAGGGGATCTTCCCAACCCAGGGATCCAACCCAGGTCTCCCGCATTGGCAGGGATGTTCTTTACCACTGAGCCACCTGGGAAGCCATGTTCCTGGAACGGGTGAAATTTAAATGTTTCTCAGTGCTATAATGTGTGCCAATTCACAGAGGCAAATGCAAAGAGAAATATTTCACTAAGTAAGTTAATTGTTGTGAACTAGTTATTTGAGTTATTATTAGTTACCAGTTAATTAAAGTTATATATTGGATGGTTTTGACTGACAATTAAAAATAACCTATTACCATATCAGTTGTTGTCGTTTAGTCGCTCAGTCGTGTCCGACTCTTTGCGACCCCATGGACTGCAGCACGCCAGGCCTCCCTGTCCATCACCAACTCCCAGAGTTTACTCAGACTCATGTCCATTGAGTTGGTGATGCCATCCAATCATCTCATCCTCTGTCATCCCCTTCTCCTCCTGCCCTCAGTGTTTCCTAGCATCAGGGTCTTTTCAATAGAGTCAACTCTTTGCATCAGCTGGTCAAAGTATTTGAACTTCAGCTTCAGCATCAGTCCTTCCAGTGAATATTCCATATCAGTACTTCTGTTTATTTTTTAACTTTTAGATCTTGGTCATGCTTTTTGTTGATGTAAGAAAGTATAAGTGACCCAAATTGCATAATATTGAAGTAAATCATAAATTTTGAAGTTTAAATTTAGTGCTGTTTAAAATTTCATCTCAATTACCTTTTCAACTCAAAGATGGAAGAAAGTGGTTGAGAGAAGAGAATTAGTTCTTTGTATCAGAAGGTAGTGCTTTAATATATAAATCAAACATATAATTTATGTGCTTTATTTTTGAAAATTTTGCATTATCTAATAATAGTTTCATGTTCTGTGTGATCTAATATCAAGGAAAACCTTGTAAAGGCTTTTCTGAGTGCCATTTCTTACTGTTAACTGATATACCGGGCTTCCCTTGTGGCCCAGCTGGTAAAGAATCTGCCTGCCACGCGGGAGACCTGGGTTCGATCCCTGGGTTGGGAAGATCCCCTGGAGAAGGGAAAGGCTCCCCGCTCCAGTATTCTGGCCTGGAGAATCTATACAGTCCATGGGGTTGCAAAGAGTCGGAGGTGACTGAGTGACTTTCACCTTCACTGTACTGCCTGTAGCGTAGTCATTAACCTAGAATTTTAGATCATTCACTTCTGCCTCTTAACATTGAGTGTGATTTGTCAATTCCAAATTTAAACACATGTAAACCAAATGCTATTGCTTCTTACAACCTTTTTTTTTTTAGGACAAAGGTAAAACTAAGTACAACAAACGGGACCTGAGTCAGTGTCTGTAGAGTTCTTGACTCGGGTTTTGAGTGTGAATCCTCACATGCTCTTTAGAAAGTTTGAGTTTTCTAAGATTTTCCTTAGAGAGTGTTCATTCTTTTATTATTATAGGTGATTTTGGCATTTAGATGATACCATGAATAATGAAATCAAGTACAATGCCAGAAGTGAAGATTGTGGAAGAAACAGTATTCTTCCTACGTGCATCCTGATATTTTTCTTTCTTACTTAGTAGGGGTGATCTGATTGATTCATTTTTAGATTGTTCTATCAGCCTGGTTTTCCCTCTGAAAGGGGTATCTGAGGCTTTATTGGGGAGGAGAGGGGGGAGGGGAGGAGTCATGTACACATTTGGGGATGTTTCTCCTCACACAGACAGCTGCTGATGAATGCCTGGGTTAGCTGTGTCCCCCGAGGACGCAGGTGCCCCAGACCCTGGGTGAGCCCGAGGAGAGCTGTACTGACGGAGCCACACGCTCTTCCTCCACGTGTTAGGAAATCTGTTTCTGGTTTATGGAGGTGGGAAAACGAGCAGTGACCCTGTTGGTAGCTACCATCCCGGGTGCCCGGGTGCTCTGAACAGTACTCGGTCACAGATTGGAAGAAGTAGTGCCTGAATTAAGTTTTGGGCACTCTTCACTCTGAACTTTGACTTTATTCTTAGGCTCAGAGATGAGAGTGTAAGCCCAAGAGATTTTCCATGTGACCATGAATATTCAAAACCAGGAAGAAAGAAATCAGTTACATATCCTGAGTCAGAAGGAAAGAAATAAAAGATATTTCATTTTAGAGAGTAGGTATACCATTTCTGTAAATTTTTTTTTTTGAATGCCAGGAAATGGCAATATATGCCAGAGTATTTTTTTTAATTAAAAATTGTTATTGTCATTTCTTTGCTTTACAGTTTCACACATTTAACAATAAAGAATGGAATAATTTGACTCTTTGGCTTTGATAGTATAATATCAGGAAGTGAATGTACAGGTCACTTGGCATGGATATGATAAACTTTTGTCCCAGGCTAATGACATTTTGATTACTACTTTTAAAAATAAGATTGTAAAACTTTTATTTGGAATATATTTCCAACACTTTTGGCACATTGAAGTAGTATGATACATGGTTGCAAGTGATTGAAATGGGTTCAAAATCCCATGAATTGTCTTCTTTAAAAAAAAAGGATCTGTGAACTTGGTATGAGAAAATGAAAGAGAAGCGCACAGCCAGCCCGTCGGATGAAGCAGTCGCCCCTTGCTTGGCTCCTATTTGATTTAATTTACCCTTAATTTATTTAAGCTGTGCTTTTTTTTTCTTATTTAAGCAAAGCAGTATGAATATTTTATTTTTTAATTGAGGAGAAATTCTGCTTCCTCGCACCTGCAGACTGAGAAATCTGACAGGGCTTCTTAGTGCTGTTAACTGCAAGTGCTGTTTGTAGTTTGTTATGAGCTCTAGAAATCTTCCATGGAGAAAAGAAAGGGATTTGGTGAAAAGAAAAGTCCTAGGGAAAGAGTCAATTAGAGAGTGTGCCGCCTGCCAGACTGGAAGAGGAGGAGCCGATCCATTCCGAGTCTGTTTGGAGAAGCAGGGATGCAATTAACAAACACACGTCTCTGAAGCAGCGATTAGAATTTTGGGTGAACTACTCAAAATTCCTGCCATACATATCAAAACTCTGTCAAATTACAGAGACTTCTTAAATGTTCTTCATTTTAAGAATAAATATGAAAAGAGATGATGCTTCTTGTTCTAAGATAACCTTTGATTGTGTGGAATGAGAATTTTTTTTTAATGTAATGCTTACATATTAGTGAAGTTTATGTTCAGATATATCACTTTTAGAAACATGTAGCTTCAGAGCTGCAGATCCTGCATTTGATACAGTTACAAGAACAGAATCCTGGTTTTGGGAAACCCAAACCCATGAAGTTATTTTTAAAGTTTTGATCCTGATTCAAGCTCATTCTGCAATATAGACATTTGATAGTTTGGTTTGATGCACCTAGTTCTGTGTGAGGCCACTGCTGCCTGAGACGCGAGTAAGACATGGGCCCTGACCTGCACTAGCTTGCCTTGGACTCTGGTGGGGGAAACGCACGCTGAATTAGACTAAATTATAAAGCAGTGTGTGGTGGGAGAATGAGCCGCCTTGCTGGGTATACAAAGGGCAGAGTCCCCAACTCCGAATCCTGGGAGGTTTTACAAAGGGTGTGTGCTGGGGCTGTGAGCCTGAGTTGTGCTTTGATAGGAACTGAACCAGCCTCTAACTACTCCGGGTCACTTGGGACAATATGATGCTAATGCTTTGTTTTTAGAATCATGCTAGCTTGCTATTATTTTTTTTTTATTACTCTGGATATATATGCCCACACAGTAGTTTAATCAATTAATTGATATTTTTTTTACTCATTATAAATTGAAAGGCTAGTATGCTTGTACCTAGCCAACCTAATGAACTGAGCACATTGATATATAATTAAGACTTTTACATATTAAATTTAGAAGTGTAAAAGCTGTCTGTGTGCTAATGAGCCCCACATCTATTTGGCATCTCTCCTCCGATATTCAGGCATCTCAAAGGTAGCATTTTCAAAACCAAACTCTCTCCCTACTTTCCCCAAAGCATCTTAATTAATTGCAATCATACCTTCCAGTTGCTCAAACAAAAAGCCTAGGCGTCATCTCTGATTCTTTCTTTTTCTCTCATGCTCCATAACTCAGTTGTCAGAAAATTCTGTCGATTCTAATTTCAAATATATCCAGAGTCTGGTCTCGGTATACCACCTCCAGGGGCTGGCACTGTGGCCCACCCAGGTCCCTGCTACTGCCTGACTTCATTAATTCATTACAGCCTCTCTGCTCCTTTGCTTCTAGTCTAAGACTCACACAGGGGCTAGAATGATGCATTTAAAATGTAAGTTAGATCACGTCACATACCTGCTTAAAACCCACCAAGTCCCCACATTGAGCAGAGCAGAAGGTGAACTTTGTAACTTTGACCGACAAGGCACTGTACAGTCTTCTGTCTTTGCTCCTTTGTTTGGGCATGCCTCCAGTTAGTGTTCCTTCTGTTCACTCTGCTCCGGGAGCTCTGGCTGCTTACGAATGCTCTGACATCTTAGACCAGTTCCCACCGCAGGGCCTTTGCACTAGCTCTTGCCCCAGACATCAGGATGGTTTTGTTTGCTCCTTCACCTCCTTCAAACTTCTGCTCATGTATCTTTTCAGTGAGATCATTTTTGACTTTTTGTTTAAAATTACACTCCATCTTCCTCCCTTCCACTGTTCTCCATCTACCTTGCCTTTAAAAATTTTTTTTCTTTATAGTATATACTTACTACCTTTTAACATAGGATATAATTTGCTTACTTATTATTTCCACTGTCCCCTTCCAACTAATAATATAAGCATGCTATGTACAGGGATTTTTGTCTGTTTTGTTCATTGCTGTATTTTTAGCAGCTGGAATGTTTTCTGGTATATAATAGGTGCCTAATAGTTACTGACTCTATGAATAATATTTTCAATGCTTTTTTTTTAAGTGATTAAAGAGGCTGAACTTTATAAATTATTTTTACACTTTCAGTGAAAGTGCAAGTGTTAGTCACTCAGTCGTGTCTGACTCTTTGTGACCCCATGGACGGTAGCCCACCAGGCTCCTCTCTCCTTGGAATTCTCCAGGCAAGAATACTGGAGTGGGTTGCCACTTCCTTCTCCAGGGGATTTTCCCAATCCAGGGATCGAACACAGCTCTCCTGCATTGCAGGCAGACTCTTTACCCACTGAGTCACCAGGGAATAATACCCTTTCAGTAACTGGATTTAAATATCACTTGCTCTGCACTAGGGAAATGGTTCCCTGTTCAGGATGGATCAACTGGGTATCTTTTTCAGAAGTAGTGGTGTTTATTAGTATCTTTTAAAAGTTTACCCCATATGATCCTAACGTGCACCAAGGTTGGAACCACGTGCTCACTAAAGTGTGAATTCACTAAGTGTGAATGAATGCATGAGAGTGAACTGTAGCAGAGATGTAGGAGAGATGCACGTTTGGATTGGCTCAGGCATTAAGATCAGATGTCAGATGTTTGCAGTGAGAGGTTGGTCATGAGTAGCACAGCCTGGGGGGGCTGGTAGGAGAGGCGCTAGGGTGGGGTGAAAGGAGGCAGAGTAGATGGAGCAGACACAGGGCATGCCCAGTAGCTGTAGCAGGTAGGAAAGTGTGTTCCCCTGCTCCCTTGGCAGCTGTTGGCAGTTGCTTTCTGTCTAAAGGGCATAGTTCCAGTGGCGACTGCCTGGTTAGTAATTTGTGTTAAGGCAGGTATATTATATTTCTGAGACTCACTAATTTTTCTTCTCTCTGAAGTAATCAGGAAGTGAGCTCAGTTTTAAATAACAAGTCCAGCTCTCTGAGCACAATGAGAATAACTTCTTGCAACTTGGAGATTTGAGCTATTTTAACTTAACCTGTCAGGGAACGGTAGGGATGGCTTTGATAAGCATGCTCTGGAATTCCTGTCTGCAGTTGAAATGGTTTCTGTTTCCTCAAAGTTTCAGAGAAGGTGGGAGATATGATCAAAGTTATTTAAACAATATTTCTGTGGCTGGTAATGTGGCAAGGAGTTAGAAGGGATAGCTCTAAGGAGGAGCAGCGAGTAAAAATGTCCTGGAAAGCAAGACAGAGCGTGAATAAAATGGTGAGAGATGGCAGATCCAGCAGAAGGGCAGGAGAGCCAGCCAGCCTCAGATTTGGAAACAAAGCAAGGAGACCGCAGACCAGTGTGATTAAGAAGACAGTGGCTGGAAGGACACCTGGAGAAGGGCCAGAGAGCTCACGTGGCAGCTCTTGCAGATGCGATGAGCGTTCCGGGCCTTGGAAGTCTCCTTTTCATGGTTAGGACTGGAAATTGTTATTGTCTCTGCCCGGCTCTTGGGCAATGAAAAGCTTTCAGTTACAGCCTGAGGGTCTCAGTTCTGTGAGGTGCTGGGAGGATTTCCCTGATGTCCTCAGTGTGACTTATTTAGCTTTTATTACTACTGCTCTCGAGTGCCAGCCATAACCAACCAAACTGAGGTTCGGCCTAGTTGATGAGCAGAACAGATGCCCCTCATCCTCCTCGTAGGACAACCAAGTTCTCCTCTAAGTGTAGACCCTGTCCACATGCGGAAGCCTTCCTTTGCCCGGGGGTAGAAATTCCCTCTGCCCCAGCCCGTGCCCAGCATCTCAGTGTCTTTACCTGTAGTTGTAGTTTGCCAGTGCCCAGCATCTCAGTGTCTTTACCTGTAGTTGTAGTTTGCCATGCGCACACCACACCTCCCTCCCTTTCTCCTGTGTCTCCCTCGTGGTTCCCAATAGGTGGCTCTCCCCAGGCCCCCCTCTCTCCCCTCTGCCTTTGGTCCCCTCTGCAGTCCCCATCTTGGCAGCCTGACCTGTGACTGGCAGATGGGTGTGTGTTGCCGATCCACAGCATCAGCGGCCTGTCTTCACCTTGACGTTGCTCCCTGAAGATTGCAACTGATTGCTCTGAAACCCAGTCCCCGCGACGCCAACATCTGCAGGGCTGGCAGGAAGTAATTTAGGGACTAGTTGACATTTGAACATGGTTAACCATACAGAAATTTTTATCCTTCGCGAAAGTTATCACCTCCAGCTGGCTTCACGTAAATTATCCTTGCTGGTCTGAACCAGCGGGACCCCCCCCAACCCCTGCCTTTGCCAAGGGCGCTCCGATTCCCTGTCCGTTGCTTCACCCGCTGGAGTCAACCTGCACAACAGGATTTTGTTTCAGTTTGTACTTTTCTAGAGTCTTAAGAAAATTTGGAAGCCATTTGAGGTCTTTTTATAATCCTCCAAGTCTGTGTTTCCTAGGTAACATTTTAATGCCTCATTTTGTTCTTAAATACATACACAGCCATACAGTCATTGACTAATTTTAGCCTTTAACCTGAATTGGCTATAAGTAATATTTTTTTCCTCAATAAAAGCGGTATTAAACTGAAAGTTGATTTACCTACAGTCTACATTCTGACTTGGGTTTCTTTTCAAATACCTTACTAAACTGTTTAAAAATGGGAACAAAGCCTGTCAAAGATCTTGGCTGTATGGCTTCGCTTATTCAAATCCTCTGTGATTTGTGTAACCCAAGACTACCAGTGAATTTGTAAGAAAAGTCAGTTTAATTAAAATGTCAGTTTCCTAAATGTAATTATTTGTTTCAGACTATGAAGGATTATGTTGGGTAGCTTTTAATGAAACACTGGAGGGCACTATTATGAAATTCCCTTAGCAAGGCAAGGAGTATGATGAATTTGACAGAGCTGTTTGTGGCATTCTGAATAAAAACACCACAGCCTGTAGAGGTGCTCTGGACGTGTCTTATAATGTTGCCGGTTCCCAGGGCTTAGCCTCCTGGAACTGCTTTGGGTGCTGTCATTTTCCAGGTTGAACTGGCCAATGTGGTCACAGGAAAGGCTTCATGAACGATGTCAGCGACTGTCAGCTCGTGAAAAAATGGGCCTTAATTGAATCCGAGGGCAAAAATGCTCTTGATGATCTCAATAGACAGCTGGCATGTGAGAACCAAAGTAAACCTTTCTTTTCCTGTTTGAGTTTATGCTCCATTGGAAGAGAAAAAAACGCTTCATTTATGGACAGGAAACCCAGGGCAGTCACCATCTGACCCACCTTGCCCTGAGGAGTGGGCCTGGAGGCAGGACTTGTAAAAGCTTAGGAGTTAATCAACTAGAATGAGAGTTTTATCATATGTAGATCAGATCAGATCAGATCAGTCGCTCAGTCTTGTCCAACTCTTTACGACCACATGAATCACAGCACGCCAGGCCTCTCTGTCCATCACCAACTCCCGGAGTTCACCCAGACCCACGTCCATCGAATCAGTGATGCCATCCAGCCATCTCATCCTCTGTCATCCCCTTGTCCTCCTGCCCCCAATCCCTCCCAGCATCAGAGTCTTTTCCAATGAGTCAACTCTTCGCATGAGGTGGCCAAAGTACTGGAGTTTCAGCTTTAGCATCATTCCTTCCAAAGAAATCCCAGGGCTGATCTCCTTCAGAATGGACTGGTTGGATCTCCTTGCAGTCCAAGGGACTCTCAAGAGTCTTCTCCAACACCACAGTTCAAAAGCATCAATTCTTCGGCGCTCAGCCTTCTTCACAGTCCAACTCTCACATCCATACATGACCACAGGAAAAACCTTAGCCTTGACTAGACGAACCTTTGTTGGCCAAGTAACGTCTCTGCTTTTGAATATGCTATCTAGGTTGGTCATAACTTTCCTTCCAAGGAGTAAGCGTCTTTTAATTTCATGGCTGCAGTCACCATCTGTAGTGATTTTGGAGCCCAGAAAAATAAAGTCTGACACTGTTTCCACTGTTTCCCCATCTATTTCCCATGAAGTGGTGGGACCTGATGCCATGATCTTCGTTTTCTGAATGTTGAGCTTTAAGCCAAAATTTTCACTCTCCACTTTCACTTTCATCAAGAGGCTTTTTTTAGTTCCTCTTCACTTTCTGCCATACGGGTGGTGTCATCTGCATATCTGAGGTTATTGATATTTCTGCCAGCAATCTTGATTCCAACTTGTGTTTCTTCCACTCCAGCGTTTCTCATGATGTACTCTGCATATAAGTTAAATAAACAGGGTGACAATATACAGCCTTGATGTACTCCTTTTCCTATTTGGAACCAGTCTGTTGTTCTATGTCAGGTTCTAACTGTTGCTTCCTGACCTGCATACAAATTTCTCAAGAGGCAAATCAGGTGGTCTGGTATTCCCATCTCTTTCAGAATTTTCCACAGTTGATTGTGATCCACACAGTCAAAGGCTTTGGCATAGTCAATAAAGCAGAAATAGATGTTTTTCTGGAACTCTCTTGCTTTTTCCATGATCCAGCGGATGTTGGCAATTTGATCTCTGGTTCCTCTGCCTTTTCTAAAACCAGCTTGAACATCAGGAAGTTCACGGTTCACATATTGCTGAAGCCTGGCTTAGAGAATTTTGAGCCTTACTTTACCAGCGTGTGAGATGAGTGCAATTGTGTGGTAGTTTGAGCATTCTTTGGCATTGCCTTACTTTGGGATTGGAATGAAAACTGCCCTTTTCCAGTCCTGTGGCCACTGCTGAGTTTTCCAAATGTACTGGCATATTGAGTGCAGCACTTTCACAGCATCATCTTTCAGGATTTGGAATAGCTCAACCGGAATTCCATCACCTCCAGTGGCTTTGTTCTTAGTGATGCTTTCTAAGGCCCACTTGACTTCACATTCCAGGATGTCTGGCTCTAGGTGAGTGATCACACCATCGTGATTATCTGGGCCGTGAAGCTCTTTTTTGTACAGTTCTTCTGTGTATTCTTGCCATCTCTTCTTAATATCTTCTGCTTCTGTTAGGTCCATACCATTTCTGTCCTTTATCGAGCTCATCTTTGCATGAAATGTTCCTTTGGTATCTCTGATTTTCTTGAAGAGATCCCTAGTCTTTCCCATTCTGTTGTTTTCCTCTATTTCTTTGCATTGATCACTGAAAAAGGCTTTCTTGTCTCTTCTTGCTATTCTTTGGAACTCTGCATTCAGATGTTTATATCTTTCCTTTCCTCCTTGCTTTTCGCTTCTCTTCTTTTCACAGCTATTTGTAAGGCCTCCCCAGACAGCCATTTTGCTTTTTTGCATTTCTTTTCCACGGGGATGGTCTTGATCCCTGTCTCCTGTACAGTGTCACGAACCTCATTTCATAGTTCATCAGGCACTCTATCTATCAAATCTAGGCCCTTAAATGTATTTCTCACTACCACTGGATTATCACAAGGGATTTGATTTAGGTCATACCTGAATGGTCTAGTGGTTTTCCCTACTTTCTTCAATTTCAGTCTGAATTTGGCAATAAGGAGTTCATGGTCTGAGCCACAGTCAGCTCCTGGTCTTGTTTTTGTTGACTGTATAGAGCTTCTCCATCTTTGGCTGCAAAGAATATAATCAGTCTGATTTCGGTGTTGACCCTCTGGTAATGTCCATGTGTAGAGTCTTCTCTTGTGTTGTTGGAAGAGGGTGTTTGTTATGACCAGTGCATCTTCTTGGCAAAACTCTGTTAGTCTTTGCCCTGCTTCATTCCATATTCCAAGGCCAAATTTGCCTGTTACTCCAGGTGTTTCTTGACTTCCTACTTTTGCATTCCAGTCCCCTATAATGAAAAGGACATCTTTTTTGGGTGTTAGTTCTAAAAGGTCTTGTAGGTCTTCATAGAATCGTTCAACTTCAGCTTCTTCAGCGTTACTGGTTGGGGTAACTATATGTACCCCATACATAACTATATGTACTATATGTAAACTATATGTAGATAGTTTTTTGAAATTGTGACTTCTTTCTGTCCTATTCATTCTAGAAGATTTTGAATTTTCCTAAGTCCGAAAAATAGGTTTCCTATTATCTCTCCCTGTTATCAGCACTTTAGGAAGTATTCAAACCTCAGTCACCTTCCCTAATTTGAGGGGCCCAACTGACACAAGTCAAGCTTTCTTTATTACAGACCTTGGTTGTATCTTCTCACTGTGTGCTGGTGGAGGCAGTCATTTTTCTCCTGTGGAAAAATGTACATGAGAAAAGTTTACCTTTCAAGCCATTATTAAGTGTACTCTTCTGTGGTAGCAAGCACATTCACAGAGTTGTGATGAGATATATTACCGTTAGGGAGGCTAAGGATAAAGTGATAATTCACATAGCAACTTTGTGTGAGAAGCTGTGCTAAACCCCAGAATATGTGTGTGTAGGAGGTATTTATGTGACTGGATAGAATTTTTATGATTTTGCATCTTCCTGGTGACAATAATGCGGGATAGTTGAGAAAATAAAGTGACGCTGTGTATGTATCATATGTGGCCATATTTAACAGTTCACACACGCACGTGGTTACAGCAAAATTCATCCTTCAAAATAGTTTTTAGCAGCCCTGTGGTTCCATTTCATGTATTTCTGATTTTGCTGAGGTACAGACACGAGGCTACTGTCAGGATTTGAGCTCAGCAAGCCCCCCAGTGCCTGTTACTCACAGAGGCTACTTGATTCTATACATGTTCTCAGGACAGTAGTGATGAAAATTTTTGGGGTGTTGGGATCAAAAGTACCCTGTAAAGAAAGCTAACTATAAAAATAAAGTGGCTTAAGAAAAAAAATTTTTTAATTAGATAGAGTTGACAATATTAGATTATGGTAATACAACATAGTGTTTCAAAAGTTTAATGGATTGTACTCCACTTATAGTTGTAAGAAAAGGTGTTTTTTTAAAAATATAGAAAATAGAGTACATTACTGAGGGCAATGTTTGAAGGATAACAAATGATTTAAGTGATGTCTGAAAGATTATGGGCTTCCCCGTTGACTCAGTGGTAAAGAATCTGCCTGCCAATGCAGGAGGCATGGATTTGATCCCTGGGTCAGGAAGATCCCCTGGATGAGGAAATGGCAACCCACTCCAGTATTCTTACCTGGGGAATCCCATGGATAGAGGATCCTGGTGGGCTACAGTCCATGGGGTCACAAAGAGTCAGACACAACTTAGTGACTAAGTGAACAACAACTGAAGATTATGGAAACTTATATTGCTATCTATTTTGTATTTTATGTAGGTTTTTTTTTTTTAACCGTTCCTTTTGTTACTGAAGAAAAATTGTTTTGTTTAATGCCAGCCTGCTTTATTTATGGGGAGAGGTAAAGACTAGGGCCATGTTTCGGGTATAAAGTTAGAGCCCACGGGCCCCCCGTCCGGGCCCTGGCTGTGGTGTTGGCTGCAGTTTTCAGACCGTGAGTGAGGAGGCTCTCGGGGAAGGGAGACCACAGTCAGCCCCGGTTCCGACTGGTCATCTGTATGGACGTGCCGAGATAGAGCAGTCTGGGGTTTTGTTTTCTGTTTTTGACAAAGGTGAGTCTGTTCCCTTTCGTTATGCTTTGTTTGCCAAGTACTGGTGCAGTTCTGGTGTTGGCAAAGCCTGTGATGGCTTGAGGAGGAGCTTTGTGAGAACCGTTTCTCCTTTCCAGGTCCTGCCTCCATTCTCTGGTGGTGTCCTGAGCCCCACCCTGCAGGTGGCTTCTGTGAACATCTCTGAGAGGCCAGCTGCAGAGAGGTTTTCCTAAACCTCATTCTGAACGCTCGGAGTTGAGCCCTTGTGACAGAGGCCTGCAGTCACTGAGAAAGTGTCCCCTGCCGCGGGGGCACTTTCCGTGTGTCCCGCCCCTCGCTCTTCGTGCTCCGGGCGGCGCTGACGGGCGTCCGCCAGCAGTGAGAGTACGAGGCCTCTCTGAGAGCCGAGACCCTTTCCCTGTGTCCCGCCGCTCGTCCGCCGTGCCTCTCACGGGCGTCAGCGGCGGTACTACGAGGCCTCTCTGAGAGCCGGGGCCCTTTCCGTGTGTCCCGCCCCTCGCTCCGCGTGCTCCCGGTGGCTCTGACGGGCGTCCGTCAGTGGTGAGTACTAGGAGGCCTCTCTGGGAGCCGGGGCCCTTTCCATGTTTGCCGCCCCTCGCTCCTTGTGCTTCTCGTGGCTCTGACAGGCGGCAGCGGCAGCAGCGCGAGGCCTCTCTCAGAGCCGAGGTGGAAGGAGGGTTTCCCCCGCCGCCCGGCTTTCCAGAGCGGCTCTGTCCAACCCTGGAGCCCCAGCCCACACGCAGACGTAGAATAGATGTTAGATGTAAACTAAACAGCACAAAATGAGATAACAAATTCAGGTCCTTCCACATACTGGTCCCGTTTCAGATACTCAGTGGCCTCGTGTGACGAGTGGTTACTGTGTTGGACGCTAGAGAGAGAAAACACGTCGGTCACTGCAGAAAGTTCTCCGTAGACTGTTCCTTGTGTTTTGTCCTGCAGCAGCGGGGATACCAGCGTCTTCTCTTGGGTTTGAAGCTCACCTGACTCACTTTTGAGGCCTTTGGCAGTCAGGTTATGCCCGCAAATCAGGAATCACTTGCTCCCCCTACAGAAGGACTTAGGGCGGCCTCGGGTAGACCGGCCTGTACTGGAAGGGCTCCCTGATGGCGCTGGAAATGCCTGCTGCTGCTGTGACAATTGACCGCACACACAGCAGCTTAAAACAGCACAGATCTGTTACCTCATGGTTTACTGGTGAGAAGATCAACACAGGTCCCATCAGACTAGAATCATCTGGCCTGTGTTCCTTTCTGGGAAATTTAGAGATGTTTTCTCATCCCTTCGGGTTTTTGAGGAAATTCGCTTCCTTAAGTTGGTAGGTCTGAAAGTCCCGATGTCTTGCCGGCAGCTCTAGAAGCTGCCCACATTCCTTGGCCCTTGGCCCTCTTCCTCCAGACGCAAAGCCAGAGAAGGCAGGTGGAACCCCTTTCACAGTTTAAATGTCCCCTGCATCTTCTTCAAACACATCTCTGACTTTAGCTGGGAGAGGTTCTCTGTTGCTCTGAATAATCCAGGACAGGCACTTTATCTCAGCAACTTTAATCATATCCACAAAATCTCTTTTGCCATATAAGTTGGCACATGAGAGCATAGGGAGTGGTGTTATTGGGTCTACCAGATGCATCCAAATTAATTCTTTGCATGTTATTAAGCAAAACAGCTTATTTGAGATATAGTTTATTTGAAGAAGATAATTAAGAGCCTGCCATCTTTATCCACCTTGATAAAATATCACCAAGATATCTCTGATTAACAATTTGTTCTTATTTTATCTTTTATAAAAAAGAAAACCTGTACAACAGTGGTATTATCATGAAGATAAATATATGAAATCAATGTTAAAGAAAATAATCCTGTCAAATTGTAGGTAATTAATGTGATCGACTTAACAGCTTTCCCACATATTAGAATGCTAACTTTTGATTTTTATGATGCCTCAATAAAATCTGCTTGATTTTAATGTTTATTGCCATTCATTTGTTCACCTTAGATTTCTGACTCATTTCTTATTTATTATTAAAATATTATGTAACCATTTAGTTTAATAATTCTATAGTCTATTATTCAGTGCAGTGATATTCTGTAATCAACTGTTCTTAATAGTTTTTGAGGATGTAGTATTTATCTTTCTCATCTTTCATTTTATTTATCTCATTAGCTAAGAAACCTTTCCAGCTTGGACCTACGTCATATCACTGAACTGGATAATGAAACCGTGATGGAAATTGTCAAGAGGTGCAAAAATCTTAGCTCTCTCAATCTCTGCCTGAACTGGATTATAAATGACAGGTAACCACCTTAACATCTTAAAAATACTTTTTCAAAGGGAAGCATGTGTTCTGTGTACCAAGCACTGATTATCATTGTAATAAGGCATGTCTACTCTAAGGAAAATGTGATATAGCTGTGACTTTTAAAATAGATATTTTTAAGTTTTGAAAAACATTTAGAAGTATACTTTTAACCCATCCAGTTTTGGGGCTTCCCTAATGGCTCGGACAATAAAGAATCTGCCTGAAAGAGGAGACCCAGATTCAATCCCTGGGTGTGGAAGATCGCGTGAAGTAGGAAATGGCTACCCACTCTTGCCTGGAGTGGGTATTCTTGCCTGGAGAACTCCATGGACAGAGGAGTCTGGTGGGCTACAGTCCATGGGGTTGCAAACAGTTGGACACTACTGAGTGACTCACACTTGCTTATATTTGCAGCAAAGTTTATGTGTTAAGATTCATATGTTTGCCTAAAAGTCTGTTGAATCTTCTCTTTGTCACTCATGCAAGACATATTGTTTATTTGTCACTTTAATAGTTTTGCAACTTTTTGTGGTTGATTTTACTGTTCATTTATCAAGGAAAATGGTTCTGAGAAACTATTTCAAACATCATGCATTCAGATCTTTTCTCTAGGATGACATTTTGTTTTCTGTATAAATAGAATTTGTTTTGAATGTTAAAGTCATGTGATGGATAGTTTAATACGTAGTGTAAAGATGTGTAAAATGTTTTAAAAATAAGCATTTAAAAATGTTTTAAAAATAGTTTTAAAAATAAACAGTGATAATGGATAGGTCAATTTTTCTCTGAAATATTGCATGAGGGGAAAAAAATGCAAGAACCCTTGAAAATAGACTTCTTTGTAGTGAAAACAACTGCAGAGTACCACTATTCTGTGCTTATTCTATGCTTGTCCAACTCTTTTTCACATCATGAACTGTATGTAGCCTGCCAGGCTCCTCTGTCCATGGGATTTTGCAGGCAAGAATACTGGGTGGGTTGCCATGCCCTCCCTCCTTCAGGAGATCTTTCCGACCCAGGAATGGAACCCACGTCTCCTGCATTGCATATGGATTCTTTACCATCTGAGCCACCAGGGAGTCCTACTGCTGATTAGTTTAGGTGGGTTCTTAAATATAGGCATGAGATAAAGTTCTTGCTTAGTAGCTTTTCAAGAATAAATAAGTTTTAAAAAAGGCCACCAAAAATATATTGTTTTCAAAATAGGAAGCCCTATTTCAGCTAAAATTAGAACCTATTTAGATTTAAATGTTTTTTATAAAACAGAGCAGTGATTTGTAAAGTTTGTGTCAGATAATGCTTTAAATTTAAGACATTTCCCCCTTTCATTTTTAATTTCCTTTTATCCTTTTAACAGTAAAACCATGTAGACTCCATTTTCCCCAAAAATGGCAAATTCTAGTGGCATTCCTGTAAATTACCAGCCTTGCCCTTTAAATTACGTGTGGTAGCTTTTGACTTGGCTCTTTCTTAGTAACATTTTTCTTGAAAAATTTACTAGTCCAGAATTGGTCCATGGCCATCATTTATAAAAGGTGTTTATTGTTTCTGAATAATAGTCACTGTGTGATGTGTATCAAAATCTGAAGAAAATTGATGAACATTTAAAAAATTAAATTCTTTTCTATAATCTACATTCTTCCACATGATCAGTTATGTGACAAGTTTTAAAATAATCTTTTAAATGTTTTCCGTAACAACTGATAAAAAGAAGTACATGAAAAACGTCATCCTGTGGTTTTAGGTGTTTAGTATTAGCTTAATATTTAGGTAAACTTCTTAGTAATGCTTCAGATTGAAAGCTGAAAACTGTGCCACAAAATGGATATGAAAACGATGGAGAAGACTCAGTACTTGGAGCCTACAAAGGTAAGTAAGATGCAGTCCATATATGATCATAAGGGTTATCTGCTCAGTAAACAGGTTTTGCTTTTGCTTAGATTTGTATCATTTACACAAAGATACTCAAGGATTTCCCATCTTCTGGTGCTTGAAATGCTTATGTAGTCATAACTGGGTATTTACACATGAAAAAAAAGAGCAGCCTTCACCTTGCCTTTCCTTCCCTTTGTTAGGTTCCATCTGCTCAAATCCCTTTCCATAATATTTCAGTTGTTTTTTTTTTCCTATTTAACTATAATGATTATTTGGTGTTTGATCCTAAATGCTGTACTGTAGAGATTTATTTGCAAGGAATAAAAGGGTATTTTTATGTTTTTAATGGAAAAGTTTGAATTAATTGAGAAAACATGCATTTTAATGAGGTTGAGCGGTAGAGTTTTAAAGATCAGACTCTTTTAGGTTTTAATTACACCACTTGCACTTATCCTGTGTACTGTAATAGGAGTTTCAAACATTAAAACCCACTTTGCAGTGTCATCTAAATTAGTCAGCTCATTGTTCTTGCCATACTCTATCACTAAGCTAAGTAATATTTGTAATTATATTGGTATAAATCTAGGACTTCCCGTCAGACTTAATTATAATTTCAGCACTTAGCCGGGATGGGTTAGTAACCTTTCCCATGGAGGACACTAGAATGCACTAATGCATTTAGCCTATCAATTAGTGTCTGTTTTACATTTGTTCATTATTATTATCCTCTAGTAAATCAGGAAGTATTTATTAACCCCCTACTAAATACTTGGTGCTGTGCCTCAGACTGTGGGGCACTGAGTTCCTGCTGATCCCAAAGGCTTTCCTCTTTCGGTGATATAAGACTTAATGAGTGAGATAATAGTGAGCTTTGTAAGGATAGAGGGAAGGAAAGTAACCTTTATCATCCAGGTAATTGATAGGCACTTTACACGTGTTCTCATTTAATCCTTTCAACATCTTTTGTTCTGCTGAAGGTCATACTATTCCTATTAAATTTAGCCCGTTTGTTTAATTTTTCTTTGACTTTTCCGATTGGATGTGTTTTTTCCATCTTTACTGTAGTAAAAATTGGATGGGGGCAAACAAGAAAAAGCAAATGGCTAATGAGTCAATTTCCATTTCATAGTTGGAATTCACACACAATTGACATTTATACATAACATTCTTTTTTTTTAATACGTAACATTCTTAGTTTAAAAAAAACACAAATCTCATTATTTTCTTTCATAATAAAGTTATAATAGAACCTTTAGATACTATTTTATACCTAATGCCTATGAAAAGGATCTATGTTTAATGCTGCTAGCTTTAATAATGAATTCTTCACATGAAGATAAAGATTGATACTCTTCTCAGATCTTTAGATATAAGATTTATCCTGGATTTTAAAAGATTTTAACAATAAATGTTTTCGAAGTTCAAAATTTTAAAATATTTAGTAACTCAAGGTCTTTACTGTTAAGCGCACGGAACCTTTTAGCATTTTGTGGTTCTTGAATTGATCTGTGTGACTGAGACACGCTGTTCTTTATCTTTGTTTTTTAAAAAGCACTTTTTGTATTTAGAGAGTTAAACAGCATATTTTGTTGTATTCAGAAGGATGGTCTAGTAGTCATTTGACATTTACCATTGCTTTTGAATACAAATAAAATCCAAGTGGTTTATAAAAAGAGGACACTGACTATTTCTATTGATGATTTAAATTAAACATCTGGTTATTATTTCTCCTGTACTCTCTCTGACTGGAAGTTTGTTGGAATGTTTACTTGTATTTGATATAATTGTTTTGCTATTTCACATGCAATTTGGTCTTCACTGTTTTATTTTTTTTTTTTCTTTTTATGTTTGGTATAGAGTCCAGAAGCTGCATGACTTTTTAAAAGAACTAAATGGTTCTTACCTAGCTAGAGACGTATTCTTTGAATTTGCAGTTTAAAACAAAATTGAATGTATTGACTCTGTTGAACACAGATAGGACACTTTCTTTAAGGAGTAATTTGCTGCATGAGTCTTATATTTATGTAAAGGGAGCTGTTGCATCAGTGAACATCCTAAAATTTAAGGAGTTTTAAATCTGAGATTGTTGTGACCAGTTTCTTTTAAGTATAAAATAACATTTGCAATATGTTACTGTTTCTCTTTATATGTACTAGTGTTTAGAATAGTAACTATAAATGTTTTCTCATTAAATAGACTTTTAAATAACAACATTTTAAAATTGCAAATTGGCGAGCCAGAGTTGAGTCCAGTCCACAAAGCTGTTTTGTTTGGCCCATACAATATTTAAAAAATTGAGTAAGTTGCCAACTTTAAAAAATTGGGTCGTTCACATAAAAATCTGAATTTGGGCCTTCTTTTGGGAAAGTTGCAGATCTAGCAACACTGGACCCACATTTTCTCATGTCAGCGATCTTTCCAGGATGAGTAATGGGCTTTTCTCGTCGGCCATTCTTCAATTTCTCCATTATTCTCACCCAGCATGATCTAGTTTATAATATCCACCTGTCCCCACCTAGTCTACAAATTGAATTCTCCCTTATTGAAATTCAGAATATAAAGATTTTTAGGTAAGGATTTCTCATTTTAAATCAAATAGTTCTTTTTAAATTGAGTCTGATAAAATATATTAACAGATAATAGAGAGTTAATTAGTTTCCCTAAATTAGTTCTTTCTTATTTCAGACCTCAGAACTTTGGCCAACAGGTTGAAGTTACAGAGGGAGACAGAATTCAGCTTAAAATAAGTTAAAACCTTGGTTTTCATTGACTGCCTTCCAAAATAGAGAACTCATTCCCACTGACAGTTCTAACAGGGGTGTTACAGTTTCCCGAATAACAGAGTTGAATTAGTATACTAAACTACCTCCAACTTCAAGTCTGTGATTCAAAGTGAATTTATTTGCAGTGCTTAGTATTTGATTCACGATTCCTTTGTTTATAAAATTTAGAAAAGCCTTAAGACTTTTCTTTTCTTTCTCTTTTTCTCTTCTCTTTTTCCGCACAGAGCCCTTTTTAGTCTTTTAGGCACTCTGAGATTGAAGTCGTGAAGTGACAGATTACTCTACCGCCCCTTTCAGGGAGACTGACAGCACCCTGGCTCATGTAAAACTCAATGAGGCTTTCTATAAAGATTTTTCTAACTCCCTTGATCTTCTCTGGATGTTTATTCTGTTTCTTCTTTCAAATTTCCGTTGATTCAATAAAAAACGGTGACATTTAGAAATAAAGTTCAGAGAGGATTTGAGCAGGTGTTGGCGATATAAAATATTTGCTGAGTGCCCATTGTGTTTTATTTCCAAGAATTGTTTTGTGAACATATGCTATATATTGTTTTTATAAGTGTTCGAGGACTGGATGGATAATCTACCATCTTCCTGTGAATGTCATGTCACAGTGGACTTAGAATTTTATTTCATTTCAATCCCCTAATATTACTTAATTCTCCTAGAGACAGAGGTTTAAAGATTGCCCAAGCGGGGGACAAACCTATCCATTAAAATCCAGCAGGCATAGTTGAATTTGAGTCGGAGAATGTTTTGTTTTCTATTAAAGTTAAGTGGTCTGGAGGAGAGAAATACTTTTCACCTTGGAGTACTAAGTGTGAAGTTTGAACAGTTTTCTCCTATAAAAGCACGAAAACTTGGAAATCGAGAGGCAGTAAAAATAGCGCTGCCCATCAAAGTGGCTCCACGGTGGCCTTCAGAGACTGTGGAGCCTGCAGAGACTGCAGAGGAGCCTGTCTGCATACCTTTGGTGCCTAATAATGTGGCTGGGCTGGTTGGGTGGACTTTTACTAAAACTGAATTTTATTTATTTCTCTAATTTTACTGCGTAGTTTTGAGTATATTCTGTATGTATTCAGATTTTTTTAAATGAATAACTGTATTTTACTGACTTCCAGGAGAACTGCAGGGAGAGAACTGAGTGTTTCTGAGCTGGTGACACTTGTTTGAAGCTGGCTTAGATTTGACCCTCTCTTTTATAGTCACGGTCACTTGTAAGGCCATCCCTAGGAGAATAGAATGATGCTGGGGTGAGTGTTCTTCCAGTCCCCTTTGCATGCGTGTGTGTTGAGTCACCTCAGTTGTGACCGGCTCTTTGTGACCCCGTGGACTGTAGTCTGCCAGTCTCCTCTGTCCATGGGACTCTCCAGGAAAGAATCCTGGAGAGGGTTGCCATGCCCTCCTCCAGGGGATCTTCCCGACCCAGGGATCTAACCCACGTCTCTTATGTCTCATGCGTTGGCAAGTGGGTTCTTTACTAGTGGTGCCACCTGACAAGCCCTCAGGTCCCCTGACCATCTTTGAAAATGAGGCCTCTGGTGTCCTATCCATTAGACCCTCTCTTTACAACCACGCTTGTTTTCTGTGGTGCTGCTAAAGTTGAAGGGTATGACACTTTCTCTCCTTTGTTTCTGAACCAAGGTTAATAATAGCAGGTAGTGACAGCTACCGTTTACTGCTGTCTGTGCCGCACAGTGTGCAAAGTGTTCACACCTGTGTTTCATTTAACCTCTGCGACCCTGAGGAAGAAACTAGCCTCACTTAAACAAAGGGACTAAGGTCCAGGAAGATTAGACCACTCTCGACTCCTAACTGGTGGAAACAGACTTGGAGCCCATTTTTCTGCCTCCAAAGCCCCAGCTCTGACCACGAGGGGCGCCCTGCCTGCCTCAGGCCTCCTGCCCTGTGTCCTGGTTTGCTTAGGCCAGTCTCCGCCCCTCCCCATGGTTTTGGGGGGTCGTCAGGTTCCTGTTCATGCTGCTGCTGCCCCTTCTGCGATCCGCATGTCCTGCTTTGGATGGCAACTTCTGTGGTCATCCTATCTTCAGGCTATGCTTGATCTTTCTGAACATCAGTAGAGTGTTCCCTTTTCTTTTCCTTATGGGATATCTGAGAAGTTAGAGTTTCGGATAAAACCTGTTGTTGTTCAGTCTTTCAGTCACGTCCTTCTCTTTGTGCCCATGGACGGCAGCCCGCCAGGCTTCCCTGTCCATCACCATCTCCCAGAGTTTGCTCAAACTCATGTTCGTTGAGTCGGTGATGCCATCCAACCAATTCATCCTGTCACCCCCTTCTCCTCCTGACCTCATGGGAGCTCACTGTGTTTTTCAGTGAGTCGGCTCCTCGCATCAGGTGGCCAAAGGAATGGATTTTCTGCTTCCAGTGAATATTCAGGGTTGATTTCCTTTAGGATTGACTGACTTGATCTCCTTGTTGTCAAGGGACTTTCAAAGAGTCTTCTCCAGCATGACAGTTTGAAAGCATCAGTTCTGACGTGCTCAGCCTTCTTTATGTTCCAACTCTCAAAACCATACACGACGACTGGAAAAGCCATAGTTTTGAATATACAGACCTGTGTTGCCAAGTGATGGCTCTCCTTTTTAATACACTCTCTAGGTTTGTCATCAGATCAGATCAGTCACTCAGTCATGTCCAACTCTTTGCGACCCCATGAATCACAGCATGCCAGGCCTCCCTGTCCATCACCAACTCCCGGAGTTCACTCAGACTCACGTCCATCGAATCAGTGATGCCATCCAGCCATCTCATCCTCTGTCGTCCCCTTCTCCTCCTGCCCCCAATCCCTCCCAGCATCAGAGTCTTTTCCAATGAGTCAACTCTTTGCATGAGGTGGCCAAAGTATTGGAGTTTCAGCTTTAGCATCATTCCTTCCAAAGAAATCCCAGGGCTGATCTCCTTCAGAATGGACTGGTTGGATCTCCTTGCAGTCCAAGGGACTCTCAAGAGTCTTCTCCAACACCACAGTTCAAAAGCATCAATTCTTCGGTGTTCAGCCTTCTTCACAGTCCAACCCTCACATCCATACGTGACCACAGGAAAAACCTTAGCCTTGATTAGACGGACCTTTGTTGGCAAAGTAATGTCTCTGCTTTTCAATATGCTATCTAGGTTGGTCATAACTTTCCTTCCAAGGAGGAAGTGTCTTTTAATTTCATGGCTGCAGTCACCATCTGTAGTGATTTTGGAGCCCAGAAAAATAAAGTCTGACACTGTTTCCACTGTTTCCCCATCTATTTCCCATGAAATGGTGGGACCGGATGCCATGATCTTCGTTTTCTGAATGTTGAGCTTTAAGCCAAATTTTTCACTCTCCACTTTCACTTTCATCAAGAGGCTTTTTAGTTCCTCTTCACTTTCTGCCATAAGGGTGGTATCGTCTGCATATCTGAGGTTATTGATATTTGTCCCGGCAATCTTGATTCCAGCTTGTGTTTCTTCCAGTCCAGCGTTTCTCATGATGTACTCTGCATAGAAGTTAAATAAACAGGGTGACAATATATAGCCTTAACGTACTCCTTTTCCTATTTGGAACCATTCTGTTGTTCTATGTCCAGTTCTAACTGTTGCTTCCTGACCTGCATACAAATTTCTCAAGAGGCAAATCAGGTGGTCTGGTATTCCCATCTCTTTCAGGATTTCCCACAGTAGATTGTGATCCACACAGTCAAAGGCTTTGGCATAGTCAATAAAGCAGAAATAGATGTTTTTCTGGAACTCTCTTGCTTTTTCCATGATCCAGCGGATGTTGGCAATTTGATCTTTGGTTCCTTTGCCTTTTCTAAAACCAGCTTGAACATCAGGAAGTTCACGGTTCACATATTGCTAAAGCCTGGCTTGGAGAATTTTGAGCATTACTTTACTAGCGTGTGAGATGAGTGCAATTGTGTGGTAGTTTGAGCATTCTTTGGCATTGCCTTTCTTTGGGATTGGAATGAAAACTGACCTTTTCCAGTTTGTGGCCACTGCTGAGTTTTCCAAATTTGCTGGCATATTGAGTGCAGCACTTTCACAGCATCATCTTTCAGGATTTGAAAGAGCTCAACTGGAATTCCATCACCTCCAGTAGCTTTGTTCGTAGTGATGCTTTCTAAGGCCCACTTGACTTCACATTCCAGAATGTCTGGCTCTAGGTCAGTGATCACACCATTGTGATTATCTGGGTCGTGAAGATCTGTTTTGTACAGTTCTTCTGTGTATTCTTGCCATCTCTTCTTAATATCTTCTGCTTCTGTTAGGTCCATACCATTTCTGTCCTTTATTGAGCCCGTCTTTGCATGAAATGTTCCTTTGGTATCTCTGATTTTCTTGAAGAGATCCCTAGTCTTTCCCATTTTGTTGTTTTCCTCTGTTTCTTTGCATTGATCGCTGAAGAAGGCTTTCTTATCTCTTCTTGCTATTCTTTGGAACTCTGCATTCAGATGTTTATATCTTTCCTTTTCTCCTTTGCTTTTCACTTCTCTTCTTTTCACAGCTCTTTGTAAGGCCTCCCCAGACAGCTGTTGTGCTTTTTTGCATTTCTTTTCCATGGGGATGGTCTTGATCCCTGTCTCCTGTACAATGTCACGAACCTCATTCCATAGTTCATCAGGCATTCTATCTATCAGATCTAGGCCCTTAAATCTATTTCTCACTTCCACTGTATAATCATAAGGGATTTGATCTAGGTCATACCTGAATGGTAGCTTTTCTCTAAGGAGCAAGCGTCTTAATTTCATGAGTACAGTCACCATCCGCAGTGATTTTGGAGCCCAAGAAAATATAAAGTCACAATGTTTCCATTGTTTCCCCATTTACTTGACATGAAGTGATGGAACCAGATGGCATGATGGTAGTTTTCTGAATGTTGAGTTGTAAGCCAGCTTTTTCACCCTCCTTTTTCACCTTCATCAAGAAGCTCTTTAGTTCCTCTTCAAGTTTTGCCATAATGGTGGTGTCATTTGCTTCTCTGAGGTTATTGATTTTTCTCCTGGAAATCTTGATTCCAGTTTGTGATTCATCCAGCCTGGGATTTCTTATGATGTACTCTGCATATAAGTTGAATGAGCAGGGTGACAATATACAGCTGACATACTCCTTTCCTGATTTGGAACCAGTCTGTTGTTCCATGTCTGGTTCTAACTGTTGCTTCTTGACCTGTGCACAGATTTCGCAGGAGGCAGGTCAGGTGGTCTGGTATTCCCATCTCTTGAAGAATTTTCCATAGTTTGTTGTGATCCACACAGTGAAAGGCTTTAGTGTAGTCAATGAAGCAGAGGTTTTCTGGAACTCTCTTGCTTTTTCTATGATCCAGCAGATGTTGGCAATTTGGTCTCTTGTTCCTCTGTCTTTCCTAAATCCAGCGTGTACATGTGGGCGTTCTTGTACTGTTGGACCCTGGCTTGAAGGATTTTGAGCGTCACTTTGCTACCATGTGAAACGCGTGCAGTTGTGCAGTAGTCTGAGCATTCTTTGGCATTGCTTTTCTTTGGGATTGGAATGAAAACTGACCTTTTCCAGTCCTGTGGCCACTGTTGAGTTTTCCAAATTTGCTGGCATATTGAGTGCAGCACTTTCACAGCATCATCTTTTAGAATTTGAAATAGCTCAGCTGGAATTCCATCACCTCCACTAGCTTTGTTTGACTAAGACCTATAGATTTTAAACATCTAAATTTTGTAACAAAAACATTTTTTTCCCCCAACAATGCCATTTACAAATGCTCTTAATTTCTTCCTAATTTTATTGAGGAAAAGTAGAAAGTGTTGCTCATTTTTATGTCTAATATCACATCTGGCTCGTATTTGATACCGAAAAGAATTTCAAGATGAATTTAGAATAGATATTTACTTAAGTGTTGATGCACATTTATTTTTGCAAATATTTTAGTTTCTATAGATGCTCTCTGTCAGTTGTAATAAATTAATCGTTGCAGAGTAAAGGAGAATACTAGGTGCTATATACTTGGAGTAAATATTACTGAGTTAAAAAGAAGGAAGTTAACTTCATTGAATGTTTTAGTACCTTTGGTAAAAAAATAACTGCCGTAACTAATCTGTACAGTATTATGTGATTTTTCAAATAGCTGATGATATTTTTCTATAGAACAGAAAGTTTCTCTGATGAAATGATGTGTGCATTTATCCTCAGATGAAATTCAAATTAAAGGTACTTTTTCATTGTTTGGTATGTAGTGATACTGGATATCAGTTCTGATATTGGTTTTTTGAGTAATTCTAATTATTGAATATCACTTACAGGAAATATTAATTAATATATAGCACTAAAGCATTTAACCTAGTACAGTTACTTGAAAGGAAAATCTGTATGAGATCATCTGTATCTTATCTGTGTCAGCCAGGTTTGATACTTAACTCCAGTTCTGAAGATGAGATGGAAGCTGGATTTGACGTAGATGAGTTTGTCTTATTGATTCTCCATGTTTGCATTATTTTGTCCTGTGGAATAATGTCAATTTTTATGACAGTTCCAACATACAGTGGTAATTTTTAATTTCTACTTTGGTTCCTAGTGAGTGATAATAATGTAAAAGTAAACATTTTTGTAAGTAATAATAATAGAGCTTTTATAGTATCATATTATTGGTATTCCTGGATGTGCTATTTAAATATTGTTACTGATTCTATGTTTTTAAGGCAATATAAAGATAAGTGAGTGTATATATTAAGCAGTTAGTTTGTGGGATTAAAAATCATGTTTTATATGTTATGAAATCAGAATTCATGATCAAATTATGGGAAAGGATGGACACAATTTATATGATGAAGAATGCACTGCTGTGCATTGGGAGGCTTCCTAACCTCAAACCCATTTTAAAATTGCCAACATTGAACAAAATCTTCATCTCTTGATGAAAATGATAATAGTTTATTGACTGTTCAAATATATGACTTCCTGCCCTGCCTCCCCTTCCCTGAGTAGTTGTCTTATTCTTAATCCCCAACCAGAAATGGTAATTAAAATAACTCACTGTTGTCAAAATTTTAAAATGTATGATAAATGAAGCCCAGTAAATAGTGAAAATATGAGAAAGGTGATTAAATCTGACAATTTCCTTGTAAAAGGCTTGAGATGATAAATATCTCCTGTGATTAGTTATTAATTTTGTGCAAGAGATTTTGCTTCAGCCTAAAATATTTTATGAACAGTGGCGTAAAGAAATATCTTAGAAGATAGGTACACACATGTTTAACCAGAGGAAAAATTGCTGGAACTTGACTGGTAATAATTAAAAATGGCAGACTTGACATGTATGTGCCTGGGCCATTTTCTGTATGATGGCCCTTTTAGAAATTAAAAAAGAAGACACGACGACATGAAGAATGACACAGTACTTTCAGCTTGAACCTTTTTGCCTCATGAAGACGGAAAGGTTTTATGTATCTCATTCCTCAACTGATAAAATATTTAATTTAAGGTTGTATAAAATAACTCCTTGCTGACTGAAGTTCAAAAGTTATTGAGACTTGTTTCATTAACAGTTCTAGTTGCACTGCGAATAATTTGCCTTAAAAAGAATGTGAATTCCTTTATTGTTAAGGAAAAGAGGAAATAATAATGGTGGTTGTAATGAGTGCTGTATCCCATCACTGTCGGCTGAATCCGTAGCCCGTCGGTCGACTGGCGGCAGACGACATTATGTGGCTGTGTGATGTTTTGCTCATGACTCTCTCCTTGTAAGGGGAACCTGCCTCTTTGTCTATGGCCCTCTGCCCCAACCTCAGCCCCCGGTACCTCGCATAGAACCCAGCTCAGAGGAGTAATTTAATGCCTGTGTGTTGAGGGAATTATAAATGCTGCTTTTGTAGGATGTGTAAGTTTGTTTTTAAATTTGGCTTGAGCTCTGGTTAAAATCCAGGCAGTTGGCTCTCATGTCCTATTTTCCCCAGGCTTTATTTATTTCTGAATTAAATTGGTACTTTCTAAAGTAAGGGCTCCTGTCCTCGTCTGGACTCAGGTAGAGCTTGCTTTCTGTAGTGCATACTTCCTGTCTGGAAGCGGTAGCTCCGATTCTTGGACGGTGTGCTCTGTGCTTAGTCTCTCAGTCATGACCGACTCTTTGCAGGCTCCTCTGTCCACGGGGATTCTCCAGGCAAGAATACTGGAGTGGGTTGCCGTGCCCTCCTCATAGGTTTTAATGTTGAATCATTGGCTTCTGTCTTTTGAATAGAATCTTTGGAATACTTTTAAATGAAGACCCAGTAACTTTGCTCTTCATATGTAATGATATCTTGTATTAATTGAAAAGAGGCAGAGGAGACAGGTACAGCATTTTTTTCTGTTTCTTGGTGAGAAGAGTATGGCTGTATGAGAAAATTGTTGCAAGTTTTTTCTTAATTCTTCCCGTAGCACTTTTGAGTGCTGCTATTTAAGTGTATGTTTAATATTTGGTTAATTGTTAGTATGAACCTAAGCATACTGATTAAGGGCAGGTTCACATTAGAACAATTATCTGGTTAATTGCTCTGGTGCAAAAATAGGCTAAAAAATCATCAGAACATCAACTTGTGAAAGCACTGGCAGGAGTTGCAAAACCACCAGGCATCCCTACTGCAAATCACATCAGCAAAGCAATTAATTTAGGCTAATTGCTTTTCTGTTTGTTCAAGATGCACTTTGGAACTGTCTTTTGAAATCATGGCAGTTAAGATTAGTAAGCAATATAACGACAGAATGTTAGAATTGCCACTATTTTTCAAAAATGGTGACTATTCCATATGAGCCTATATTGTAGATCTGTCACTCAGGTAGGACTTTGAGATAATTAAAGCAAAATTGGAATATGTTAGACACACAAGATTTCCTTTAAAAATAAATTGAGTAGATTATCTTTCCCGAATGGTAGCACAGGGTTATCTGTAATCTGTAATTATCGAGTCAAATTATCTAGTTTCAGTAATGCCCACTAAGGAGGCTTGTTCACATAGGAGGAATGTCCCTAACCACCAAAGATGGCATTGGCTGATGGCATTTTCTCTAGACAGATGTGTATTTGGCTTCTTGCATGGCTTCTCATAACGTAATCAGGATTTTTGAATGTCTTAAAAACCAGATTAGGCATCCCTCTGTTTTTAAAGTTTTCCTTTATTGAGTATTATAATTTTGGCAGCACCAATTTGTCTAAAATTGAAAACGACTTGAGTTTCCAACTGTTTCTTTATGAAGCCATGTTGTAAGTGAACCTCTGCTAAAAAAAATGTCAAGTTTAGGAAATTAACCATTCCCCAAACCGCTTCTCTGTTCACCATATTGTCAAACAGCAAGTAGCTATTTCCTTCATTTCTCTCCTTCCTTAAGGAGCAGTTCTTATCACACAGTGTGTTTAGTGGCATATCCTGCCCCATGAAATTACCCGAAGCAGATTGTATTGTATTGTATTAAGGACTGTGGCTCTTGAAATGAATCTTTTAGAGACATTCATGTTAAAGGAAGTTTTGGTAGCATTTATCATTTAGTGACTTTCTGTAGCTGTGACAAAAAATTTAGAAAGATAGTCATTAAAATGAGATTTGATACAATAAATTAAACTTCAAGTTTTGCTTTGGCATTCTACGTTTTGCTTGTTAGTGGCTCTAAAAATCTTGTTCTTTATTTCTGCTTAAATCTGTATGACTAGATCTCTAAAGCCTCGCTGATGAACTATAGACAAAATTATTTTTCTCTAGTGATCATTTTCATGGAGAAAAACAAAAGGATATTTAGTTTTTACAATGATATGTTTTTCTTTACTTTTTAAAATAAAAAGTCATAGTTTCTAGAAGTACAGCATACTGATCCAGATTTCTGGGTGATTCTATTCATTGTGAATTGTTTGACTAGAAAGCTACATGCTGAAGGTTAAAATATCAAATCAGATGAAAATAAATATACTGATTAGATTAAATAGAAAAATGTGGAGGACTCTTAGAACACAGAAAAACAAAGAAATCTAAATGATGATATCAGTCACCAGGTCTGGATGCTGGTCTTCTTTTAAGTCTGTCATTGAAGCGACAGAACAGTATTCTCTAGATTGGGGGGAACTCAAGCTAGTTCTTCTTTTTGGTTTTAAGACATGAATTCTGCAGTTATTTATAGTTGAAAGGTGGCATAGGTGTTATAAAAGTTGTCAGTATTTCGCAGGCTTTAGAAGATCGCAAACTGTAGCCACACACTTGGCCCACGGCTGTGTGCAGGCCTGTGTGCACTAGGGTGTAGCTATCCTACATCAAGAGGGCGTCTTTCCCTAGCCCCTCGCACCTGCCCTGGCTTTGTGACTTGCTCTAACTAAGAGGATGCAGTGGAAATTTTGTGGGAGGCCTTCAAAGGTTTGGCTTCAGGAGGCCTTGCAACTTTTGTTCTTGCCTTTCTGGAAGCTGCCCCGCCTGAGGAAGCCCAGAGTTGTCTCTCTGGGAATGGGAGATCACCTGGAGATGGAGGTCTAGCCGGGGTCATCTGTCAGACATGTCCGTGAGGCCGGGTCAGACCATCCAGCCTCACTTTGCAGAACTTTGGATCCCTGCAGCCCTGTGAATAAAACCAGCAGGCCTGCACCGCTGAGCCCGGTCCAAGTTGTTGGTCCAGGGACCTGTGAGCAGATAAGGGTGGTTGTTAAGCTACGAAGTGTTGGTGTGGTTTCTTACTCAGACAGTGATTTTGTAGCTGATCTATGTTGAAATTTTATAGTAAGTTGCCCAGAGTGTTTTATTCATTACCCTATTTAATTATCACATCAACTCTGTGACATAGGGATCACTGCATGCGTGTGTGCTAAGTCAGTTCAGTTATGTCTGACTCTTTGCGACTCCTATGGACTGTAGGCCACCAGGCTTCTCTGTCCATGGGATTCTCCAGGCAAGAATACTGGAGTGGGTTGCCATTTCCTTCTTCAAAGGATCTGAGCCACCGGGGGAAGCCCTATAGGTATCATTATACTCTATTTTATAGATGAAGTTAAAAAAAAAAAGACTCAGAAAGGTAAAGGATCTTGTGGACAATCACAGCTAGTAAGTACAGTCAGGACTGAATGCAGATTTCCCTGACCTCAGTCCCGTCTACCAAACTTCTCACGAAAGCTTATTCCAAGTTTTAAAATACATTCAGTTGCAATAAGCAGTTAAACCTACCAGTAGAGTCTGTTGAATGTAAGTGCTAGCTAAATTGCATTGTAATAAAATAAATATCATTGATTAAATAAAATTAGAATAAAATAACATCCATTTGAAGTTTCTAGTGTTACTGTTTAATTTTGAGTATTCACCTAAAAAATGCAAGGGGAAAAAGTCAGGTCTTCTGAAAGGTATAGTGTGGATACAAACTTAAAAGTACATAAGTAAAGGGCCTTGATTTTAGATATATTTAAAACAGTTTTCCGTGTTTCATATTATTCAGAATAGAACCTTTTCTACCCTATTGTCAAGTTAGGGAGAAGTGGAAAGAAGGAGTCCACCTCTTAGAAGAATTATGGCTGAAACTTAATCACTGTTACATTTGTCTTTAACATCTGTGTTTTTTAATAATAAGTCTTGTAAGGACATAACTTCTATGGCATGTAGTCAATAATGGTACTAACACCTATGACAAAAATACCACAAAAAATTCCACAAACAGAAGTGAACGTCTTTTCATGTTTTAAACACTTTTACGTTTAATTTTAAGTCTCACCTTAAAGACCATGCATCAGTAAACTAGTTGAGGCTAGTAGGTGGTTTTGATATGTATACCATAGCTCATCTTACCATTTACTACAGCAGCACACTAATCAAACCTGCCTCGGGGTTTTATTGCCTGTTAAATAAAGCCTGGAAACATTTCCCTCCGTGATTTATTATGGTATTTTGAGAAGTTGTTTCATTTGGGAAATACAATTTCCATTTGTTTTCCTTTTAACTTGAATTTAAACTCGGTTCTTATTTTTGGTTTTGATTAATCTTTTTTTTTTCAATAGCAAGTTACCAATATGTTTTAGTATTTTGATGTTTTGTTGTGTTACACACACAGAGAGAGATTAATATTTTGTGTGAATATGTACCTGGAGAATCTCACATTTGGAGAGAGAGAGAGTAGGTTGAATTTTTTTCTTTTAGTTTTAATTTATATTCAGATGGATTATAAATTTCTTAGAATGTGACATTGATAACCACATAGGAATTAAAACTGTATCTGAGAATTTTGTCTTTTCCGTAGTCCTGGGCTTCTGACCAGAAGTTTAGTAAATGTGTGTTGATTGATTACATGGCAATACAAATAAACCCAGTGAGCATAAGCTAGTGTTCAAGGTGAAAGAAAAAGAAAGTGAACTGCTCATATTGGTCAAGAAATAGAGCAAATCAAAATAAGTCAGTCAAAATAGTCAAGTTCATGTAATGAGTGTAGACTTAGCCTTTAAAAATGCTCTATAAATGTAATTGAAAAGTTAAAGAGGCACAAACTGACTTCTCTAACAGAGTGGTGGTTTATGAGAGAGGTTCATGGATACGGTTTTAGTGTGACAACATGTTAACCTTGCTGAGTTAACAACACTGAGTGAAGGCAAGGGGAGAGAAACCTGAAAGAAACATGATATCCTTGCGGCAGCAATTTATTTGGAAAAGGGACAACAAAATATGTCATGACAATGCCCTGGCTTTCATCATTAAACTTAGTAAGGAATTTAAAAATGAGACGAAACAGAAGAGTTTTCTGTAACACTTTTTTCCTGCAGATTTATAGACATTTATTTGTTGGATAAGTATCTTCAAAGAAATACATATTACTTATCATACGGTTAATATTTTGCATACTGTGTTCTTATTGGAATTACCAGTGTTTAATAATTTGTAGCTTTATATAGTTGTCCATCTTCTTCTTGTTCCCAAGATTTTTCTTTTACAAATTTATTCCCCGTACCAAGACAGCATTGTTAGGTTATAGAGGAGTTTTTTTTTTTTTTTTTTTTCCTTTTTGGTGATGGCTTTTGGCATTTGTCTCCAAGTACAAATGTAACAAATAACAGTGAAGCTTGTTAGAGGGGGAGAAGTATGAGGTATCGCCGGGCAGGCTCCGACAGATGTTTAGACATCCGCACGGGCACTGCGGCTGCTTGATGCTGGCTTCCTGTTTTGAAATGTAGCTGTTTTAAAAGAGACAAGGTCAGCATAACTTGACACTCCTGTTGCTGCCTGTGTGCTTTCCCCACTGACATTATCTTTCTAGAGCTGCATTTGGATGGTCACTAACTGCCCCTGTCAGTTGTATCTTACATTTCAGTCCTCTAAATAGGTTGTGTATGCACACTGTTCTCAGGTAAAAGAACTGAGTTTGTGGTGATCCACACTGGTGAGCTTGCCAGTACACGTGGGGGAGACCATGGAATAGTGAGTAATTCAAGGTAGCAGGAAATCCTAACATGTGCTCTCCATGTTTTTAGTATTAATTGGCATTGATTTCATTTCATTGTTGGGAGGATAGTGTCCTGTAAGCATTTAGGTGGAACAAAACTTCTAGGTTTAAACCTGGACTGATAATCTTCAGAGCAATTCATCCTCAGGCAGGTAATCAAAAATATGCACGCTATTTTGAAAGTTCTTAATAAAGCTGTTATTTAAAAGTGCTAATCATATACAGGTGAAAATTCCAGAATATACCCAAAATGTATTCTAATCATCAGTATCAAGCTGCGATCATTTATTTTGAGAATCACATTTGCAAGCTAAGTCCATTTAAAATAAATACTCAGTCTTAGTGTAAAAGTAATTCTTTTAAAAGTGAAATTACTTTTTTTAATTTCAAAAGAGTAGACACACCGAGCTGGGTTGTTTGATTTCAAGTATTTGTACAAGTGAAACTTAACTTCCAAAGACTTTAGAGTAGGAAAATTGACAGCTTTTGACTTTATATTTTAAAGGCTACGTAGTGGAAATTTTTGTTCAAATTAAATTTCTATGTAATTTGATGTGACTGCTTTTGACATTCACAAATTATGTCATTCATTTTAACCTGCAAATAAGAAACCCAATGACTTTGGGATTCAGCCCTGAAGAGCTCTCACAGGTGCTTAGGCATGTTGCCTCTGTCTCCACCAGGAATAATGAGATGATCCCTAAATGAGATGTTGCAGCTTTCCCAGAGGAGAAGGCAGTGGCACCCCACTCCAGTACTCTTGCCTGGTAAATCCCATGGACGGAGGAGCCTGGTAGCCTGCAGTTCATGGGGTCGCTAAGGGTCGGACACGACTGAGTGACTTCACTTTGACTTTTCACTTTCATGCATTGGAGAAGGAAATGGCAACCCACTCCAGTGTTCTTACCTGGAGAATCCCAGGGACGGGGGAGCCTGGCGGGCTGCCGTCTATGGGGTTGCACAGAGTTGGACACGACTGAAGCGACTTAGCAGCTGCAGCAGCAGCTTTCCCAGAAGCCCTTGTAGAAGGAGTCTTTTACCCTTTCTGATCCATGACAGAGCATTTGATTCCCAGGAAGTGTGCCTGCTTTACTTTGTGTCTTCTTTCCTTACTTAGAGCTGTGATCTCTTTTACTTTTTTGTGAATGTAGTCATTGGTGACATTCTCTCAGTTTTTCCCCATTAACTTAGATCTTCCCTTCCTTAAGTCTGTAGAATATTTTCTTTTATTGTTGTCAGTGTCACTGATGACATTTTCATCTGATTCTTGACATATTCATTTTATAAAACATGGCATTGTAAGGAGTTTTTTGGGCAGTGACATTTCGGCAAACACTTGCCAGTGGCTACCAGAGAAGGTCAGTTAGACGCAGAACAATGAAATACATTTCTCTGAAAGTCTTCTCTGTAGTACTAATGAAGAGGGCTTGCGGAGGACTCTGGAAGTTGTTGTTATTGTTGGTCCAGACTTTACCATTGTCATTCACTATATAACCTTGGTAAACTTAAATAAGTTCTCTTTTATAAAAAAAAAAACAACAAACTTATTTAAGTTCTCTTTTATAAGATTGGGGTAATGAGAACCTACCATAGTGAAATGTTTGGAGGCTTAATCATGTTTCAAAAGCACCTTGAGTATGAACCATTAGTTCATTATTAGAATGGTGGCTTGGGTGGTATCATCCATCATCGATGCTTTATCACCATTGTAGCCTTATGGTTCCCTGCAAATTGACAGCAAAGGTCTTAAATCAAACGTTTTAAAGACACTAGCAGATTCTTGAAGGTTACTTACTGCTTATGGTGTGGTGACACTGCAGTGTTCATAATTACCTGAAGAAAATAAGGCATTTAGTGTATATTCACTTTTGTATATTTTCGTAAACATCTCTATTTTCAGATTAAATGGGTGAAGTGTTTTCAGATTCATAAATGGAGTTTGTTTTTTTTAAACAGTGATCCCTACTTTTGTTACCATAAAATAAAATGCCTTAATACATAGCTACTTTACCTCTGTGAATGTTTTCACTTGCAGTTTGCATCCAAATGTATTTTAATATTACACTTTTTAAAAAATATATTTTAAGATTTTCTACACATATGCACATACTCACACATGCATCATGGAATAAAGAGATTAAATGAAATTCAAAATATCTCAGGAAGCAGGGCTTTCAATTTCTAATTTCCATTTCAGTTGAAGAACTATAATGACTGAAAATTAAGGAAATTAACTGTTTACTTTGCGTGTTTATGTGTAATTCTGTGTCTGATATACTCTGTGAACCCTAGGGTCTGATCCGGACGTAGTCTGAAAGGACTCTAACTCAGCCGTCTACTGTGCGCTCCTGGCTCTTCATCTGGTGCATATGCATGCATATTCTTTCTTTTTTTTTTTCCTCCCATCTTCTTACCACTTCTTCCTTCATCTTTCATCTGAATCTATTTGGTTAACATATTAAATCACATTCTGGCTATATGACATTCAAGATGCTGCTTATAACTAAAAGATCAGCGCTTTCCAAAAGTATTCTAAAAATTAGGTTATTTATTCTCAGTTAAAAAAAAAAGTCTACAACATATCCCCGGAACTTTAGGGCCAGGCAGCTCTATGAGAGGTTTTAAAATACAGTGACATCTCCCTGAAGCTTGTGTTTTGCAGGAGTGCCCTGGGGAGGACACGGCGGACTGCCGGGGGCGAACCGCTAGAGGGAAGGCACTCAACACGCTCATTTCCCTTTGCTCTGTCTTGCTCTGTTTTTCCAGCCCTCTGGCTTGCAGGTTTATTAAAATGCTAATGATGTTTATTCTATTTTTATTGGCAGCTCTCCAGATTTGATTATTGATATATCTGAGTAACAGTGAAATGCAACATCAAGGTCTCACTTGACTCTTTTCCTGAGATTTTTGTCAGTAGAAATATAAATAACCATGATGTCAACTGGATCATATTGTAGTTTTTTATCTGTATAAGAGTGAAATGTTATAAGAGCACTGTCAGCTCTGGGAATGAGCATTTATAGGGTCGTGGGCTCCATCCTTAGGGGCGTGTTCTGTCCTGCTCTCTGAGGAATAATCATATTGCCAGTAACGAGTGCCTGCCTGGGTGCATGGGCTTTCATTGCTGTCCTCATTTTCTGGCCTTTGGGGTTTCACATCTTGTACAAACGGACTACCGTGTCCTGAGAGAGTATAGAGTAATCCACCGTGACTGGCAAGGGGGTGAGGAGTTGCCATGTTTCCCCCTGCTCTTTCTGCAGGTTTTTACCACAGAGCCTTGGGGTTCAGAAGGCTTCTGAGGATGCCTCCCGGGGCTCTCGTTTCGCTGTTTCGAAGCTGAGGCCCCAGGCTCACCCGTGGCTTGGCCAGGTCTGCGCAGCGTGCTTGTGCGGAGGGTGGGCCGGGAACTGGCTCCCCTGGGCTCTCAGGCTACTCGGTTCTGCGCTGAGCTTGTCCCTCACCTTCCATTGTAGCCACTTATTTGCCGTCAATGCTTGTTTTCTTTCATGGCCTAGAATGGAACTGGAGTGTCTCTTAGGTTGCGCGCTCTTGTATTTCTTTGATGCCCCTTTGTAAAAATAACGACACATACACAAGGAGGTTTTTAGTAATTTTTCTTTTTTTAAAGTGGAGACGACCTAAAATCTCACTATCGAAATCCTTCCATTGTTGACATTTTGGTGACTGTATTTTTTGATACGCACATGTGTCCATGTCTTCCCACCGCACTTTCTGGAATTATGTTGTGTTTGCTATTTTGCTCTCTGTATTTATGTCAACAATATACTATGGATTTACTTTTATTTTGATAAATACAGATCTGTGTCACCATTTCTCAAGAATATATGGTAGGGTTTAACATATTGTACGAAACAGTGTCAGACTTTATTTTTCTGGGCTCCAAAATCACTACAGATGGTGACTGCAGCCATGAAATTAAAAGGCGCTTACTCCTTGGAAGGAAAGTTATGACCAACCTAGATAGCATATTCAAAAGCAGAGACATTACTTTGCCAACAAAGGTTCGTCTAGTCAAGGCTAAGGTTTTTCCTGTGGTCATGTATGGATGTGAGAGTTGGACTGTGAAGAAGGCTGAGCACCGAAGAATTGATGCTTTTGAACTGTGGTATTGGAGAAGATTCTTGAGAGTCCCTGGGACTGCAAGGAGATCCAACCAGTCCATTCTGAAGGAGATCAGCCCTGGGATTTCTTTGGAAGGAATGATGCTAAAGCTGAAACTCCAGTACTTTGGCCACCTCATGCGCAGAGTTGACTCATTGGAAAAGACTCTGATGCTGGGAGGGATTGAGGGCAGGAGGAGAAGGGGACGACAGAGGATGAGATGGCTGGATGGCCTCACTGACTCGATGGACATGAGTCTGAGTGAAATCTGGGAGTTGGTGATGGACAGGGAGGCCTGGCGTGCTGCAATTCATGGGGTTGCTAAGAGTCGGACACGACTGAGCGACTGACCTGGTCTGATCTGATCTGAATCTCTTATTGATAGATATTCTAATAATTTCTAGTATGATGAATATTCTTATACCTATGTCTTTGTATACTTTGAATTTTTGTCTACTTAGGGTTGAAATCTTGAAATGGAATTTCTGCATATAAGGATAAATATACATATAAATTTTTACGTATCTTTCTCATTCCCCATAGAGTATATCAATATACGACTGTGTCCCTGGAGACGAATATCTGTTTCTCCATACCTGTGCCAACTCTGGATGTAATCATCACTTACTTTGGTGCATTTAAAAATAACTTTAATGTTTAATAACTGAAAACTTATAATAAATCATTTCAGCTTTAGTTCAGTCGCTCAGTTATGCCTGACTCTGCTACCCATGGACTGCAGCACACCAGGCCTCCTTGTCCACCACCAACTTCTAGAGCTTGCTCAAACTCATAATTGTCGTGTCGGTGATGGCATCCAACCATCTCATCCTCTGTTGTCCCCTTCTCCTCCTGCCTTCAGTCTTTCCCAGCATCAAGGGCTTTTTCAGTGAGTCAGTTCTTTGCATCAGGTGGCCAAAATATTTGCGTTTCAGCTTCAGCATCAGTCCTTCCAATGAACACCCAGGACTGATCTCCTTTAGGATGGACTGGTTGGATCTCCTTACAGTCCAAGGGACTCTCAAGAGTCTTCTCCAACACCACAGTTCAAAAGCATCAATTCTTCAATACTCTGCTTTCTTTATGGTCCAACTCTCACATCCATACATGACTACTGGAAAAAACTTAGCTTTGACTAGACAGACCTTTGTTGGCAAAGTAATGTCTCTGCTTTTTAATATGCTGTCTAGGTTGGTCATAACTTTTCTTCCAAGGAGCAGGCGTCTTTGAATTTCATGGCTGCAATCACCATCTGCAGTGATTTTGGAGCCCATAAAAATAAAATCTATCACTCTTTCCACTGTTTCCCCATCTGTTTGCCATGAAGTGATGGGACTGGATGCCATGATCTTAGTTTTCTGAATGTTGAGCTTTAAGCCAACTTTTACACTCTCCTCTTTCACTTTCATCAAGAGGCTGTTCATTTCTTCTTCACTTTCTGTCATAAGGGTGGTATGATCTGCATATCTGAGGTTATTGATATTTGTCCCAGCAGTCTTGATTCCAGCTTGTGCTTCTTCCTGCCCAGCGTTTCTCATGATGTATTCTGCATATAAGTTAAATAAGCAGGGTGACAATATGCAGCCTTGACATACTCCTTTTCATATTTGGAACCAGTCTGTTGTTCCATGTCCAGTTCTAACTATTGCTTCTTGCCCTGCATACAGATTTCTCAGGAGGCAGGTCAGGTGGTCTGGTATTCCTGTTTAAGAATTTTCCACAGTTTATTGTGATCCACACAGTCAAAGGCTTTGGCATAGTCAATAAAGCAGAAGTAGATATTTTTCTGGAGTTTTCTTGCTTTTTCAGTGATCCAACGGATATGGCAATTTGATCTCTGGTTCCTCTACCTTTTCGAAATCCAGCTTGAACATGTGGAAGTTCTCGGTTTACACACTAATGAAGCCTGACTTGGAGAATGTTGAGCATTACTTTGCTAGCGTGTGAGGTGAGTGCAGTAGTGCAGTGGTTTGAGCATTCTTTGCCATTGCCTTTCTTTGGGATTGGCTGGAAAACTGACCCTTTCCAGTCCTGTTGAATTATAATTAGATAAATTATTTAAGCATGTGTGTTTTCCACTAAGAGACAGTACTGCACAGTAGTCATGTCTGGAGCCAGACAGTCTGGATGTGAGTCCCGACTCTGCCACTTGCTGCCTCTTTGTCACCGGGTGAGTTCCGCAGCCTCCCTCTGTCTCCTCCTGTCTGTAAATGAAGATTGCAGTAATGCCCACTCCATCATGTTTCTGTCTGACTTCAATGTGGGTGAGCACGTAAAGCGCTCAGGACAGGTCCTGGCACATCCTGCACTACCGCGCGTGTGCCTGCTGCGGTGCTTGTTACTATTGCTGTCAGTCAGTGGGCATTTGGTTTCCCCCTGCAGTTCACGGGGCCACAGTGCTGGAACGTGGGGTTTGAGACACAAGTATCCCAGTGATCAAAAAGACCCACCACATACCCAAAGAAGCAAGACAGAAATGAATGAAGAGTTTTGTAATCAAGTTAAATAGCAGCACAAAACTACGCCATAAGAACAGACATGCACTAAAATATCATTAATCACCACAAGACGGGCATATTCCTGAAACAGGAAGAGCAGTCTCAAAGTTTATAATACTTGGAAGAGTGACACCAGATTCCTCTCCTGTTTTGTCTTCTTTTTTACCAACTGCTTTGTGATTTAGAGTGAATTCCCTCTCCTGTTTTGTCTTCTTTTTTCCCAACTGCTTTGTGATTTAGAGTGAATGTTATGTCTGAATCGGTGCAGCACAGTCTTGGTTTGTGTCTGGCTTAATGTCATTGTGGGTGATAAATGTCATGGTCACCCTTTTATCTGAATTATAACTTTCTGTGGGTGTCAGTGTGATGATGTGATGTCAAATTCTTGCTTTGGCCTGGAAGCTGTTTTGACCGTTATCTTTGCTTATTTCTTCTATATGGATCAATTTTATAGTTTAATTTAGAGGACAGTCTTATTTCCAGATACTCAGGGGAAAGCTCATTCTTAACTATCAGTTACTGCTTAAAAATGTTAGAAGAGAAACTTGGTTTATTGCCAGAGAAAAATAGTTTATTGCCAGGTTATTGATGATCCGGCATGTTGCATCTAGGTATCAATTGAGACTTTATTTTTCTGAAACCAAAGGGAGAAATATTTCAGGGTGAATTATGGCAGTTAGGTGGAAAATTTTAAATTTATAAATAAAACAGATCCACACTTCCTTAGAATTCTAACATATTATTTTGCACACAAGTGTGCTTGTAATGCTAAACACATTTTCCAAATCTTCAGCAGATTTTTAAAAGCATTTTAACGTCCTGCATTGTTGACATTTTAGCCCGTTTCCTAGTGCTTGATTGTCAGTTGAACCTTCTTATCTGCCTTCTTTGCCATTGCTGTCACAATAACACATTTAGGGATGGAGAGTTTGGTTTTGAATTGGCGAATAGATGGTAAGGAGGGATATAAAGGAATGGAGGTTGACTATGCTGGACCCTGGCGAAAGGGAAACACTTTTAAGCTCTTTCATTGTAACTGCCCCTTAGTTAGGTAATATCACGTGTTAAAGGGAGATGCTTATCACATTTGGATTTATTGTGTAGGAAATTCGTGTTCTGAATCATACTGTGTCTAGATGACTGCTTTTTCAGATCTAGATGAGAACACTGTAGTATTATAATATGAATGTTTAAGTCACTGTAATGTGTATTCCCTCCCCAACCCCACCCCCCGCCTTTTTTGACCGCTGATTGTGTGCTGGGCACTGAACTTAGTATTGGCGAGACATAGTTGAATAAGAAATGGTCTCTGCCTCTTGGAGGTGGCGAGAGGCTAATAAGACTAGTGAATAGGCATAAGATTCTAAAAACCTCCCTGCATGTCATTTTAGAATAAGAGCAGAAACCACTAACACTTACACAGAGCATTGACTCTGCTGCCACTGTTAAAGTGCGCTGCATATAGTAAGTTTCTAACAGCCCTGTGAGGCAGGCCCTACTATTGTTCCCATTGTTTTCAAATGAGGAAATCAAGGCATGAGAGATTAAGTTGCCCGTTGTCATGTAAATAAAATATAATTTTTCTATCCCAAGTGAACCCTGTAGAGAACCAGTATTCACATATTTCTTTTATGTCTGATGAACATTAGAAGAAGTAAGTGTTGCGTGACCCAAGAATTGGTGAGAGAAAATTCCAGAGCATGTTTTTTTTATCATTTATTCACTGGCCAGGTATTTGTCAGACACTTTCCATGACTGGACATTTGGGGAAGGACAGTTGGCAGAACCTCTGTGTTCCCTGCCTTCGTGGAGTGCTTGGCAGTGCGTGCCTCTAACACAGCCAGGCCACTTCTGGGTGGGTGTGACGCTTTTGCTGCTTTTCATTTTCATCAGTTCTATGTACTTTGTTGAACACGCTCTGAAACTCTGTTCGCTGTTCCTATCATCGAGGGAGTCAGCGTTCTCCAATTTGCACGAGCAGGTAGTTTTAATTACTGTACATTGCACTTGTGTGTAATCTGGAATGTTACATACTGTACAGTGACCTCCTTTAACTGCTGTTTATATATTAATACCAAATCTCATTGCTCTACTGATGAAAGATGGTGGTTCCTGGCTCTCATTTATATTTTCTAGCTTATTTTCAGTGACTAACAGGGATAGAAGTGAGATCGTATTCCTACTGCAATTATATTCCATTTTGCGTATTGGGGGATGAGTAAACTTTTCCTGTCCAAATGAGAAACTAATTCCGGGTGCCGAGTTGCCTTGTAATTGCCCGTGTGTGACTGCCAACCACGGCAGCCCTGGAGCGAGGGTGACCCACGTGGAGGCCTCGGGATGCTAGGGGGTAGTGCCTGGTGGTGGGAGCTCACCCACTGGTCAAGTTCGCACTGCTGTTTTTTATTTTCCTTTTAATATGCCAGGATTCTCCCCCCAGGGTCTCACAGAGAGCTGATCACTTAAGTGCAGTCTGGGCTGCTGAAAAAGAAATCTCCCACCTGTCCTTCAGGGACCTGGTGTCTCCCACCTTGGAGGCAAAACGGCGTAGGAGCTGGCTGACCTTCACCCGAGACCCAGGAACGGGGTGAGCGAAAGGGTGGGCTCCGCTTCCTTTCCAGCCTCTGCCAAGGGTCTTCTGGGAGGACTGACGCTGGCTGTTCCTTTGGGCCCCTGTCAAGACTCTTGCCTTCCTGCTGAATTATGTGGGCTGGGGAAGGCATCCCTGCAGGGACCACAATTGGGGATTTTAACGTGATTGTTTTTAGATCTCTCCTCCTGCTTTCCCTCCATGTGTCCCAAGTAACATCTTCATTCTTTTTTTTCTTTTTTTACTTTCAAACTTGTTTTTAGGACTTTTTTTTTTTAATGTTTGTAATTTTTATTTCAGCTTTATTGAGATGTAACTGTTAAAGGAAAATTATTTATATTTAAGGTGTACAATGAGCTTCCCTGGTGGTTCAGATGGTAAAAGCGTCTGCTTGCAATGTGGGAGACCTGGGTTCAATCCCTGGGTTGGGAAGATCCCCTAGAGAGGGGAATGGCAACCTACTCCAGTGTTCTTGCCTGGAGAATCCCATGGATGGAGGAGCCTGGTGGGCTACAATCCATGGGGTTGTAAAGAGCTGGACATGATTGAGCGACTTCACTTTCTTTCAAGGTGTACAATGTGATAATAAACATTTACACTGTGAAAAAATCACCACAGTCAGGTTAACTAGCATGCTGATAACCTCACATCCTGAGCCCTATTGTGTGTGTGGTGAGAACACTTGAGACATATTCTCAAGTATATAGTACAGCTTTTTTTTGTTGTTGCTGTTATTTTCTTCTGCAAAAAGCGTTTCTTTTCTCCCATTTGGTGCTGAGCTCGGGAGGGGGCTCCAGGGTGGTGGAAAAGCTGCGCAAGGGCTCCAGGGAGAGGCTTCAGGAGCTCGACCCCAGAGCGGCTCTTCCCGGGCCATGGGCTCTCGGGCAGCCCTCCCAGAGGGACCCCCAGCCGCCTGCAGGGCGCGCGGTTGTCTCCCCGCTCCCACGGGACGCGCTCCCCGGAAAGTCAGGCCGTCCAGGGCACTTCTCCAGGCTCCTCTCCTGGAGGACGCAGCTCCGGAGCGGCTGGGCTGGACGCGCCTGTGGTGAGGCAGCTTCTCCCACCAGGGCAGAAGGCCCGGCCACCGGGCTGCTTTTGCATCAAGGGACGCCAGGCGCACTGGCCTCCCCCAGCCGGTTGGGGAGAAGGCCCGGGCCTGCCAGGGAGAGGAGGAGGTGTGCGGGGCCCGCCGCGGGCGTCATGGCCGCAGGGGGAGAGGCCTGCACGGAGGAGGTGTGCGGGGTCTGCGGGCTGCGCCGTGGCCACCGGGGAGAGGCCTTCACAGAGGAGGTGTTCAGGGCCCGCCGGGGAGAGGCCTTCATGGAGGAGGTGTGCGGGGCCCGTGGCTGCAGCCTGGCTGCGTGGTGGACGGCGGCCTGCGGGCTGGCTTTATTCCCAGTGGGGCGCTGCTTCTCGGTAGAAGGAAAGGACTTTCCTCTGGTGTTTTCATCTTCAGTGCAGTCATCAACATAGAACGCAATTTATGGAAAACTGCTCTTCTTATTGGTGGCTCATTTTCCCCCAATAGAATGCCAACCCAGTTTTACTCTGCGTTTTCAAGGCTGGTTGACTGAGAGCCTTCTTCCTCTCTTTACTTCAGAAGTAGTGGTTTGTCTAATTACTGTACTGTAGTTACAATTATACAGAAAAGGTCAGTCTAGTCATTGCCAATTAAAGTCGGAAAAAGCTGCATTTATAACCACTAAGAGCCATTATGTCAATTTAATGCTGTTCATCAGTGTGTAACCCTTCTTCTAGGATATATAAATCTCATTTTGATATTATGGTACACTCACCCTTTTAAAGGCCTTTGGTGCTGCAGAGAAGAGATTATTGCAAGTGACTTATATTAATCGCACTTACTGTGTCTCTTCATGGATTTTAGGACTTGGGTTTTGTAAAACTTGATCATCATAGTAAGTAGGAATGGGCCTTCCAGTCACTGGTTGATCCTTTTATTTCTGATTATTTGACAAAATAACCTGTCGTGATGCAGGTTTTCTAACGTTTTCCGGTGACTAACACGGATACAGTATTTAACTGAAATTCTCATTGCCGTCATGTTTCATTTTAGATACAGGGAAAACCTAGAAACTGTTACTGTCCTGATGAGAAGATAATCCTGGGACCTAAGCTGATTTATTGTTGCTATTTTCTTTTCTTTGCTAGTTTCACTTTTATATCTGTGTAGCATTTAAGGATTTTCAACATCATGAATTTAGTATGTTAGGAAAACATGATTGAAAATGAAATATTTGTGTTAATTTTACCCCCTTATGAAAAGTTGGAACCCTTCTCAGTATATCTTTATATCCTGGGCAGGGTGTTTCACAAATCACCAGGCTTTTGCAGATCTGAAATGTTATCTTAGGTAATCCTTTTGCCTTATTAGTTTTTTTTTTTTTTTTTTTGAATAAAATTGCATAGTGTTTTGAATCAAGAAGAAGGGGGAAGTGGGAAATTTGAGTTTGTCTGGCCTTGACTTGTGAAAGCCCTGAGAACATACCTACAACTTAATACTCCAGAGTACACTTCTCTGTTTAGAGCAATTGTCTGTGATGTTAGCCGAGGACGTTCTTATCCTTATTCTTTGAGACTTTGTAAATCTGAAAGATGGGATCATTAATTGAAATACCACCATTTACTTGCTAGGGACCTCCCTGCTATCTTGATTCCTTTTTCCCTGTTCCATTAAGGTTCAAGGTTTACCTTGAGGCCTATGAAACTCCCCTTAGCTGTCTTTGCCTCTTTCAGTATTCTGCACCCAAGAGAAAATGTAAAACTGAGTAGACTTATCATGGCTCTCTTTTCTTGCTTTAGCTCTTAGAAGCTATTGTCTTGAATTCCTGAATCTGAATATGTCATAGTTGATTGCATTACTCTCCCCATCAAGTCTGCCTTGCTCTATGTCAAACCAGGGCTGAGACATTTCACTTTTCTTCAAAATAACTTTTTTACTGACCCTCCAGAAATCACATTTTGGATGGAATTGATTTTATGGTCCTTGGTCTGGACGTCCGCTTGGATAGCCCCTGGCTCCTGTGCACACACACACTGTTAGAAGTTGGCTGTTATGCTGTATAGTCAAAGTTTTATTTGTGGAAATTTGATGTCTTTATTATAAAACATAGCACTTCCTATTTAAACCTCTCCTTTTTTGAGGATTACAGTGTTCTTATTATAGGTCCTATGTATTTCATATTAATTTAGTTTTATGTATTTAGTGATTTTCTTGCTATAGTGAATGATATCAATTTGATCTTTTCTAATTGGTTATTCTTGGTCAATAAGAGTATACATTTTTGTATACTTTAAATACACTTTTGTATATAAATTTTATAACTGACTATGTTTCTGATTATATAGTTTCTAGTGGTTTTATAGTTGATTCTCTTGGCTCATAAAGGTAGACAGTCACACTTTTTAAAAAGATTTTTGACTTTTATTTCCTTTTATTGTATTCTATTCATTCATATATTTGATCATAATTTTAAAAAATCCTCTTGTTCTTCCTGTAAACTTTCTCTAGCTACCCCACCCCCCCCTTTTTAAAAAAGCAGTTATATTAAGTGAAACAAAATGGTAACAAGTATTAATGGAAAATTACCTCTGGGTAATTAAGGTTGAAGGGTGATTTATAGAAATAATTGGTGCATCAATTTTATTTAACGCTGAACATTTAAAAGGCTAAACTGAATTTTACTTTTGTTTTTGAGTCCTATCAAGTATAAATTTATTGGCTTTCAGAGGCTTTTTTCTTTTATCTTTTCTTTTTCTTATGGAGCCATATTAAAGTTTGGCTCTTCTCAGTATCGTTATATAATTTATTTTGTCTGTAGTGTAGTGAAACTAATAAATGCATCTATGCCTTTTAGTTTTTTTTTTTTTTAAGAAAAATAAAAGTTGAATTCACTGGTTATTTGGGTATTCATTGACTACTCCTAAAACTCTATAGAACACAGTTAACATGATGTCTCAAATAAGGAAGTGTCATACTGGATTTTATTGCATTTTCTCTTAAAAAAGCTAACCTTCCTATAAGAGATACCTGGTCATATTTCCATGACTAGATCTATATAAAGCATACTTTATAGTAATGATTTAAAATTTTAGAATATTTGTTGATGGAATGTATTTTAATGATTCTAAATTGTACTGCAAAATAAATTGAATGGAAAAATCTTTTGAAAAAAATCTTCCCCTCTTAACTTACTTATTCTTTTAAAAATTCCTTTAATTATCTCACATTTGTATGTTGTTCTTAGCTTACTCTTTTTTTCCCAGTTAGTTCAGTGCCATTTATAGGAGTGCATGAAGTGAAAAATCGAATACTACATGATGCATAATCAGATGGTGGATATTTGCATATGTAACAGCTAGATCTAATTCTTACATTTTGATATAAAATAAATTTATTGAAACTCTTGTTTTTTAATTTGAATAATATAGATCATTTTAAGAATGCCTAAAAATATAATTATATTACTTAATTGTTAGTTTAGTCATTTGTGTAACTAGTTATGCTGGTTCCCACTGTTTTAATTTTCTTTTTTAGGGGGGTGTTTGTCATGCTTAAAAGCTAACATGTGTTAGAATCAAATTATTATTTTTGGAACTTCAGATAAGAGTAGAAGTGCTGTTGTTCTTCTTTGTGTGTTTTGATATATTTTAAGAAAAACTCCCATTTTAGATAGATACATTAAATGATTGTTAATACCTGTTTTATGAACAGATGAAAATTTGCTGATACTGTTTTAATAATAACACATTTAAAATTCCTCCAAGTAAGGATAAACAAACTGTGTCAGTTGATTTAGAGTAATATGCTACCAGCAAGCTTTGATACTTTCTCTACTCCAGAAATTTTTAAATCCCCAAGTTGTTAAAATGCAATTATTCTTTTTTGTACTTTAGTATAGTATGTTTAGGATATACAAGTAGGACTTTGTAACCAGAATGACATTAATGTACATTTCTCCAGAAGTTTTTGATATCAAGTATATAAATTTTGTTCCTAGATTGAATATATTACACTATAATATATGAAATGAATTTTGTCCTGTTGCTTAATTGTTTGAACTCAAACATGCATGTATATGTTTGAGCACCTACTGTGTTCTGATTGGTATTGGGCACAAAAAGGTAAATAAATAATATGGTCTCTTAAGTTGCTCATCAGCATCAATAAGAAGAAAGACAGATTAATAGATGAATAACTATAGTATAGTATGATGCTTACTGTAAATCAAGAGAAATAAAAATCAATCCCTTAGTAGGGTCAAGGCAAATATTCACCCCAAATTTTAGTAGTTTATAATAGATAAGACTGTATGTGGTTAATGAGAACCATGCATAAGCTGCTTCTAGTTCTCAGACAGTATAGAATCTGCCTGCAGTGCAGGAGACCTCGGTTCCATCCCTGGGTTGGAAAGATCCCCCTGGAGAAGGGAACGGCAACCCACTCTGGTATTCTTGTGTGGAGAAGCCCATGGATAGAGGAGCCTGGCAGGCTACGGTCCATGGGGTTGCAAAGAGTTGGACATGACTGAGCAATTTTCGCTTTCATAGAATTAAAATTAAATTTTGATTGGCGTCCCCTTTTTTGGCAAAAGGTACCTTCTTGATTTGTAATTCTCTGGTTGTCCAGACTGTCTCTCAGAATTCTGCGATTTTGATATGCTGTAAGTTCAATTGAAAACACCATGCAGAGGGATGTCCCTGGTGGCCCAGTGCCTGAGACTCCATGCTCCCAGTGTAGGAGGCCTGGGTTCAATTCCTGGTCAGGGAGCTAGATCCCTCCCACATGCTGCAGCCAAACGACCCTGCATGTCCCAACTAAGTCCAGCACAACCAAATAAGGAAATAAATAAACAAACAAACAAACGGCTGTAGTGTATGACTAAGTGAAAGTGAAGTTGCTCAGTCGTTTCCGACTCGTTGCAACCCCTTGGACTGTAGCCCACCAGGCTCCTCCGTCCATGGGATTTTCCAGGCAAGAATACTGGAGTGGTTTGCCATTTCCTTCTCCAGGAGATCTTCCCAACCCAGGGATTGAACCCAGGTCTCCCGCATTGTAGGCAGACTCTTTAACATTTGAGCCAGAAGTTTTGAAAGAATGAATTCTTAAATCCAGTGAGCCACATTAGAGCTACAGAAAAATGTTTAAAATGTGTCCCTGTGTACACTTATCAAAATATCCTTTCATATTTTGTATGACATGGAAAAAGTTGATACAAATTTTATAAAAAGTATGACTGTAAAGTATATTGCCTAGTCTGTTGGATACTCTGCTCAACCCTTATAACCCTTCTTGATGGTGAACAGCCTCATGGACTGGGAACTGATTGGAAATGACAGTTCCTGTTGCACAGCTAATACAGGGTCATAAAACAAGCAACAATGACTACCTTTGTGTAAAAATTTTATTTTTTGTTCGTTGTGGATTTTTGCAATAATTTTTTTTTTTACATATTGCACCAAATGCTTAATGATCTTGATCATTAAGTATTTTTGGTACCCCTTTACATTTTGTGCTTCTAGTTTAATCTTTGGAGGGAATACAGTAGTTATTTTATTTTAGTATCTGCTTTTTAAAAAATATCAGTCACCTATGTATTCGGGTTCATAGAGGATTGTGAGTATAAAATCTTTAGAACTCATCGAGTCTAATCTCTTTTTTCATGGATGAAGAACCTGATCATAGTGGCCAAGTTGAGACTAGATTTCCTTATTCACTGTGGTTTCTGTCGGCCATTTAGGCTTTACTGTGGAACAATGCATCATTTAAGTCAGTTTGTTTTAACCTTTGATACTAAAGTTCCTGAGGAGAAAGACTGTCATCGGAGCATACTGTATTGTGTTCATTACTGAAGGCGTTAATGCATGTTGCTCATCCCTAGACCACTCACTTTAAAAGTCTGCCAGGTTTTCACAGAGGAAAAAGTGAAAGTGGAAACATAAATGTCCTTATTTAAATTCCTTTTCCATTTTGCATAACAGAAAGATCAATTCTGATTTTTATGGGTGACATTTGAGCCTAGGTCACAGTTACTTTTTCAAAAAGTTCTCCTATTATAATTATCTGTCTTGGGAAAGTTTCTTTTAGGTGTCTTCAGATGGCTCTGCTCTTCCTAGGATTGCCCTCTTGACTTCTGATTTGGGAATTAAGATTTTGATAGAAACCTTATCTCACCTTCCTATGTAGCTTGCTTCATTAGACCTGATAAAGTAAGGTCCACAGCAAATACAGAACACTGGTGATAGGACAGGCAACCCAGTACAGATCTTTTAGGAGACAAGCTAAGAGTTTGATTGACAGATTGTCCTGTAATTTTGTGAAGCAAAGAAGATTTTCCTTATTAACCAATGAGACAACTGGGCTTGATTGGCTAAATTTAGTCCTACTTTTATTTTGATGACTTTTTTTTCTTTTTATAGAAAGTAAGGCAGTTTTTGTCCAGTATGAGCAAGGAGGTGACTACTATGCAAAATACTGTATTTGAACCTCTTATTCAAAGAAAATTCAAAAGGTTTAGAAAGAGGGAAAAAGGGACTCTTTACACTGAGAACATAAGCAAATTTATGTTAAAACTATTTTTGTTATTGTTTCTTATTTAGTTGCTAAGTCATGTCCGACTCTTTCGCAGCCCCATGGACTGTAACCCACCGTCTTCCTCTGTCCATGGGATTTCCCAGGGGAGAGTACTGGAGTGGAGTATGTTACTGTTTCCTTCTCCAGGGGATCTTCCCAGCCCAGGGATCAAACCCGTTTCTCCTGCATTGCAAGCAGATTCTTTCCATTGACCCACCACTAAAGCCCAGTTAAAACTATAGGCTTCATGAAAAAGCCTTTTGGTATGTTCTTTAGATAAGCTTTCTGAGGAGAGTTTGGTTAATACAGCAATCATAGGGAGTGATGAACCACATAAAAACCAAGGTTGTCATATTCACCAGTGATGCTAAAATTACTGTGTGAAAAGTTGTAGGGGAAAAACTAATTTTATACCATCAAAGATTATTAATTGTGAAGAGCAAAAGGTACCTTTACAATATTGAAATCCAACAGACATTATCTTAATCAAGTGATTAATCGGAACCACCAGTAGTGGGGAAAATAGAGATTATGTGCCTTCAGATGTGATCCTGTGGAAATTATAGAATCTCCTGTAGTATTCTTTACAAAAATCCTTAATCTGAAATTAACCGCAAAACAGCAATTAGACACATCAAGTTACAGGACATCCTGTAAGACAGTTTGTATGGATCCTTTCTTAAAAAGTGTCCGTGTGACAGAGCCATAAGGAACAGGTAGAGGATGCACGATACTGGATGCTTGGGGCTGGTGCACTGGGATGACCCAGAGGGAGGGTATGGGGAGGAGGAGGGAGGAGGGTTCAGGATGGGGAACACAGGTATACCTGTGGCGGATTCATTTCGATATTTGGCAAAACTAATACAATATTGTAAAGTTTAAAAATAAAATTAAAAAAAAATAAAATGACTATGAATAAAAAAAAAAATGCAAAGCATGATTCACTGAATCCTGAATTGAGAAAAACATCTGTTAAGAACATGATTGGGACTAGTGGAGATAGTGTGTATAAGAAAAAAATGCTCGTATCAAAGTTAAGTTTCTTGGGTGTGATAATGATATATAATTTAATAGGAGAATGTCCCAGTTCTTTGATGTATTTATAGATAAAATGTTATGAGGTTTGCAACTTAATTTTTAAAAGATTCTACAAAGAAAAAACTGTAATGAGAGAGCAATACAACAAATGTAGTTAAAAAGTTAATAAGTGATAAATCTAGGTGAGGGGATTTATGGGTATACATTCTACTCTTTTTTTCAGCGTGTTTGAAATTTTTCAAAATTACAAGTTAAAAACAAACATCAGATCCCTAACTATATACAAGGTTGAAAGTTAAGGGGATAGGATTAGGGGGAATCGGCCAAGAGTTTACTGCCAGCATTTTTCTCTCTTTTATGCATTGGAAAAAAACGATCAAGGTGAAAAAGACTTACTTTTTTAAGCACAAGCCATATGGTACATAAGAAAACAGAGAACCTGTGATATCTTAAAGTTAGGGTTGTTATTTTCTATTCATAATAAATTAATGGAAAATTAACTTGGATTTGAAATGAGATGGGATGAGTGTGACTTCCTGGAAGTCGGAAGAGTGTGGGCTGTGATGCCAGGGTCCCTGTATGGAATGGGCGGCAGCCACTGTCATGCACTGCCCCATGAGCCCCCGATTGCAGTTGCCAGCCTTGCCATGCGTCGTGGGCAGTCAGTGAAACTAGGACTAGAGCCCGCTCTTTAGTGCTTTATGCGTGCGTAGTGCACTTCAAAGTGGAATCTGAGGAGGCTTAAATGTAAGATCTGCTTGAATTTAAGCAATCCAAATGGGTGAAAACCAGGGTAATGAGGAAGCGAGTGCCAGTCAGAAACTGTCTTCAGCTAAGTCATTTTTCAAATGACAGTATCTCTTAATGTTTGCATATAATGATACATATTATTCCGTTGTTTTACTGTTTTTGGCTATTTCATACAAGTCTCCTCCTTTTCCATTAAAGCCTGTGATGTGTACATTGTTACGTGACTTACTCCAAAGCACTGATGGGTTCAGTGTGGTGGTGACACAGTTGGTTCTGAGCATGGACCATCTAACTCGGCAGTTCTTTATTTCAGTATGCCTCCTGCACACCCACTCAGAGATAGGAAAGAATCTGCCTGCAATGCGGGAGCCCTGGGTTCGATCCCTGGGTTGGGAAGATCCCCTGGAGGAGGGCATGGCAACCCACTGCCGTATTCCTGCCTGGAGATTCTCCATGGACGGAGGAGCCTGTGCACTGCTGTGCACCAGGGGGTGCACCAGGGGGTCTCAAAGAGTCGGACACGACCGAGCGACTAAGAACAGCACATATATAATAATAGTGATGGTCCTGTTGTGGCCCATTTTCATATTCTGTGTTTTCTTCAGAATCTGTAGCACCATCTGCTGCTTGGTGGTAGTTATCAAAATTATATATAGTAATGCAGAGGATTAAGTAATTTACCTGTTTGCCCATTGAAACCCCTCCCTGAGATCTGTCACCTTTGCATGAGGCTCTTCAGTTTTTCAGAGTCCTCTCAGCACGTTCTTAGTCTTGCACATTTTATCATAGGTTTATCGCCTATATATGCAATCCTATATGAATAACTTAGATCAGTCTGTATTTATTTCTTTATATAGATGAAATCATACTGTATAAATTCCCCTATGATTTGATTCTTTCACTCAAAATTATTTTTTCAACTCCATCCATTTTGGATGGAGATGGAGTTTACTGTTCAGGATTTGACTGAATGAGCCTAACAAAATTTATCTATTTAATTTTGTAGTATATTTGGATTGTTTCCAGTTTGGGGCTATTACCATGCTGCTGCAATGCTGCTCAAATAAATGAATATTCTTACACATGTCTCCTAAGCACATGTGCAAAAGTTTCTTGAGAGTATATCCCTGGGAGTGAGACAGGTGAATTGTATGTAGGATTGTGCATGTTCCACTTCCCAGTGGAATAGCAAACTGTTTTCAAAAGTCTTCAAATAAATTTACACTCAAAAGAGAAGTGAATCAGAGTTCTTTTGTTCCATATTCTCACAAACGCCTGTGAGAGCAGCTTCTTAATTATTGCTCACTCAGATGGTAAAAAATATGCCTGCAGTGCAGGAGACCCAGGTTTGATCCCTGGGTAGGGAAGATCCCTTGGAAAAGGGCATGGCTATCCACTCCAGTAGTCTTGCCTGTAAAATTCCCTGGACAGAGAAGTGTGGTGGGCTACAGTCCATGGGGTCGCAAAGAGTCAGACACAGTTGAGAGATCACTAGTGAGATTTAAAAAGAAATATCATTGTAGTTTTAATTTGCATTTTCTGGATTAGGTAGCATGGTTTTCCATTTATTTAGGCCTTTTAAGGTCTTACAGTAAGATTTTATAATTTTCTTCCTCAAGAACTAGTACATATTTTATCTGTCTTAGATATGATATTGCTATTGTAAACTTTTTTAAAAATTTCCTGAGACTTGCTAGTATATAGAAATAAAATGAACTGTTAATGTTGATTTTTGTATCCAACAACTTTGTTATCTTCTCTTATTAATTTGTAAATTCTTTGGGGTTTTCTACATAGACAGTCACAACATTTGTCATTGATGACACTTTTTTTCTTATCTATTGCTGCTTAACTATTTGCTTTAGGCTCTGTTGCTAGGTTCTTGCAAGTTTAGAATTTCTATATTTTTCTGTTGAGAATGTTTTATTACTCTTTCATGACCCTCTTTATCTCTGTTAATATTTTTGATTTCAGGTATTTTTTTGTCTGAATATATATCAGACATTGACTTTCTTTTACTGTAAATAGTCTAATTGTAGCTGCAGCGCGTCAGTCAGTCAGTTCAGTCACTCAGTGGTGTCCAGCTCTCTGTGACCCCATGAACCACAGCACGCCAGGCCTCCCTGTCCATCACCACCTCCCGGAGTGTACTCAAACTCATGTCCTTTGAATCAGTGTTGTCATCCAGCCATCTCATATTCTGTCATTCCCTTCTCCTCCCGCCTTCAATCTTTCCCAGCATCAGAGTCTTTTCACGTGAGTCAGTTCTTCGCATCAGGTGGTCAAAGTATTGGAATTTCAGCTTCAGCATCAGTCCTTCCAGTGAATATTCAGAATTGATTTCCTTTAGGGTTGACTGGTTTGATCTCCCTGCAGTCCAAGGGACTCTCAAGAATCTTCTCCAACACCACAGTTCAAAAGTATCAATTCTTCGGCGCTCAGCTGTCTTTATAGTCTAACTGTCACATTCATACGTGACTACTGGACATGTATGCATGTCCATACATGACTGCTACATGACATCTGTGTGATTTCTAATATGCTGGATTTTTAGACCAAGTTATTATATTTTTTATCTATTTCAATCTCCTAACCTTTCTCCCCGTATTCATTTTCACCTTCTTTTGAATTCACGGATTTATTTTTCTTTTTTATCTCTTCAGAACTTGTATGCTCTGTTTGTTGTTTCAGCGGTTACTCTCTCTATTTTAAGACAAATACTCAACAAATATTAAAGTTAAGGAATACGTACTCTCTGGTCAAACTTACCGTTCCCTTTTCACATCGGAATTATTGTGTTATACAATTGATGTTTACTTAGATTTACCCATATGTTTACCAGTACTTTTTCTTACATTTCATTTTACGTTTCTCTCTTCCGTCTGGGATAATTTTTCTTCCTCTTCCAAGGTACCTAGAATTTTCTTTAATGAGAGGTTCTTCCAGGTTTTTTTTTTTTTGAATATGTCTTTATTTTGTCTTTGTTCTTTTGAAAGATACTTTGGCCGAGTATGAAATTCAGTGAAGATGTATTTTACCATCTTTTGGCATCCTTTGTGGTTGTTAGGAAGTGATTTTACGTCTAATTACTGTTCCTTTGTGGATAGCAGTCTTTACTTTCTGCTAGATTTTCACATCTCTTCGTTTTCTTTAGTATTGTGTGGTTTCATGATGATTTATCAAGCTGTGGATTTCTTTTTAATGTTATGCTTATAATTATTAGACTTTTTAGATCTGAAGATTGGGGCTTTCATTAGTTCAAAAATGTTTTCCATTTTCTGATTGAAAAATTCCCCTCTCTGATCTGCTGTGTAGAATTCTGCTTATGTTTAATGTTGTTTCCTTTGCTGTATCTCTTACTCAGTATTGCCTAACCTCTCTTCATATTTTGCTTCTCTTTATCTGTCTGTGCTAGATAATCTGTCTATGCTGAATAATTTCCTCATATCTATCTGGAATTTCTTGGTCTCAATATCAATTTTCTTTAAATTGTAAAGAATATAGTTAAGACAAGTGCGAAATTATTAGTGTAAAAATTTGGGCTTTCTGGTGGCTCAGTGGTAAAGAATCCATCTGCAATGCAAGAAATGTGGGTTCAGTCCCTGGGTGGGTAAGATCCCCTGGAGGAGGGCCTGGCAACCCACTCCAGTGTTCTTGCCTGGAGAATCCCATGGACAGAGGCGCCTGGAGGGATGTGGCCCATGGGTCGGACAAAGAGTCGGACATGAAAAACTGTAGCGACTGAGCACCCATGCAACTGTAAGAATTTGAGGCATGAAAGTGAATTAATTTGCTGTTCTCTCAGAGGCTTGCTCCAATAGAATATTTACACAGTCTTATAGAAAAATGAACACTGTTATTTCTTACATAAATAATCATGTGAAGTGATATTTATATTTTTGTATCTAAAATATTTCCCAATTTCACAAATATGTGTTATTTCACTTTTTATCAAGTGCTTTTCTTTTCTAAGGTATGTTTTAATAATTTTAGGTAGTATCAAGGCTCACTACAAGGTTTTATGTGTATTTTTTACCTTTGATTTATCTGTTATTTGTGTCAAATTACTTTATTTGTGAGTTTAAAAGAAACCTCTTACTTTGAAAAGTGTTCCTCCAGTTGGAGGTAAACTTGGCTGTATGTCAAATAATTTCTGAGTAGTAGTAGTCATTTAAATTAAAAATATCACAATTAATATATCCATTGATTTGCTATCATTGCATCAGTGAAACCGTTACAAAATTGAAAGCATGTTTATTTGCATTTGAGTTGCTGGATAATTTAATATTTCCTTTTAAATTTCAAGAAAGTACATAATGAACAAAACAGAAAGGTACTTGAAAGAAAAATAAAGACTGGGATCATAGATTTTAAGGAAAATTATTTTAGAAAGAAAAAAAAAACTTTAATAGCACCATGATTGCAGATTGATAAAATTGGTTAAAGCATGTGTACACTATGAAAAAAATAGAAATAAGCCTTTAAAAGATGTAAATAGTTTGATAATGCCAAAAAGGAATATCAGTAAGGAAGATAGCTCCAGGAAGCATAAATGGAAAAATATAATTTGATAAATTATGAATGTTTGCAGTTTACTTTCATAAAGTAAGAATATGTGGGTTTTTTTTTCCTTTTTTTGTGAAGAGTGGTTATCAAAATTATATTTTTGTCAGTTTTCTCTAAAAACAGTACTTCAGTTGATAGAGAGGAGAGAGGGTGTAGAAGGCGAGAAAGAGGAATGCTGTTGCTTTGTTGTTGCTGCTCAGTCTCTCAGTCGTGTCTGACTCTTGGCAGCCCCATGGACTGCAGCACGCCAGGGCTCCCTGTCTACTGTTTCCCAGAGTTTGCTCAAACTCATGTCCACTGAGTTGGTGATGCCATCCCACCATCTCATCCTCTTTTGTCCCCTTCTCCTCCCACCTTCAATCTTTCCCAGCATCAGGGTCTTTCTAATGAGTCAGTTCTTTGTATCAGGTGGCCAAAGTATTGGAACTTCAGCCTCAGTCTCAGTCCTTCCAATGAATATTCAGGATTGATCTCCTTTAGGATGGACTGTTTTGATCTCCTTCCAGTCCAAGGGATCCTCAAGAGTCTTCTCCAACACCACAGTTCCAAAGCATCAGTTCTTCAGCACTCAGCCTTCTTTATGGTACAGGTCTCACATCCTTGCATGACTACTGGAAAAACCTTAGCTTTGACTATATGGACCTTTGTTGGCAAAGCAATGTCTCTACTTTTTAATACACCATCTAGGTTTGTCATAGGTTTTCTTCCAAGTTCTTAAAACTTCAATTTTAAGGTTGTTGCCTTAGCATATATTTTTTCTACTCCTATTTCATGCTTCATCTTATTGTGGGGAAATGCTAGTTGGAGGTAGGAGGAATGACTGATTCTTCAGTAGTTTTCTAGATATTTGATTGATGTTGTGAACCATTTAACTTCAACCTTTATGCCTTTTGAAGCTTAAAAACCATGTTATTACAACTCAAAAGCCTGGGTTTATGAAACTTAAAGAAGGGTTTGATTTTGGTTTTCCTGAGATTTCCTTGTCTAAGGCAGCGAGGTGCATTGTCCTAGCCACTTGGACTGGAGGATGAGGCATGGCCTACCAGGAGCTGTGCTGGAAGAGGGAACTCCTGTTACTAAGTCCTACTACAATGATAAAGAAACAGAAAGTAACTCCAGAGTTATCTTCAGTTCAGTTGCTCAGTTGTGCTCGACTCTTTGTGACCCTGTGGACTTCAGCACACCAGGCTTCCCTGTCTATCACCAACTCCAGGAGCTTGCTGAAACTCATGTCATTCAAGTTGGTGATGCCATCTAACCATTTCATCCTCTGTCGTCCCCTTCTCCTCCTGCCTTCAATCTTTCCCAGCGTCAGGGTATTTTCTAAGGAGTTAGTTCTTTGCATCAGGCGGCCAAATTATTGGAGTTTCAGCTTCAGCATCAGTCCTTCCAATGAATATTCAGGACTGATTTCCTTTGGGATGGACTGTTTTGATCTCCTTGTAGTCCAAGGGACTGTCAAGAGTGTTCTCCAACACCACAGTTCAAAAGCATCAATTCTTTTGTGCTCAGCTTTCTTTATAGTTCAACTCTTGCATCCATACATGACTACTAGAAAAAAGTTATCTTAAAGGGTGTAAATTAAAATAATCCTCATTTAAATGGAATTTGTAAATCCCTCTTTTTGTGCCAAAGAGGTGACAGTTTAATTCAGATTCTAAGATTCTGGTTGCTTTGGTGATAAGAGGCTTAATAGCTTATTCTTACTACTGCTATCTTTGTGCATTTCTCTCTCAATGTTGATAGTAATTGTCTTCAAATTGTAAGAAAAAATTTTAAGGCAACAAATATACAGTGTTATATTCTATAAGAGTTTTTTCTTTGTCCTTTAAAAATGCTCTTTTGAAACTAACAGACACCGGAAGTTCTTCATTAAATAACTCTTTAAAACTGACTTCTCTGTTTTTTAAAGTAATTCTTTTTATTTGATTGTCACTTGACATATGCTAAGTCGCTTCAGTTGTGTCCGACTCTGTGCGATCCCGTAGACGGCAGCCCACCAGGCTCCCCCGTCCCTGGGATTCTCCAAGCAAGAACACTGGAGTGGGTTGCCATTTCCTTCTCCAATGCATGGAAGTGAAAAGTGAAAGTGAAGTCGCTCAGTCGTGTCCGACTCCTAGCGACCCCATGGACTGCAGCCCACCAGGTTCCTTCATCCATGGGATTTTCCAGCCAAGAGTACTGGAGTGGGGTGCCATTGCCTAACCTCTTTCATATCCTTGACTTCCTCACAGTAATAAACATTGTAAGATACTTCTTAACTTTTGTGTTAGTAAATGAAGTAAGTGGGAGAATGAAGGAAACTGATGAGCTTAATGGAGTGGTTGTTCAGTCGCTCAGTTGTGTCCAACTCTTGTGTCTTCGTGAATTGCCCCACGCCAGGCTCCCCTGTCCTTTACCATCTCTCTGAGTTTTCTCAGACTCACGTCCATCGAGTCAGTGACGCCATCCAGCCATCTCATCCTCTGTTGCCGCCTTCTCCTCTTGCTCTCAATCTTTCCCAGCATCAGGGTCTTTTCCAATGAATTGGCTGTGTGGGTGGCCAAAATATTGGAGCGTCATTTTCAACATCATCCAGTAGGTATTTATTTAGGGAAAATTTTAAGTAAGCTGGTTTGGTGAGGAGTTAAAATGAAACTTGTTTTGACCTGCCTGAAGTTGGCTTATGTGGAATTTAAAAGTTCTGTCTCCCTCTGACAGTTCTGACACAGGGGATCTGAGATGCCAGTGTCCTTACAAAAATAGAAGTCTGTCTGTTGCCCGGTGATTCCCTACTCATTTGCTTTTATTGAGTTGATTGTTTTGTTCTTGATGTATTTATTGTACAAATACATCTTAATACACAATAACAGGGCTTTCCTGGTGGCTCGGCTGGTATAGAATCTACCTGCAGTGTGGGAGACCTGCTTTTGATCCTGGGTCAGGAAGATCCCCTGGAGAAGGGATAGGCTACTCACTCCAGTATTCTTGTGCCTCCCTTGTGGCTCAGCTGGTAAAGAATCTGCCTTCAATGTGGGAGACCTGGGTTCGATCCCTGGCTTGGGAAGATCCCCTGGAGAAGGGAAAGGCTGCCCACTACAGTGTTTGACCTGGAGAATTCCATGGTCACAAAGAGTCAGACACGACTGAGTGACCTTCATGTCACACAATAACAGTATTAGAAAATGAATTGTCAAGTAAACTTCATGCATATTTTAAAATCATAAATCATGTTTCTCAGTTTATCTTTGTTTGGCAAGTGCTATAAATTAGAACTGATCAACGTATAGAAATAATTGGGTCAGTTTTTCTCTTAAAAAAATCTTTCATGAAACTGATAATTTAACGCATTGTTTGGTTTATTTAATACCATTAATTTCTTGGTTCTGGTGGGTTTAGAGTAAGAGTGCATATTTCTAAAACAATGCGTTTAAAATGTTACTGTGGTTTTCTCTCACATTTGCATTTTTAAATATGGAAACTACTTAAAATTATTGTCTGAGAGTTTAACTAAATTACTTAAATATTAGCATGTTTATTTTCAATATATATGGAGATTCAGAACCATGAATTCCATTTTACCAGTTTTTCCAGGTAAAACAGGCCAACTGAAAGATTTTTGTCAGTTTCATTCCTATTATGATTTAATTTAGTTTGAGAATTTCAGTAGATTATATATGTTTAAAAAGTTTCTGATAAGAAAAAGTATGCAAAATCTATTAGACATACTGTATGAGCAATGTTTATGAAATAGTTTAAAATATATTGGCAGTAGAGAATTGCTGGGTACAGTTTTTGCCTACAGCAATTGACTATCAAATGATTAGAAATGTTGGAATGCTTGGTACATCTTTAAAAGAGAAATCTGCAAAAGTCCATATCTATCCTTGGCAAGTGGCTAAATTCATGTCTTATTGCATTTTAATATAATTTTATTCTTATATCAGATTTTAAAATAGTTTTAGCTGTGGGAAATTGCTTTCTCCATTTAACAAATGATTAAATAAGGGCCTTTTTATGTTAGAAATAATTCTAATATATATATGTGTGTATATATATATATGTGTGTATAATTCTAATATATATATATATGCATGAGAGAACATAAATTTGAGCCAAAATGATTTCACATTTATTATATCATTTTGAGTTCATATAGGTTTAGCTTATTAAACACCTTTAAAGAATCACATGCATTAACTTTTGAGGGCATTAGAGTATAATCAGGTATACTAGATTACATTAATCTAATGAGGTAGAGTTTCCTCCTTTGTTTGAGAAATGGTTCAAATTAAAAAAAACTTTATTTTTTGATGCCTTTTAATTTCATCTAAGTGTGTCAGTTATATCAAAGTATTATAGAACCTGAAAGGTTTCCAGGGCTCTCACACATCCTTGGTTCTGCTCATCTTAGAGACTGTCATTGCTAATATATTTTCTGAAAGCAACAGATGAAGAGATGTTATAACATCTGTCTATAATTTTTCAGTCTTAAGTTTTTGTCCACTAGCTTAAGTTTTTTACGAAAAATCAAGGTCTCTTTACCAGCTTCCTGGAACAGAAGTTAAAGATTTTAAGAATGTGAGCTGTACTTTTCCTGCCAAAATGGAGTTTTCTCCCACATTCACATGGAGGTAAATTTCAGAAGCACCCACAGGTGGGTGTGTCCATCTGAGAAAGGAGTCTTACTTTTTTTGTTTTCATAAAAAATGAAAGGGCACAGGTATGACACACAGTTCACTGCAGTTAAGAAGCCCAGTGGAGGTTTATTGGATGTGACCTTGTTAGAGCTGTCTGGGCTTCAAAATATAATCAGATCTTCACATATATAAACAAGGATAGAGGTATTTTAGATGCAGATGTTGGTAGAAGCAGAGGCTGGAGAGAGCATGATGTAGTCAGAAAGCTGAGTGTTTCATTGTGAGTAAATGTCTGTTGTAAGCAGTCTACGCATGAAGCAATGCCTGCTGCGGCACTTCAGATTCTTTATAAGATGCTGCAGCAGTGAATGAATACATGAATAGCGTGTTCGCTTCCCTAGTGGCTCAGACCGTAAAGACTGCCTGAAATGTAGGAGACCTGGGTTCAATTCCTGGGTCGGGAAGATCCCTTGGAGAAGGCATGGCAACCCACTCCAGTATTCTTGCCTGGGAAGTCCCATGGACAGACTGAGGAGCCTCACAGGCTACAGTCCATGGAGTCGCAAAGAATCAGACACGACTGAGCAACTAACACTTTATCATACATACTTTTTCAATTATATGTGAATCCTGTTCTTCTGGTAAAACACATTAGTAATCTATGTTCATTTTATTTTATTGAAGAATGTTTTTAATAGTTTAAGAATTCTACATGTATCTGTAATGTGATACATTTCTTCCTTAAGCATTGAAATCCGTCATGTAAGGACTTTTTACAGTTTAAAAAACTCCTGTCCAATTGCTCATCAACATTTTCTTCCTTATTGTGTTCTTTGTTTCCAGCTAGTTTCTAGATGCAGTGATTAGTATTATTTATTAATATTACTTATGTCAGCTTCAGGGAAAAATCCGTTAACAAACATATATTTATAAACAGACAGCATTTTTGGACAGAGGTACTCTTATTAATGCCAGCGTGCTGTTGCTTTGAGTTGATTTAAGGAAAGTATGGAAATTCAAGCCCAACTGATTCACCGTTTACTGTTATCATTTTGGGTCTGTGCAGATTTAGCTCATTAAACACCTTTTAAGAATCTCCTTTTGCTGGAAGGAGTGGGAAAAAATTTCCAAAATAGTCTTTGAAAAATTACTGTTTGCAAAAAAGATTACAGGGGAAGCAAAACATTGAATTCAAAATAATTATAATTAGAGTGTAGCTTCCTATAGTTTCTAAAGTGCCAGTGGAAAAGTGATAAGAATAGAGGGAGAGAGCATTTTAAGTGTAGACAAATTAATGCCAACCAAAGCAAGCGAGAATGTTTGTGTTTTTGTATTTGTACATGCTTGGCTCGTCTTTTTACTTATCCTGCTAGCGCTTGAAACATAGGCTTTTATGTGTCACGAGATTTGAAAGTAAATGTAACTGTTCCTTCTCTGAAGTAGCTGCCATTCTCATAGGATGAAACAAACTTTAAAACACATAATTAGTGTGAGATAAATGGAAAATAGAAAGCTGTGTTAAAGGTGGCAGGTGAATCCACTCAGCCTGGGATGAATGGTAAGGTCAGAAATGTTTCGTGGCGGTGTGAGGCCTACACACGGACTTTTTTTCATCCAGGCATAATGACGTGCAGGATGAGGGGAATTTTCCCATACAGCCCCTGGAGGAGTGTAGTACCTATGTGTACAGGCCAGGACGTGTAAACCGAGAAATAGTCCGATACTGCTGGGAGGTCTGATTTGAGGGTGATTGTGGCGGAGGTAGGACGGTTGAAGCAGGTCATGTGGTGGCTCGGATGCTGTCTCAAGGTGTTTGGAAATTCCCTCAGGGGTTTCTCATTGCTTTAGATTAATTAGAGGCCCAACCTGTGCAGTCTGCTTTTAGAAATAGATCTCATCTAGTTGTGTAGAAGGAGAAGACTGATTGGAAAGAGGAACAGACCAGTCCCCCCCTTTTCCCTGAGAAAATATTGATTGGCCTCTACAGTGGCTTGAGCGTGACCTGAGACTCTGGAGTGACAAAGCTAAGGAAACCTGGCGGGCTCTGTTCACAGAATAACTGACAAGCAGACGTTCAACAAATCAGAAGGTGGTGTGGGCAGAACTATAGTCATAGTGGTCATTATGACAAAAGGAAAAGGAATGTGAGCAAATGCCAGGGCTGTGTGTGTTCAGGGGAGTGGGTGGGGGAGACGTCCCGAGGATTAACTCACAAGGGATCTGTCACCAGGAAGCTGAGTGGAACCTGGTCGAGTGCTTTAGCATTCTGCCAGATAAAAAAGCTACTCTGAGGAGACCAAGGTAGAGCATAGGAGGTAGCACCACGTCTGGAGGAACAGAGATAGTTCATTGTTACGAGAGCATGAAATCTGGAAGAAGAGACAGGAGAGGTAGACAGGGCCCGCCCTGAAGAAAACTGACTTGAGAGGTGATGTCATCACATTTCCACATTAGGGCAAATAGGAAAAGTTCAAGGGCAGGGTTCAGGAACATCGGTGAAAGGGAGACAGTTTGTGTGGTCCAGGTAGGAGATGATGCCTAGACTGAAGGCAGGAATGGGGAGAAAGTATTATGGGAGATACGTTTACGGAACAGGAGATGTCATCAGTGAGTCTTGCCATCTGGTTTGACGTGGAAAAAGGGATGGCTCAGGCTTCTTGTGGATTTCATTGGACAGTGCCTTTCACTGGATAAGGTAAGTAATCTCGAGTTTTCTGGGATCCTTTGAGTTTATATATACTTTGCCATTGAATCTAGAGGGGAGAACTTGGGCGAGAAATCCAAGCCAGGTTTTGGAAGATGTCCGTACCATTTGGCAGCTGTTACAGCTGTGGGTGTGAATATGCTCTCCTAGGATTGCTGTGGTGTAAGGTCGCCTCAGCAAACACCATGGATAAAGCATGGGCAGAGAGTGATGAAACCCCAGAGAAAAGGAAAGGGAGGAGTCAGAAAAATAGGCCAAGTGGTTGTTACTTGAAGCCAAAGGCAGGGAAACTTTCTAGAAGGAGGTGTCAGGCGCCTTAGAGATGGTTGTGAAGTTGAGGGCTGAGGAGAGACCTGTGGATTTAGCATTTGTGAGGATCATGCTGGCTTTAGGGAAAGCTGTTTTACCAACGTGGTTGGGGGAAAACCCAGAGTACAGTAGACTGAGGAGTTTTGTCAAATTTTTTTTAAGGTGGGTGAGATTTGAACTTGTTGAGACTCTGAATCAAAGGAGATGAGAGACAGGTGAGTGGAGGAGGAAGTTCCCGGAGGGGGGTCTAAGAGGAATTCAGGGAACATGGTTAGGCACGCGGGAGGGTCAGGAGGAAGTAGCCATGAGAAGGGGAGAAATCCTCCAGCTCTGAGTAGAGGGGGGTGCTGATTAAACATTCTCAGGGTTTGTGGAGCTTGGCTTCATGGCCCCTAATTGTTCTTTGAAGCCTAACTAGTTCTGAGATGAAAGCCTGAGGCTGTGAGGGAGGGCCCTGGGGATGGAGCTAAACTTTGGAAAGCTGCTGGGGGAAGGGGTAGAAGGAGCTGACCAGCAGAATGCAGAATTGCTGAGTGGTTTCGCGAGCTTGGAAACCATAAATTTGTAGTGGCACCAGTCCACACGGTTGTACTTCTTCCAGTGGAACTCAGCAGTCCAGTGATGCAAACTCAAAAAATGTTGATTAAAAATGAATCTGGAGGTGCTGCGAACCTAGAATGGTATCAGACAGGTGTCAGATTCCATACATTCAAATTTGTAGATGACAGTATAGAGTCAGTCTTTTTATGAATTCTAGATTTAGCAAGTGTTATATCTCAGGTGCTAAATGGACATAATTTGTTTCTTATCTAGTGTTTTCTGCTTCGGAGTATCCTCAGTTACTTAAACACGAAACATTCACTCTACATGCTCCTCCCCTCACACTTTCTCCACCACACACACACACACACAAAGTATGATGTGATTTTAATTCTTCTAGTGCCTATTTTATGCCTGGAAGCATCTGTATTTCAGTCAGATCACTTGTTCCAGGTATTAAAGATTTCTAAATTGGTCATATAAGAATAGAAGCTTTTCCTTTGATGAATGATGTCCCTTGAAAAGAGAGAAATGCTCATTCCCAGTGAATTAGTAAATCTGAGGCACTTCTCACCTTAGAGTCTAGCTCATATGGGGTGCTCTCTATAAAATTTGCCCCGAAGGTCTTTTCCCGCTTTTAGCTAGACAACCTGAGTCCTTTTGCCTGCCAGTTCAAGCAGGCTTTTTCCCATGCCTTATCCAAAAGCACCTATCACAGAATTTCATGGCTTTCCCACACATTTTTGAGTTCTGTGAATGCAGAGAGTGATCTTTGTGTTTCCAGGGTCCTGGTACAAACAAGACAGTAAGCAGCAAATAAGTAATAAAGGCACGAATGAAATAATAAACGCATGCATGATTCATTATTTCCTCAGGGTAAAGGCTGTGAGTGAGAGAGACGAAGGCTTAAACTTTATTTGTGATGAGCTATAATTTCTCTCTTCCCCCTCACCTGATGCAGTTTACCTTTGCAATTCAAGAAGAGGTGTTTTACTTTCTGTTCGATGTCAAGCCCAGTTATTCTAAGCAATGAGATAGGCGGAAAGCATAAAATTGCATATGGTCCAAAAGCCCACACAAAATCTTTTACCAAAATTACTGCAAGACAAAAAAATTGGGAGTTTTGAAATTTTCTCTTTTACTCTGTGTGCTTAAGTTCTATGGATAATACATATTTAGAGTAAAGCCAATGAAAAATTTGCCAGACATGCCAGCAGCCAGAGACAGTGGGAAAGAAGTAAAGGTTTTCTATAAACGGCAGTAATCTTGGTGTTTGCAGTCTGGTTGCGGACATGTTCTCACTGTTGCTCATGAGACTCTTTCCCCCAGTTAGCTAGAGTCTTATTGTTGTTATTTTTTAAAAATAACTTTGGACAAGTTCCTTAACAATACATTATCTTGCCGACAGTCTTGTTGCCCTTTTGATTTTGGATCTTTAAGTTATCTTTGCATTATAAACACCCTAGTCCTGAGAACAAAAAAATAGGCACAAAGGTCCTAGAAAACTAAGAAAAAGTAACTTAAAAGTCAAGTAGTAAGCCGTGGTGAGTAGCTTCAGTAGCTGTGAGCTTTTATCTTAGAAGTGGTATGCCCAAACTGTCAATAGTTCTAGCCATATGCAGTGTGATTTCCTGGCAACTCATCCAGTTTTCACTGAACCTAAGTTAACTCAATATTCCTCTCCTGTCATTTGAAGTTTCACAGTATTCAACAGATACTTTTTGAAATAAACGTTTAAGTGGTCGTGTTAGACTATTTATTATCAGGGAGACAGGGGCACTAATAAGATACCTGTCCAGAAATTTTGATTATCAAACTGATTTCATGACTTTCACCGCAGATAGCTAGTTCACAAGTGTAGTGTGTTTTCTGAAGCGGATAACTGTTGGGCAGTAGTAAGCCCTGGGGTAATTAAAGACTCTCGTCGGTGTGTAGTTACATCTGGAGCAGCTTTATTCAGAGGCACGCCACTTTTCTCTCATGCATGATTGCCAGCAGGTGGTCATGCCCGTTTTGAAACACACAGAAGCCGTGGGTGGTGGTCCCGGTTTTATGAACGTGGGTGAGGAGATGAGGAGCCACGTGTCCCTGAATGGAGACAAAGAGCAGGGAGGAGGCTTTGCCATGTAACGCAGCATAGGGTGGTGGCTGGTCGCCACAGCCTCCTGCCGCAAGAGGCCACCTCGGGCTCCAGCATGTGATACACAGCCAGCCAGCCTCTGTAGACCGAGTGACATAAACTGCACTTACAAGAAGTTACACTGAGTAGCATCATCCTTCTTTAAATATGACATTTCAAGATTTTTCCATATTTCATGATTTAGCATTACGATTTTCATCATGAGAGAGATGTATTTTGTTCACAGAGAATTTCAGTTGGTGGCAACTTTTTATGATACAGAATTTCTGATGACTAGTTTTTAATTTTTATTATTTTTTATTTAAAAGAGTGGTCATGTTATCTGATCCACAAAATTAGTTTCTTAGAATTTAAAGTAAATGTGGCCTTTTCTTTCTTTATGTCTGTCTATCTATCTAATTTAAAGTTATAACTTTAAAATAGTAACTTAAAACCTGATTTCAAAATCCTGGATTCATTATATTTTCTTTTTGTGCTATACTAAGAAAAACTGAAGTGATCAAAATAACTTTTTTCAGACTAATTTAAAAAGCATGAGAAGTTTCAAACTCCCTCTGAGTTTGAACCACATTTCTAATAGCTACTCACAGAAACTTCTAGGATTACCAAGTCCTGTAAATTTTCACCAGTTGGGCTCTACTAACAGTGCAAATTTAGTATCATTATAAACATTTTTTCTGAGGGGTTAGTTTTATATATTAGTGTGTGTATGTGTGTATATACTTATATATTTGCTGTGAGCAAAGTGCTATTAAATACTACATTGTGTGTGTTTGTGTAGATTGGCTCTTGCAGTTCTTGCAGCTACTTCTTTGTAATCGTTCATTCCATATTGCTTGTCTGGGCAAGAAAAACTAGTTCTTATATCCACAACCCACTTTAGGACCAGAAATACCATTGTTTAAACTTGATTACAGCATACCAAGAAACATGTTACGGAAACTTGCTATCACTGCAGCTTAGTGGTTTTGGATCTGATACATGAATACTTTTGTTTTTTTTACATTTAGCAAGCTTAAAAGCCCATTTACCTTTTTGTGAGAATGAATGAAACTTAGAGGAAATGAGTGATTCAGGAAACATTGTGCTGTGCTAAGTAGCTTCAGTCGTGTCAGGCTCTTCACAACCCTATGGACTATAGCCTGCTAGGCTCCTCTGTCCATGGGATTCTCCAGGCAAGAAACGTTAGCCAGTAGTAATTTGAATTAATTCTAGAGTTGAGCTCATTAATAAAGGAGGGCCTTTCCATTTCCATATCTAAGAGGTTTAACTGAGCTTAACAATATGAACAGTATTTTTCTTTTACTGATACACAGCACACATACATACATTTAGAGATGTATACATATGTATACAGTGTATACATGTATACATTTAGAGATGAAAACAAAATGTTTTCTTCAGAAGTAGTCTTACTTTTTTCTCCCTTGTTTGGAAATAGCAGCTGTCGTTGCTCACTGATGATTGAAATACCCCCTATCTTTGTTGTGCCTATGAAGTACTAACTGTGTTGGAGGCGCTGACAGCTGGATGGTTCGAGAGAAGAGGTGAATATTTTAGAACTTTTTTGCCTCCATCCTTCTGCCTTCTGAAATATTTCTTTTTCTGATAGATCAGAGATGTTCAACTTATTATAGAGATTAGAATGATTGATTAGAGAGGAAATAACCATCTTATTTTTCTACCCCTGAACCCCCAAATCCCAAATCCAAAATTGAGAGGAAAAGGACATGCCAAATGCAAATGTTAATCTTTTGAAATAAAGACCTTCTTACCTACTTCCTGTCTCTGGCTTCCTCAAAATTTCACATGTAGCCTAAGTTCCTTGCTGTTTAGTGGAAAAGACATTTTTAACAGTGTAAAGAATTGTGAAGGAGATCGGAGAGGAGAAACATCTAGATTTGTCCACTACTGAGGAGTGCTTCAGGCATTAGCAGAGGACTGAGTCTCTTGCAAGCGTGGTTTGAATCTCAGGGATGCGTGAAGTTGACCAAGTCCTTTTTCTCACTAAGATACAGATGTTGTGTAATTCTCACCCTCTTGAATGTCAGGGTAAAATTACCAGGCACAAAAATAGCGCACTGTCAGTGAGTATTCTCTGGACTCCCACCTTTGTTTCTACTCCGCATTGAGGCCATCCTCCCAAACAAAAGAAGGCGCTGTGTCAAGGATTGAGTGGCTTGTGGGGATCTTTGGCTCTCCTCAGAGCTACCACCAGCTTTCTCCGTCCATACCTATGCTAAATGAACAGATAGGGTGCAAAACCTACGGCTCATTTGTATAAAAACCCCAGTTAGATGATTTCCGTAGACACACACTCCTCCCATCTGATTGTTAGGTAGGTAGAATAGGGAAAGGGAGTCCAAAATGGCGGTGGCTAAAAGACAAGGAAGGGAAAAGCCCACGAAAATAGAACAAAAGAAGGTCCGAGGACCAGAGTGAGGACCTCAGGTAAAACGAACAACACTCCTGGCTGGCCCAATGTACATAGGGCAGGCGCAGGGAGAGATAAACATATAAAAAGAGGAGCCAAAGCTAGCTCTCTCTCTTTCCCCCTCGAGCTGGGGTGCTCTTCTCCTGGCGTCTTTGGATCAACGTGCCCTCACTCCTCAAAGATGGATTTTCCTGCTATCTTCTAAATAAAATAGAGCTGTAACACTGAGCTGTAACACTGATTTGTCTAAGAGCTATAACATGGTCCATTCGAGACCTGAGAGCTATAACACGGTCTGTCCAAGACCTGAGAGCTGTGACACGCCGAGGGGGCTTTAATGTCCGTCACTCCAAATCTTTGTTGTGACGAGACAAAGAGCCGAGGAACATACACTCGCGTGACATGATTGATACTCCCAAACCCCTTTTCTAATGAAATTCTGAAGCTGCCACTAAATATATGGAATATATTAGGTGGTTGCCAATCTTTTTAAGTTTGTAAATGACTGATCACAAAGTGTTATTTTGGACCACAAGAGAGAGCACCAGTGCTTTCTATCTAAACATATGGTAACAAAAATATAGTTATATACTGCTGTGATTATTAAAGTGTGAATTCATAAAACACGTTTCTAAATCCATGACAGCTTTTCCTGTCAATAAGAAAGAAAGAAAAGGAAGTGCAGCGGAGGCTTAAGGTAGGGCAGAAGTGGAAGGTAAGGAGCCCGAGGACTTCTGCAGAAGAAGCTGCCAGCCTGTGGGTGACCTCAGAAGCCAGACGCTGCTGGGGTTGGGGTTGGGAGTCAGTGGGCCTGTCAGTGCAGTGCACGTTTTACGCGTGTGGACGCTGTTAGAGTCTGCGCCTTGGTGGGGACGGCCAGTGTTCAATCTTGCCACAGTGTTCACCTCCTGCGGGGCCTCTGTGGACACAGTTGTGCTTTGCTGTTCTTCACTGCACTGTGCCAGGCCCTCCTTGGAAAGAGAGCTCTGCTATTATCTTAGAAAGAGTGGCTCTGGTTCAGCTATGTGGTTTGAGGGGAAAATTAGTTGTTTTTTTTTTTTTTATTGGTCATTTTCTGAAATTACATCTATCTGTTATTTTTAAATTTATAGGTGGACATAGAAGTAGGCCCCGGTTTAAGAAAACCTGATATATTAAATATAAAATAAAAAATTAGACAAATTTAAGAGGGAGTTATTTTCATCATAAAATGATTTCTCAAAACAGTCAAAAGAGATTTACTCTTTGACTCTGCTGATATATTTTCTATATTTATTATCACATATTTGTTCATGTATTTGCTTCCGACTCTGATTCTCAGATGAAATACAAGAGTTTTTTTCTTTCTTCCATATAATTTCCCTCAGTGGACTATTATGGTCATGTAACAAATACTAGAGTTGCTTGGCATTGGACTTAAGAATTGCTATTTATTGTTTTTTGCCGTTTTTGGAAAAAATGAAGTTAGATCTTTGGGCTTCTCTAAATGATGGTTGTATATCTTCGGAACAGCTAATAAGGGCGGCCAGTGTTCAGCCTGACTTTCTTGGCAGTAACACTACTTTACGGTATTAGAACATTAACGGTGATTTAAAAATACGTATTCTTCACTGTATATTGAGGCATTCATAAGACAGCAAATATGTCCTGAATACCTACCACGTGTTGGATTTCCACTAAACCTTCTACAGATGCCAACTCATTTGAGTCACATTTTAACTGATGAGGAAAAGGGAGCATAAAAATGTAAATATATTCAGGATTTTCAGTCAGAAAGAATTCAAGCTGACATGTTTGACTCTGAAACTTAAGCATTTCTTTACTCTTTTCGTATCGACATCCTCTTCCTTTTGTTTCACTTATTTTCATTTGCTGTGTGTAGACCACCTCCTTTCCCTTCCTTTCCCATAACCCCTCCATTTCTCTCTTTCTTCCTCTCTTCCAGTAAATCTCTACATGCTGTCTGAATCTCTGACACTGTGCTTGACACTGGGAATTCAGTGTTGCTGTCAGGGAACTCAACTTTCCTTCTCCAGAATGGGCTGTTCATTTGTCCTCTGAATGAATGTGGGAAAGAGTGAATGAATAGAGAAAATAGAAACTTTAAGATTTCTCTTATTTCAAATAGCTTATTTTTTGCTGTTAGTAAATCAGACTAACTCAGCAGATAGAATTTAAAATGAACTATTAGGAAATGTTAAAATATAGCGCAGTCAAATCTAGGGCAGGTGTCCACGTCCCCTAGGTATAGTGCTGGTTGCTGACCTCTCAAAGAAAGACCCGGATTGAATGTAGAATTTTTTACACATGGACAGACAGTGGGTAGTTCAGAGAGGAGATAGTTTATGTGAGTTTAAAATTTACTTTAAGAATTTCAGAATTTTAAGTGTTTGCACCCTAACTCTTTACTGTTAGTAATGGATGCTTTTTAATTACTGTAGTGCTTATAATTTCACCAGATTTGCCTGCATATTTCTCTGGACTCTTCAGAAGGATCATATTCGTCACTAGCTTGCTGCCAAATGTGCCTCTGAGTGCATATTTACCACAATTTACTTAATCATTTACATTTCCCTCTTTGAAGGGAACATTTATTTATTTCTGGTTTTTCTCCCTGCTGACAATACTGTAGGCAGCCGTTTTTATGCATATAATATTCCTTTCTCTTGGTTCCACGTGTGTGTGCTGACTGTGAGGTAAACTAATCCAGCACACCTGGAGGGAGATGTTCTGTTCACATCTGAGATCACAGACTACGTGTGTGTGAGGCCCAGCAGTGTAAACGTAAATGCTTTTTGGTGGTGTTTACACAGGCTGGCCTGGGAAGTCAGTTTACCTTTTGTACTGTAAGAACATCATTGTTAAACATATTGTCAAAAGGAAGGAGTAATGAAGTTAAAGGTATTTTGTAGATCATTGTTTACTTGGATGAAAGGCTACTGAAATGTAAGCTTTTTAAACTTGCAGATCAAATCAATTAGAAAACAAAGTCCTTTTGAAATAATTCTTAAAGAGAGAACGTCATTTATATATATATAGCCTTTGAATTGGAGAAGGAAATGGCAACCCACTCCAGTGTTCTTGCCTGGAGAATCCCAGGGACAGGGGAGCCTGGTGGGCTGCTGTCTATGGGGTCGCACAGAGTCGGACACGACTGAAGTGACGCAGCAGCAGCAGCAGCCTTTGAATATTTGTTATAAACACAGCGTATTACATGAAGCAAAAAAGTTTATTCACTAGTGTGTTAGCTAATTAGGGTTTTCAATTGTTTCGTGTTTAACATTAATAACAGTACACAGATTTCCATCTATTATGGTCATTGTTAAGTATATATAAGAGAGAATTTTCAAAGCTATGTGTAAACTGTTTATACTCTTCCTTTTCTTGAAAGAGATTTCCTTCAGTCAAAGGTAATAGAAAATAATTGTACTGTAAATAAAAGGATTCCATGAAAAAATTCCTTAAATTCAGCCTTGATATTTATTTAGATAATTTTAGATATTATAAGAGAAAATTGAAGGTTTAATGAAAATATAATTATGATAGCTATGTAATAATTGGCATTCATAATTACAATAACAAATATTATAATATTATTTTTTAACTAGCTAGCCAGTGTTCTAAATTCCCTCTGTGGTAACAATTTATATTTTGATAAAAATGTGGTCTCTTGTTTCTCTGGGAATCTAAGGGGATTCACACTGGTGATTAGCTTATAAGGAGGATATCTTCTTCCCCCACTTTTTTTTTCCCTAGTGGAATGTTTTATTAGGATTTTCCTTCAAAGGTATGGATTCTCATTATTAAAACCAATAATGCCCATGTTGCTAAGTCACTTCAGTCGTGTCCAACTCTGTGTGACCCCATAGACGGCAGCCCACCAGGCTCCCCCGTCCCTGGGATTCTCCAGGCAAGAACACTGGAGTGGGTTGCCATTTCCTTCTCCAATGCATGAAAGCGAAAAGTGAAAGTGAAGTCACTCAATCGTGTCCGACCCTTAGCAATCCCATGGACTGCAGCCCACCAGGCTCCTCCGTCCATAGGATTTTCTAGGCAAGAGTACTGGAGTGGGTTGCCATTGCCGTCTCCAGTGCCCATGTAAGTTGTAGTAAATTGCCTCACTACAATTTTAAATCATTTATAGTCATCCTATTAATGAGGACTCTGGAGGTCTCTTCATCTGTGATTTTGATACCTGAAGTTTTGGGTTGCTTGCAAATCTTTCACAGATCCCTCCTAAAGGAAAATATTACCAAATAGTCATGGACTTATTTATAATAGAATTCAGAACTTCCAGTGGTGAATAGTCAAAGAAACACATTTATTATTTAAGATTCATTAGATACTCAAGGAACCTTTTAATGTAACCGGTAACTAATAATTTAGTGGTGTCAGAAGTAACTTGAACCAAGAAGTTTGTGTCAGAATAGACATAAAACAGGAGTAGATCTAAACCTGTAAAATTTTTCCTTTTCCTGTTTGAAATATGTTATTTATTACAGTAGCAGAGTCAAGAACTACAAGGAGATTTATATGGATAGTATGTCTCTTGAGTTGTGCTGTTTTGCTAAAATTTGAAAGTTTAGAAAGATGAAAAATTTGGAGTAATGAAAAATATTGCTTATTCTATATTCATTTTTTAGAATCAAGTTCTAAATGGGAAATATATTAAAAATGAGGACTGTGACTTTAAAGTTAGTCTTTTGGGTTAGTCAGAGCAATGTGGCGCTATTAACTGAACGTGTCCGAGCTGTCCTGCCCTCAGCACACTGCCTACCATGGCTGTGGCCATCTTTGAGTGCATAAATCTTATGTAGTTGAAACACAATTGACAGTCTATATTAAGTTTAAAAAAATACGGTGGGGTTTTAAAGTGGATTTTGTTTAACACTTTAAACTCTGCTACTGCTGCTGCTAAGTCGCTTCAGTCGTGTCCAACTCTGTGCGACCCCATAGACGGCAGCCCACCAGGCTCCCCCGTCCCTGGGATTCTCCAGGCAAGAACACTGGAGTGGGTTGCCATTTCCTTCTCCAATGCATGAAAGTGAAAAGTGAAAGTGAAGTCGCTCAGTCGTGTCCAACTCTTAGTGACCCCATGAACTGCAGCCTACCAGGCTCCTCCGCCCATGGGATTTTCCAGGCAAAAGTACTGGAGTGAGGTGCCATTGCCTTCTCCGCTTTAAACCCTAGTGGTTGATAAATGTACCCCTAAGGTAATAGTAGAAAATAATTGGTTTAAGAAATTTTCAGTATGCAGAAAAGTAGTGCTTACAAATGAAGTTGTTCTGAGTTTTTACATCTTACCACCTAGAGTAAAAATCTTGGACAGACAGCTTTTTTTTTTTTCTTCCTTCATTCATGTGAATTGAATCCACATGTAATATCAACCCTTGAAATCCCATACATCGGCCTGATGACATTGAAACAATCATTTCATTGTAGTTTTAAAGGCCTCCCTCAAAATTATATGACTATAGCCAAATATTTATGAGTATCTTTTTTTTTTCACTCCCACCTACAGCTTCTTGATTACTAGTAGATATGTGATTTTTCTGCCAGTTTTAAGGTTTGTGATTTGTACATTAGAATGGCAATTTCCCGTGTATATAAGAGAAAGAAATTGTTCTTCCTCTCATTTCTTTCCTATTCTGAGCTCAGTTTTGACTTCACAAAACCTTTTTAGTGTTTCTTTTCTTACCTATGATGAAAACTAAATATAAAATGTCAGTTATATTTAGTATATGTTCATGGATATATAATAATGTATGACAAAGGGAACCTAAAAATAGTTTATGTATAAATATCCTTTTAAAACAATTTTTCTCCTATTAAAATATTGCTATTTAAAAATTATGAAGTATAGAATTGTTTACATGGACTTATCAGAACTTTTATTAATTCTTACCTTGCCTGGTCATTTTTATGAGATTTATTATGCATATGTGATTAAAGGCTTCCCCGGTGGCTCAGATGGTAAAGAATCTGCTTGCAATGCAGGAGACCTAGGTTCGATCCCTGGGTCAGGAAGATCTCCCCTGGAGGAGGGGATTGGCTACCCTCTTAAGTATTCTTGCCTGGAAAATCACATGGACAGAGGAACCTGGTGGGCTGCAGTCCATGGGACTGCAAAGAGTTAGAAATGACGGAACAACTAACATACACACACACGCACATAAGCACACATGCACACACACACGATTAAAAAGCATCGTTCAGTTAAAAGATTATGCAACGGCTTCTTTAAAAACCTAGCCAACAAATGGTAATTTAATGTAATTTTAAATTTAAAAGATCTTAGTGTACCTGCCAATAATTATTTTCACTTATTTTGAAAAATCTTTGTTCTAGTTAGGTTTTAGAATAGATTTTAGCAATCTATCATGATAATGAATTACTGCTTTAAGGACTGCTATTAATATATCCTCTGGAGTTACACAACTACCGTGACATATTTTTATTCAGTAATTTTCATCTCAGTAGAGACATATTTAAATAAGTAATGTTATTCAAAACTATTCGTGAAGTCTTTTGACTCCTTTTCACTGTATAGAAAATATTAAGGTGAAGACTGTAAAGTGATTGAAGCTAAATGGGAGCCTACTTTGATTATAAAGGAAAATGATATTCAATTAGACAATTTCATACCTGTGAGACTTTTCAACAGATAGTGGTAGGCTGTCTATTTTAAGAGCATAAATCAGCCTGTAAATGGATTCCTGAGAAATACATGTACGCGGCTCTGCTTGAAGATGCATCTCCGTAATTTACAATACTGTCATCCTGTGACTGACAACCGGTGAACACATCGCACTGACTCCATAACACCCGACAGCGTATACAACCACAGAACAAATTGGTAAAATGCTGTTTGTGAAAAGACACTGCTCAACGAACCTTTCTTTTGGTTTTCTCTTAACTCATGTGTTCCGTCAGGATGCAATATAGGTAGATTGATTACTTACAGTTGAAAGAAAATATTTAAATTCAGATTTTCTGCTAGCAATAATCAAGACTGGAGTGCATTTTAAAGTCAATCTGTTTGATGCAATTCTCTGAGAATGCAATTCTCAGTAGCTATTGGTATCACATTTACTTAAAAATCACATCAACCAGAAAATTTCGTTTAAATAGCTGGGTGGGAAATGAATTCCTACAGTACCATGAACGTAAATGTAATAATTGAACTTGGTTGAGCTTGTTTTTATAGTGCAAATATTTAAATATCCAGATGTTTCTGCTGAAATTATATGTAATATTGAAAAGTTTATTTTCTTTACAGTTGGCATTATCTGCTGAGATATATGTTGGATGTGGTACTCCCCAGTGTATCCCAGTTACTGTCTTTAGCCAGTGTTGCACGATCTATATCTCATTAAAATTTTAAAGTGCTTTGAAAAAAATTGTGCTATGGGTCTTCACTAATTTTTAACTGTGCTTTGTAGACTCTTGTTGACTTTGGTATTTTAATCATCTATCATGACAAGCCATCAGGAGTATTGTGTTAAGGGAAGCTTTCTTGGTTGTTGTTTTTTTTTATCATAGAGCTTCTGTATGCCACAGGGCAAGTTATAATAAAGTGATAAATTATTATTGGTATATTAACCCTTTCACTCCATCTGTTTCATGGCTTTCTTTCTGATTGTAATAGTATTTTTAGCAGTGAAGCTGACACAGGCTAGTTGACTAAAGAACCCTTAGTAGCACAACTGACTGTTACTGGGGGAAACAATACCAGAAATGAAAAGTGTAAAACATTGCCCACCACTCATAATAGATAAAAATCCAGTGAAAGCAAAAAGTTATGACTGAATGATGATTAGATTTTCTGGTTAATGGAAGATTATGGAGAAATTCTTAATAATGAATAAGTAGAGAAAGGAGAAAAAATTGTTCATGGAAATTTGCAATTGAGATTTAAAATTCTCAATTGGGCTTATTATTCAAACATTTTCAATGTTTGGATGATTTTATACATAGCATATTTAAGGATAAGTTTTTAATCCATGCTTATTTTATTAGATTGATTTCATTAAAAGGAATTGGCGTTGGAAAAATTATTTTAAAAAGCTAAAAGCTGTAATCTTTAGTTCATATTGTACTAAACATAGTTTTCTGAGACAGAATTTTAAAAATAGATTTAACAAAGTTTGAGTTTTTATTTTTTGAAACAGTGGCTTGCTACAGAGTTTTACCCTTTCTAGTTTCTCACGTTTCTAAGCACCTCTTTCGTCGTCATCTTCCTAATGCTGAGCACCTCCCTCTCCGTGAGTATTCTGTGTCAGTAACCTTCCTTTGAAACTCAGAGTCCTGTTAGTTATGCTGACTCTGCATTTTACTTAGATGAGTTGAGTGAGCGTCGATGGCAGTTTTCAAAAGAGTCAAGATGCGCAGCCGCTTTGTGCCTACACAGCTCTTCTGTGCTGCTTTTCTTTGTATTATAGTTTGGACAGACAACGGCAGCAGTTTGCTATTAGTCATCGCTGTTGTCAAGCATCAGAATTTATCACTGCAGCCTCACATGGCCCTAGTTAGTGCTGCAATAATGATGACAATTTGAAAGCTGCTTCTGCAAAGACAAATGTCTGACTTCCAAATTTATGATTATACTTTCTTAGCCAAAAATGACTTCTTAAATTTTATATTGTGTCTTTCTCGTTATTCGTATTGGCACAAGCCGAAGAGCAACAACAAAACGTACTACAGAGACAACGAGGTCAGGACCAAAAGTGTGTTGATTTGAAGAGTTTAGATACCCGAAGGCTTCTGGTGACTCAAAGTGGCATCTGTGTGATGTTTGTAATATTCTCTTCAGCGTCTCTCAGAGAACTAAAGAACAGACTAAACCTGGTTCTCTAAAATATTGTGCCTAATGGCTTTAAAGACAGTGAGCATTTTCATCTTACCCTTCTTTTAGAAAGTAGGCTCGCAACTGATCTGTGCTATATATTTGTTCTAAGAATTAATGATATAGTCACATATATATGAAATAAAGCTATGACTGTGGTCAAAAGTATAAACTTGAAGTTTCTCCTAGCGTCTCAGCTGTCTAGAATGTTAACAAAATGATTTTTAATCTGAAGTAAAAATAGTCTGATTTGAATTGGGTGGAATTTCAGATGTATTTCTTTAGTAGACAGAATTTTTAAAAAAATGCTTAGTGGTTTAACAAAAGAAATTGACTCTTAAATGAAAAGAGAGAGAAGTGAGTGAACCTTATCTAGTTTTACCTGTAAACCTCCAAAATAGTTTCTAAGAAAATATGCCCTTGAGCTGATATCTCATATACCAGGTTCTAGCCTAAGGGCCCAATTTTTTTCTGCCTGATTTTTAAACTGATCAAATTAGAGGCTAAATTATGCTCTCTATTTTAGTTAAGCCATGTGTTATTAACAGGGTACTCTAGGCCTATCTCTGGTCTACAGCTGACCAGAAACGACTTCCTCTGCACCTCTCATAGCTGCACATGATGGCTCTAGAGAAAATTCTCAAAAGCCCAATTCCATCAGAGCAATCTAAATTAAGGAGTTGCGGAATAGGATTTTTACCCTTGTGGGCTCTTAGAATTTCTGTTGACTGTTTTGGGCTCTTTGCACCGTGAGAACATGCAGGTGTTTTGTTTCACTGGTTTCATTTCTCAGGGAGGTGGAAGAACGTATATGGACTAAGGAAGGGTTTTCACGTTGCCTCTGGGAACTCATTTACCTTGGAAAGGATCCATTGTCCCCCGTGCTCAAACTGTAACGTAGTTCTGGTAACATGATGAAAAGTATATGTAAATGTCAATCAGAAAGAATATCCTTTGACATAGCCAACCAGAGCTGTCACTGCTGATCAAAACTGTCTGCTGTTTTAGAAAAGGTTTCATAAAATTCCATAACCTACCCTCCCTCCCAAAGACTCTAATAGTTACTCATATACATAGATACAAATTCTGAGTATCTCATTGAGAAAATTCTTATTTCTGACTTAAATTCTAATTGGTATTTAAGTCTTTCTCATTTTGTTCAGTCTTGACCTTGACCTATTTTTATTGATTTTTCTGGAACTTCCACAAAACTTTCAATTTCTTTAAGTTTATTTTTATGTACATTAATCTTGTTATCTTCCTGTATAGTACAAGTAGAAAAGGCTTTAATATCTACTATTCTTTGTTTACGCTGTGTTACATTTTTTCCTTGTGTGTCGCTTAGATATGTATATCTGTGATTTTAAATGCATTCCTTTCAAAAAATATAATGTAGGATTGTGTGGCTTCTAGTACATTGATAGCAAGAAAAATATTATTGGCCAGGTTTCCAGCCTAGCATTCCTTCTCCTTGGGTAATTAGATAGATAATTTTAGGGATGGAGTTTTAGACTTAAGATACTGCCCTCATCACTTTCCTTTCTTGAAAAGGGGATATTTGATTGCAGTCAAATTGTGAAGTTCTAAAGCTATGCTAGCTAAATTTCTTACTATGTCAGCAAGCAGAATATTGTTTGCACTTCTTTGCTTTTTAAATGCTGCTCAGGGAGCTGCGTAAGTTATAATTGATGCACAGAAGAGGTTTCGAATTTTATATGCCTGTAAATTGGCACTGCTACATAGATGAGAAAGATGAGATCGGAGAAGTTATTTTCCCGTGAGAATGATACAAATTACTGTCAAACTGTTTATGCTTGCTGTAAAAATATTTTCAATGTGCAGGTATTTGCTTACTAGCTGGGTAGTACTCTTATTAAAGTCGAATCACATTTTTAGCCAAAGTGAACGGTTTTCAGTACCGTTGCATCTTGTTGTAATAGGCCAGTTTAGTTATTCCAGTGCTTAAGTATCTGTAATTGTGTTCGTTCTCTAAAATTCAGATAAATTTGCTTAAGTTTGGAGTTTAAAATTTTTAAACAGCCGTAGAGTTTATCTGGGGCAGCCTTCTTATTTTACATATGATGAAACTGAGGCCTAGTGGGGTTAAGAAATATACCAAGGTCAGAGACCTAGAAATTAGCATAAATGTGACCAAAATTAGGTTTTCCTGTGTCACTTTGGCTGTTTTCTGATATACCTCATATCTAAGGAAATTATTGTGATTAATATGTATTTATTTCAGGAATATAAATACATCTGTTCTTATCAGCTTAAGCTAACCTCTAGTTGACCTGAAATTGCAGCGTTGAAGGTAAATTGTAAGACTTATTTGGTGAAGTTGGCCAAAACTCTAAAACCATAGACTAAGTAAGCATAAGCAAATCCAGTGTTTATCTTACTTTGTCAAGGCAGTTTAGTAATGTCAACATCAGGCGTGTAAAGTGATTCTTTACCACAAATAGACAGTCACTGACTCAAGCTCAGTGGAAGCTTTAATATAATTTCAAAAAGACTCCTAGTTCTAGGGTAGGCGCTCTGTCGTTGAAACTTGGGGGAGGAATTCACAGCCCCAGGCACCCAGAAATTTCAGCTCATTTTGTGAGTGGCTGTTGCTAAGAATGATGTGATGTGTGTTGTATGTGCCATTTCAAAGTGTAGGTCCTTGGTTTTGCTTCCCCTTTACCAACTGCAGAGTCTGGGAAATCCTGTGTTCTGCGGTGGTTTCAGATCAGATCAGATCAGTTGCTCAGTCGTGTCCGACTCTTTGCGACCCCATGAATCGCAGCACGCCAGGCCTCCCTGTCCGTCACCAACTCCCGGAGTTCACTGAGACTCACGTCCATCCAGTCAGTGATGCCATCTAGCCATCTCATCCTCTGTCATCCCCTTCTCCTCCTGCCCCCAATCCCTCCCAGCATCAGAGTCTTTTCCAGTGAGTCAGCTCTTCACATCAGGTGGCCAAAGTACTGGAGTTTCAGCTTTAGCATCATTCCTTCCAAAGAAATCCCAGTTTTCCTTATTGGTATGTAAAAGGGACATGGGAGTAGGGAGTGTCAGCTAATGAAAGGTGACAGCGAGGTGAAGGCGTGAGGTGTGCTGAGACAGGATGAAGCTGGGACTTGCTTTCACTCAGACTGCTGTTTTTTCTTTCATTCTAGAAGGTAAGCTCCCAGGAAAAGTTTCCGTGATACATCTCTTACTAAAAATTCAAAACACCAGAAAATGATTTGTTTCATTAAAATTGTCAATAGAAATGTAAACATAGTAGCTGAATACGTTTCAGTGCCCACAGTGATGTTTATTTTAAGATTTTTCTTTAGGAATTGGCAGTATAGACATGATTGTGGATCTTTAGGTAGCCTCTGTCAATTATTTTAAGAGTGCTCGATGTTTCTTTTTGGAGCTTTGCCTGTGTTGAGGGGAAAAAAACTATGAGGTTGAAGGAAGTAAACAGACTAATGCACTTCTCTCTGGAGAAAGCTATAATAAAATAGAGACATTTGAGTAATTCCGATAGAATCTTGATTCTCCTGTGGAAGGTTTTACCAAAACTGTGGTGGCCATAAAAAAAGAAAAAGGCAAAAATCTCAACCAAGCATATATATATATATACATACAGCAAGCAGTGCCACAGTGAAAACATCCTTTTCCCAAAAGATCTGTTACAGTGAAGTAGGAAATCTTATATGCAGCAAAAGAATACAGAGTAAAATCGGACTTGAAGATGAGAAATAATAAGGCTTGCATCCCGCAGCCTGGAGTAAGGTCATGTGTTGGCAGTCTTAGAGGCAAGCCCTCTAGTGAACTGAACGTCGGGCTCTTGAATGTGGTAGCCCCACCAATAACCAGGGTGACCGAGGGAGCTTGCTGTTGCTTTGCACGTGCTTTTCTGAAAGGCTGTCGGAAGGAGCAGCTCCTCGAGCGTTTTCTGTGAAGACTTCTGCCGACACATAATGCCCTAGACACAGCTGAGAATCACTGGCATCTTTCTTGATGACTTTGACTATGTGGTACTCAGAGGTCTTGTTTTTATGTGAATACAAATTGGCACATAGTTTTAAATCCTATAATGTTGATTTTCTAATTTTAGACATTTCCCCCAGAAGTTATTTCTGTTTCTTTCCTCTTGTGTGTGTGTATACCTGCCATTTAAGGTGATGTAAAGGGGTGGCCAAGAGTTGGACGTGGCTGAGCAGCTAAGTGCGCATGCATGCAAGTTAGGCGCATAGTCTCAGGGAAATTCATAAGAGGGTTTATTAGAAGGCACTGCGGGCACTTTTCATTTTCTTAGAATGCACTTAATTTGTGATGCTTTTACAAAAAAGTTGAAATCCATGTTTCTATGAAATACAGGGATTAAGACCATGAACTCAGGAGCCAGGCTGTCTGAATTTGAGTACTAGCTTTGTTACTTATTAGCTGTATGACTTTTTTTTTTTGGCCTAGTCTGGGGACATATGGGATCTTAGTTCTCTCACCAGGGATGGAACCCGTGCTCCCTGCAGTGGAAATGCAGAGTCTTAACCATTGAACTGCCAGAGAATGCCCTGCAAGGCTTCTTTTTTTTTCTATATGACTAATTAGCAAGTTATTTAACCTCTGTGTGTCTCAGTTTCCTCATTTTGGAGTAGAAAAGATGGTATCTACCTCATACGATTTTTGGTAGGATCAAATATACTTGTATTTGTATATATAAGTATGGATATATATGTGTGTGTGTGTGTGTGTGTATATATATATATTAGTTGGTATTTTATTTTAGAAGTTAAACGAATTATATAAAATTATCTGTATATATTATAGCTAGTACCTACCTAGTATATGATAAGTCCTTTATAAGAGTTGGCTATTACTATTGTTGATATTTGTATTCTGAGGACCCAATATAGTTTCAAAATTGGACATATAATTTTAGAGAATATTTTATTGCTCTTCAAAGGTGTTTCAGTATTTATTAATTTGCTTCCACCCTCTTCCAATGAGTGGAATTAAGAGTATTAGTTATCCAAAAAATGTAAGATGTTTAGGGTGGAATATGAAAATACAAAGTAACAAAGTGTCACTTTTCATCACTTATTTTCAAAAATAAGATGAAGAGAACCTTTAAATTCAAACCATATTTTTGTATCTGTTAGAGTTATATAGCCTTTGTCTTTTGTATAATGAACAGTTATGTTAAAATATGCAAAAGATCATTCTGTAAAACTTAAAAATGTTTCTTTTCTCATTTTTGTCAATCCTTTGTGTATGTGGGGGAGTCTGTCAATCTATCATCATTTTATATATTTCATTGCCAAAAAACATTAAGATTTTCTTAATAGTGTTAGTCTGTTTACTTAGAAATTCTTTAATAATGATGGACTAAATCTGAAATCTCTTTATTCTTTTGAGCTTTTGACTTATATAAAGAAACAAGAAACATTGTGAAGAGGATAGCCTCATTCATTCTGTTAATCAGTTAGTCAATCAACCAACATCTGAGTGCCTAGAATACTACCTGCTACTGTTCTAGGCACTAAAGATACATCAGTGTAACTTTTGGATCAGACGATAAACCAGTAAGTTTTCTTTCCTCTATGGTATTGGAACTTAAAGGTTATAATTATTAATGACATACATATACACATTCAGGACAGAGTTCTTCTTTTACCTGTCATGGCAGTTAAAATGACTTTTCTCTCTTCCATAAGATCTTTAGTTACCATAGCAGTAGTTGAATCTGAAGATGATTTCTTAGCAAGGTGCGATTAAGCATGAGGCAGTTGTTCCTGTAACTCCCATCTTGATGTAAGCCACCTTTTCCATCAAATTTGGATAGTAAGTGGTGGTGTGCTCTCTGGTTTAATTTTATTCAGCCTGTGGATTGACTGCTTTGTTCCCAGAGGCTCAGGACCCAGAAGAGGGATACTTTCTGTCCTTCTATTCTCTGCAGGGAGTTTGTATTCCTGTAATGAAGTGAAGCTGCAACTCTCAGGGACATTCCCTCCACTCGGCCCCTAGCTTTTGGGGTGGGAAGAAGTGGAAACGGGTGTTGGTCATAAAGGCGGTGCTAATAGCACTGACGTGGTGTAGCACCGCCGCAGCTCGTGGTGAACGCGCAGCGCGGAGTTCGCCAAATGCCAGGGCATGAGGAGCAATGCCTAGAGCCAGCGGGCATCATCAGACACCACTGTTCGTGGGCCACCTTCTGAATTTCGACAGGTCCTGTACCATGGAAATCCAGTCACAGGTTAATTTTTTTAAATCGTGTTCTCCAGAATTGTTTGAAAACATAAAGAAACGATCAGGAGTTGCTGCTATTGTTACAATGTTGGGAGGCTGAACAAATCTAAAGTGAGCAGGCCATGCTGACTTGTATCCTCATTACACAGAAACTTCTGCAGTGTCTGGGAGGAGGTTACTATGCAGTCAGCGCCTCATTAGAACATTAGAGGTACTCATTCAATTTTCTGACAAAACTGTGAATGTGGCAATTTCATGGATTCTAAAGGTCTACATTCCAGAAGTTTCCTCATGGAGTTTCGGAGAGATGGGAAGTACATTCTTTCTAAAGTTGAGGCTCCTGCTTTTCTCAGTGTTAACAATGGACCCTATTATGCTGCTTCCAACTGAGCAGGGCTGGAAGAGCTTCACAGCTGGCTGGGCACCTGACGTGCCCAAGGCAGGTACTCTGACCTGCTCATTTGCCCTGGTTCCTCCCGGGGAGAAGAGCAGTTGCCTTCCCTGAAGGGCCTAATTTATTCCAGGCTATGAATAGAACAAGCTTGTTGACTTGGGACTAGTGGCATTCCCCTCACACCACCTCGGGACATGATTATCCTTGCCAGGGTCAGGTGGGAGCTAGGTGGGAGCCTCCCACCTGACCCCTTGCAGTCCTCACCCAGGGCACTTAGCAGGAGTGATAAGAGGCTGTTGGAATAGCACATTCTGTCACATTTGTTTGTATTTTTAATGAGCCACTGACATCCTCTTTTGCTTTTATCCTAGCCTGACTTTCTAGTAACTTTTGATTACAAAAAGTGTGTTAATTCAGTGAACTGTTGATGAAAGATGTTAATACATGGATCAGGAAAATCGTACTCTTGGAATATTGCCTTTTAGAAGCCATGTGTTTTTATAGTTTGTAATATATGCAGAGCACTGCACTAGGTTCTATCAGCAACAACAGAAATAAAACAGGAAGCAATGCTTCTGTTCCCAAGGAAGGGAAAACCTGGAGCCATGGAGAAGTTGAGAAGCAAGTAGAAGGAAACATACTAACCAATACGTCCTCCTATACTGTGTTCTAACCAAATGCCTAAAGTTATATTTAAACACAAAGAACAGATCACTTTCTGGGATGAAGAAAGAGTTCTTGTAGATGGAAAACGGTGCTGCAAGTCCCCGAGTGTTTAAGCAGGGTCCAGGTAGTTTTTGTCATGAGTAGTTTTTGCCACGTAGAGGAAAACTGGAATCTTCCTAGTGGGGCTGCATCTCTCCTAACAGGGTGCCTTTTACTTTAGTGGTTGCTCAGAGAATATTTGTTGAATTGAATCAGTTTTCTCCTTAGAGGAAGAGAGACTCAGGTCTCTGATGCTGTCAGCACGGTCAGCCCAAGCCCTTGAGATCCTCATACCCTTCAGGCTTATGAATTTGTGACCAAGAGAGACTTATGTTAGAATCCCGGTATATGAAACTTCTGTATATTCTGTGCTCTAGTTGTGGAAGACGGAAGGGGGCACTTATGGTTTACAGTGGGGGGAAAATGAGGGACTAGGCAAGGACGTAAGATAGGCATTCCTTCTGGAGTTTCTTAGAGGGTTAGAATAAGTGAGGAAGGAAATGGTCAAATTGCAAACTTAGGATTTTAAAAACGTGTAAAAAAAAACGTGTAAGAAGTATTGGCTGAATTTAGGTACAAAACTAGAGACTTTAACAAACAACAGCAACTAGACAGCAATGCGTGCCACCTCAGTGTTGATGGGTAAGGCGGCTGTATAATGCAGATAATCGCAGCAATCTGAAGTGAGTGCCTTCTGTGTGTATGAGTGAAGTTCAGTGAATCAGCACAGAAAGGGAAGAATGCAAGGAATAGGTGAGGCTCCCGAGAGGAGGTGACATTTTCAGTTCCATTCAGTTCAGCCGCTCCATTGCGTCCGACTCTGCGACCCCATGAACTGCAGCACGCCAGGCCTCCCTGTCCATCACCAGCTCCTGGAGTTCACTCAAACTCATGTCCATCAAGTCGGTGATGCCATCCAGCCATCTCATCCTCAGTCATCCCCTTCTCCTCCCGCCTTTAATCTTTCCCAGCATCAGGGTGGTGACATTTTACTTGAATCTTAATGTATGAGTTAGGAGGTTTTTTGGAAGAGGAGAATAGTAAAGGCATTTCAGATTGAGGAAACCACATGTGTAAAGATAGATTTGAAGGGTCCCATCCTGTACTAGGAAGTGCAAGACGTTGGAAGGGTCTAAAATACAGGATAAGTGTGGAGGTTGTAGCTGAGAGAGAGGTTTAGAGAGATGAATAGGAGCCACAACATGCGGGGCCATGGGTGTCTCACTAAGAAGGTGGGAAATTGCCATTATGGGTAATAGGAAGACATTGGATGGTTTCTACTGAAAAACAGAAAAACAGCCACACAGTGGAGCAGAGGGAGATCAGAAGCAGGGCAACCTGAGGAAGACTATTGCAGTGGTCCAGGGGAAGAAGTTATGACATCCTGACCCTCAGGAAGTAGTGAGAAGCAGAATGGAAAGGAGAGGGTAAACCCGGGTCATTCAGGATGTGTGTAGGTCTTCTGTTTTAAAGGCCGAGGGGGAATGAGAGACCCTTGCATGTTACGAGTGTGTGCTCACTGTGTCCAACTCTTTGCAGCCCCAGGGACTGTAGCTGCCAGGTTCCTGTGTACATGGAATTCTCCAGCAAGAATACTGCAGTTGGTTGCCATTTTCTATTCCAGGAGATTTAGCGTTTAGTTTTTAGCTTGGGCATCTGGGTAGGTGGGATGCTGTTACTAAATTGTAGAAAATTGGAATATAAACTAATTTCAGGTGGAAAAGAATGAACTCAGTATTGGACATGTTGAGTTTGAAGTTACCATGGTTGCCCAAGCAGAGATATTCCTTAGGTACCTAGAAAGTTTGGTCTGAATCTCAAGATAGAAATCAGGACAGGAGATAAAGATTTTGGGGCCATCAGGATATATATAGATCATAGTGAAAATCATCTATATACATGGGTAATAGAGAAAAGAAGAGGTTCAAGTTTAATACTCAGCAAGCATAAATGGTGGTTTTGGACTCTGAGAATACATGAGCATCTCCTGAGACAGAGCTATCCTGTATCATTAAGGCAGACTGCCTGCCAGCTGTTGAGTGATGGTAGTGTTATTTCCACCAAGTAATAGAAACTGATCTTCTATAGCTGTTTTTCCCTTCCTTCTGCCAGCCTCCTGACAAAGAAGATGCCTTGAGAGAATTTTCCACAACTATTTAATATGGGGTTTCCCAAACTGTGTTCTATGAAGCACCTCCTGCAATTCTGCAGATGTTAATAAGCATTAAATAAACTCCTACACTAAAAAGAAAAGAAAGAAAAACTCCACCGAATGGAACATTTCTTTATTGCAGTTCTTCTCAAAACCTTTAATAATGTGCAAACATGTAGAAATTTCCAAGAGGGGTTAGCTCTTTCCTGAGCTTGTCTCTTTCTCAAGTAGAGACCTCTTTTTTTTCCAGGAATACCTATTAATATCTCAAGGTACTGCAAAAAAAAACCCCTCTTGATTGGAGATGTTAATGTCATCTCCATGAATCACTGGGCTTTTAATCTTTGAGAGTCATTTGAAAGGAATACTCACATTTCCTTTTATTTTTTTTCATTAATACTCAGTTTTTAAAGGTTTACAATATTAAAGCCGAGTTTTTATAAACCTTTAAGCTCAATTTATAAATCTCGTCATTTTTAAAGCTAGTAATTTTAGATTATAAACACTCTCTCATTTGTTCCTTGATTAATAGTCAATTAGCTCATAGATTTGACAGACTAAATTCTCCTAAACATTTCACACCATTTCAAACTTGATTAATTAAATTCCTTTAGACATTTCAAGTGATAATCCCCCCCCCCCCCCCCCCCCCGCCATATACTTAATTTTCCCGAGCATTTTAAACCTTTAGCACGATAACCTTGAAAAACCTCCCCGAGCACTTAAATACAACTTACAAACTGGAAACCTAATGTATGTATTAGTCAATCAGTTTTCAAAAACTGTGTAAACGTAGTCATTCAGACTGTCCTAAAATAGTTTAAATTAAAATCTCAAGTTTACTCTTAGTCAACTTCTTTTAAATAGTTTAAATAAAAATCACAAGCCTAAAATGTCAGATTTCGTAATGTGTCAGATTCTCTTAAATATTTCAAATACCGTTAATATCAAACTAAACATTCCTAATCCTAGCAAAAGTATACAATTTATTGTTTTGAAACACTTCATTATTTTTGTATGTATCCCTTTCCTCTTTGGGATTGCAGAGTCACTTACCTGACAAAGTACAGAGAATCGTCATCCCAGCCTTGCCAAAGCGAAGGATTCAAGGATTCAAGGAATTGGAACCCTGAGTGTTCATTTCTGCAGGGACCTATCTCAGTTACTTTTCAGAGTGATGACATTTTTGATGCCCATGAGTTTTTCTTGAAAAATGGTCATGCATTTTTCATCCCCTTACTCTATCTTAAGTTTTTTTTTAATCTATTTTTATGTGTCTGATTTGGATTTATGATATTCTTTACCCCTCTGTGGATTCCTCCTAATTTCTCATCACCTGACCTGGTTCTGCGCTCACTTCCTCCTTTGCTTCCCTGTCTTTGTCCTAGACTTGACTCCAGGAGTCATTTTACTGATGTCAGGCCAAGGACCTTACTATATTTATTCTATATTATATGTTCCTATGACTTTAGGACTTTTCTCATTTCTTTATACAGTCTTTCTGGTTTACTACATGCTTGCAAAGGAGATTTTGTTCAGTCATCTTTATTTCAAAATTTCTGTTACATCTTTTTGTCTTTTTTGAAGCCAGTCATTAGCAAAATATCTTAGCCAATGGTTATTTAGCTTAAAAACAAACAAAAAACCAGTTATAGAAGGTGATCAACCTATGTTTTGTTATTTAATTTCATTGTGACTGTGAACAATTTCATTTTAATCTCATTAAGGCTTGGCTGCCTCAGCTTTTAAACTAGATGAGTATCTTACCTGTCTGAAGGCAGGGGGCCACATGAGATGCTGTCTTGGGGCCTTCTCTATCTCTGATAGCTCTAATTGCTCCTTTTCATCTTGCTCAGCTGCTCATTACTGGCATGGTCTATATATGTGGGCCGTTTTGTAGAATTACTCCGAGAAATAACTTTTAAACTTTGAATTAGTTGTAAAAATTTAAAAATTGGGAGATTTTCTTTTCTTTTTTCCTAAAAGTTGGAAGCAGTGTTACCACTGCTCTCCCAGCATCTTGAGAGGAATAATGACTACCATCTCTGGATGCTTTCCCGTGCCTTCCCGTTCGCCCCAGTCCCTCCCCGTATGTATGCTGTTACTTAAAAACGGGTCTAGAAAATGAGGCCAGTTCTAGAAGTTAAGGACTAATGTTTATATATATGATAGTATGTGCATTTTAAACAATTTTTTAGTTTACTATAAATATATTTTTCAGCATACACGCACACTAAATTCTCACATCTTAAAAGCTAATTTAGTTTTCATAGTCAGTGAATAAAGCCTATGGCATCTTCTGTTTTTTGTGTTTTTTTCCCACTAGAAAAAACGTACTGATGTTACCACGGGTAACTGGAAAGGACAAATATTTTTCTTTGCATAACTTGAGCACTTATTGTTCTATCGAGTTCTTGCACCTGGACGTATCTTATTCAGTTATTCCTTAGTTTTTTTCTAATATATCTTGAATTTGCCCAATTGTCCGGTGATTGCATTTGCTTAAAAACAATTGCTTGGAGATTGCAGTCTTGTGTACACTTAAAAAATGCATGGCTGTGTTTTTTGGATTACGTTTCTGCATAGGATTAGAGGCATTCTGTTAATATTCTGGGTAAGAAAAGAAATCTGCAACCTGTTTGTCATTTACCTTGGTGTTCTGGACTTGGGACATGAAATTTTATCCAGCAGCTTGAGAGCAATATTTAAAAATGATGTAGCTTCACAAGTCAATGATAAATATGTTCACCCTAAGAATTTCAATGTGGTGAGGAGTTGCAGCAGTGTGATTAGCATTCAGTGGCTGTCTCTAATTCTCTTTTCAGGCATTGAAAAGCCAACCAAGCTTGAAACATTTTGCAATGTGCCAAGCATTTGTGTGCTTCATTCAGTATCAGGGTAAATTTTGCCCATTTGAGTGTTTTTCTGATGATATACACAGTTTGAAAAACAAATGGCCACAGATAAGAATATAAAAGTCACTTAGTATCCTACACCATCACAAGCAAAGAATGGGGGCACCTGCACACACAACAACTTTATTTCTTATTGTAGGCTATAAAATTATTTTCCTGCCTAATTTGTTTCAGTCAGACATTTAGTGATGTGTACCTAATTGTCTTTCAATAACAATTGTACTCAATTAATATAAATGATGATTTATGCTTGATGTCATGCTGAATTTATAGTAATTTGGAAGCCAGAGACAACAACTTATAGGGAATTGAATGAAATGTGTTCACTAAGATACTAACAAATCAAAAGGACTTTAGGAGTAAACAAATTGTCACTATGCACAGTAAATCCATAAACAATTGTGAAGTTCTAGGAATTGTCGAGTGTGAACTCTGTACATGTTGTGTTCACAGAATGGCGTATAAACTCCTGGAGGATGTTTTCTGTTTATTACAGATAATGGTAACCAAGATTAGCTTTATGACCTTCATATACAGCCTGCTGTGTAATCCAAATTGACACTGCCACTGGTCTCTTTCCATAACTGGAAAAGATATAGAAAGGATTATTGTTTAAATGACTCATAAAATTAATAATTAAACATTTCTTCTGTTTGTAAAAGAACCAAAAAATAGAAGAAATCAAAATGTGTGTTTTTTCTTTTGAAAAACCAATTTTCTGAAGAATGAGTTTCACAGCTATATTCCTAGGATGGTTATTTCAAGTGTCGTGTTCAGAGATTATTTCAAGGCAGAAGGACTTCTTGTGTAGAGATTCTGGGAACAGACTTTCCAGGTCTTCCTTTCCTCCAAGAAGGCATCCTTAGTATTGAATCTTTTCAATTTGAGGAGTGTACTTCTGAGGCGACATTTTTCATATACTCATCAGTTTTTGAGGAGAAGGCAATGGCATCCCACTCCAGCACTCTTGCCTGGAGAATCCCATGGACGGAGGAGCCTGGTGGGCTGCGGTCCTTGGGGTCGCTAGGAGTCGGACACGACTGAGCGACTTCACTTTCACTTTTCACTTTCATGCATTGGAGAAGGAAATGGCAACCCACTCCAGTGTTCTTGCCTGGAGAATCCCAGGGACGGGGGAGCCTGGTGGGCTGCCGTCTATGGGGTCGCACAGAGTCGGACGCGACTAAAGTGACGCAGCAGCAGCAGCAGTTTTTGATGGTGTCTGTTCTGAGAGACCTTCAGTAGTATTCCCATCTTTGAGAAAGACATCTCAGAAGTACTTTTTTCTTTCCACTTGTCAGTATTTTTCACTTTATTAGATTGATTCACATATATTATCTCCATTCATAATTCATCCTATCTTTGATATATTGAAAACAAAATTTAAGAAAATAGTTTTTCTAGCACATTTTATGTAACCTGCAATAGTTATTGACTTTATGTTCACTTTAGTCATTTTAAAATCGCCATGATTATTGGTAACAAATAACTTGATTAGCAATAAACTAGCCCATACGTAGGATCTGGATTAGGGCAATGCGGTAATAGTTTTCTGATTATCAGAGTATATCAGCATAAATTATTATTTGATACTAATAAACTAAGTTACGACCGCTCTAATGAAAGATAGAGTGCGGTTTCCCTCCCTCGTCTTTCCTCATAGAGCTCCTCAGGCACCTGGAGCCTTCTGGATTGAAATGAGCTGTCAGAGCCACTGTTAGTTCCCGCTATCTCAGACATATATCTGACCTGTAGCAGATGACTCAGTAAATACTTATAAATGAATGAGTAAGTAAATGTCACTGGAGATGACTGGTAGAGATAATGCAGTAGTTTGTATACCAGATGTCTGGGGCCAGTGGGGAGAGACTATGTGACGAGGAGGTTTTCACCCCCATCCTGTGCTCCTCTTCCAGTGTGCACATATACACCCACTCCGGAAGCAGCCGAGCATGCCTGTCCTGCTTATTGGGCTCAAAGGGCTCAGCGGCTAAAATGTTTACAAACTGCCCACTGAGAACTTCCTTGGTGGTCCAGTGGTTAAGAGTCCATGCTTCCACTGCAGGGGGCATGGGTCAGTCTCTGGTTGGGGAACTAAAATCCCATATGCTGCGTGGCACAGTGAAGAAAAAAGAAGCCATTGTCCATGAAGGTTAAAATGATCTACTCTTTTAATTTAAAAGATCCTGAGATCCAGGCACTTGCCCTCGAGGTTTTCACATAGAAGCAGAACCAAGGTGGGAGCTGGTATCTCCTGGTGTATCTACAACACTACACAGCTAGAGGATAGATGTCTCAATGAAAGCGGACGTATGAGAGAAGTAGAGTGAGGCACTGACAGAATCTAGACTGCAATCAACTGGATCACTGTACACTGTGTAATTTTAGAGGAGTAACTTTCTATCTATGGGACACTATAATTTTAGAGGAGTAGCTTTCTACCTATAAATGGGGGTACAGTGATGAGGAATTAAATTAGAGAGTTTAGGACTATGAATGGCAGATTAAGAACCAAAGAAGTGTGATTGGAACCAGTGAAGAGTGATATACAATTGCCTACCCCTGCTTTACCCCTATTTCAGAGTTCACATATCAGAGGAAGTCAGAGAAAGAAACGAAAGGCTTATGAAAAGGTAGCGTTTCTTAAACATAGTGTATTTTACCTTAAAGTGTATCAGCAGATCATTTGATCTCTAGAAGTGTGGTTTGCGTTTTTTTGTATCTTTTTGTATCTTTTGTACCTGTCTCTTGATCATGCTTTTGTTTTCCTCCTCCTTCTCTTTTTTTCCTGGCCCTTATTTTGCATCAGAAAGTGAAAGAGCTGGGGCTACAACAACTCTGGCTCCTGGGCCAACTCCATGGCCTCACTTGCCATGCTCCTCCTCCTCTATGAGCAGCAGTGCGGCCCTGTGGACTGTAGCCCACCAGGCTCCTCTGTCCATGGATTCTCCAGGCAAGAGTACTGGAGTGGGTGGCCATTTCCTTCTCCAGGGGATCTTCCCAACCCAGGGATCGAACCCAGGTTTCCTGCATTGCAGGCAGATGCTTTAACCTCTGAGCCACCAGGGAAGCCCAGTGTATTTATAATACATGTTAAATATCCTTGTTCACTAATCCTATCATCTGTGCCATTTCTTTATTTTTATGGGTTGATTGTCTCCTGGGTATGGGATGTATTTTCATTTTCCTTTTTCATGACTGATCATTTTGATTGGATGCCAGACATTGTGAATATTAGGTTGTTGGGTGCTGACTTTTTTTCTTTTTGTATCCCTTTTTGTCTTGACTTTGTGCTGGGATGCAGTTAAGTTACTTGGACACAGTTTGATCATCTATGGCTTGCCTTTAAGCTTTCTTAGGTGGATCCAGAAAAGCTTTCAGTCAAGGGCTAATTTGGCCACACTAGTGGAACATTGTCCTTCTGAGGCCTTGAGTCGATGCCCTGTGGGTCAGCAGGTCTTTCTGTCCTGGCTTGTGGCAGTCTCAGGTCTTTCCAGGCCTGTGTGAGCTCCAGACGTTGTTCCACTTTCTCCTGAGTGATGATGCCTTCTCTAGCCTCATTTCTTTTGTGCAGACCCAGACCAGTCTTTAGGTCAAGACTCTACTGGACTCACTTGCTCTGTGTAGCTCCCTCCTTACTGGTACTCTGTCCAGCAGATTCTAGCCTCCTTGGGGTTCTAGAACTCTGAACTGTGTCTCTTGAACTAAGCAAGTCTTTTGTGCTTGAGCTTTTGGGGTCTCCTTTCCCATGCAGTGGTCTGGAAGTACGCTCACCAGTGAGTATTTGAGGTGTAGGGCTCACTTGTTTCTCTCCTGCTGTCAGAGATCACTGCCCTGCATTGCTTGTTGTCAGTGTCTGAATACCAGTTTTCAATATCTTGTCTTGCTTAGTGATTTTCTGAGGTAGAGTGTAAATCTGGTTCCTGTTCTCATCGTGGCTGGAAGCATAAGTTTCAGAGTCTGTTGAAAATTTATTAATATTAAAAAAATCTTTAACTCTTGATGTACCTAAGATTCTTGGTCATATTAATATATTCAGAGCTTGAAGTCAGAATCTCTGGGTCAGTTCAGGTATGCTATTGGGCCCTCGGTTTATGACCCAGAGCTCTAATGTGAGTGACGAGGGCGTTCTCTGTGGCCACTGCCTGAACTTTCATAAGCTTCTCAACGGCTGAGACTTAAGTAATCAATCCATTTGGCAAATATTCATTGAGAGTTCATTACGTGATAGGATTTTGTTAGTCACTGGGAATATAGAAATGAATAAAGCATGATCCCATATTCTAATGGAAAAAGCTGACATGTACAATTTTATACAATGACTGAAAGATTATAAGAATGGAAAGGCTCTTTCTGAGAGACCAGGGGTCTTAGAAAACTGTGTTTGCAGGACATAACATGTAATTAGATCTTGTGTGCAGTAGTGTTCAATAAATGTGTGTGGGTGAAGAATATTGCAACTAATTTATAGGCATAGTCTACTTAGAAATATATTAACATGTTCTTCTCTTAGGTGTCTAGAAAGGACAGCTGAAACATATACACAATAAAAACATGAGGATATGTGTTTTAAGAAAAAGTTAACTTGGTTTAGCTTGTACTCTCATGAATAGTATATATTGACAGTTTCTAAGACTTTAAGTATAGCATTGATAGCTAAGTTATGTAGATATGCTCTGTTTTTAATTGTCATATCAAACAGTTGAAAAATACCAATTCAAAAAAAAGAAAAATACCAATTCAATCAAATCTTCATTTTTAACTATAGCTCCCCCCACCTTTTTTTTTTTTTTTGCTTATGCCTGTTCATATTTTGAAAAGCAGCATCTGCAGATAGTTATTTATATGTATGAATTCACTGGTTCATTCTAGTGCGAAATAGGTCATTCTGGAACAGTGAGAAATGTGATTGCTGAATTTCAAGCAGTTTTTGATGCTCAGCTGGATCTGCAGAAAAAGAAAAGGGGTCAGGCCAACACTTGTTGAAGATTTCTTGTTGCCATTGTCCTGATGAAAGAGACTTGGTGCTGGTAATACGGACTCTTCGGTGTACTGGCAAAAGGGAGAAGGAGGCTTAGACCCCAGGTTTAATAACTATTAAGGTATTTTATTTGACTTGCTAATCAGAATCAAGGAAACACATAAAATGCCATGCTAATTAAAGTGTGTGGGGCTTTTTCTTTGTGAAAGAATTAAGGCATAGCCAATAATAGTGTGGTATTTTTCAGGCACAAATCTGCTTTTTTCTTTTTTAAAGCCTGCTAACGTACTACAAGGAAAGAGAGCATAGTGTAGCAGGGTTGACAAATGGTAACTGTCATTAAATTCTTAAGTATTAAAATATAGAATACTTTGAAAAAAATTCTACATTACTCAGCATTTGAAAACTGAAATTGTTTAAAGCCTTTTCCTTTTTCCTCTGTGTGGAAATTAGGGGTCTACGTAGGAAACTGCTCTCAAGCAGTAAACTTTATTTACAAACTTGAAACAGGGCCCATTAATTAAAATCTACTTCCTACAGTCAAGTGGCAGTTCTGTTTATGATACATGTATTAGCTCATTTGTTTCTTTGTCTTTTTTGAATGGCGTAGCTATAATGCACTGTAATTATTTCTATTAATATCCAGTTAAGAAATCTGAGAGATTCTGTACTTGGAAATAACATACTTTAGTCGATTTCAAGTGTTACTATAAACAGTTTGCATTACTGAAGAGTTTGTTTCAAATTAAACTTGAAAAGAGGATTTTGCAAGAGATTAATCAAGAATTATGGTTCGAGTTCTGCTTGGGTGTTCTTGGACCCAGGGAGTTTCTTCAGTACATTTGAAAGCAAAGGAATAAGGCCGAGGACCGCCAGAGCCCTGAGGGCTCTGTCAGGCTGGTCTGAGAGCCGAGTGAGCTCGAGCACACCCATCCCGCGCAGGACTTGGGCGAGGGGCGACAACCAGGCCTTAGCCTGTGCATTGTAGTGTTAACCGCTTTATTAGCTCTCGAGCTGGAAGAGAAGACAGGCATTTGACCCTGTTATCTGACAGACATGACAAAGAAGAGAAACTCCGAGTTTAACTGCGTGGATGTAGTTTACTTCCCACCCCCGCCCCTCCTCCGTCTCCTTGGACTTGACGTGTGAAGACTGACTGAGGTCTAATGTAGCAGCGTAACGGAGCGCCTGAGCACCGCCCTTGGCCGGCAGCCTGTGCTGGGCGCCGTTACCACGCCCCTGTTACCAGGAGGAGTTGCGGTCCTGCTCTGCCATTGGTCGGCCCTCGGCCCTGCCCACAAGCTGCCCCTGCCCGGAAGCCGCCCCTGGTTAGTGAGGCGATGTCAGCCATGTCAGCTGGCGGAGCCTGCGGGAAGAGGCAAGCCCCGTCCTTCTCTCCAGGTCTTGGGCCAGTATGTGAACTGGGGGCCCAGGAACAGGCCGGGGGCCGTGTGCCCAGGGCTCCAGCGCCCTCGCCAAGGCCACCCGCCGGCCGGGCCCAGGCCTCCCGTCCCCACCAATGCAGCCATCTGCCTGGGATGCAGCCTGGGGGACCTGGGCCCCACCTCGCAGGTGGCCTGAGAAGCCTGCGGCGATGACCGTGGAGCAGGGTCTGGGGACCTGGCCCTGCGGGAGCCGCCCACCTTGCTTAGCCAGCTCTGCGACCTCGCCTTTTCTCGTCAGGAGGAGAAGAACATCCGTTAGATAGAGATTCACAGGAACCTTGTGACCAGACCATAACCTGATCTCTGGGGCAAAGGATCTGACACCAAAAAGTTTACAACTAACCCCCCTGCACCCCCCTCACCTTTCCTAGAAAAGGCCTCTGCTGAAAGCTTTCCGGGAGTTTGGGGCATTTAAGGCATGAGCTGCTCCTCTCCTTCCGTGGCCCTCAGTAAACCTGTCTCTGCTCCAGACTCCCAACCTTTTGGCATTGTTTCAAGTCACTGTGCCTCAGGCACATGTGCCTGGGTTTCGGTAACAGTACTACTATAAAAAATTACAAAGCATCTTAATCATGTATCGCTCTTGTATTGCTATATGTTGTTTATATTCAGTCAGTTCAGTTAAGTCACTCAGTCGTGTCTGACTCTCAGACCCCATGAACTGCAGCACGCCAGGCCTCCCTGTCCATCCCCAACTCCCGGAGTCCACCCAAACCCATGTCCATTGGGTTGGTATTGCCATCCAACCATCTCATTCTCTGTCGTCCCCTTCTCCTCCCGCCTTCAATCTTTGCCAGCATCAGGGTCTTTTCAAATGAGTCAGCTCCTCGAATCAAGTGGCCAAAATATTGGAATTTCAGCTTCAACATCAGTCCTTCCAATGCATATGTAATAAAAATAATGAAAGCTCATAGGATTTCACGTTTGGGAATCCTGGGAGGGGAACATGGCCACTATCCCAATCTCTCCATTACTCCTTGCCTTTGCTTTTGCAAAGCTCAGGTATTTTCCTGCCTACTGTAATTTTTACTTTCCCAATAGGTCTTTGTCTGAGGGTGTGACTCTTTTGGCACACTGGGGAACCTGATCTAATGGGGTGCTTTCTCCCCCAGTTTGTCTTGTTCCAGGTAAGAACACAAATTCAGGCTATCTAAGGAGTGTTCTACTTGGTGCTGAAAAAAATGGAGAGGGTAATAAAAATAACTTTTTTTAGTAGTCTCTCATATCTTCATTTCAAATATATGAATGAATATATTCACTCATATCTTCATTTGAATACATAGGCCTCACCTAACCTGATTATATTAAATATAACTTCATTCATTCATGAATCCATCTGTCATACTGTAATCAGTCATTCATGGATTCATCCTTCAAATTTTCTAGGTGCTCAGCCCTAAGGGTGCAAAGATGACTGCTATATCTGAAGAGCACATAATATTTCATAGTCTCCTAAGCACTTTCCCTGAGATTCTTGTGATTATTTATTCAACAAATACTTGCTGAGCTCTCCCTATTCTTGGCACTGGAATTACAACAGTGAACAAACAGACCCTGCCTTCGTGGATTTTCATTCCAGGAGGAAGGATGGATAATGAACAAATAAAAATATTCTTCAGATAGTGGTAAGAAGAGTATTACTATGACAGCTTAAGTGGTCTAGGGAGCAGGATGTGTGCTTGGGGATTACGGTTTGCAGTTTCCTCCAGCTGGTGAAAGCGTCTGCCTCACTGGAGAGCTGGCACTGGAGCAGAGACTGGAGTGAAGTCAAGGGGTGAGCCATGGGAATCACTGAGGAAAGAGCAAATACACAGTCCTTGAATCAGAACCACACTGGTGTGTTTGAGAAGCAGAAAGAGCAGTGTACCCAGAGCAAAGTCCGTGAAGGAAGCAGGGAGAGGGTATAAGGTTGAGGTGCTCAGCAGCAGGCAGATTACGTGGGGCCTTGTAGGTCATGTGAAGAGGTCTGGGTTTCTACATGTGCTGAAAAGCTATTGGAAGGTTTTAATTGAGAGAGTGACCTGATCTCATTTATGGTTTAAAATAATCCCGCTGGCTGGTGAGCAGTGAATACACAGTGCCAGGGAAAGGAAGGGGAGAAGTTAGTTAGGCAGTCTTCTGTTAGCTTCAGGAAGACATGATTATGGTGTAGACCTGAATGATAGGAGTGGAGGTTAGCATATAGTCTAAGGTTATAGTCAGTTTGGATTATATGTGGGAACTAGACAGAGGAGAGACTGTCCTCCCTTGATGACTGGTCTTGGCCCACATAAAACCCCGTGTTGCTGTACTGAACTGTAGCTAAGGAATGGAGTTTCCAAGGTGTTGAGTGTTTCTGAAAGCTTGTTCTTTTTCTAGGCCATTGCCTTTTCCATTTCCTCCTGTTCAGAAAACTGAGACTTTCCCATATTTAGGCAAGGAGGCAATATTCCGTATATCAGCGTTGTGTATGTAATGAACAAATTTTATGATTTTATCACCATAAAGGCTACAGAAATTTTCATTGCATTTTTGTGAAAGGACATACTCAATATTCTAGGTCAGTTTCCTTAAGATTGATTTCTCCTTTCCATTCCGAGTGACCTTTCTTAAGTAGTACAGCAATGAATGATCGTCATGTGTAATTTTAGAGGGAGAAAGAAATACTTAAAAGGCTCTTATAAATCAGGAACAGGATAGAAAATGGAGGCAACAAGTAGTAAAAAGGAACACTGGGAATTAAAATAGCTCATTTATGGACAGGATTATCCTCGGGGGTATTGCTGTCTTTCTGTAGTGATGGTCCCAACACTCCTTCTCTCTGATACGGAGCCACAAGGTGCTTTCTGTGAAGTGGGCGGGCCAGGGAACAGAGGCAGCCGTCCTGCGCATGTGCTGCGCTCTCTGAGCCTAGATGCCCAGCAGGGCCAAGGCTGACCCTAGTGTAAGCTGCAGATAAAAGGAGGGACCGCAGATTGTTCCTGTTTTCATTGCTAAGGAATGAGCTGACTCTTAGGCTGTGCTATTGCCATATCATGTACACAGCACTGATCAAAGTGCTTTATATATGTGTATTTATTAATTCATTTAATCTTCACACAAGCTTGCAAGGAAGTTATGATTACTTTCCTGCTTAAAATGAGGAACCTGACCCCAGACAGGTCAAGTGACTTACTTACCTTGGGCTCATAGAGCCATAGCTAATCAGTTGCAGAGCCAGGATTAGAACTCAGGAAGCCTGGCTCTCCTGTTCTGCACTTCCCTCTACACCATACTTCTCTAGAGGAGTAAGCATGTGTGTAAAAATGAAATAGGATAGTATTATTTACATTTCATAGGATAGATTCTCAAGTTTTAGAAAAATAGAAATAAAGACTTAGAAAAAATTTTTATTTTATTCCCTAGGATATAATTAATTCAATTTCAATAAAAACAGAATCAAAATAAGTGTATTTTGGCAGGCATCTGTTAGGATACATGTCAGAGAAAGATGAGCAGAAAGAAGATGTGGGACAGACTTACCTGAGCCAGTCCTAAGCAGATGTGTGCCCGTCCTCCCCTGTCAGAGTCCTCTAGGCTCCCAAGAGGCGTATTTACTTTGTGTATGTGTCACCTATCCCTTTAAAAGTGTCTTCTGTTTTATCCGTTCCTGCATATTCATTCAAATGAAGTATTTCATAAAGGCAGCTTGAATTCACCTTTTTATTTCTCTGTCTTTAAGACTTGTGGAGGGAAAAGAATGTTTTAAAGAAGCTTAGTGAAATGACATTTTCAAGCCGCAGAGGAAACTGAATTGTTTTATATAATAGTTAATAATAGTTTAAAAACTTTGATTTTTTTAATCTCAGTGAACAAAAGATATCAAATAATACAGTTTTATAGTTGTGTTTAAAGTGCAGAGGTTGTTAGGGAAAAATTCTATATAATTTATTTTTGTAAAAATTCCTATTTTTAAAAATTTTTCTGCTTTTAATTCTTCCAGCTCTTAAAAATGGCACATTTATTGGATGTATATCACATATCTTGAAATTCACCATCTTAAGGTGCATTTATTATATTACAACCATCACCACAAGCTAATTGTAGGATATTTCATCAGCCCTGTAACTAATAGCAGTCACTCCCAATTATCCCTTTTCCACAGCCCCTGGCAATTATTCATCTCCTTTCTGTCTCTACAGACTTCCCTGTGCTGGACAGGTCATATCAGTGGACTCATAGTATGTGCCCTTCCTTTTGTGTCTGGCTTCTTTTGCTTACCACAGTGCTTTCAGTGCTCTTCCATGTTGTAGCACCTTGTACTTCATTTTTTATTGTCAGATAATATTCCATTGAATGGATATATATCCCACATTTTGTCCATTCATTAGTTAATAGACATTTGAGTTTCTACTTTGTGGCTATCTGGAATAATGCTGTTATGAACATTTGTGTGTAAGTTTTTATGTGGGTAGATGTTTTCATTTCCCTTGGTAATTTTTTATGTATTTATTGTTAGTTGCCCAGTTATATCCAACTCTTTGCAACCTCATGACCTGCAGCACTCCAGGCCTCATCTGGCCCTCACCTTCTCCCAAAGTTTGCCCAAGTTCGTGTCCATTGCACTGGTATTCTGGTCATCTGATGCCAACAGCTAATTCATTGGAAAAGTCTGATCCTGGGAAAGACTGAGGGCAGAAATAGTAGAGGGCATCAGAGGGTGAGATGACTGGATGGCATCTCTGATGCAATGGAGATATATATATATATATAATATTCTATAGGTGTGCTTAAATTGTGTTTATAATGTATAAAATATACATACTATATATGTCCTCTTTGTTTCTATCCATCTATTTGTCTGTCTGTCTGGAAGTGGAATGACTGGGTCATTGGTAGCTTCAAGTATAATACTTGCAGGAACTCTAGACCCTTTTCCATAGTGGCTGTACCATTCGATAGTCCTACCAGCAGTGTATGAAGCCCCCAGTTTCTCCACATTTTTGCTAGCACTTGTTATTGTCTGTCTTTTAAGTTGTATTTTATTTTCACATTTAGGAGAAGTAGAATCCTCTCCTGCTTTGGTTATTCTACACTTTCAGTTTTCCCCTGCTACATTTTGTCGTGGAGGCTTCCCTGGTGGGCCACTGGTAAAGAAGCCACGTGCCGATGCAGAAGCCAGTAGTTTGATCCCTGGGAAAAGGAAATAGCAACCCACTCCAGTATTCTTGCCTGGGAAATCCCACGGACAGAGGAGCCTGGTGGGCTACAGTCCACGGGGTTGCAGGAGTCTGACACAACTAGTGACTAAACAGCAGCGTCCTGCGGTGGAGTGGTGGCAGTGACGTAGTAGACAGAGCCCTCAAATCGGAGCTGGGCTTCAGACCCAGCTTCTTACGTACTACTTGAGTGACCTTGAGAAATGAGTCATTCCACTTCTGTGAGCCTCCGGTTCCCACTACTTCAAGTAGGATTAATCCCTTACTTTCTCACAGTGGTTCAGTAAGATCATAGGTAAAGGTAATTTGCAAATTGTGAAGCATCAGACTCTTCTCATTCCTTCTCTGTCACTGTCACTGTTCCTTTTTTGGGGATGTGTATTCTTAAGCAAATAAATGGAGATATTAAGGATTTTTTTTCTTTTCCCCCGCTTTAATGGCCTTTTTTAAATAGAATATAAACTCTGTGAAAGTTAAATTTTCTTTTTTTGTCTGTGTAATTGTTAACTTTAGTTATATCAGCAAAAATATTGAAAGCAAAGCTTGTTTTCTGTCCAGTTCCTTTTGGGAAGAATATGATGATTTGTCTAGGATAAGAAGTGAAGCAGATAATTTACATATACAGATAATCAAGAGTTAAATGTAACTCTCTTTCCTAGTTTTTTAAATTTCTTCCCCCATTTTTCCTGTTTGTGTTTGTAACTTGGTTATGTATCCAGAGAAAGCTGTTTTCTCCTTTACTTTCTTTATGGTTACAAGCAGCTTTGAGAAACATATGCAAGATGTAATGGCTTAATAACAGGATTATCTAAAAGCCTTCACCAGTTTACAACAGTCCAACTTTTCTGCTACAGTTTTACCTGAATCACCTCCTGAAGACAAACTGGCACAATTACAACCTTTTGCAAGTGCTAACAGCTTTTCTTTCACAGTGCTGTGTGCTTTCTCTGCCTGCCCACATCATGTTCTGCCTTTTCCAAGAAGCCTTCTTTTCTCTTCACCCATCTGAATCTATTTTATTTATTGTTGATTCTTTGTTAATTCATACTTTAAAAAAAAACAAACACAACATCCAAATTGTGAGAAGAAAAAGGTAAAATTCTTTTTACTTACAGAGTTCTATCTTTCCAGTAATTTTTAATATGTTTCTAATAGAAACGGGCCATCCTATGCGTGTTGTTTTGTGACACGTGCTCTGTCACAAAACCATGAGTCGCGTATTACACTCGGTGGATGAACCCTTTGACTCTTCATATCTGTTTTTAACATTTTCATGTGTGTTAGTCAGTCCTACTTGTGCAGCTAAAGTGAGGAGCTCCTCAGAGGACAGAGACTATATCTTAAGCTTTTGTTCTTCCTTATCAGGAATTCACAGGGGTCTGCCCTGTAGGAGATACTCAGTAAGTACTGTTGATTGAATTGGACATTTTGAACCTCTGTCTTAGTGTGATCCTTGTAAAATTCAGGAGTCTTAGAGGACTGATAAATTTCTCTATTTTTGTTGTAGGTAACCTTTCTAATAGAAAGAACATTTAGAAATGTAATCGAATGTAAAATTAGTATTTGGGTAATGGAGAGAACAAAATTGATGAAGGAAATTTGAGAATGTCCTGCATACAGCTTAGAATCTGGCAGTTTTTTCCATGGAAGCAGAAAAGAGGGTTTAACTTGAGGGGAATAAAACGGGAAAATCAGTAAAAAAAAAAAAAAAAAAAGTGTAATTCGCTTGGTTGTGAACTGAGAAAAAGGATGAATGAAGGGAAACTTTCTGAGAAGTGAAATAAAGTCAGTACACAAACTGCAGAAGAGACCTGTTATCCTTCTAACTATAAAAGACCAACTAGCTTCCAAAACATCCCTTCCATCAGAATGAAAGCAATATACGCATTGTGGTAAATGAAAGAGAAAGTATCTTTCCTGTGAAACAGTTGACAAAGTTTTACTGCAGGAGTATGAGACTTCCTGATAAAATGTGTGACATGACGTGAGAGCTCAAAATTAATCTCTCACATGATTTCTTTAGTTTTAGTGTTCACAAACCTCTGCTGACCAGTGCTGTGTTTTATTGCTTCTTAAATTCCTAGGGCAGATTTACATGGAAAATATCAGATGATAGGCTCCCCTGACCAAATGATCATTTAAGCAACAAAAACAACAAATTACTATTTTTGAAGCAGAGACAATGCCCAGCTTTGTACGTTTTTCTAAGGAATGCTGTTTGAAAGTTCTTCGTGCCACTGGAAAACAAAATGACTGCAGCTTAAAAGCATAAGCTGCAGGAAGTTTTCAGAATTTTAGAAATTGAATTACTGAATACACGTTACCTTCTGCATAATTATATAAAGCTGATGAAATGGGTCTTCTTTGCTCTGATTGTTTTCCAAATTCTATCAAAGTGAAGTCACAGCTGATGGTTTTAAGCAGAGTAAGGACAGATTAACTGGCTCACATAGAATAAAACCTTTAGACAGAAAAATTAGATAGTTCCATAGTTTCACAAGATGGTATACGTATTTGCAGAGTACCCACTAATTCCGATGGCAAATACCCTTTCTTCCCCCCTCTGATTGGCTTTACTGTGGGGTTTATCATATGTCTGACTTTTCCTACTAGTTAATATAATGGCAACCCACTCCAGTGTTCTTGCCTGGAGAATCCCAGGGACGGGGGAGCCTGGTGGGCTGCCATCTATGGGGTCACACGGAGTCGGACACGACTGAAGTGACTTAGCAGCAGCAGCAGTCTCTCAACTCTGACTTTACATTGTTTAGAATAGTATATATTATTGGTTGAAAAAAAATGCCATGAGAAAATTGCTTTCTCATAAGATATCCCATCTTATAAATGATGTAATTTAAATATTTCTTCTGCCAGGAATTCTTTAGACAGTCAAGCATGAGACACATGCGGAAGATTACAACACTGTGTTGTGTCTGCAGCAGTATCTTCTCATGGAGGCTTTTTGTCTTGTGCTTTCTATTGTTGGTGTCGTGTGTACAGTTGTGAACGTAAAGGAGAGCAGAACCGTAGGGAAGTCCGGCAGTAAGACAGGTCAACAGTGTGGACCAAGCTGAAATGGAAAGGCATCTCTTCACCACACACACACCAAATACAAAGCTACAATGTAGGCATTGTTTCCATTTACAGATGAGGGACTTGTAACTAAGAATGATTAAATAATTTGTCTAGGATCCCCGTTAGTGGTGAAACCAGGATTAGACCTCAGCTCTGAGCTCCATCTCTTTAATCACCACGCTCTTGATTTTGTTCCCTCAGTTCTAAAAATTTGCTAAGATAGAGCTACCAAATGGAGATTAAAACTTTCAATAAATTATTTTCCCAATTTGAGACAGATTCGGCATTAAACTTTCGGTATTTAAAAATAGTACAGTGTCACTTAGGAGTCTGTGTGGGAGGTGATCAGCTTCTCTGGGCTTCCCGGGTGGTGTGGTGGCAGAGAGCCTGCCTGCCAGTCAGCAACTCAAGAGATGTGGGTTTGATCCCTGGGTCGGGAAGATCCCTGGAGTAGGAAACGGCAACCCACTCCAACATTCTCGCCAGGAGAATTCCATGGATAGAGGAGCCTGGTGGGCTACTGTTCATGGGGTCTCGAAGAGTCAGAAACACAGTGTCTGAGCACATACACAGCTTCGCTGATGACCCCTCTATCTCTCCATATTTCATTTCCATGAATCTCACTCTTTGGAGACAGAAACCCGGTAGTTCGTAATGGGAGTTGAAAGAATGCCTTGAGGACAGGCTGCCGAGACTGACTGAACTCATCTCATTTGAGTCCCAGCCACTCACACCCTGCACTGAATGGGCGCCTCCGGCCTGGAGTGCAGCTGCCCTGGGAACTGGGGAACCCATTCACACAGGCCTGTCGAGCACACCGTTTTCTCAAGGTTGTTGTTGTTTTTTTTTGTCTCTGTGATGTCTATTTTGAAATTTTTATCAAGTGTATCCTTACCATTTCTCCCAACTGAAGTGGCATCATTTGTACATTCTCTTCTATATTTTAGTGTTTTTGAAGATTTTTTTAATTAAAATAAAAACAAAACATAGTATAGACGATGATTAAGAGTTGGTACTTCTTGTCCAGTTTCCCTGTCCATGTGCCGCTGCAAAGCGTGGGAGAAGATTGCTTGGAAAATGACTATCACAGAGTGTGTTTTAAAATGGCTAATTACAAACAGTCTCTCCTTTTTGTGTCAGAAGGGTCGCAAAGAGCTGGACATGACTGAGCAACTAAACATACAGTGTTAAAATACAGCAGAGAGGTAACTCAATTTAGTTCAAAAGCCATTTTCTGAGGGAGAAGAATTAGCTGGGAACAGTGTCACATTAATAGACACTGCCAGCGGCTGGATTCTGCGTACAAAACACTTGTTCATGTTTTCCTTGAAGTCTTTTGATTGGGCCCAGCACTAAGTTTATCCTGAATGGGCTCAGTCTGGTTGGTCCTTGGCAAGCATCAGGGAGTAATGAATAGTGGAACATCGAAAGATTAAATGTCCTGGCACAGGCTCTGTGTCGGTATGATGAGCTAACCATGGCATTGTTCGATGAGAAGGCCCTGTGTCCTTTTGGAAATAAAATCTTGGCCTGTGGACAGAGCTCTGTGTACACACATTGAATTTCTCTGTCTTCCTGCTATGCTATTCCATTCATAATTAAGCTTTGAAAGCGAAGTTCTGAAGAGGTTCTTGAATGCCTTCCTAGCATGCCCAGAAACAAGTGGTTGATGTAAAAATGACATAGCCTTACCCTTTCATTTGGTAGCTCTCCGAAATTCACATCAAAGACTTGGAGAATAAACTCTTCAAGCTAGAGAGCAGTGTAGAGATTCACTGTTTTCTACTCCCCACCCCACCCCCAAAGTTCTTCCTTCTGAAAACTGTGGTAATTTACCATAAATTTTTGCTATGGAATTTCTGATGTTCTGATCTTTTATTTTTACAGCTCCATCTATATTTGTAGTGAAATGTCTAAATTTGTCTCAGTACATCTAAATTCTAAGAATGAATTGGTCTTCTTATGAGTATTTTTGCCTTGAAAGCAAAGCAAAGAAAAATTGAGCTCTACTGATTGATTAAAACTATGGCATTATAACTTGCCTTTCCTTTCTAATTTTTATTCTTAAAAACAGAATACAAATTCTGTAATCAGAGCCTGCCAGAAGGTACCTGAAGAAGCCAGGAATTAAAAAAAAAACACTGTATTTTTAGCTGTGTTAAAACTGCTGTTGATGTTATAAATTATCAAGAGGAACCTACTAAGAGTCCTTTTAAGACATGTTTTAATTTTGTGTTATGAAACCAACTCCTGATAAAGTATAAACAGTTTAATAAAACCACGAAAACCCTGTATTATGTAAATATTTAAAACCTGAGGATCTACTAAAGATAATTTTTAAAATACAAATATGATAACATAAGTTCTGAGATTCTCTTAAAAGCAGTTCCCAGTGGGAGGGAGATGGGGGTGTCCCAGTGAATGAAAGAAGCGTGACCGTGAGCCGGTCATTGCTGACCTCCAGGGGTGCATGTGTGAATGCTCCTTGAAATTATTTCCTCTACTTTTTCCTAATTAGAGATTTTTCATAATAAAAAGTAAAAATAATTTCTGGTGGTTATTAAGATGGCATCATGTCATCTTCAAATGAAAATGTTTTCTTGCTAAAGAAAACCTAGAAATTAAAGATATCTTAAAAAAACTTTACAAGGACTTATAATATGTAAACAGAACTCTGATATGTAAATAATTTTTCCTTTAGTGATTCCATTTAGATTACTAGTGGTGGGGATATGGATATAAAAATCATGCTGTGAATAGTGTGTTACCTAAAATGCTAGCATCCTTGAGATAAGGAAGATTGTTAAATTAGTCTCTAATATAGATTATCCACAGATGAACAGTATTCATTCAATAATAATTCATTCATTATAATTCAACATTAATATATTGCAGTGCAAGGAGTAAAGCCATACCAGCTGTAACTTACTCTCTGTAAGGTAACTGAGAAAGTGGTTGCATTGTAGACATGGGACAATTTTAGATTACAGAATATCAGTTAAGAGAATGAAAGATGTTCTGTGTACCAAAATTAATTGATAAGTGAACAACAGACTGGTTCCAAATAGGAAAAGGAGTACGTGAAGGCTGCATATTGTCACCCTGCTTATTTAACTTATATGAAGAGTATATCATGAGAAACTCTGGGCTGGAAGAAGCACAAGCTGGAATCAAGATTGCTGGGAGAAATATCAATAACCTCAGATATGCAGATATGCAGACACCACCCTTATGGCAGAAAGTGAAGAGGAACTAAAAAGCCTCTTGATGAAAGTGAAAGAGGAGAGTGAAAAAGTTGGCTTAAAGCTCAACATTCAGAAAATGAAGATCATGGCATCTGGTCCCATCACTTCATGGAAAATAGATTGGGAAATAGTGGGAACTGTCAGAATTTATATTTTTGGGCTCCAAAATCACTGCAGATGGTGATTGCAGCCACAAAATTAAAAGACGCTTACTACTTGGAAGGAAAGTTATGACCAACCTAGATAGCATATTGAAAAGCAGAGACATTACTTTGCCAACAAAGGTCCGTCTAGTCAAGGCTATGGTTTTTCCTGTGGTCATGTATGGATATGAGAATGAAGAAAGCTGACCGCTGAAGAATTGATGCTTTTGAACTGTGGTGTTGGAGAAGACTCTTGAGAGTCCCTTGGGATGCAAGGAGAGCCAACCAGTCCATTCTGAAGGAGATCAGCCCTGGGATTTCTTTGGAAGGAATGATGCTAAAGCTGAAACTCCAGTACTTTGGCCACCTCATGCAAAGAGTTGACTCATTGGAAAAGACTCTGATGCTGGGGGGGATTGGGGGCAGGAGGAGAAGGGGATGACAGAGGATGAGATGGCTGGATGGCATCACCGACTTGATGGACATGAGTTTGTGTAAACTCTGGGAGTTGGTGATGGATACGGAGGCCTGGTGTGCTGCTATTCATGGGGTCGCAAAGAGTCGGACCCGACTGAGCGACTGAACTGAATTGATGCCAATGTCTATTCATATCACATAACAAACTACTTTATACTTCATTTTTGTTTGGCTTGGTTTGGCAACTTACCAACTATTTGATTGGAGTATAGTTCTTTTTTAAAAAAAATATTTATTTATTTGGTTGCATTGGGTTGCAGCACACAGGATCTTCAGTCTTCATGGCAGCATGTGGGGTCTAGTTCCCTGACCAGGAATCAAACCCAGGCCCCCTGCATTAGGAGCTCAGAGTCTTAGCCACTGGACCACAGGGAAGTCCCATAAAGTTGAGTTTTAAAACTGTGTTTCTCGTATTGCCTAGTTTAGGGACAGATATATTTTGTTGCATTCCTGATGGGAAAGTTTTATTCCAGTTAGGCTGTTATATTTGATATCAGTGGCAAAGGAAACATCAGGGAAATGCTGATAACTGTCAGTTCAGTTCAGTCACTCAGTCATGTCCGACTCTTTGCGACCCCATGAGCCGCAGCATGCCAGGCCTCTCTGTCCACCACCAGCTCCTGGACTTTACTCAAACTCATGTCCATTGAGTCGGTGATGCCATCCAACCATCTCATCCTCTGTTGTCCCCTTCTCCTCCTGCCCTCAATCTTTCCCAGCATTAGGGTCTTTTCCAGTGAGTCAGCTCTTCACATCAGGGGGCCAAAATATGGGAGTTTTTGAAGTCAGCTTCAGCATCTGTCCTTCAAATGAACATTCAGGACTGATCTCCTTTAGGATGTACTGGTTGGATCTCCTTGCAGTCCAAGGGATTCTCAAGAGTCTTCTCTGACACCACAGTTCAAAAGCATCAATTCTTTGGCGCTCAGCTTTCTTTATAGTCCAACTCTCACATCCATACATGACCACTGGGAAAACCATAGCTTTGACTTTGATTACTGTCAGGTAGACATGATTAGTCTTTGCCGTCTCTGTTTTCATTTAGTGCTACTCTTAGCATTTCCTTGAGTGAAGTACGTAAGAGTCCAGGTAACTGGTCATTTGTTCTTAGAATAATGCTACATCCTTCTTGTATTCATGTTTATAATCTTTTACTCTGTCTCTCTCTTTTTTTAAGTTATTATTTTTTCCCTTTGGAATGTTTGACAGCATTCTGTTTGAGAAATATTTTTTTAAATGTTGTTTTCTATGGCAGTTTAGCTCCAAATTAAAATGGATAGTAGGTGACTGCTCAGAGATCAAAGCCTTAATTAAAAAAAAATTAATCTGCTATATCATCATTTATTTCTATAGATAAGTGAGAATCTGGGCTTCCCTGATAGCTCGGTGGGTAAAGAATCCACCTGCAATGCAGGAGACACAGGAGACAAAGGTTTGATCCCTGGGTTGGGAAGATCCCCTGGAGAAGGAAATGGCAACCCACTCCAGAATTCTTGGCTGAAATATCCCATGGACAGAGGAGCCTGGTGGGCTGTATTCTAAAGGGTTGACAGGGTTGGACACAAATGAGCGACTAAGCGCACACACACACAGAAGTTGGATTAAACCTCTGGCCTGTAAAGAGTAAAATCTTTAGTTATCAAGTATTTATTTATTGAGGACTTAATTAAACAATTATATTTTCAGTCATCTGTCCGTATACTTGTCAGTTTATTCATTCACCGTGTATTCACTCAGTGTCTACTAGTATGATGGTCAGTAAGATTCAGTTTTCAATAAGATAGGCAGATTTCCTGTTCTCAGGAAACTTTTATTTTTGGACTTGTGGTAGATAATTAAGAAACTTATCAGATAGTGTAAAGTGATATTTACAGAATTAGAGTAGTTAATGTGATGGAGAGAAATTTTGGCTGCTCAGGGGGGCCATCTCTGAAGATATAATCTTGACCCTGGGATGAGAATGTCACAAAGAGCCCTTCATGCAAAGATCAGTTTCTTAGTTCTTTGTGTCAAAAACGAAAGTCTTACAGCTGTGCCTCACTTTCTTAGGAGTAGGGTTTTATCTGAATAGTATACGTACTTTGAGTCCACTTGACTAATCAGTGGACTGGCTAAGTATCCCGTGGAGGAGCGTTTAACCCGCACCAGTCTGTCATCACTGAGTCTGTAGGTTGACTTTTGTTCTCGTGTCCTTTCTATGAGGCTCTTCAGCTTCTAGCATGGAGCTCAGGCAGGACACTGGGTGTGCCGTGCTTCTGCTGGGCTTCCAGCGTTTGTCCTGGGGCCTGCCTGCTCTAACCCGGAAGGTCACAGCGCCTCCTGCTTGCTTGGACAGCTCCTCACCTCCTGGTCTTTGCCTTTCCATTCCTACTGGCCTTCTAGGCCCGGTATTGCTGCCTGAACCCCTACCCCCAAATAAGGGAAGCCTGTTTCATTGTCTGTTTGCTCGATGCCAAACTCACTCTTCCAAGAGCTTGCTGCCTGGTCTTCTGATTTCCGGCTCTGGGCCAGTGTGTGGTCTGTCCTCTGCTTCTCTGCCTCCTGCTCCACTCTCCACTGCCCCTTTGCTCTCTATCACACTTTCACCCTCCAGAGCAACGCAAGCACAGTTTCTGGTGGTGTTTTGGGACAAACATTTCCCCATAAACTTGGTGTTAATTTTGAGCTACCACTAAAGACATTCTTGAGGATATCCTATGTGAGTAACTGTCTGAATTAAAAAGCTGTTTCTGCTCATGTCTGAAAAACACCGTATTTTCCATTTGCACAGGAGCTGTGTTACTGATAGTGAATAATGGTTTCTTACTGAGCTGAAAAATCATTTTGCTAGTTCTTCCTATGTAGGCTGTCAATGCCTAAATAAATTGTGGCACATATGCAAAGGATAACTAACATTTATAAGCAAAATCATAGGATATTTTGTGTTGGAGTAATCGATCATGTTTTCTGGAGTCTTTAACTTTACGAAATTGCTAACAAGCATAACAAGCATAACCATTCTAAGACACCTTGAGTGTATATCTAGGAAGATAACTAGATTGATATGGTAATCATACTGTTTAAACAGACCCAGAGTGTATTCAGCTGTTAAGAATTTTAAACTTTTATACAACAATTTTATCTTTATTTTTAAAAGTTATATTTTGGCAGAGACAGCATGTCCATGTTCAGCATTGATTTTACCTGTCTGGGAAATTGATTTATCAGTTTTTCATATTTCTAAGAAGACAGTTCTCTTCATAAAATTCCTAGTTCTTTTCAAATAATTGAATTTGTGTCATTGTGTTCTGGCATCTGACTTAAAGGTGAAAACTCTATGAATGATGCCGTTTATCATTACATCAGCCCTTATTGTGAATGAAATGTAACTACATTTGCCATTTATTACCTCTGGCCTAATATTAACAATGATAAATTGTACATAAAGGTTCCTAACACAACAAATACTAAGATTTGTTGGAGAGAAAAATGACCTCAGTTGTCAGGAAATTATCAAATCAGTTCGATGTTAGATTTCATCTCATTAATTTGAATAGCTACCGAGTTGATTTATTCTCTGTACTATGTAGGGGGAAAGCTGGAGGAGACTTCTGTTCTCCAGTTTCTTTGTTAATAGCTTACTAAAATAATTTATTTAAATTTTATGTAGCTTGAGTTTTCCCACATAATGGGCATAAATATCATCCTTTCTCCTCCTTCATAACAGTATGGTAAAGGTTAAATAAATACCACATATTAAGTGAGAAAGCGTCTGAGGTTCCCACTGATTTCTGTTCCCAGTTCTTGCTTCATTTTCATATTATAGGTAAACAGGTTTGCCATCTGATGGTATTTATAAAAGTTGCTTAGAGATCTTCCAAAGTAGATTATGAGCACATGTAAAATACTTAATAGGGAAGAAAAATACATGTCTTCATGCCCTTCTGAATGTACGCATGTGACATGTTAAGATTTTTAAATGAATGTATAAATGACACATTTTCTTTCTAAGAGGGACTCCTTATATGTAAAATAGAAAAGCTTAATTTTTCACTTACCGTATTTGCCTAGAGAAGCAAGTTTTTTCCCTTGGAGTGATGGTTGGTAGTATTGGTTCCCTACCAATTTTGAAATGTACTGATAAAATGCATAATAAATAGGCCTGCCCAGACAAATATTAAGTTGATTTCTCATAGGAGCTCACTCACTGGTTTATTTTTTTGTACCCTGGTTTCTATCAGTTTTGATATGAGCCTTTTAAAACTTAGGCTTTTATAATAATTTTTTTTTGTTTCACCTTCCATAACATTTCTAATCAGAGTGAATCATGTGATAATTAGTCCTGAGAAATGCTTTAGATACTAATGTTTTTAGAACAAAATATGAGAGCCCTTACAGATTTTGAAAGTAATATTTTTTCAATTACAAAAAGACCTTTCTCCCATAAAACAGTAGGAGCACATTGGCAGCTTTTGTTTTTTGTTGTTTAATCACAGACACGTTTTTATGCATGAATGAGAAATTTCTAAATATTCATTGTCCATGTGAATGGACAACATGGAATTTAGAAATAGTTTTGATGTTCTTTAAAGATACAGGAGAGAAATAGGATGAGTGAGTAGGGAGAGGTTTCCTGGATTTTTTTCTCCAAGCAGCATATACTGTTACACTTGTCCTGCTGGCATTTGTGTTACAGAAATTTGATCATATGAAAGTGAAATTGCCAAGTTTACCAGGGTTTGGACAAGTTTCTGGATATGAGATACACAGAGATACTTAATTAATTTTATCCATTTTATCAGAAAGATGACTTTGTAACTTGTTTGTGCAGAAGAGCTTTCCCCTCGTGTTTTGCCCTTGCTTCTTGATTAACTAGCTAACTGGTCGCAGGGAGCATAATTTGCACGAAATAATGACTGAAGTAGCACACGCTGCTAAGTGCCACAGATTGTGCTTTATATCTGAGCTCTAGTAATCATTTTAAGAGCCCAAGGCTCTTTGCAAGCTTCAGGGAGCATACTATGTGCAAGTACAAATTTTGATGTTTAAACCGTAGGCTGTATGCTGCTATTTTGGAACATTGAATGCATGAGGAATTACAAAGGAGGAGAATATGGGCATCTAAAATTAAAGATTATCGTACTCACAGATGTGTTCTTCCCCAGCATCCTGAATTTATGGCTTTCTAAGTACATTAACGGCTTTGATTTTTAAAAATCATGCTCTGTTTCTTTCCAGTTATCATACATTTACTTACATCTTGAAGTAAAGTTAGGTATTAGAATAAAACATAAACACCCTACTGAGTTAAAAATTTTGAATCTCATTCTATTGTCATTACCCTTAGACAGAGCTACTCACTTAACACTCACTCAGGTCTGCGTATAATCTTTGCAAATATAAATGCAGTGAAATTACTAAATCAAAAGCTGTTAAAAACGGTCAGCGTAGGACTGTGCACCTTTACTACCTATTCAGGGCAGTAAAGAAGATCCTTTTGAGACACTCAGATGCTAAACACTGCATACTTTAATATTTTTTCATTAGTGACCCTCAGGGAATATCTAGCAGTATATAAATTACCTTTTTAGCTTTTGGATACATTTCAAGACGGAGTTTCTTATTAAGAATTCAGAGGAAATCTCCTTTGGTGATCATTTTCATGCTTCACATCAGTGGATTCACCTTTGCTTTCTTAAAAAGTTTTGCGCTTTCTTAGTAAATTACTGACAAGATAGGGGGAGACGAGATGTTGCAAGACTAAATTTTCGTATGAAACTCAGGGGTGCTCTAGTTCCAGTGGGAGATACTTGTCTGCCCTAAACTACAGCATTTTACTTTGTTAAAGTAGATTAAGATTTTTAGTGGGACTATTATTATAAGAATGCACTATAAAATATAGAAAAGGTGATTTTTTTTCAAAAGGGAAATATTTACCAATTGTAATAAATCATAAAATATGGCATGTAAAATACAGAAAAGGTGGTATTTTTTGATAGGGAAATATTTGTCAATTTTAATAAATCATAAAAATTGCATTTTAATTGACTGTCCATAGAAGCATACCTGGAAATATGTATGATGCTTGGTATTTTGGGATAGGGACAGGGAGAGAGGAGTGAAGGGGTGTGAAGAAGTCTATGTATGTATAAGGTTAAAATTTTAATTGAATATTTTAGTATTTATCTACAGTAAATGGTTTAGAAATGTTTTATTCTTGTCTCCTTTGCAGATTCTCTGGATAATTATCTCACAGATTAATGATATATTTAATTTGGAGACTGAAGAGAGCATACTATAATTAGCCCTTCAATTCATTGTCCTTTTTTCCTTCAAAACAGAAATAGCTAAATTCTCTAAAATACATAATACATCTTAACAGTGTGCACAAATCCAGTACTTACTGCTTATTTTCCTTCTCTTCCCTTTGGGAAACATTCATACCTCTGGTATTTAACTGAAAAGACCTATTTGTGTACTCATTTCAGGAAAGCCTTTAATGAGACCTATAGACAGTTTCTTTGTAAGTTTTCTTATTTATGTAAATACAGACCCGCTCAGCTCAGCCTCACTCTGGTTTCTCCAGGTTGAGTCTTGGTGTCATTCAGCTCCTGTCATTGTGTTCACCTTTCCTTGGCATGTGACAGGTCATAGGGAAAGTTCAGCTGTGGACTGGTCCACGTGTACGAGCTGGAGGCTTTGTAGAGATACGCTGATCGTTAATCCCAGCAAATATGCTAGTTAATTTTTGTTGGCAAATTCAAATACATTTTAGTGTGTAAAGTAATACATGGAACTTGATGTCTGAAGTCACAATTTTTCTCAGCCTAGCAGATGCCAAGGCTAAAGCCAGAATATAAACAGAAGAGGGATACTGTGTTTTCCAGACAGAGGAGTTAGACACATAGATTAGCAAAAGAAGCAGGAACTCATGGCACAACAGTAGCACTTCTGACTCCAGATTAACAAAAAAGCATGATTATTTTTTACTACTACTAAAGCTAAATTTTTTCTTTTGCTACCAGAGACTATTCTAATCTGCAGTGTAGTATAGGGATTAGAGTTTATTAAATATTTACAGGAACAATTACATGCACCTCAATTTAATTGAAATGCATTTTAAGCAAATGGAGATTTGTGGAGCTCACAGATTAAGTTAAAAGTTCACTTTTGTAAGTAGCAGTCCATTTCTTGGAAGGGTCCTTTGGCCTGAGCCCTGTTTTAGGAGAGTGTATAGGATATTTCGAACTCTTTTGTTGACCATGATGGCTACTCCATTTCTTCGGAGGGATTCCTGCCCGCAGTGGTAGATATAATGGTCATCTGAGTTAAATTCACCCATTCCAGTCCATTTGTGTTTGCTGATTCCTAGAATGTCGACATTCACTCTTGCCATCTCTTGTTTGACCACTTCCAATTTGCCTTAATTCATGGACCTGACATTCCAGGTTCCTATGCAATATTGCTCTTTACAGCATCGGACCTTGCTTCTATCACCAGTCACATCCACAGCTGGATATTGTTTTTGCTTTGGCTCCATCCCTTCATTCTTTCTGGAGTTACTTCTCCACTGATCTCCAGTAGCATATTGGGCACCTACTGACCAGGGGAGTTCCTCTTTCAGTATCCTATCATTTTGCCTTTTCTTACTGTTCATGGGGTTCTCAAGGCAAGAATACTGAATGGTTTGCCATTCCCTTCTCCAGTGGACCACATTCTGTCAGACCTCTCCACCATGACCTGCCTGTCTTAGGTGGCCCCACGGGCATGGCTTAGTTTCACTGAGTTAGACAAGGCTATGGTCCTAGTGTGATTAGATTGACTAGTTTTCTGTGATTATGGTTTCAGTGTGTCTGCCCTCTGATGCCCTCTTGCAACACCTACCGTCTTACTTGGTTTCTCTTAGCTTGGACATGGGGTATCTCTTCACGGCTGCTAACAGAAGCAGAAGCAGAAGATATTAAGAAGAGGTGGCAAGAATACACAGAAGAACTGTACAAAAAAGATCTTCACAACCCAGATAATCACGATGGTGTGATCACTCACCTAGAGCCAGATGTCCTGGAATGTGAAGTCAAGTGGGCCTTAGAAAGCATCACTACGAACAAAGCTAGTGGAGGTGATGGAATTCCAGTTGAGCTATTTCAAATCCTGAAAGATGATGCTGTGAAAGTGCTGCACTCAATATGCCAGCAAATTTGGAAAACTCAGCAGTGGCCACAGGACTGGAAAAGGTCAGTTTTCATTCCAATCCCAAAGAAAGGCAATGCCAAAGAATGCTCAAACTACCACACAATTGCACTTATCTCACATGCTAGTAAAGTAATGCTCAAAATTCTCCAAGCCAGGCTTCAGCAATACGTGAACAGTGAACTTCCAGTTGTTCAAGCTGGTTCTCAGAGGAACCAGATGAAATTGCCAACATCCGCTGGATCATCAAAAAAGCAAGCGAGTTCCAGAAAAACATCTATTTCTGTTTTATTGACTATGCCAAAGCCTTTGACTGTGTGGATCACAAAAAACTGGAAAATTCTGAAAGAGATGGGAATACCAGACCATCTGACCTGCTTCTTGAGAAATTTGTATGCAGGTCAGGAAGCAACAGTTAGAACTAGACATGGAACAACAGACTGGCTCCAAATAGGAAAAGGAGTACGTCAAGGCTGTATATTGTCACCCTGCTTATTTAACTTATATGCAGAGTACATCATGAGAAATGCTGGGCTGGAAGAAGCACAAGCTGGAATCAAGATTGCCGGGAGAAATATCACTAACCTCAGATGTGCAGATGACACCACCCTTATGGCAGAAAGTGAAGAGGAACTAAAAAGCCTCTTGATGAAGGTGAAAGAGGATAGTGAAAAAGTTGACTTAAAGCTCAACATTCAGCAAACGAAGATCATGGCATCTGGTCCCATCACTTCATGGGAAATAGATGGGAAAACAATGGAAACAGTGTCAGACTTTATTTTTTTGGGCTCCAAAATCACTACAGATGGTGACTGCAGCAATGAAATTAAAAGACGCTTACTCCTTGGAAGAAAAGTTCTGACCAATCTAGATAGCATAATGAAAAGCAGAGACATTACTTTGCCAACAAAGGTCCATCTAGTCAAGGCTACGGTTTTTCCTGTAGTCATGTATGGATGTGAGAGTTGGACTGTGAAGAAAGCTGAGCGCTGAAGAATTGATGCTTTTGAACTGTGGTGTTAGAGAAGACTCTTGAGAGTCCCTTGGACTGCAAGGAGATCCAACCGGTCCATTCTGAAGGAGATCAGCCCTGGGATTTCTTTGGAAGGAATGATGCTAAAGCTGAAACTCGAGTACTTTGGCCACCTCATGCGAAGAGTTGACTCATTGGAAAAGACTCTGATGCTGGCAGGGATTGGGGGCAGGAGGAGAAGGGGATGACAGAGGGAAGATGGCTGGATGGCATCACGGACTCGATGGACCAGAGTCTGAGTGAACCCCGGAGTTGGTGATGGACAGGGAGGCCTGGCGTGCTGCAATTCATGGGATCACAAAGAGTTGGACATGACTGAGCGACTGAACTGAACTGAACTGAAATAGGATATTTATTTTGTATTTAAGAAGTAGGAGAAATGGCATAAGGTCTGATGCCTGACCTCAAGGAGCGTACTTAACAGCCTGCCTATAGAAGAAAGTTTCACATAAAATGGGCAGTAGAGTAGCTAACCGTAACAGAATATGCAATAAAATGCCCAAGTGGGTGGTGTATTAAAGGAGAAATAAAAATCAATCTCCTTTTCCAAATGAAATTGTATAGAAATTCCAACCTAGAAAACAGAGAAATGTGATTTTTTAAAACTGTAATTTTGTCATACAAGCTCAAATGTATGTAATATTTACTCAAGAAATAATTCAAAATGCAAAGGGGCTGGTCTATAGTAAGCAAGCAGTAAATGTTCTTTACTTTTGTTATTATTACCATTAGTTGAGTTGCAAAACAACATTAGCCTTAGCTTTCAATCCATTTCTATATTTTGTTTAGGTTGTACATTTCAGAGAATTCCGAATTCATACAAATAAGTAGTTGTATGTGGAAGGTTTTGTTTGGTTTTAGTAGTTTGCTTTGTCTCATGTGATAGTCTTCATTTTAATCAAGATGGCAAGAGAAGTGATTCTTTTAAGCACAGCCAGTCTCCCCAAAGGTGGGGGCGGGGGGCGGCGCTCGGAACTCGGTGGCACAAGTTAATTCACTGGTTATTTTAGTGTACACCACCCTCCCCCCCAAAATGGTGTGTGTGTGTGTATGTGTCATGTTCATGTATAACAATCCACAAAGTAAAATAGGACCAGACGTCTGAGAACCCGTTAAAATATCGTGAAGTGATGCAAGCGTAGAAAGGTGTGCAGTTTGTTTCTTATAAGACCTGGGTCATCCACCCACAGCGTGGAGTTCCGCTCTGAGGCACCACCTGTTTTTGTGTGGCCCATGAGCTAAAACGGGCTGTACATTTCAGTAGTTGAAGAAATAAATAAAAAGAAGAGTTTATCTTGACACATAAGTTTGGAGGCAGAACTAACAGGACTTGATGGATTTGGATTTGAGGAATAAGGAGTGAGATGTCGCTGAGACTTTTCAGTTGGTTTTTTAGTATAGGATGAAGAGCAAAGCCATTCTCTGAGACAGGTAATCTGGGAGAAGGGCTGTCAGGAGTTCTGCCGTTGGCATGTGGAGTTGGAGGTGCCTTTGAGGCTTTCATCTCAAGTGTTCTGAGCAGTCTGTGTGTGAGTGGATTGCATGTGTCTGTGTATTAGTAATCTGTGGGACGGTGCTGCTTTAGAACCGTAGGTATGGTTGTGAGCACTAGAGACTGCTTAAAGACTAACAAGGGAAGGGGGCCTTGACCAAGTGTTAAGGGATGTCTTTTAATGACCAGGTGGGAGACAATGAGCCGGAAAGTACAAAAAAGTGAGAGTAAAAAGAGGAAAAGAGTGTTGTGTGTTAGGAGTCAAAGGAAGAAGAGTGTCCAGGGAACGATAGAGTTTTAGAGAAGTTAGCAAAACGGGATGGATGAGTGTCCATGGATTTTGGGATATGAACATCTCTCAAGGCTAGAACGGAGAAGGCAATGGCACCCCACTTCAGTACTCTTGCCTGGAAAATCCCATGGATGGAAGAGCCTGGTAGGCTGCAGTCCATGGAGTCGCTTAGAGTCGGACACGACTGAGCAACTTCACTTTCACTTTTCACGTTCATGCATTGGAGAAGGAAATGGCAACCCACTCCAGTGTTTTTGCCTGGAGAATGGCCAGGGACAAGGGAGCCTGGTGGGCTGCCATCTATGGGGTCTCACAGAGTCGGACACGACTGAAGCGACTTGGCAGCAAGGCTAGAAAGCAAGAACTGTGATGAGGAAACAAGAATAGAATCCCTAAATTATTGTTTTATCAAAGTTATTTATACTTTTAACTAGATTAGTTTTAAAGAAAACCTGCATTCCCAGGTGTGATCTTTTTATTGTTCAGTTGCTCTCCAACTTTATGATGGCAGTTAATTAAAAAGTAGGGTTCATGTAAGTTTGCTTCACAGCATATTTTGATAGAAAACATATTTTCCCTATCACCTATACTTAAAATCTTACTTAGATTATACAGCAAATCCCCTTTAATAAAAAAGTGCAGTAATGAGAAAAAGTTGTTGCAACATTCACAGTGACTTTGAAAAAAAGCAAAATTGGTGACTTTTGGGAAATATCACTTTGCTCACAGGCCTTGTCAATTTTCAGTAGGTTCTCAGCCAACTTAATTGTATTACTCTGATTTGTTAAATAATTCCTTCCTCCTCTACCAAGATTTCTATATGTGGTGGATGGAAACTGTTATCAAAGAAAGGTTAGAAAAGCAGAATGCTGGGTAGAGTAGAAGAAAATCTGCTGTGCCTTTGGTTTGTAGGAATTCAGGTGAGGATTTCCCACATGTGGTTTCATATATATATATTTCTTCTATTTTCTTATTTTCTTATGGTGTGTTTTAATGTGAAAGGTGATACTGTTGGGTTCTTTGGCAGCAGACACTGAGAGGGAGGTTGGTTGGGGTCTAAGATGTTTGTTAGGGATCAACTGCTGTGAAAGCAAGTGTGAAGGGGGGATTGGGCAGAGGGGAAATTCAGAGCGTGATGCTGGTGCTGCCAAGGCCTCCGCGCAGCCCATGGAGCTGGATTGCTGTCCGGGGTCCTGCTCAGGGCTGAAGTGGAGATGGGTCTTTCTGTCCCAGCGGACGGCTTCTGCTTGGGTGAGCCAGCTCCCTGTAGCCAAGGCTGGCCTGAAAGACCAGGTCCACGCAGGGCAGGTGCTGACCCCACTCCATATTTGGCAGCAAGTCCTGGCTTGGACGGGGATCCGAGCGGCATACTTCATCTCTAACATGCCGTCTTATAATCTTCCGTGTGATTGAGTTGTATACCCTCTATACGTTTATATTGGTTTGGCTGCTTTGCCTTACCGGGAAGAACAGCCACTCACACTTATTCAGTCAGGAACATTCTGGCCCGTGGAAACAGAGCCCCAGAGGAGGGGTGGGCTTCCGAGTGTCCTTCATCCCGCAGCCCCTGCTGCCTTCCCTGGGATTCTCCTGACTTTGTCGTCTTGGGTGTCTCGCAGGCTTCCCCCCGCCCCGTCCCCCGGCTGACCTCTGCACCCACGTGGGCCAGAGCCGGAAAGGGCCTCTTGGGGAGGCTGCACAGAGCTTGCGCGCTCCTGAGCCGACCCCTGCACCGCGGAGCTGCGTGGGGGCAGAGGTGGAGAAGGCGCTGACTGAGGAGCCGAGGATCGGGGGCCGGGCCGGGAGCCCCGGATGGAATCTATTTCTAGAACCTGTGGATTCCCAGGAGAAGTCGAGGGCTATTGAATAAGGAGGGCAAGCCACTAACAAGTGATGACACGTGGGGTTTTGATGAATGTGCTGTATGTTGCCTGATAGAAGTAATCGGTTTTCCTAACTTCGGTGTGCTTAACTGCAGACCAAGTTATATACCAGAAACTTCGTTCCTGAAAACCCAGTTTCCCTTGTTCTTTGAACTGTTACCTGGGAGATAAATTAAACTTGTAAACAGTAAAACTGCCCTAGAGTTGGAACATTCCAGTGCAGGGAAGGAAGATGGAAGGACTGTGCAGATAAGGTAATCAGTGTTCGGAATGGATATGTTGAGTTCGTCCTGTCTTTTTTGCTCTGGTTGACCTCTGGGTGGAGATGATAATGGGAGATTTGGGGGTGAAAGAATCAAAGACTTAGAAAATTAAAAAATGTAAACCCAGTTAAATCACTGAATGCTGACTTGTGGGTCAAGCTGAAACTCTGAAGAGAAAGAAAAATGAATAAAACTGGCATATAGGAATTGTCAGTGTTAAAATATTTATCCATTTAACAATTGCCTAGTTCCATCTGGGACACCTATTGTATAGATAGGAAACAGAGGCTATAAAAATTTCATTTTCGTGGAGATTTTGTTGGAGTTTTTATAGAACATCAGCATTTGATTTCTCTGCCTTTACTAAGTGGTTGAGATTGCAGACTGACACTTATTAATTATACCAGATTTCTAGTTTTAATTAGAGAGTCTCTTCTGAGACTAAACCTTTTTACCATTAGACTGTTTGAAACCTATGAGATAAAAAGGGAGAGTTCTTTCAGAAAATTATTTACATGATTTTAATTAATGATTATAATCTCCATGGTCATTTTTGCAAAAGAGCATTTAATCCCTCAACCAGTTTTCATGATTTGCATTTTGCAAAAACATGTCAGCCCTGCAGGCTTATTATCTCAGAGTTGTGTTTTTTTCCAGATGAAACTTATTTGGGGGTGAGTTTTAGTGTGCTACTGCTCTGAGCCCCATTTCATACCATAACACCTGTTTCTCATGCAGAGCAAACCGATTGGTAGAAAAGTAAAGTTTGCTTCTTTTTGCCAAGACATAGCCCTTGGCAAGGTTACCTTTGAAAACAGTTTTTCATGCAGAGACCGTATACAAGTAGCATCGCTGTTGCCAAGATTCTCTGACTAATGAAGGGTCGGGGAGATGGTGTATTCTTTTTCATTGCTCGCGGCACGTATATGTAGCATTTCTTCTGAGAAAAGGCACTCTAGCGTTTCAAACAGAAGTTAGAAGTTTAACCTTCCAGGAGGAAGGTCAGTGTTAGTTTTTATTGATAACACAGAAGAAAGCCACTTTATAAGAATATGAAAGATAAATTCTTTGCTAAGTAGAAACGATTAAACAGTGAGTTTCCCACCTTTCTTATGAAAATCAGTCTGAAACTCTTTTCCATTTTCAAAGTTGCTTTTTTCTTTTTCCTAGCTGAGGTGTGGAACAGATCTTTCATACCGATAATGCTAAGCGCTGCTGTCCAAACCCAGATGTCTGTATAGGACTGCCTGCTCTGTTTTGGTACAATTCTGCCATATATATTTTTGCTCCTGTTTAAATTATATTTAATGAGAACATTTACATTTCCCATATACTTTAAGCTACCTGTAGGTGAATGGTTTCATCAACTCTGATGAAACTGATGTTTTGCTTCACAAGTGGGAAAATCCTAGAAAGCAATGTTTTGTAAGTATACACAGAGCTAGGGAAGGAATGCAAAATGTGTATCCCTATAGGTATGATCAAAATAGTTGCTGTCTTAACTCTGTGCGTGAGTGTGCAGCCTTAGAGAGAGGGGTCTAGTGTTTCTTTACTTTACTCCAGAAACAGTTGTAGGTGCACGTTTGCTCCCGTTTAATGAAGTTTTGTATTTTATACCTTCTTAGATACTGATCATTTGTAGGTTATATTTTTCAAAAATTGTTTTTCCTTTAAGTCATGGACAAGGAAAAATAAGGCATTAATTCCATAAAATTTCTGCAATATTGGTGCATGGTATTGCCTTCCCGAACAAGTGCAGGTAGCTGATTGACAACATTTCTTTAAATAAGAAATTTTGTTACGGAGATACTGCCAAAAGGCTTTGCTTACCCCCTCAGTATTGCAAGAATTCAACTTTTTTCACTTTAGTTTTACAATCTTTTCTTATTACTTTTGGTCAAAGACAGTTGGACACAGCATTATTCAGTTGTTCATCAAAAGTTGGGAAATAAATTCTACAAAAGGAACTGAAGACAAAACACTAATACTCATTACAGTTCTCGTTTTCATTAATATTACTAGTTGAAGTTTTACAGAAAGGAACTCATGGATCACTCGGGGCTGTCATTGTAGCTCATGTTCTAGCACACTGCAAATTATAAAGGAATATTGCCAGGAAGTGAGAAAACTTGAATAAGCAGAGTAGTTTGCTACTGTGTGAAATTTTATCTATTCTGAACAGAGGCAGTGTGTTGGGTGGCTCTGTACACCTATCTGTAGTTGGAATATTTTAGAATGACCATGAGAGCAACTAACACATACTGAACATTTGATATGTGCCGAGGGTTATTCTCGGCACTTATTGATAGTATTGAATACTTTAGTTTTCATAGCAATGCTATGAGGTGTACCACCATTTTAAAGATGAGAAGCCAGGCACTTATTGCTAGGAAATGACCCAGCTGACGTTTGAACCAGGCAATGTGAGCCCATAGTCCCTGCTTGACCCACTGCTCTTTCTGCGTCACAGTTGTAGTGCTTTAGTGCTTTGATTTCCTGAAGGAACTTGGAGAGATCTCCAGTAACCCTTCTTATTTTTCATATGTCCGCGAGTATAAGGATGTACCAGGCCGGGAGACACTCAGGTCCCAAGGTCAGAGAGCAGAGGCTGAGGGGGAGTTACAGCTGTGCTTCCTGCTTCCAGTTTTTTTGCCTCTGGGGCCCTGTGCTGGTAACTCAGAGATCTGGTCCACCAGGAAGCCACTTTGCCTCAATTTGTCTGTAGAATTGAGAGTTTGGCTTACGCTTTTTCTTCCTAATGAACTTGCAGCCCAGAGGGTGCTAGAGCATGGTGAAGTAGGCAGAGTGGAGAGTTACTGGAGAAGAGAGAGAAAAGGGAAAGGAAGCTGGATGGGTTCAGACTGAGTGGGGCTGAGGGAAGCAACTTGGACCTCACTTGCCAGTACTGTCTGAACCTGAGATTATACGGTTACTCTACATGTTACTGTCCCATGCCCTTTGTCTTAGAGGAGATAGGGCCCTAATTTCTCAGAATGCACGGGCCTTTTGTATGTGACTCAGCTGATTGCAGATTTGGCCTCTAATACCTAAGTGGGTGATTTCTCCTTAAAAGAATCAGATCAGATCAGATCAGATCAGTCGCTCAGTCGTGTCAGACTCTTTGCGACCCTGTGAATCGCAGTACGCCAGGCCTCCCTGTCCAACACCAACTCCCGGAGTTCACTGAGACCCACGTCCATCGAGTCAGTGATGCCATCCAGCCATCTCATCCTCTCTCATCCCCTTCTCCTCCTACGCCCAATCCCTCCCAGCATCAGAGTCTTTTCCAATAAGTCAACTCTTTGCATGAGGTGGCCAAAGTACTGGAGCTTCAGCTTTAGCATCATTCCTTCCAAAGAAATCCCAGGGCTGATCTCCTTCAGAATGGACTGGTTGGATCTCCTTGCAGTCCAAGGGACTCTCAAGAGTCTTATCCAACACACAGTTCAAAAGCATCAATTCTTCGGCGCTCAGCCTTCTTCACAGTCCAACTCTCACATCCATACATGACCACTGGAAAAACCATAGCCTTGACTAGATGAACCTTTGTTGGCAAAGTAATGTCTCTGCTTTTCAATATGCTATCTAGGTTGGTCATAACTTTCCTTCCAAGGAGTGAGCGTCTTTTAATTTCATGGCTGCAGTCACCATCTGCAGTGATTTTGGAGCCCCCAAAAATAAAGTCTGACACTGTTTCCACTGTTTTCCCATCTATTTCCCATGAAGTGATGGGACCAGATGCCATGATCTTCGTTTTCTGAATGTTGAGCTTTAAGCCAACTTTTTCACTCTCCATTTTCACTTTCATCAACAGGCTTTTTAGTTCCTCTTCACTTTCTGCCATAAGGGTGGTGTCATCTTAAAAGAATGGGAAATGCAAATCCTTGTGAAAACTTAAGGATGATTCCCCCTGCCAATGGAGAAACAGTGGTTGGAAACATCTCATTGAAGAGGAGAATTCTCCTTTCATTACATACCAGAATAATCCATAAGCCAGATTATTATCCTTTGTATTTCTATGAGAAAATTAAGTTTTCGCTTTAGTTAGGCTTTTGTGGTAAAGAGTACCTCTTAAGTTAAATTTGTCTGGTTTTAATTCTCCTCTAAGATATTTACTGTAAAGCCGGTTCAGCTCCATCCGCCATGCCCCCAGTGTCACAGGGATGCACTGAATAAATCAAGAGCCTGCAGACAGTAGGTGGTGGTGTTCAGTCCCGGATGAAAGTGCTGTGTGATAGAGTCTGCCTCCCTGCCTTGTTTCTTAATTGGATCTGTGCTCTAGGGGGCATTAGGTTGAAGTGAACAACAATGCAGAAACAACGTTGCATTCCTGAAGCCAAGTCAATTAATCACGCAATGCATTTCAGAGGAGTTACTTCTAAGTAATTATTGTGTAAATGAGGCCCATTGCAAATGCTGGATAGTAAACAAGAGACCAGCCTGCTTTACCCAACCAGAAATGCAAGGTGAGTTGGCCGCTTCTAAATCCCCTGGGAGGCGATCCCCCAAACCTCACTGCTTGCACCCACACAGTAACCATACCAATGTTTATAACCACTTTGGTTATGTTTTCCTGGTGAGTCTATAATTACACATTGAACTTTTCCAATCAGGTTAATAATGATGGAAGTTTTGAATTTGAGGGCATTGTGTATTTTTCAAATGAATTTCTCTGGTCCTTTTATATTGTTGAGGATTAAAACATAGGTAAGGAATGTCTTGTCTTTAAAAGCATTGGAACTTTGCCCTGTGGCTTCTAGAACATCAGACACCAAATACATTATTTATATTTTTAATCGGGAGTCAATAATTATATATTGAGACTTACTATATCAGGAGTATGTACAAAATTCTGCAAAGGCGCTTGTGGAGAGAGTTTTAGGATCACTTTGCCCCATCATTGCACATATTATTTTTTAGCAATATAATTAAGGTGGTCAGTAAAGTTTCCCTCCAGCCTCACTAGGAGGCACCCGGAGGTGCTTTTATTGTAGTGAAGCATGCCCAGGAAGTGCAGTTCCTGCTGAAACAGGACTGGGGGTTTACTTGCTAAGTTGCGTCTGACTCTTGCAACCCCATAGACTGTAGCCCGCCAGGCTCCCCTGTCCATGGGATCTCCAGGCAGGAATATTGGAGTGGGGTGCCATTTCCTGCGCCATCATCTTCTCAGACATCAGAAGGGTTTGACTTCAGACCTCTGAGGTAGTGTTCCTGAGAAGGCCTGTTCAGTGATCTGGATCAACTGTAAACACAGCTCCCAGTTGCCAGTGACACCTGGGAAGGTGTCAATCCTGGAGCTTCCTCAGCTGCGGTTCTGAGTTTGCAGAAAATTATTCTGAAAGCCAATGAATGTACAGAGAGAAGTGGAAAGAAACACAAAGAAAGGAGGACTTCATTGGCCCTGCTTCCAGTTATTCCTGAATGCAGCTTCCTCTTCTGTGGAACCCAGGCGATTGGCATTTTATCCAAACCTAATTCTAATTGTGTTAGAATTCTAATTCCAGTCTTTCACATTAAACAGAAGAAGCCTGCTGGGTTAGGTATATCTCCCCTAGGCTTCCAGAGCACCCCACAAGCCTCTGTGATCACACTCACCAGGCTGCTGGGTTTTTGTCTGTTTCTGTAAAGAGAGGACTGTCCTTGTAACTACTTAGCACAGAGTCTGGCAGTTAATGGGCAATAGGCAAATGTTGGGTGAAGAGTGAATGAGCCTCCATATAGCTTTGTGTCTTCCTCCTTTTCTGGCAAGAAAAGGTTTTAATCTTGGCTTTGCGTGATCTAGTCATACAGCGTCTTATTCTAAGACAGGTATAGAAGCTGTAATAGTGTCATTCCCCCAGCCCCCTGGGTTTTTTTCCCTTCTTCTGTAGGTAAAAACTCCTGGAGCCTGATTTCATTAGGATTGAATTAATCCTTAAGAAGAATTTATACCTATGTTATTCCATTATATTTCATTATAGAAAATGCTTTATAAATATAGTACTGAATGCTTTCTGTAATAAGGCCTTAACATGTTGCATTTTAGGAAAACTAGCTTATGCCAAAAAGTTTTGCTATATTGTTTCCTTATCTTCCTCTGCCAAGTCTTCCACATAGAACACGTTAATGACTTCATTTTTACGTTTTGATTGTTCTTCATTTTCTCTTGTGTACTGTTTTTCATGGTAGGTTTTGTCTTCAGTTTAGATCCCTGTAGATAATATCTTATCACTGAAAGTAGTTAAAGTCATGAGTAACACTTTCTTTTCTATAGCTTATGTCTCACGTCTTCATAGATGCTTCAGGAAATAGGCAAGGTGGTCACCAATTTTAAAATACTCTTCTGTTCCCCCCTTTACCCACTTTAGCTCTGAAATTTCGAAACCAATGCCGTTCAGTCTTTATCCATTAAGCATGATTTCTCCCTAGGTTTTGTGTTCCAAATGTAGTGATACAGACACAAAATTTTTCATTTTTTATTTTGTCCTTTTTACTCTGCCATTTAACCAGCTATTGCTATGAAATTGCATTAAAATATAGCCTTACTGGTATTTCTGGCTTTAATAACTTGACTTAGGGCTACAAGTTTTCTTCCTGAACTAAAAATATCTGTAAATGAAGAAAGGGCTCTCATAAAAGGAGCACATGTTTTTCAGGAATTTTTAATGTGATTTTACCTTTTTGAAAAGTCTTTTTCACTTCAGGTATGGTCCTTTTTTTGTCTAGCTCTATAATATTTTTCTGCTGAAAGCAACATATTTCGTGTCGAGAAGGTTGAGTGCCCCTTAGTTTGCCTCTAAGACATCTGAAATGTTTCTAACGCAAAAGAGTTAATGGGAAATGAGTTGGCGGTTAAGGTTAAGATATGGCTGAAGACTCTTTGTCATCCTCTCTAGGAATATTTCTGCAGATCATGACATTGTAACTGTTCTTGACTTGTTTTTGCTCCTACTTGAATTTGCAGTAATAACTCTCTCATTTACATCATATTTTGGGAGGGCTTAGGGGGTGTCAGTAAGAATTCTTTTAGTGCTCTTACTTTTATGTTTTGTCACATGAGCTCTCTTAAACTCCAGTTTGGTAAAATCAGGTATGAGGGAATATAGATGATGACTGTTTTTAGACACGTTAGATCTCAGTTGAAGTTTATTTAGAGAAGCGTCACAGGCATAAAGATTACGGATAAAGATCAGGGCCAAGGAGGCATTTGGGAATCACTCAGGAAGAACGATATACACATCACTTGGGATAAATGAGGTTACCCCATTCAAGGGAGCTGAGGGAATTCCTCTAACACATGTTGGGAGACTAAGAAACAGTCAGAAAGACAGGAGAACCAATCTGATGCTGCCAGAGAGAAGACGGCTTCATGAATGGGGTGTTTCACAAAACTAGATGTTGCAGAAGCTGTTTGGGATAGATCCTGAGATAGACTCGGAGACTGTATGACTTAGGTAGTTCTGCTGGAGTATAATCTAATATGTGAAGGATGGAAGCTAGATTATGATGTACCAATGAGTAAGTGAAAGATGAGACAGAAAGGACAGCAAGTTTAAATGCTTTGGCCTGTATTCAAGAAGGTGAAAGGAAAATGTGACAATGACTTTGGGGTAAAATAGAATAAGGGAGGTGCCTTTTAGAATTTGAGAATCTTGAGCAGGGAGAAACACACAGAGAGAGGTCAACTGAAACTGGGAGACGGGAGTAAGAAGGAAACAATGGACAAGTTTGGGATGAGGTAGGTAAGGATTCTGATCACTGGTTCCAACATGTGGAGATACTTTCCCATGCCAAAAACAAGCTCTGACACCTGCAGCTGGGCGTCCTGCAGTTCAACTCGATTCTGACACTGTCTGCCCAGAGTAGCATCAGATTCCAAAGTGAAGGATTTGGTCCTAGAAGACCACCCTCTCTTTAGCTGCCAGTTGCAGCCCAGGCTGTACCCGTGCTCCTCAGTGACTTGGCTACGTATTGGAGGTTCTAATGTCCCCCCTGAGTGGGTTCAGTTAACTAGCTAGATCGGCTCACAGAGCTCAGAGAAACATTCTACCTACTAGATTACTGGTTTATTATAAAAGAATGTAACTCGGGAACAGCCAGATGGAAGAGACGCACAGGGCGGGGGGTGGGGAGAGGCCGAGGCGCTCCCATACCATCCAGCCACTTTCCCCAGACCTCCCCGTGCTCACCACCCAGAAGCTCTACTGACACCATCCTTTCGGATTTTACGGGGCTTCATTACTTTGGTACCACTGACTAAATCATCAGTTAGACCTTCAGCCCCTCCCCGCTTCTGGAGCTGGTAGGGGAAAGCGGTTGGTCCAGAACGTTCCAGTCCTCTAATGACAGGGTTGGTTCTCCTGGCCATCAGCCCTTTCCTTAAATGGGATCCAAAAGTCACCTTATGAACATAACAAAAGACAAAATTGTATCGCTCAGTGCTTTGGGAATTCTAAGGATTTTAGGAGCTCTGTGCCAGAACGAGGGAGGAGGATGAAGTGTTTGTTTCCTACTGTGCACCGCAGGGGCCCTGGGGGCTGGGGAGATGAGGCATGGGGAGCTGTCCCCCCTGCGGCTCCAGGGCCGGCTCGGAGGGGGCGGGCTGGTTCCCAGCGCACTGCGCCACGGGCGATGTGGATGCGGACGGGTGATGTGGATGTGGACGGGTGATGTGGATGCGGACGGTGGCCTGGTATCCGGTTGGTGTCAGTCTGGATCTCCGTTGAAACTGGCCCAAAGCAGAATCCATGCACTTCAGTGAAGTCAGCCTGACAACTGAAGATGCCGGCCGCAATGTGAAGGGTTCTGATTTCAAGCAGACGCCTGAGATACATGACACGGATGGGTTTTGTTTTTCAAATGTTATCAAGTCCTGAAGCCCATCCTTCCTGTCACAGATTTTGCTCCCTTGTCTTTCACCTGAGAACTTCACACAGATTGAGTATAATCGAATCATAAAAATCTGAATGCCTATCAGTTCAGTTCAGTTCAGTCTCTCAGTCGTGTCCAGCTCTTTGCAACCCCATGAATCACAGCACGCCAGGCCTCCCTGTCCATCACCAACTCCCGGAGTTCACTCAAACTCACGTCCATCGAGTCGGTGATGCCATCCAGCCATCTCATCCTCTGTCGTACCCTTCTCCTCCTGCCCCCAATCCCTTCCAGCATCAGAGTCTTTTCCAGTGAGTCAACTCTTCGCATGAGGTGGCCAAAGTACTCGAGTTTCAGCTTTAGCATCAGTCCTTCCAATGAACACCCAGGACTGATCTCCTTTAGGATGGACTGGTTGGATCTCCTTGCAGTCCAAGGGACTCTCAAGAGTCTTCTCCAACACCACAGTTCAAAAGCATCAATTCTTCAGCGCTCAGCCTTCTTCACAGTCCAACTCTCACATCCATACATGACCACAGGAAAAACCACAGCCTTGACTAGACAGACCTTTGTTGGCAAAGTAATGTCTCTGCTTTTCAATATGCTATCTAGGTTGCTCATAACTTTCCTTCCAAAGAGTAAGCGTCTTTTAATTTCATGGCTGTAGTCACCATCTGTAGTGATTTTGGAGCCCCAAAAAATAAAGTCTGACACTGTTTCCCCATCTATTTCCCATGAAGTGGTAGGACCAGATGCCATGATTAAGCCAACTTTTTCACTCTCCACTTTCACTTTCATCAAGAGGCTTTTGAGTTCCTCTTCCCTTTCTGCCATGAGGGTGGTGTCATCGGCATATCTGAGGTTATTGATATTTCTCCCGGCAGTCTTGATTCAAGCTTGTGCTTCTTCCAGCCCAGTGTTTCTCATGATGTACTCTGCATAGAAGTTAAATAAACAGGGTGACAATATACAGCCTTGACGTACTCCTTTTCCTATTTGGAACCAGTTTGTTGTTCCATGTCCAGTTCTAACTTGCTTCCTGACCTGCATATAGGTTTCTCAAGAGGCAGGTCAGGTGGTCTGGTATTCCCATCTCTTGAAGAATTTTCCACAGTTGATTGTGATCCACACAGTCAAAGGCTTTGGCATAGTCAATAAAGCACAAATAAGATGTTTTTCTGGAACTCTTGCTTTTTCCATCATCCAGCAGATGTTTGCAATTTGATCTCTGGTTCCTCTGCCTTTTCTAAAACCAGCTTGAACATCTGGAAGTTCACGGTTCACATGTTGCTGAAGCCTGGCTTGGAGAATTTTGAGCATTACTTTACTAGTGTGTGAGATGAGTGCAATTGTGCGGTAGTTTGAGCATTATTTGGCATTGCCTTTCTTTGGGATTGGAATGAAAACTGACCTTTTCCAGTCCTGTGGCCACTGCTGAGTTTTCCAAATTTGCTGGCATATTGAGTGCAGCACTTTCACAGCATCATCTTTCAGGATTTGGAATAGCTCAACTGGAATTCCATCACCTCCACTAGCTTTGTTCCTAGTGATGCTTTCTAAGGCCCACTTGACTTCACATTCCAGGATGTCTGGCTCTAGGTCAGTGATCACACCATCGTGATTACCTGGGTCGTGAAGATCTTTTTTGTACACTTCTTCTGTGTATTCTTGCTACCTCTTCTTAATATCTTCTGCTTCTGTTAGGGCCCTACCATTTCTGTCCTTTATCGAGCCCATCTTTGCATGAAATGTTCCTTTGGAATCTCTGATTTTCTTGAAGAGATCTCGAGTCTTTCCTATTGTGTTGTTTTCCTCTCTTTCTTTGCTTTGATGGCTGAGGAAGGCTTTCTTATCTCTCCTTGCTGTTCTTTGGAACTCTGCATTCAGATGTTTATATCTTTCCTTTTCTCCTTTGCTTTTCGCTTCTCTTCTTTTCACAGCTATTTGTAAGGCCTCCCCAGACAACCATTTTGCTTTTTTGCATTTCTTTTCCATGGGGATGGTCTTGATCCCTGTCTCCTGTACAATGTCACGAATCTCCGTCCATAGTTCATCAGGTACTCTGTCTATCAGATCTAGCCCCTTAAATCTACTTCTCACTTCCACTATATAATCATAAGGGATTTGATTTAGGTCATACCTGAATGGTCTAGTGGTTTTCCCTACTTTTTTCAATTCAAGTCTGAATTTGGCAATGAGGAGTTCATGATCTGAGCCACAGTCAATAGTCCTACTTAAATAAAAACAGGATGTTTATTAAAATGCAGGTTTTAGCAATCCAGCCGTAAGTTATACCTTGGGAACTTGAGTGGGAGGCCTGAGTCTGTCCTAGCAGTGCCATCTATGGATGGTAATGCATTTTATCTTAGCAACATAAAAAAATTTCACAAACTGGTGTTTTATTTCATTAAATTTTATCTCAAGGTGCTTTGCATTCTAATTAGCTCAGAGAACTGTTTGCAGTCAACAGCATTTGGTTGGTTTTAAAAGAACAGTGTTGTGGCAATGCCTTATCTGCTCCGTCTGCAGAATCACTGAATTGCTTTCGTTGTTGTCAGGATTCACTTTCATTTACAGTGAAGTTTCCTTAAAATCCTCCTGCAAATTAAAATTGCATTTCCCAGTGGTAGTTATATGGTAGTAGGTATCCTGGACTTGGGCCTCTCTGTTTTAGAAGGCCTTTATCCTCTGCTGCACTTGAACTGTTCAGCCCTAAATTATCTTAATCTCACGAGTCTGGATAATAAGGACCAAGGTTAGTAAAAACTGTCCAGAGTAAACTCTATATTTTTAATTAAGTGACATTAACTTGGATATCTTTATATCTATGTTTCCAGAAATGCTGAGATCCTTGCCACTGAGATTTGGTTTACCCTAATGACTTTATACTAATGAGTACTGTTATGATTTATGCAGTGCAAATGACAGGAGGCGAAGCAGATGCAGCTGGTGAATGGGTTGAAAGCATGGGTAGTGATGAAGTGTACCCTTGCTGAATAAACCCTGTTCAGGTGCAGTTTTTCAGTTTTCCTGTTAACGGCAATTTCTTTCTTTACGCTCTTATGAAAAGCTCTTTGCCGTTAACTAGCACGAAAAGTAAGATTTTTAGTAATAGGAAAGACCTGTTAAAAGTACTTTTAAAAGTTAATGTCTCTGAACCTAATAGTGGTTTTTCAAAGACACCTACACTTTGTGAAGATGAATGCAGTTCTGAAGGAAACTACATTAACCTGATCAGAGCCTTAAGATTAGATGTGTTATTGAATCTTTTGCAGAATTTGCCTTTGCAGGGCCTAATGGGATATAAGAGAGAGACATAGTGAATAGAGTAATTTGTGATTCGATTTCCAGTATTGATAGATTCATTTATAAATCTGTTATAAGGAGAAAAACTTGTACTTAACCTGCTGTTTTAATGCATAATATTTTAATTTGAAATGTATGCTGTGTGTCCCAAGAATTACCTTAGGACAGCAATAGAGAAAGAATCAAGCAGCTTATTTAGGTGGGTCTTTCTAAGAGTAGTCTGCAAATTAGTTTTGTTGTTTGACCACTGGAGTGCTATCTAGCTTTGAAATAGTATCTAGCAGTCTAGAATATGAAATGGAAAAAAATCATTTATCAGCCCTTGGTTTCAGTCATCTGCATGAAGAAGGTTTTGAAATTAGAAAGATATGTGTGGGAGTCCTCAGCTCTCATTTCTTCCTCCAGCTGTGTGGGGCATGGCACACTTTGAAACCAAGAAAAGGAAGACAGCTTTCTTCACTGATTCGAACCACTGGGGCAGGATGAGGGGAAGGAGCAGGAAAAATAAAGTAATCTTCCTTTTGTCCATGTATCAGCAGGAAGTTCAGTTTACCTCTGTGATTTTCCGACTTACCGGTTATAGAATCTGGCTTTTTAATGAGGATGATTTAATTTGCAGCTGTCTCCTATGAGTTCTTGTTTTCTGTTTAGGCCTACTGTTGGTATGGTGCATATATATGAAAACACAGTGAGAAGAGATAACACAGGATTATCCATTTAAAAATGATTTTCCCTGGTTTCTTTGCAAACAGCCATCACTCATATACTGTATCTTCTTGACATCAAAAAGTATTTCCTTAGTGTTTATATTTTCAAAATGAAATAAGCATTCTAGAGTAGCCTTCCTGCAAGTCAAACTAAGTCCTATCCTCCTCAGTCTTCAGTATCCACCTTTTAAAATAGATACTCTACAAAATAAGGTAGGTATAACATAAGAAAGGAAAGCAAACGATATAGCAGTTGTAATAAGCATGATTCAGTTGTAAATTTTAGAATATGTTCTCCATATATTTTTTTCCTATTTCTCTTACCTTCTGCCTCCAAAATAACAAAATTCCTATGAAAAGTATCAAAATATTTCTTGCTGTAGACCATGGTGTGTGTGTGTATGTATGTGTCTGTGTATGTGTCTAAGTAATATCACACTCAACACCTTCAGGCATTTGTTTTAACAAAAATCTTATGATCTTGTTTTCAGCAGAATCAGATATTCTTTAAATGCTTTCTTACATCATTCCAAGGCCAAGAGTATTCTAACTGCCCCTTTAAGCTACCACGGATATATGTTTAAATTTTTTTTGGTGAAAACCATGTCAGGGTTTCCATGTAAATGCTATTCTCCAGGCATCCATTACTCAGCATAGGTTGTAAACATTCATTTTGGGTGAACACTTGTCAAAAAAAAAATCTGTTAGCAATTAGGAGTATTTGTATTTCACTTGTGTAAAGAAAACTTACTTTTTTTTTCTGGCTTTAACAAAAACTTCATTGACTCAAAGTATTTCATGGTGCTTTCATGATGGTTGACTTTTGATATTTTGGTAGAATAAGTATGTCAAAATATTTAACTGAAAATTGAATGTTATATATATATTGTAATTACTGCACATTTTTTAATGAGATGTTAGATTACACAGGCAAAAACAGCAACTTGATGATATTTTATATGCTGAATGAATCATAAAGAATTGAAAAAGTAATATCAGAGTGCTGGTTTCCTCAAGCACCTTAGGCTATCTGAAAATATGAGTTAAATGTGAAATGTCAACATGAAGTAAAATAAGTGAAGTAGTACAGCAGCTGTTAACTGTCAGTAAATGTCCAAGAATAATTACTAGAAATGAAAATTGCAATTTGAGAAAATGTGCTCCTACCTAATGGAAATCTCACCACATGATTTGTTAGATGATAAACTGTTTTTCAGAGTAATGTGCTAGCCCATAACTTAGAACTGGCTGTATTTTGATTTTTTAACAAGAAATGACACATATCTGTAAGTGCAAACCAAGTCTTTGTTCCTTGTCCAAATGTTGGTTTACTTTTCATTCCTGTGTGCAGGGTATCCTCAGTATAATGAACTCTAGAGGAGCAGATCCAAGTTTGTGGAGCCTACCACTCTTATAATTTTCCCTCTACGCCTTAAGAAATCAATCACAAAATTACAAGTAAAAAATTAGGCTCTAAATGTGCAGCAGTCTAAATAACTGTTAAAATATCTTACAAAAACTTAGGACCATGCAACTATAATGCTAGGACTGCTCCCAGGCCTTGGAAGGGCTCATGCAATCTAGAGTCCCTCAGTCTTACAGGTGAGAGAAACTAACATTTTTGTCAATATAATTATTCTGTTAGGTTTTTGTTTTCCTGTGTATAATAGTAATTTTTCTCATTTTACCACTTACTTTGAGTGCTTTAGCATTTTTAACTGAAAATTTAATGTTATAGTCAATTAATTCATTCAGTATTCACTGAGTGATCAATTACTGAACTAATATTTATGAAGCGCAGTGCTTACTAATAGGAATGTGATGATATATATGTTCCTGGAGAGAACATAAAAGAAGGACAAATATAACAATAAATTGATATGAGGTAGATATTATCTACTTAATGTGACTGAAATATACCATAGTTAGTACCTAAAAAACAAACAGCTGTATCAGGGAAGGCGCACATCCCCGCCCATCAGCAGACAATTGGATTAAAGCTTTACTGAGCATGGCCCCGCCCACCAGAGCAAGACCCAGTTTTCCCTATAGCCAGTCCCTCCTGTTAGGAAGCTTGCACAAGTCTCTTACCCTCATCCATCAGAGAGCAGAGAGAAGACGCAAGAACTACAATTCTACAGCCTCCAGAACAAAAACCAGAATCACCAAAGGCTAACCAAAATGATCACATGGACCACAGCCTAGTGTAACTCAGTGAAACTGAGCCATGCCACGTAGGGCCACCCAAGACGGACGGGTCACCATGGAGAGTTCTGACAAAACGTGGTCCGCTGGAGAAGGGAATGGCAAAGCATTTCAGTGTTCTTGCCTTGAGAACCCCATGAACAGTATGAAAAGGCAAAATGACAGGACACTGAAAGAGGAACTCCCCAGGTTGGTAGGTGCCCAATATGCTACTGGAGATCAGTGGAGAAATAACTCCAGAAAGAATGAAGAGTCTGGGCCAAAGCGCAAATAATGCTCAGCTGTGGATGTGTCTGGTGGTGAAACTAAAGCTTGATGCTGTGAAGAACAGTATTGCATAAGAACCTGAAATATTAGGTCCATGAATCAAGGTAAATTGGAAGTGGTAAAGCAGGAGATGGCAAGAGTGAACATAGACATTTTAGGAATCAGCGAACTAAATAAAATGGACTGGAATGGGCGAATTTAATTCAGATGACCATTATATCTACTACTGTGGGCAAGAATCCCTTAGAAGTAGTGGAATAGCCTTCATAGCCAACAAAAGAAAGTCTGAAATGCAGTACTTGGGTGCAATCTCAAAAACAACAGGATAATCTCAGTTCATTTCCATGGCAAACCATTCAATATCATAGTAATCCAAGTCTCTGCCCCAACCAATACTACTGAAGAAGCTAAAATTGAACGGTCTAGAAGGCTGTAAGTCCTTCTAGAACTAATGCCAAAGAAATGTCCTTTCCATCATAGGGGATTGGAATGTAAAAGTAGGAAGTCAGGAGATAACTGAAGTAACAGGCAAGTTTGGCCTTGGTATACAGAATGAAGCAGGGCAAAGGCTAACAGAGCTTTGCCAAGAGAACTCACTGGTTTGAAGAAGGTAGGGGAAACCTCTAGGGCATTCAGATATGACCTAAATGAAATCCCTTATGCTTATACAGTTGAGGTGCTGAATAGATTCTAGGAATTAGATCTGATTCTAGGAATTAGACAGAGTGCCTGAAGAACTATGGATGGAGTTTCATAACATTGTACTGGAGGCAGTGACCAAAACCACCCCAAAGGAAAAAAAATGCAAGAAGGCAAAGGAATGGTCTGAGGAGGCCTTAAAAATAGCTGAAAGAAGAGAAGTGAAAGGCCAAGGAGAAAGGGAAAAATATACCCAACTGAATGCAGAGTTCCAGAGAATAGCAAGGAGAATTAAGAAATCCTTCTTAAGTGAACAATGCAAAGAAATAAAGGAAATCAAGAATGGGAAAGACTAGAGATCTCTCCAGAAAATTGAAGCTACCAAGGGAAAATTCCATGCAAAAATGGGCACGATAAAGGACAGAACAGTAAGGAAGTAACAGAAGCAGAAGAGATTAAGAAGAGGTGGCAAGAATTCACAGAACTATACATAAAAGGTCTTAATGACTCAGATAACCACAGTGGTGTGGTCACTTACCCAGAGCCAGACATCTGGAGTATGAAGTCAAGTGGGCCTTAGGAAGCATTAATACACACAAAGCTAGTGGAGGTGATGGAGGTGCAGCCAAGCTATTTCAAATCCCAAAAGATGATGCTCTTTTAAAGTGCTATATTCAGTATGCCATGAAATTTGGAAAACTCAGCAGTGGCTGCAAGACTGGAAAAGGTCAGTTTTCATTCCAATCCCAAAGAAGAGCAATGCCAACAGATGTTCAAACTACCATGCAATTGCACTCATCTCACATTAGCAAGGTACTGCTCAAAATCCTCCAAGTTAGGCTTCAGCAGTCTGTGAACTGAGAACTTCCAAATGTTCAAGCTGGATTTAGAAAAGGCAGAGGAACCAGAGATCAAATGGCCAACATCTGTTGGAATATAGAAAAAGCAAGAGAATTCCAGAGAGAAATCTACTTCTGCTTCATTGACTGTGCCTTTGACTGTGTGGGTCACAACAAACTGTGGAAAATTCTTCAAGAGATGGGAATACCAGACCACCTGACATGTGTCTTGAGAAAAAAATCTTTATGCAGGTCAAGAAGCACCAGTTAAAACTGGACATGGAACAACAGACTGGTTCCAAACTGGGAAAAGAGTACGTTCAAGGCTGAATATTGTCACCCTGCTCATTTAACTTATATGCAGAGTACCTCATGAGAAACGCTGGGCTGGATGAAGCACAGCTGGAATCAAAATTGCCAGGAGAAATATCAATAACCTCAGAAATGAAGATGATGCTACTCTAATGGCAGAAAGTGAAGAGGAACTGAAGGGCCTCTTGATGAAGGTTAAAGAGGAAAGTGAAAAAAATGGCTTAAAAGTCAATATTAAAAAAAAAACAACAACAAAAATCATGGCGTCTGTCCCGTTATTTCATGGCTAATAGATGGATGGCGTCTGGTCCCATTATTTCATGGCTAATAGATGGGGAAAGAATGAAAACAGTGACAGACTTCATCTTGGACTCCAACGTCACTGCAGATGGTAACTGCAGCCACAACATTAAAAGGTGCTTGCCTCTTGGGAAAAAAGCTTTGAGAAAAGTGAGAGTGCAAGTCGCTCAGTCGTGTCTGACTCTTTGCGATCCGTGGACTATACAGTCTGTGGATTTCTCCAAGCCAGCTATGAGACACCTAGACAGCATATTAAAAAGGTGAGACATCACTTTGCTGACAAAGGCCCAAATAGTCAAAACTGTGGTTTGATGCTGAAACTGAAGCTCCAATTCTTTGACCACCTGATATGAAAAGCAAACTTATTGGAAAAGACCCTGATGCTGGGAAACATTGAGGGCAGGAGAAAGGGACAACAGAGGATGAGATGGTTGGATGGTATCACTGACTCAGTGGACATGAATTGAGTAAACTCCATGAAACAGTGAACGACAGGGAAGCCTGGAGTGCTTCAGTCCATGGGGTCACAAAGAGTTGGACACAACTTAGTGACTGAACAAAACAGTAATCTAAAAAATCCACATTCATATGTTAATGATAACAGACTTTTCTGTTATGTAAATTATTAATGGTATTATCACATTTCTTTTAGAGTATTTATTCAACAAACATGAGATAAGTCTAGATCATGTATTTTAAGACACCTATTTAAAACATTGTGTAGATTCAGTTATATGGTATTGTGACCTTTATTGTAGATACAAGATTAAAATTAATAATTCATTTCAGAGAATGAACTGAACAGTTTCACTTGTAAAATATATTTTTTGCTTTGACCTATTATTTAACTTTTAAGTTTAAATGCTTCTTGCTCATTTTCAGGATTCAAATGTTCCATTTAATTTCAGATAATTCTCATTTGCTTTCAGATAGTAATCAGAAAATATAAAGGAATTTTTGTTGTGTTTTGAATAGTTGAGGATAATAGTGAGAAATTCTTAAATCCCTCTTCAGATAAATCATAAAATAAGAGATAGGTTTGTGAAAATGCACAAGTTTGTATAAATCATAATAAAATGGTGGAAAATTGTAATTGAGTCCCTTCCAAAATGATACATAATTAAAAGAACACTTTAATAGTTTGACACTGTCCTTAAATTTTAGATGTAAATTATATGCTTAAACCTATTTTATATTCTGCTATATTCAGGAAAATTAATATATAGGTAATTTTTAAAAATTATATTATAGTCCTCTAGAATTATATGTTTTTTGAAGTCACTTTAGGATGGAAATTATAATTATTATGATGGATCCTTTTATTTATCTTCTGATAAAGCAGTGGGAGTCATATGCATGTGTAAGGTCATGCCAAGTATTTATATCCCAGACTTTTTAAGTTAAAAAATATCAAAAAGGTAATCTATATATTTAGTTTTTATGTTAAAAAACAACTTTAACATTTATTAAATCTTGGATATTAAAAGTATGTTTCTTTAGCCCAGCATAGTGACTTCTCAACAGTGTGAGAATGATTAGTGGAGTGTGAATGATCTCGGAGATTTCACGTCCTTCCTTTAATCAGTGTCGTGATAGCTCTCTTATCCTCAGTAGAGACATTTTGGGTTTGGAGTCCGAAGATCCATAACTTGGTCTGCCCAGTTTCTCTTCCTCCCTTCCCCTTGTTAGCATTTGGACAGATTTCTTTCCAGTAAGGATATCAATGAAAATTCCTTCCAGAAACCTGATCTTCAGTCCTCCCCAGTCCGCTTATGAATCCGTTCTTCCCCAGGTTCCCTCAGTATTTGCCTTGACAAACATTCCTTCCTCATATGAGACTCTATATGTAATGTTAGAATTTCCAGTTCAGAGAGCCTGGTAGTTTTATTTCACTTTTCTCACTTTAAAAAAAAAATTTATTCTCATCACCTCTTGTTTAAGAGGAGTTTTGCCCTGAAACTCCACAAAGTTACTAGAAAACGGAACCCTTTAAACCCTAAGTTTAAAATCTTTTCTTTCATGTTCGATCCAATTATTTTTCTTGCTTTCCCATCTATCAAGCAGTATACTTCATGTAATTGATGGCCTGTTTTCTAGGGTTCAGTAGCCAATCATATACCTTGAATTATTACCTTGGAAAATGAGAGGGTAATTAGAAGCAAAATTTATCAAATTTGAATTGTCTTTCCCATCTGTAAAAATTCACAATAAATCATTTTATGGTTACAACATGCGAGGAGTTAATCACCATGTTGTGTTTTTGAATTCCAACTTTTAACCATTATAAAATATTGCCAAAAATTAGCAGTACTTTCCAAGCTAAAAATGTGAATATTTTTTGACCCAGAATTCCATTTCAAGGTATTTATCTAACAGATAAACTCTCATGTAGGTGAAATTATATTTAAGAATATTTGCTGTATGTGTTATTTGTATGTCCAGTGTACACTTTAAAAAGTTCTATATATGGAAAGTTTTAAAATAAAATGCCAAAACAGCATATGGTATTTATAGGCAGACAAATTGCATATATACACATACGTATGTATATGTGTGTGTGTATATATACATGTAGGAGACACATATATGTATACGCACATATGGCATATATTTATAAATGCATAGATTATCTCTGGAAGGCTACTCAGGAAATTGCTAGTAGCACAGCTGGCCTTCGGGGAAGGATACTGGGCATCTAGGGTTAGAAGAGGGAGGTAGACTTCATTTTCACTGTCTTATTGTTGTATCATCGAAATGTAATACCTATCTAGTAGTAAACAGAATGTTTAAAATTAAAATTATGTTTAGAAGGTTAAAAGGAAGCAGCCCAGTTGAGAACCTCTGACAAAAGGAAGACTTCTCTGAACAGGTTAAGCCTAGGAAGCCTGAGATAAAAACCATCAACCTTTACGTCTTAACTGGGTCTACAGAGCCGATGCTGTACTGGAAGTTTCCATGCAGATGAGAGTGCAGTAAATCTGACAGAGCTCAGAAACACAGCTTGCATTACAGTAATGTGTTATGCTATTCTAAATTAATAACTTACATTATATAGAAACTTGATTTCCATGGGTTTATCCCAAAGACACTTTTCAGTTTTACTCTAAGTACAGAATCATTTCTCAAGTGCTAAAGTTGGGGCTGGGTACAAGCTGTAGTGATCCAGATGAAGTGTTGCCCTGGGGGACCCCGCCAGACCTCCACTGAGCACCCTCAAGGGCCCCTCTCCTCCATGACCATAACCAGGGCTCCCTTGTCTTGGATTTTCATTTCAGTTCTTCTGTTTTGACTTCATAGACCAGACTGAGCTCAGTTCCCAAGAGACACAGGAAAATGAGTGCTCATTATCTACACTACAAATTGTGAAATTATTTCTCAGACAGTGAAACTTGATGGACTCATAAAAGAATATTATGTCTATGCAGACTACCTCAGAATAGAATGAAAAGCACAGTAAATGATTGACATCAATATAGGTGTGTCTACAGTATATATTAGTAAACAGGACTACAGTATTAGGGGCTAGAAGCAATCTAGTTCATATTTAAAATATCAAGTAAAAATTATCTTCACAATTATGAATCTTTAAACAGTATTATTGCTTCTCAATATATGACATGCAAACATACCACATCATTTTTATTGCCAAAAAGGAAAAAAATAATTAAAACTATAAAAAGCTGTTCTTAGTGTCATTTTAATGTGTCTTTGTTATTGCCATTTATCTCTGAGAGATAATAAGAAAAATAAATTGAGAAATAATACATCAGTAGATGATAAATTTTGTTCATAGCAAACTGTTTTTTAAAAAAATCCCTATTGTTTTTCATCCAAAACAACAGAGAAAGCAAAGACACATCTGTTATAAATGTCTGTTTTGATTTTACATCATTTTAAAAGTAAATATTTGGGGTTTTCCCCCCAAATTTTCAAGTTAGCCTTCCTCTTTGTGTGGTTTTCATCTTACCTAATTTTCATAAATGTAGGGAAGAATTTTATTCATTTTAATGAATGCACATATGAAGGAATTTCTCTCCTGTTCGTACTTACGTGTTCACACACAGATCCTTCACGGTTAATCTGACAGACTGGGAATAGTAGTTCTCAGACTGGGCTTCTTATTTCCTTGTACGTTAACAGCAGTAAGCCAAGGGCACCCAGACAGCGGATGAGCTGCTGAAAAGAAAGTGTGGCAGCTCACATCTTTAAACACCAACTCAAGCCAAGGTCACTGAATAGCTTTTACCTTATACGTAACCTCCTTTGCCTCATGCTTTGTTGTAAATGAGATATGAGGCTAAATCCTTGCATGGTTGACTAGGTGAAACGCTGGACCCTCTACTTTTACATACCAGTGCGCTCTGGCGTCTGCTTTCCTTGGAGTGCTCCAGGTAACACCATCACCATCCTTGGAGTGCTCCAAGTAACATCATCACCATCATTTGTCAAGCCGTTGAGGGACAGTCTGTAGAACAAGTGACGAGAGTTTTAGGGAATGTCAGCTTTCCATTTTGATAGATGAAGCAACTTTTTTTTTTTAAAGGAAAAATGAACTTTAAATAGAAAATAAACACACACCCTGCGTGTAAAATGCAGCTTGACATGTTAACGGAAAAGAGCCTGGTATAACAGTGTGTCTCCACTGTAACAGTATATGAGATACAAGCAAAACACGTGCAAACAGAAAAGGCGGGTATTGGAAGATAGTAAAGGAAATACAAAAGAAGTGACCACGGACTGCGTGAGACTTAGAGGACTCTTCTTTTTTCACTGTACTTTCCTGAACTCTCAATTTTTTTATGAACCTGTATTGCTTACATAATAATGAAGTGAAAGGAAAGCCCTGTCCTTTGGAAACTTGGTAATTTTAAGATATTTATGTTTTTGCAATTACTTTGTTGTCTGTTCTCTTAATATTCTGTAAATTTATGTTTTATATGTCAAAAAGAAAAATGAGAGAGGGAATTAAACCATAGAAAGGAATAAATGCTTTATTGAAAATGAAAATATTTATTAAATGCTTTATTGTCCCCCCAAAAATGTTGGTATAAAAATTTCCTCAGTATTTTAAATCTTAGATGGAGAGTGTTGAGTTTCATTAAGCTGGGAGCTTATCTATTTAATGTTTCCTATAGCACAGAATGTGGCTCACGCCCAGCTAGTGAAGAGCTTGTAATTATTTGTGGCTCTTTTTATTGATTCTCTCCTCATTCTTTTCTTTTTCATCCCTTATGGAATAGCTGAGTTTGTTGTTAGAGAAGTTCGTATTCTTTTTAATTGATACCTATAGTATTGTAAATATGAATTTTATATGGATGGATTTCTGTTAATAACTTTATGTTGGATAGCCTCGTATCCATGGCCACATGAACATGATGTCTGTATGCTAATATGCTTGCTTAATCTTTAATATATTTTAATAATATAGGAATGCCAGGCTATGGAAGAGCAAATGAAAAGGTCATTTTTTATTCATGTACTACTGGATGTACCTTCTGCTTGTAGCTCATTATACATGCAGTGAAGCCCAATTTTTTAAAAGTGGAAAGCATACCAAATTAAACCACAAGTTTTGCAACTGATGTTCCTTTTGTAAAAGGAGTGCTCTCAATCTTTTCAGTTTTATTTATTCTGACTGCTTGTTACTCATTTGTGCTTCTCTCTTCTCCGTTATAGTCAGAATTTCTAATCCCATTGCAAGCAGAAGGCTGCCACTTTTCATCAGAGAAGAGGCGATAAACACGCATCACACTTATATACTCGGGCTTTCATCTGGGGCGCTCAGAGTGTTTTATGCATGAGTAGTGTTTCCCCCGGCTTTTTTTTTTTTTTTTAGGTAGGAAAAATAAAACCTAGAGAGCTTAAATGACTGAAGGAAGCCCACACCTGCAACAGTGAAGGCCATGATTTTCATTAAATATGTATCTGTGAGAATACTCAGGATTTCTTGACTTGGATACCAGTTTGTATGCCATGCTTGATGAGGGACACAATTGTGCAGAGTGAAAGCTGGTGTGAGAACATGTTTGTCACGGCCCTGTTAGGGTGCCCGTGACACAGCCAGAGTGAGTCCTGACGTAGGGAAACTTGAGCGTGACTGTTCACTTAATGTCTTTAAATATCAAAATTATAAAAAGAACTCAACTGGAAAGAAAAAGTGGTGTTTTTGTTGTTTCAGATTCCCACTGTTTAGAGTTGTGTGACTGTGGCTGAGTGGGCCGATGGCCGGGGTCTCGTTGGTGCAGCGGGAAGTCCTGGTTCTCAGGAAGGAGCCCCTTTCTCAGTTAATCTCTGTCTCCTCCCCCACCCCCGCCCCCAAGACATAAATTATCTCAACGGAATTCAGATGTGTATTATTAGTTATAAGAGCATGAGTAAGAGATTAATAGAAAATAAACAACCTTTTAAAATATTAATTTAAAAAGACCATCTTGTTCCAAAAGATTTCTGAATGTACATCTGTGATTCTTAACTTGCTTTGCCCTGGATCTGTGGGGCAGGGCCTTGAGGATGCAGAAAATCAAAGGAGTGAGGACTCACAAGGTGTTTTTTTTGATCTCCTGCACTTTTGGTGGTGGCGTTCAGGTTAGTGTATAATACGTGCCTATGGGGTTGGGGGCAGCCTGGACCCGGGACGCTGGGCTTACGTTGAGAAGGAAGGTGTAAGGTGTGGAGGCGCCCGTAGGAGGAAACTTAAAATCGAGGAAGCTGTGTCTTTGAGAGAGTGATCGTGAAATTTAGAGATTTCAATGTAGAGGTTAGAAGTTGTTGCTTTCTGTGATGAGTGGGACTTTGGGAAGACAGATTTCTGGAAAGGATTTCCTGAAGTGAGAGACTAGTGGCTAAAAGTGCCACTGGGTAAGGGGTGACTAAACTCACCAGCCTGTGATACTTTCTACCAGGTGAAAAAGTATATCCAGAAAGCGCTGTACTGCCCACGTTCATGTCAGTGATGGGTGGCTGAGGGCTAAGAATAGCGAAGAATGGGTTGGCTGAACAGTAGAGGAATGTCCACCTCATCTCACTGTACCTCTTACCATTTGTAACGCAGACCAGATTAAATTTTTAAATAATATAGTTACTGAGTCAGTTCTAATAAAGACTCTCCAAAACTGTATGAAGCAGAACTTACTAGCCAAGATATTTTTTAGCTGTAGTTTATATATGCACATATATGGGTATAAAGATACATTTAGATAAAATGTAGATGTATACTTAGCATGTGCGTGCTCAGCCGCTCAGCCATGTCCAGCTCCTTGTGACCGCTGTGGACTGGAGCCCGCTAGACTCCTCTGTCCTTGGAATTTTCCAGGCAAGAACACTGGAGTGGTTGCCATTTTCTACTCCAGGGGATAGTATAACTACATATATAGAAACTTAGAATTTCCTACTGTATTCCTACTGAATATATATATACACATATACTGAATATATATATACACATGTATATACACACATATACTGAATATATATACACATATATACACACATACACATATATACTCTTCACCATATCTATATAGGGAATGTTTTAAAGTGGTTTTCTAGGGTAAATATATATGTGTATATATATATTTTATATATATATATAAGATCTATATATATATCTATTATATATAATAAATATTATATATATATAAGATCTATACACATATTGTATATATATTATAAATATATATATACACACACATATATATTTACCCTAGAAAACCACTTTAAAACATTCCCTATATAGATATGGTGAAGAGTACTTATTTTTTCCTCAATTTATCCTTATAAAATTTAGAAGTACGCTTGGGTATTGTAAGTGCCCATCTGTACAGTAGTTGGGGAGAAATTGTGGATCTATTAGCCTGGAAGCAAACATCTGATGGCAAGCACCTGTCTGATAATACCCATTGCGAACATTTCATGCTCAGATGGCAAATGACGTTCCTTAGAGAACAAAGCAGCAAGGCGAGAAGGTAGAACAACTCCTTCGCCTTTCTCCCTGTCAGTCCTGGACCAGACCAACCGAAAACCCCAAGGTGTGATGGCAAGCCTCTGACTTGCCACGCGGCTGCGGTACTAGACTTGTCCTCTTGAGGGGAGGCCATTTCTCATGAGCAGAGCAGCTGCTTTCCAGGGTCCTCGGTTCTTGGAGCAGGGTCTCCATCCCTCTGGGCTCTATGTAAATGAAGAGATGATAAGACCCTTAAGGGCCTGCCAGTTCTAATATCCTGAGATTACACCTTTTAGTTTCATCTGCCCTGGAGCTATTTCTTGTCTATACCTTTAGGATAATGTGCTATATACTTCTGTACCTTGTAGATAATGCCCTAAAATTTCACTCTGTAGTAATTGTCTAAGAGAAAAGCACAGTGTTTTTCAAATTCAGATTATTTTCAGAATCAAGTCTGAAATATCAGAAGCTGTTCCCTAGAATATTAATAGGTCTTATGCTTGAGAATTACTTGGCCAAGCCAAGTGAAATAGGCCTTTGTTCTGCAGTACCGCTCAAAGCTTTTTCTGTGCTTAAATTTATTGTGACCCAAGGCTCTGGGGTTCCGTGATGCAGTCTTTTTCCAACTGGTTTGAGTGAAGTCTCCCTTTTTGTGTGGACAGTCTCTGTACTCTGAGAAACAATGTTTTTTGACTGTTTTCAATCTCTCCACAGACATATTCAACTAAACAAAGGTTAGACAAGGTGAGTGGTCCTCTTCCTGAAATCTGGCTCTCTGGTTTTGGCCTCCAGAAGCAACTGCTGCAGAAGTGCCTGAAGGCATTGGGCTCTGAGTTCAGGGTTAGACAGAAGTGTAAGAATGTCAAAACACGAAGAATTTGCAGACCCGCCTAAATTTACCAGTGTTTTGAATTCATTCCCCTCTCCCCTTTCTCATATAAGGAAGTGTTTATGTAGACAAGTAGTAGGGAAGGAGTGCTTATCTTAGTTTCTGGTTATTTCTAGCTTTAAGTTCTTTCTCTTAGGGAAAAAGCATGAACTTTTTAATTGTAATCATGCTGACTTTAACTCAGATCTGCCACTTAACTCCGTCGATCAGACTGAGCCATTATTCTGCATGGTAAAAATGGATATGGTAAAATGGTTGAATGGAGTTGTATTTTACAGAACTGAGTAAGCTAATATTTAGCAAATTACTAGCTCCTGAATGCTCACTGATGCTAGCTGTGTTTATTCTTTGACTGTCTGGCAGAGAGGTCCTGGATGTAGGAACAGGTAATCTGGCCTCATTACATTGCTAACTCACTACTAACTACCCCAGTATATTGTTGACCCTTCAATTTAATGTCTCTGTAACTCAGTCCTCTCACTTATCAAGTGAAGATAAAACTACCTTACATAATGTTTTAAAGTATAAACTGAGATAATAGACCTGTAATTAATTTGAGAAGATTTTTTAAAGTACTAATTAATATTATTTTTAGTAGTGGTAAAATTATTATTGACTTTCAGTCTGACCATAACTTTTCTGTTCCCAGTGTTATAGCTATTGTAATGGGATTGCTGGAGGAGCATACTATTTTAATAGAATCCCTTAGGATGGATTTAAGAAAGAGCACTGAGCCTCTTGTTTTCCATCTTACATAGGAAGGTTTATATTCTTTCAAACATTTGTATATATGTTCTTTTATCTTCAGCTGCACAACTGTAAAAGATTTAGAGTTTTTGAAGATTGTGCATTTAATTTTTAGCTGAATTGTATATAGATCAAATCCGCGCGTCAGAAAGTCTACAAAAAGAGAATGTATAGAGCTTGGGGAGATGGAGTTAAAAATTTATACGTCTTTGGGGCCCTTAAATGAGAAAGATATGAAAAATCTGCTTTTGACTTAAGAAGCGCGTTTTAGAACTGTGGGAAACCAGTGCTGTGAACTTTCCTTGGAAACCGTGCTGTTGGTTTCTTCTGTCACAGGTATGATGCGTCATCATTGAGCCTTTAATTTCATAGAACAAAGATTTGATTTGGCATTGAAATCTTGTTCAGGTTTTTTTTTTTTAAATCAGTTTCTTTTGAAACTAATTTCTGATGGGAAATTTTGATAGTTTATTACAAAAATCTTGGGCCTTTTTAAAAAAAAACCAACAGCAACACTAGGTTTTAAATTTTGTTGTGAGACATACGATGTTTATCTCACATTATGTCACTTTTTTGCCTAAGTTTTTCATTTGTGTTTCTGACCTCTGAATAGACTACTGATTTGAAGACATTTGCAGAATGCTTTGGGGTAACAGATAACTTCCCTGTCTTTTCTGATAAATCTCCATTTCCTTATTCGATATTTAGGAAGGAGATCTAGATTACCAGATATGCCTCTAAAGCCCTTGCTGCTTCCTCTGTCTCTTGCAGCTATGTTTTCATAATTCACTTTCCAAGTGCCCATAGTTAGGTTGGCATTTTGTAATCTCCTGTAGGAGTTAAGTGTGTAGACAGAAAAAGTCTTAAACTCGCATTGTGAAGAAACGACTTCAGAACATGTAAATCGTTGGTAACACTGTGTCCCGTCTAAAATGTGCTTAAATTGGTGACAGTTCCCAAGATCAGGGACCACGTGCCTGTTTTCATACTGTGGTTGACGGCAAAGAGTGCTTCTTGGAGGTTTTTCTAGGAGCTTGTTGTAGAGTGTATGAGGCCCTGAGTTCTTAAGTTCTGTTTCTGAGCATAGCTCTGTATCAACACCATGGTATGTGAAACTCTGCTTAGCACCCAGTCATGAAAGTTGATTAAGCATGAGCCTCCGTTGTTGGAAGGAGGAACATTCTCAGTTAGAGACTTAATATATAATACTAAAGAAAAAAATCGTAAAATACTCTACAAGTATGTATTTTCTGACTTGGAAGTATTTAATAATAGCTAGCAATTAAAATAACAACTGAGCGTCTATGAATATAAAGCACTGTACATATATTGTCCCGTTTCATCATTATGATAACCCCGTGAAGTCATTCCCTCCCTTTTGTTATCCAGGTTAATAATAACCACATTTAGTCTCATGCGTCACATGTACTAATACATTGCGATTTTTTAAATAGCTGCTTTATTGCCCAAAATATCTAATCCATAGCACTCCTACATTACCAAGTTTGTATTCTGCCTTTATGTTCTTGAATATGTGACGTCTGTGGGTAAACTTCCTTGGTAAAAACCTCACAAAGCCTCAGATATTATCACCTCATTCCTACAAATCATTTGACAATTAACTTACTGTTTTAAAAGAAAGATACTGACTCCAAACTGATACAAGAATATGTCAGAAATACAAAGTAATTGTGTAGAAAGGGTCATTCATCATGCTGCTCTGTGACTTTATTTTACTTCCGCGTTACTTCATGCAATCTTTATATCTCAAGGAAAATACCATCTTATCACGTCTCTGCGTCTGAATACCATAATTTATTTAACCTTTCCTGTTTGTGTTTGCAATGATAGGATTTCTATATCATAGGGCTTATTCACTGAAAGCTTTATTAGTTTTGTTCGTCTTGTATTCCTGGGATCCAAAAGACCCCTAGGCGCATAGGATGACCCATAATATATAAATGAAGGAATGAATAATCCCAGACTACACTCCAGAACGGTTTTGCTAACTTGTGTTGCTGCCACATGTATATCTGTTTCCCCTCAGCAAGGTGTGAAAGTTGACAATTAGGTCCCCAGTTACCGTTTTATAAGTAAGCTTCTCTCAGAGTGAGAGTCGAAGCTCCAAACGGTCAGAGGCGTGTCGTGGCGGCTGTGTTTCAGTTGGCTTCTAAAGGGCAGTCGTACAGTCCACTGGTTTGGAAAGTGGTATTGGTCTGATTCCCAAGTATGTATCTGTCATTCAAGATTTTATTATATGTAAACATAAAATTTTTATTATTTTGAAACTTTGGTTTAGAGCCAAACTTTGGTTTAGATTCTCCAGGGGATCTTCCCAACCCAGGGATCGAATCAAGGTCTCCCACATTACAGGTGGATTCTTTACCAGCTGAGCCATCAGGGAAGCCCAAGAATACTGGAGTGGGTAGCCTATCCCTTCTCCAGTGGTCTTCCGACCCAGGAATGGAACCCAGGTCTCCCTCATTGCAGGTGGATTCTTTACCAACTGAGCTATCAGGGAAGCCCAGTTTAGAGCCACTATAATATTAATATAAAGTTATCTTTTTTGTTTCCCAAGATGTAATATGCTTCAACATTTGTCCTGTTTTTAAATAAACAATCAAATAATGTCATTTTTATATCTGTGATGATGAGGAATGATGCCAGCATGGGGACTTTAGGCACTAATTATGCTTTTATTTTATGCTGATTTGATGCTTTGTCACATTTTCCAACAGCTTTGGGATAGGGGCTATATTTCAATCAAATCTATAACAATTTTTTAATTGGGATCCATTTTTTTTTCTACTTCAGCCTATTAGAACACACAGACCAGGATTTGGGGTAGCTTTCTGGAATTATGGGGCTTCCCTTATGGCTCAGCTGGTAAAAATCTGCCCGCAATGTGGGAAACCTGGGTTCAGTCCTTGGGTTGGGAAGATCCCCTGAAGAAGGGAAAGGCTACCACTCCAGTGTTCTGGCCTGGAGAAGCCCATGGCCTGTACAGTCGCAAAGAGTCAGACAAGACTGAGCGCCTTTCACGTTCACTTTCTGTCTGTGATTATACTATTATCCCCAGTGTGTATGAATCAGACTCACAATTATGCTTGTGTTGTTATTCAACTGTATTAATGGACAATGATAATTTTTTTTAAAGAGAAAAGATATTTAAATTCTGGGAACTTGATAATAGTGAGTTTGAACATTTTACATAACGTGGCTTTTGGAAGGAAGACTATTTTAAGCATTGTTTTTTGTTTTTAGAGCAAAGTTCAGAGTCATCTTATTGTCTTATAACTAGCTAATGTGAACATTTTCTTTCATTTTAAGCTTGCCAATTGTTTTGTCAAATAGGGATAATATAAATTCACAGGTGTAGCATTTACTAAGTATCATTGATATCAGTACATTTTATTGTATAGTTTGGTCAAATGCAAAACACAGCCTTTTGCAATTTGGAAAGGCCTTCTAGCTTCCAGATTGTATTTAATGAGGCCATAGTTGGGCAATATGATTTTCATTATTCAAACTGTAAAACATCATATCATTTTCTCAGCTTATACCACTTTAATCTTATATTGTGAATTGATCAATTAACCTAAATAGCTGAAATAATAACAGGATTTTAAAACACAGGTAACTTTTGGACTCTTTTAACTGTACAGGGGATCCAAAACTTTTATTGAAGAACAGCAAAGCAGACTTGTAGCTCAGGGAAGCCCCTCTTTTCTCCCCTCACAGAGATTAGTATACATTTATTGAAAGAGTCAAGACAGGAGTACTGTAAAATAAAATACCCAAGGAATTTGCATGATTTAAAATTATATAAATGCCCATTTATTTATGAATCTCCTGAAGGACCAGGGCAGTTTATTTGTATAATAGCATGCTGATGGGAGTTTCAGATCATCTTTCTTCTACAGACCCCACCCCAACTGTATCATCAGAGATTTCCAGTTTTCAGTACTTTAAAGTAGGGTGAGAAAGACACTTGTGAAACAGTGTAAGTAGAATCCTTCTCAATTTTACAGACTTTCCCATAAATATTTTTAAGTTTTCACATTTGTCTGCTTGCTTAATGAATTAACCAGTGACATTTTACATATATATGAAATGATCAGTATCATAAAGCCTAGTAACCGTCTGTCCCCACACAAAGTTATTACATTATTATTGACTATTTCTCATGTTTTGTGTTACATTCTCATTGTTTCATCTATTTTATAACTGGAGATTTGTACCTCTTAATTCCCTTCACCTATTTCTCCCCACTTCGCATCTCTCTGGCCACCGCAGGTTTGATTTCTGCGTCTGTGTTTTTGTTTTGTGTGAGTGAGAACACACGGCATTTATCGTCTCTGTCCGCTTTATCTCGCTGAGTACGACACACTGTACATTCAATCATGTCAACACAAGTGACAGTTTTTTAAAAAATATTTATTTATTTGGCTGTGCCAGGGCTTGTTGCATCATGTGGGATCCAGCTCCCTGACCAGGGACCGAACCCGAGTCCCTTGCATGGAGAGCGCAGAGTTCTAGCCACTGAACCTCCAGGGAAGTCCCAGGATTTATTTTTTAATGGCTGAATGATATTGTGTTTTATGTGTACCACATATTCTTTATCTATGTGTCTTTTGATGGACGTAGGTTATTTCCATTTCTTACTATTTGTAAATAGCACTGCAGTTAACAAGTGGGTGAACGCATCTTTTTGAATTAGTGTTATTATTTTCTTCAAGTAAATACTCAGAAGTGAAATTGCTAAATTACATGGCAGTTTTGTTCTTAATTTTTTGTGTAATCTCCATGCTGTTTTCCAAAATGGTTGTCGTGATCTGTGCGCGAAGGGCCCTTTCCTCTACGTCCTCTGCGACACTTTCTGTTAGGCATCTTGTGATCATTGTGGTAGGTGTGAGGTGCCACTGTACTTGTGATTTCATTTCCCTGATGATTAGCGATGTTATAGACATCTTTTCCACATATACGTTGGCCATCTGTCTTTGGGGGAAAATACGTCTATTCGGGTCCTCTGCCCATTTTTAAAGTCAGGTCATTTGTTTTCTTGATATTGAGTTGTATGAGTCTTTTGTATATTCAGATATTAACCTGTTATTGGATATATCATTTGCAGCTTCCGTAGAGGGCCTTTCTGTCTTCCTGATAGTTTGCTTCACTGTATGAAAAGCTTTTTAGTTTTGTGTAGTTCCATTTGTTTATTTTTGCCTGAGGAAACAGATCCAAAAAATATTTCTAAGACCAATGTCAAAGAACATAATAGTGCCAGTGTTTCTTACAGTTTTAAGGTTTCCAGTCTTACATTTAAGTCTTTTATCCATTTTACATTTGTTTTTTGTGTATGGTGTGAGAAAGTAGTCCAGATTCATTCTTTTGCATAAGCTGTACAGTATGTCCAGTGACATCTGTGGAGGGTGCTGTCTTTTCCCCATTTTATGTTTTTGTCTCTTTGACACAGATCAGTTGGCCTCATGAGTGTGGGTTTCCTTCTGAGCTCTCTATTCTGTTCTGTTGATACACATGTCTGGTTTTGTGCCAGTACCATGCTGCTTTTGATTACTGTAGCTTTGTAGTATAATTTGAAATTAGGGAGTGTGACACTTCCAGTTTTGTTCTTCTTTCTCAAGATCATTTTGGCTATTGGGGTATTTTATGTTTACATACAAATTTTAGAATTATTTGTTCTCGTTCTGTGCAAAATGCCCTTTGTATTTTGATAGAAATTGCGCTGAATTTGTAGATTGATTGCCTTCGGTAGTGTGATAGTTTTAACAATATTAATTTCTCCAATTCATGAACACATTTATTTGTGTTGTCTTCAGTGTCTTTTTATCAGTGTCTTACACTTTTAGAGGGTAAGTCTTTTACCTCCGTAGATTCATTCCTGTGTATGTTACTCTTTTAGATGTTGTTGTAAATAGTGCTGTTTCCTTTATTTCTCTTTCTGATAGTATGTAATTCTGTACACTGATAACAAGCTATCTGAAGCTTCTGTGTCTTAACTTTGGATCCTCCCACATCCTAAATTCATCTATGGGTTCTAATCATTTTTAGGATTTTCGACACATAGAATCATGTCACCTGCAAACAGCAGCAGCTTTACTTCTTTTCCAGTTTGGATTCCTTTTATTTCTTTTTTCTTTTCTGATTACCATGGCTAGGACTTCCAATCCTTTGTTGAATAAAAGTGGCAAGAATGAGCGTCCTTGTCCTGTTTCTGATCTTAGAGGAAATGCTTTCAGCTTTTCACTGAAAAAAATGTTGGCTGTAGGTTTGTCAATATGTGGCCTTTTATGTTGAGGAATGTTCCTTCTATATCCACCTTGTTGAGAGTGGTTGATTTGTTGTTTTATCATAAGTGGATGCTGAATTTTGTCATCTACTGAGATGATCATATGAGTTTTACTCTTCAATTCATTAATATTGTGTATCACATTGATTTGCGGATAGTGAACCATTCTTGCATTTCTGACATAAATTCCACTTGATTACGGTGTATACGCCTTTTAGAGGATTGTTAATTCAGTTTGCTAACATTTTGTTGAATATTTTCCCATTTATGTTCATCAGGGATATTGGCCTGTGATTTTCTTTTCTCTTTTCCTTTGTGCTGTATTAGTCTGGTTTTGGTTTTGATGTGATGCTGACCTTGTAAAATTAGTTTGAAAGCATTTCTTCCTCTTCAGTAGTTTGAAAAAGTTTGAGAAAGATAGGCATTAACTCATCTCTAAATGTTTGATAGAACTCACCAGTGAAGCCATCTAGTCCTGAGCTTTTATTTGTTGGGAGTTTTTAATTACTGATTCAGTTTCATTACTGGTAATGTTTTCTATTTCTTCCTGGTTCAGTCTCAGGAGATTGTACATTTCCAGGAATTAATGAATTTCTTCCAGGTTGTCTATTTTAGTGGCATTATAATTGCTCATAATAATTTCTTTTGAGCCTTTGCATTTTTGTGGTATCAGTCATAACTTCTCCTTTTTCGTTTCTGATTTTATTTATTTGGGCCCTCCCTGTTTGTTTTTTTACCCCCTTGGTGAGTCTTGATAATGGCTTATCAATTTTATCTTTTTTAAAACCCAAATCTTAGTTTCATGGATCTTTGCTATTTTTTTAGGCTCTATTTTATTTCTGCTCTGATCTTTGTTATTATTTTCTACCAACTTTGAACTTTGTTTGTTCTTTTTCTAGTTCCTTTTGGAGTAAGGTTAGATTGAGATTTTTTTGTTTCCTGAGGTAGGCTATAAATCAGTTTGTATCTATAAATTGATAAATTGGATTCTGATTTACATTTAGGTTCCCAGTTTTGGGACAATATGCTATATAGGTCGTGCTGGATATGTTACACCAAGAGACACATGTTATCTGGAGGTAATGGAAATTTTACGTAAAGTTATATAAGCTGTGTCATTTAATTTGCACAAGGCACTATTCTAAACACTTTGCATTTCCTTTCATCTTTATCCAAGTTCTTTAACGTAGGTGGTCTTATTATACCCACTGTATGGATAAGGAAGGTGAAGTGCAGGGAGTCTACAGGACCTGCTGAGGTTCCAAGGCTAGGTTTGATCTGGTCTCTGGGACTGAGACTCCCGAGTCTGTGCTCCAGAGCACCCTGCTGGTCTGCCTTTTGAAGACAGTGACATTTCTCAATTGCATTCAAAAGAGTTGGTGTGTACCAGAACCCTCCAGTAAACATAGTGTCTTAATTCTATAAGCAAATAAATGTTTTAAGAGTGTGTATTTTAAATAAAAAATACTTCTGAGCTGTGTTGTTTACCACATCTACCTTGTTTGGAAATAATACCTTGTAAAATACATACTTATTTTCTTACTGTGGTACTTTCTTTCACATTGACAAGCTATAATATTTTCCTTTTCCTGTAGTGGAACTTTTCATAGATAGCAAATTTACTTCCCTTAGGTAAATAGATAAATATTTCTTTTGCATCATCAAGAAATATAAGGTGAGTTCCTTGAAATTAATGGCTATTTGTAATTTTCAATAGCCATACCATTTACAAAAGAAATTGTTAGTTTTTATTGCTTCTTTTGCTTATGTGAGAATCAATATTGTAGAGTCTTCTCAATCAGTTTGGTTTATCTGTTGTAGAAGATATATTTACTGAAGGAAATTCAGCAGGATCCACTTTCAGTTTCCATTACACATCCTTATCCTATTATTTACGTTTTAAAATCTGCCTGTCATCACGTACAGTTTTTTGACTTTAAGACTCTCTGTATTTTAATACATGCTCTTTATCCTTTTTATTAGACAGATTTTACATAGATAATTCTCTTTACAACTGCAAGTAACTCATTCCTTGTGCCTATAAATAATGTTCTCCTTTGTTGACATATGTTTTATAAGTGGTGCATTTGCTGTTTTTATTCAGAATTCTAAGTATACACAGCCACATGACTTGTCTTATCAGTGTGCTTCAAACCTTCACACATTCATTCAACAAACCTATCTTGAGCATCTCATCAAAGATGAGTAAAACACAGGCCCCATGTCAGGGTGATGACATACACTTCATACAGTGGTCACAACAGAGGGAGGAAGAGCTAGGAGTCAGAAGGAACTGTCCGTCTGAGAAGAGTCCATTGCTGGAGTCTGACCAGACATAGAATATAAGTGAGTCAAATGGATTAAATGTAATCGTTTCTAGAGATTTGTGGAACTGTTGCAACTGGAGAGTGCATGTCTGATCCAGGGACAGTCATGGCTGGGATGCCTATCTGTGGTGAGGCCTAAGTATATGAAAAGTTCAGTGTTTTGAGAAACTATTTGTATAACAACTGTGTTTAGTGGGCCAAGTCAGATAGACTTATGTAGAATTTGGGGGCCAGAAGTTATTACCTAGGGTTTCAAACTACATTGAAAGAAATAGATTTGGGACAAAATTTGAGCAAAAAAAAAAAAAGGCAGCAAAATGATGAACCAAGGGCACAGAGGCCCCAGCGAAGCTGTGGGAGGCTGGCACCGAGCCGGGCACCCTGCTGGGCTCACCCGTGAGCACGCCAAGCACTCGCCTGCAGTGGTGCCACCCACGTGCAGCAGAAACAGTCTGAAAAAGTGCTAAAATTAGACTTTGGCCTTTCTCTCATGAATTGTGCAGTTTCGTGGATCTTTAAATGATTATTATGAAATTAGAGATCATGTTTTTTCCCAGGATTTATGACCTCTATGTGCCTTAATCTGGTGTGGATAAGCCAATAAAATTAAAGATTCCAGGCACAGAGGAATTAAGTGTTTGGCTGAAGACCAGACTCAGGATAACTGGGCATGGATGTTGGAGGCTAGGCTCAATAGCAAATGTGGTGTGGCCATATGCAGTTCGTATGACTACACGCCTGCTGGCTGTTAAAACTGTTTTCTCCCCAAATAATGTTGAATGTCTTTATAATTAATGTTTGACATTAATTGTACTAGCTATTAAGAGAGATTTACAAACTCACAGATTTGGGCTCTGTATTAATTTTTGCAATAAACATGCATTTATTCTCCCTTTGTATGGATTGATAGACATTGATTCTAATCAGTGTTTAAAGTTTACTTTGAAAAGAATTAGACTGAATGTCTTAAAAGTTACATGGTATAATTGAGTAATACAAAAATGTAAAATGACTTTTAAAAGCTTTCATACAGTTAATAACTTTGCAGTTTTTCTTAGTGGTTTCCATTTTAAATATTAATCTTCTGAAAAATAATTTAATAGTTATATAATCCTTACTATATTTTTATGTATTTTGAAATGAAGGTGTAATATCTTTTCTCTCATTGTATACCAGGCTTTGGTCATGTGAGGTTTATATTAATAGTAAATGCCTAATGTTATTAATATCTTCATTATTTTTATATTATATATCAAAAGATCTTTCATATCTAATAGATTTCCTCAAATATAGAAATCTAGACTGTGCTTGGCAATCTTACTATGGCTGTTCACAAACTTTTGTTATGTCTTGAACTTAAACTGGATGCTGTAAAAAAACAGCATCTCTTAAACTGGATGCTGTAAAAAACCAGGATCTCATTCCTTGATCCTGTTTGGAGGCCGTGTTTACAGAGAGTTCTTGAAATGCCTGATGTTTGGTTGCTTAGCACAAATCATCTAGATCCCAGGTGAATCATTTTATGTGAGACAAGAAATAAAATTTACAATGGAGTGAAGAAAAACTGTCAGGCTAAATTTTTTGATCTGTTTTGTACTATGTTTACTTATAATTAAAGAAAAACATTAACCTTGAATCTTCAGCAGTACTAAGCATTCTTGTGTTCGTTTGCAACTTCCACGGTTTGCAGCGTGTTTTGGTGAAGTCTTTTATGGACAATATCTATAGCTGTGTAAATCAGCAGACTTCATGTTACTTCAAGTTGGGCAGTTCATTTAGATAATTAGTAAAAGAAATGAAATTTCATTATTTTTTTCCACGGATTGAGGAAAATTTTGCTGAGAGGTCCATGCTATTTACTATTTGCTGCATAATACTAGAATCCTAATCCAGTTTCTGGCAACACATTTTTAAAACGCTTTTAGTGATTGGATAAGCAATCTACCTTTTAAGGCACAACCTTATATAATGATGCTTATTGAGGAGATCGTAGTTTGGGGCTGATTTTATATTGGTTTTTAACTTTTAGTCCAGTTGATAAGATATAATGTGGAAGACAGCATGATATTGAGGGCTAAAAATATCTGAGATCCCTTTCGCGAAGTTATCTAGTTATTGTTGGGTAGTTAGGTTCCTTGGAAAAAAAGACGATAGAAGAGAGAGAATTAGATATCTGTTGAAGATATTCCAGAGAACTAACAGATGGAACACTGACTCTGGGCCAGAAAGCTATTACAAAGAGTCTGCAGCAAGCAATGTCTGGTTTCATTAATAAATTATGTCATATATGTATACTGTTATGTAGTGTGCATTACAAATTTCTGGAAATAAACAAATTTTAAAATATTGATCAGTTTCCAGGAATCTTTTATTATTGCATATTTTCTTAAAAGATAAAAATAGAATTATTATGATAGGATCTTTGAATTTTTTAATGTAGAACTGGCCTTAATTATATACTCACTTGAATGGCTAAAAGTCTGATAACATCAACATTGGTGAGGATATGAGGAAACCATAATTCTTATAAATGTTGTCGGGCATTTATAATGGTATAGCAACTTTGGAAAGAAATTCATTTATCTACTACATACATACTACTAATACTCTGTGACTTAGCAGTCTACTCCTTGATTTTCACCCATGAGAAATGAAAGCATATGTCCACAAGAAGGCTGTATGAAAATGTTCCTAGCACTGTTATTAGTGATTTCCCCCAAAACTGCAAACAGTTCACATAGCTTCAAGATAAGAATGGATAAAGAAACTGTGCTATATTCATTTAATGGAATAGTTGGCAATTGAAAGATACAATCAGGATAAACTAATGAAATATAAAATAAAATAGATGAACCTCAAACTCTGACACTGAGTAAAAATAAGTTATTCAAAAGAGTACATATTGTATGATTCTATTTTTATGACATTCCTGAACAGACAAAACTAGGCTATAGTAAAACTTAGTAACAAAAAGACCTACAATGGCAGTTGCCTTTGTGGGTGTGCATGAGCAATGGCTGGAAGGGAGGCAGAATAGTCTGGATTTGATAGGGGTCAAGATAGACACTTAGGAGAAGGAAATGGCAACCCTCTGCAGTATTCTTGCCTAGAGGATCCTGTGGACAGAGGAGCCTGGTGGGCTGCCATCTATGGGGTCGCACAGAGTTGGACATGACTGAAGTGACTTAGCATGCATGCTTGCATTGGAGGAGGAAATCACAACCCACTCCATTGTTCTTGCCTGGAGAATCCCAGGGATGGAGGAGCCTGGTGGGCTGCCATCTATGGGGTCACACAGAGTCGGACACGACTGAAGCGACTTAGCAGCAGCAGCAGCAGCAAGATAGACACATATAGGCTGATATCATTGGAGATTTGTGCATTTCACAGAGGGTATATCTTTTTATTTTGTTAAAGAGAGAACTATTATAAACATTGAACTCTAGTTAATGATGTGTATGCTACAGTATTAATATTTATGCGTGAAATGTACTGATGTCTGCACTTACTTTGAAATGTGTTAAAAAGTAAGAACGGATAGATAGATACCTAGGGGGATAGAGAAATAGATGGGATACATCTGAGATGATGTAGAAGAATGTTAATTATGGAATCTAGGTGGTGATTAATGGCTTTTCAGTGAACAATTTAACTTTAACTTTTTGCTATGCTTGAAATTTTCCATAATAAAATTTTGTACAAAGATGAGTGTTTATTCTAAAAAAGTTTAGAAGACATACCTTTTTGGAATTTATTCTAATTCAGGATGAATATTTGATAGAATTATTTAAGGTTTTCTTTTTTATCCCCTTCACAACTTAAAATTTTGTCTTATCCAATTATAATATGTCATCTTAATTGCAATTGGTTTGTTACCTTTATAAATCATACTTCTTGGTGCCCTATGTGTGATTAGTTTAATGCCATTTATTAGGCACTGTATTCATTTCCTGTGGCTACTGAAACAAATTACCACACATGTGGTAGCTTAAAAGCAACTAATATTTATTCTCTCACAGTTGTGGAGGTCACATGTCCAAAATCAGTTTCACTGAGCCAAAATCAAGATGTCAGTGTCGAGGGCCCACTCAGATAATCTAGGATAACCTCCCTATCCAAATCTTTAATCACATCTGCAAAGACCTTTTTTTTTTTTCTATTAAAGCAAGTATACTGTTGCCAAAGCCTTTGACTGTGTGGATCACAATAAACTGTGGAAGATTCTGAAAGAGATGGGAATACCAGACCACCTGACCTGCCTCTTGAGAAATCTGTATGCAGGTCAGGAAGCAACAGTTAGAACTGGATATGGAATAACACACTGGTTCCAAATAGGAAAAGGAGTACGTCAAGGCTGTATATTGTCACCCTGCTTATTTAACTTCTATGCAGAGTACATCATGAGAAACGCTGGGCTGGAAGAAGCACAAGCTGGAATCAAGTTTGCTGGGAGAAATCTCAATAACCTCAGATATGCAGATGACACCACCCTTATGGCAGAAAGTGAAGAGGAACTCAAAAGCCTCTTGATGAAAGTGAAAGAGGAAAGTGAAAAAGTTGTCTTAAAGCTCAACATTCAGAAAACGAAGATCATGGCATCTGGTCCCATCACTTCATGGAAATAGATGGGGAAACAGTGGAAACAGTGTCAGACTTTATTTTTTGGGGCTCCAAAATCACTGCAGATGGTGATTGTAGCCATAAAATTAAAAGACACTCGCTCCTTGGAAGGAAAGTTATGACCAACCTAGATAGCATATTCAAAAGCAGAGACATTACTTTGCCAACAAAGGTCCGTCTAGTCAAGGCTATGGTTTTTCCAGTGGTCATGTATGGATGTGAGAGTTGGACAGTGAAGAAAGCTGAGCACCAAAGAATTGATGCTTCTGAACTGTGGTGTTGGAGAAGACTCTTGAGAGTCTCTTGGACTGCAAGGAGGTCCAACCAGTCCATTCTGAAGGAGATCAGCCCTGGGATTTCTTTGGAAGGAATGATGCTAAAGCTGAAACTCCAGTACTTTGGCCACCTCATGTGAAGAGCTGACTCATTGGAAAAGACTGATGCTGGGAGGGATTGGGGGCAGGAAGAGAAGGGGACGATAGAGGATGAAATGGCTGGATGGCATCACAGACTCGATGGACATGAGTTTGGGAAAACTCTGGGAGTTGGTGATGGACAGGGAGGCCTGGCGTGCTGCGATTCATGGGGTCGCAAAGAGTCAGACAGGACTGAGCAACTGAACTGAGTGAACTGATACTGTATACATAAAGTAACAGTTACCGGCTGCATGGATTAGGGCCTGATATCTTCGGGGGCCATTACTCAGCCTACCACAGGCGTTTGTTTTTAATGTGCCAGGTTCTGTGCTAGGGCCTCGGTAACAATAATTAGCAGTTAATCGCTTACTCTTTGCTAGATGCTGTCCTATGTGCTTTACATTCTTTTTTTTTTAACTAAGGAAAAAATTGATTTGGTTTAACATAAACTTATTGGAGCATACATTTCTTCCTTGTATATGTCAACTAGTGAAGCCCTAAAGTGTTAGTTTTCTGAGAAACATACTTTAGAAAATTCTATTCAGTCCTAAATAACCCTGTCTTATTTGTGTGGAAGATAAACTGACAAGACTGTGAATTCTCTTTGTGAAGAGACTTGTGTTCTCCATCTTTGTATCCATATAGTTAGGGGCAGAATAAGGGTTAATAAATGTTTATTGAGTAACAAAAGGCACTTTTGCAAACATTATGAAATGTAACTTTTACAAAATCCATGGAAGTAGGTATTGTAATTTCCAGAATTTTCCTGAAAAGACTTAGGGAAGTTGAATTACATTCCCAACCCTAAGACTGTCTCTTATACACACATACACAAAAACTGTGACATTCTGAGCATCTGAAACATATTTCCACTGTCCATAACTGATTTTGTATAATAATCATTAAGTTTTTGTAAAATTTTAATACAGCTATGTATCATGTTTTATTATTGCATTATCAGTCATGTGTAATATACTTTAAAACTTTTAACTCTTTTTTTAACCATTCCAGTATTAATTTTTAAGTTTTTATCATGTGTAATAAACTTTTAAACTTAAATCTTTTTTTACCATTCCATTATTTATTTTTTAAACTTTTATCTTGCTTTGGAGAATAGCCAGTTAACAATGTTGGATAGTTTCAGGTAGACAGCAGAGGGACTTGGCCATATGTGTACATGTAGAGGCCATTTTCATGTGAATTAAGTCCACAGTGGTATTAAGAAATGGGAGGAAATTTTCTAAATAATACAGACTATTTTAACACGTTCTCAAAACTTCGCCCTTTCCCCAGAAATGTGTCATGTCTGTCTAGTCTTTTTGTAGCTTCTTTTGAACATCAGATTTTTAAAAACTCACTGATATTACAAATTGTATAAATAACCATACCTTCCTCTTTACTTTTGCTCCTTGAAAGTTTCTTCCAAAATCTTGTTCTAGTCCCAGAGGCTAACGTGTCCCTGACTTCATCACTTTGCGGTCCGCGTTTCCTACCTTCTTGCTCCTCTCAAATATTTCTTTGCATTTCCATGTGCATTTCAAGAGAAATGAGGCTGTTTATGAGTGAACAGATAACATGAACTCAGGCTCCTTAGTGATTACTGAATATACGAATATATTATTGCATATGTTACGTATAACAACTGGTTACATTATAGAGATATGGCTATATGTTGTATATATTGTTTTTCTTTTTTTCCTCTTTATAATATTTTTTGAACAACCTTAAATCAAGCCCATACTTCAACTGACTTGCCCCTGAGTATATATTATATTCACTGCTTTGCTTATCCTGTTACCTTTTATATTTTCTTTCACCTTTTTCAAAGTATGATGCAGTACTGAATCAATATTAATTTTCTCAAAGCCCCCAATTTTGCCAAATGGCCTAAGAGTGTTGTGTGTGTGATGAGCGCGTGCTTACCTTTCAATAATGGATCACAAAAAGGAATTCGTTCTCTAACTTCTCTCATTCCCAGGACAGCACCTACGATACCCTCAGTAACCGCAGGAACACACAGGAATCTACTGGCCCCAAGCTCATTTACCTGGCATCCCTTTCAAATGTCTAGCAGCGTTCTCGACTCTTTACTGCCCTAAGGACCTTTGAAAACAATCAGCTATCCCCTTTTCACCTCTCAGTCTTCCTGTGAATACCAGAATATATTTCTTTATTTCCTTGGGTACTTAAGAAAAGTTTTTTTCTGTATAGAGCAGAAATATTAATGCTGTTACTGCATTTTGCTGCATGGTTTGTTGATTATGCAGACAGAAGAGTAACTATAGTAAGCAAAGGAGCATTTAGAAGCTCGCCAGAGATGGATGTGCTGTTCACTCTGATTTACCTTTTCAAGTAACATGAAGCTGAGGGTAGGATTGGGGGTGTTGCTTGTTCCTGCTTGCTGTCAGACATGATGTTGCCTGCAAGGTGCCCGCTGTCTGAAACAAATAGTGAAACGTGCTGTCTTCCTTCTCCATGCTTCCTTCCTGTCTTGCGTTTGCAACTTTCTGCTAGGAGAAAGCGGGTGATGCTTCCCCTTCGGGTTCCCATCAGTCTCAGCACTGGTTTCACCAGCTTCCCACCACTTTCTCCAAGAGCAGAGAGATGTGTTTTCCCTCCGTACGGAACAGACTGAGGACTAGTCCAAGCAAAGCAATCTGAATTTTAGTGATCACAGCACTTCAGGGGCTAGGCTGCTAAAATTCCTTCAAGAAGTGCATTTATAGCAATGAGATATTTGTTAATTGGGAATGGAAAAAATGATATATTAAAATTGTATTTATAAGTGTTTATATACATGTGTGCATCTATATTACACTATACTACTTTGAATATAAATTAAATTGTTGATAATCAGTTGTTGTCATTGATGGATAAATTAAAGCATTAAGAAAGAATTGTCTAGAAGTATATTTTACAGGCAAATGGACTGTGATTTATTCAAGAATCATTGAAGTGGGCAAGTAAAACTAAGGTTCAGTAGGCTTCCTCTGGAATTTAAAAATCTCATTCTGTTGTATTTAGCTGAATATTATTTGAGAAGGAAAATGGGGAGGACTTTGTTTCTCTTATCCTTTAGATAAGTAAAAATGAACAGAAATCAATCGTCATTTTGGGGATTAAACATGTAAACTTTTCATGAGAGGGTTCTAGGTTAATACCTCTTAGTGTCATTTGTAGAAAGACGGGAATTGTTTCTTTTTTATTTTTAAAGAAGTGTAAATGTTGTTTCTTTTTCTAAGTGAGAAAGTTGTCTCTCTGTGTAAACATGATCACCAAAAGCTCTAAACATGATCCACTGCTTCCTCCCCGTGAATCTTACAACAAAGCTTATTTCACCCCTGACATCGCGTCAGTATGTAATGATACGGAAGAAAATAGGAATAAAGCAGTGGCCGTCCCAGAGCTTTGGAAGTAGGTTTTACGAATTCAGCGCTGATGGGATTTAAGCCTCAAAGGGTTCAGAGTTCAGTGCAGCTAAGCATCAATAAAGTCCAATTGATGTAGTGCCCTTGTCTTCATCAAGGCCACGTGGTCTTTCCCTTGGTCTCTGAGTGAATATTTGGTAACTTTACTCCCACTCCCCTAGCCCAGAACTCCTTCCTCATACCTTCTTTGTCAGAAACTAAGAAGAAGCCTTCACCATTTTCTTCTCCCAAATTGCAGGATTAATTAGTTTTCTCTAATTGTACTTAAATTAACTATACAGTTATTTTATTGGCTTTTGATCGGGCCAGAAATTTGCTAAGCTTAAACATTAAGGACAAGGTACAGACTTCCCGAGTATGAATGCTTAAAGCACGTGGGAAACAGTTGTAAGGGAGAAGCTTAACCTGCCTTCTTTGAGTCTTCCTACAGCTATCTAATGATGTAAGCTTTCAAAGATATCCAGTTAGGTACCCTCTTCATTGCATTTTAAAGTAAATATGTATTTTTTTCATATTACTAAAACCATTTTCTCAAACAGAATTTTGAGTGGTACATTGGAAGGTTGGGAAATATTGTCAGGAGCAGTAAAACCATTCTTTATCTTCCAAACAGTCTTTACCTGCTTTGTCTCTGTCTTCTGGGAATTTGGCTGATCCAAAAAGGGATTCTGTGCCTTCCCAAGTGAGAAGGAGACCTTTTGTCAGCATCTTGTCCGAGTTGACTCCAGGGCTACACAGGTCATAGGAGGTCTGTGTTGAACATCAGTCTTTGGCTCTATCACAAAACTGGTATTGAAGTGCAGGCCAGCTCCCCGAGTGCAGAGGTTAAAGAGGCAATTAGTCACTACAAAGCCTTGTGGCATCTTCTGGTAAGGAAGTATTTAACTCTTTCCTGAATGATGCCTAAAATCGCATCTTCAGAATACTCTTAAAGTCCACGCAAATAATTTTGTGTTCTTCATTTTAAATTAAAGGTGCGCTTAATGTTTGTGGAATTGAGGCTTTCTCATCAGTAGTGAAAGCAGTAAGGGTGATGGAGGTGGAGACGGGCAGGGAGATTATCCACTGAATGTTTTATATTCCGTCTAAATTTCATATTAGCCGTTTGGAAGCCTAGCAAGTCTCTCTGGAATATTTCTAGCTTTACCACTGACGTTCTTATTTATTGTTGCAGGAGGCAGGTAGGAGTTGGAACTTGCCAGAATTTTGCCTGCCTTCTTTTCAGAAAAGGAATGGCCTCTAATGAACCACAGGCCACTGAACTGGACTAACCATAGTTTAACCTATAAAAACTATAGTTTTTACATTCCTGTTTTCTTTTTAAGGCCCGGGCTTTTGCTTCCACACAGTAAATGTTTGTAACATATAGGAGAATACAATCTTCTCTTCCATCCTTTATCTTAAAATATGCCAGAATACCATAAACATAGCACCAGTTTTAACTGTATGAACATTGTGCCCAAACTCCCCCAGAGATATTGGCTGTAAATTCATGGAAACTCAAAAACCTTTAAGGATGGAGGAGATCTCTTAACTTTTCTCATTTTAAAGTAAATGCATTTTTCCCCCCATCGAGGAATGACTAAACTGCTGAATTAGGAAACCTTACCTTTAAAGTTTCCCCTTCGCTTCTAACATTTCCTTCAGTCCTGAAATATGACTCTTTCCACTTGATTTTCAGTAGATACAGAGATAGTGATAAGGTTTTTCTGCTGCTGGGGATGAACATTAATATCAGCCATAGCAGCAAAAATAAATAGTAGTTGATCTATCAAGGTTATAAGTATTATGTCCATCATTTTATAATCATGCGGCTTTCTGATTAGATCTTTTAACATTTCTATCACATAGTTTGCACTTAATAAAACCTTGTTGAAATAAATAGGTAAGTACTTAGAAATTTTTTTCTGCTTCTTGAATATTTGGAGGCATGCTTAGAAAAAGTTAGCTCGAGTTATTATATAAAGGTCTAGTGTAGCTGCAGTTAAAGGATGGAACAATGACTAAAATTAAAAACAAGACGTTTGGATGAGTGGATCTGAAGTATTAAAGCCAGAGCCAAGTTTATCCAAATGTGTTAGTTTGCTTCCCTCTCCCCCACCCTCTTGCTTTGGGAAGACATTTAACCATTTTGTTTCTCAGCAGCTTAAGGACAATGTGCTTTTAAAAAAAAAAAAACAGGCTTTATTCTATTTGAAAAACATTTTTGAAGTTCTCTGGACACATTCCTATTACATTAAACATGTCTTGCTATATAAATGAGGAAACAAAATAGTCCCGTAAGAGCTGGTTTGTGATGGTCACTCCTCAATATGTTAGAAGTATTCTTTAGTTGTCTTACTGCTCCTCTTTCAGTGCTGTCTCCTGGGCTCTTACTCTCCAGTTAGGAAACCTTCCCGATGCTAGGAGTGGCTGGAGAAGAGTGGCCCAGAAAGGGCCTGCAGGTGTCGGCATCTGCTGTGCCCCCTTCTCAGGCGCAACAGCACCTCTTTCAGCAGAGTTGCAGACCCATAGAACTTAACACTGCAGTAACATTTCAGTTTACAGGCTGCTTACTGTGGTAATTAAAAACAAGCAAACTACTCTCCTCATTTTGTAACCTTTCACTGTCTCTGTGTGACCAAATAGGCATCAGTTTTCCACTGTTTAAATAGCAAATTTCTAAATTAATCTTAGATTCACTAATCAGATATTGGCTTTCCAGAGAATAACATTTGGTAAGTGAGAACTTAATGAATATCCCAAGATAATTGTTGTAACTGGTGAGCTGGTGACATTTTTCATGTGGCTCCCATTCTTCGCCCCTAAGGTATATTAGGAATGTGTTTTGAGCAAACGCTTTAGTGTTTTAATTGCAAGTCAGCTTTAAAAAAAAAAATCTCTCTTGCAATAAACGTCTCTTCTGTGAGATTATCTTTAGATGTTTGTATGAAAAATTGACTTAAATATATATCTGATACTGTGCTGTTAAAGGATAAAACAGAAGGACATTTACAAGAAAGTGTACCATAAAATACAAAGGGTACTCAGCGCACCACTTGACGCCATGTGTCACTTTCCCAAAATAGTCTTCCATTTGTCCTTATGTGCATTTCTTTAAAGATAAAATAACCATTTCGTGCTCCGTAAAGTTAAGGTGTTGTGTTACTGGAAAATGTGCCTGTTAATGGAATGTTTATAAATGAAATTATATTCACATATAAGTAGAAAGGTACTATTTGTTAATTCTTGAATTGATTCATCTTGTAAATGTTTAACTGTAAATTTATCTTCTTTAACATAGAAATATTTTATATCATACACATTCTGAAAGCAGGATATACCTGTAAATCATGCCCATTCATTCACTGCACTGAGATTGGATTATTCCCCAGTAAAACTTGATTTGAGGCTTTAGAAAAAATCAATCAAATATCATTATTCTTTGTGTAAGATGCCAAATTGTGTTTTGGTGACCTCTGCTACCGTTTAAACGACCCGTATGTGAGTGAGTTGGGACGAGCTTCATAGCACAGAATTGGACCAGGTTCACTCCCCTGTTTCTCTTTTTAGATTTCGTGCCTCCTTTTTATTCCTTTTTCTTTTGTTTGTGTGTGTGTTGCAGCCTCGTCTGCTGCCCCACTCACAGTAAATATAATCCAGGGTGGCTTGTTGGCTTGTCTAGTTTCAGGAAATGATGAAACTGGAGTTCTATTTCTGAAGCCCCCAAATAGATCGCTTTTTGATGTGTTTGCATTTCAGGAGTTTCCAGGTTTGATCTACATGTTTATTCAGCTTGAAGCTTACCTAGCTCCCTGTCGCACTTACTCGCCAATGGCTTTACAGCGCTATTCGTGCTTTTTGTTTTAATCCGTAGGGTGGTTTTTGTCTTGTTGCATTTTTTCTTCTGCTTGCAGATATGTCTATTATTCAAATATAAAAGTGACTTAGGAAAGAACATCCTAAAGTTTACTTAGAAATTCACCAAGCCACATGCTAATGCATCTCTAATGGGGACATTTCTTTTCACACCTCTGAGGTGATTGAGCCTGTCCTTTAAAGTGAGATTTGCAAACCAGTGTCTGGCAGCTCCAATTAGCTTCTTTTGGATGTGAAGCACATCACAAACAGTAACAAGGTCTCCTAGGACGCTCCTCTTGCAAGCAGCGTAGTCATATTTCCTCATTAGTTCTTTCCAATTGTCACTAATGCCACGTTCCAGCTTTTGAGTGGGAGACAAAAAACATAAAAATTTGGTATGTATGTAGAATGGGCCATTGTTTTCCATAATTCGAGGCTCTTTTGAATTCCTTTGATAGTTTTGAAGCTTACACAGCTTAATTCATTAACCTTTACCCTTCACATAAATCAGGTGATTAAGAATCTATTGCTAAGAAGACAGCGTTTTCCTGAAACTAAGTAATGCCTTCTCTTCTTTTAAGGAAAAACCTATATTGCTCACAAAAGTAACCTTTTTGTTGTTTTTCATATTTCATCAAATGTTTCAAGTGTATTTTAGAACATTATCAAAAGCAAGTGAGCATAAAATCACATTATTATAAAAAATTATTCTGAGTTCTTTGGGTAGTTGGGAGCAGGTTTTCTGGCCCTTTTCAGTATTCTAACAGAGTTTATATATATATGTACTCAACAGCTGTTACTCAAGAATTTACAATGGGTGCAATTTTTTTATTCTATTCAGAACCCTGCCAAAACGTAAAAGCAAGAAAATAATCTGAGAGGAGGCAATTCAGAAGGAGCTAAAATGTATGTAAATGAACCTAGGACGTTTGATTGGAGAAGCTTCTCAGAGAGGCCCTCATTTTTACGAAGAACGGTACTGTGGGACTCTGAAGAAGATAGGGGTGTCTGTGGTTCGTGGAGCTGAGAACAGAATGTACGTCTTCCCATTCTTCATTCATTCTTGTTAAGACGTGCCTCCTCTTACTTCTCAGAACTCAGGGAGATGGTTTAGTAGGCTCGTGTTTGATGTTCACGGGCTCCTTTAACGGTATTTGATACTCTTCTGCATCTTCCACTTGGCATATTCCTATATTAGGAATTTTTCTTGGTAATGTTAGAGATTATTCCTTTCTCGAAGGACCTTGTTCTTTCCCCAAGTTTTATAATTCCTTGGGTTGTCGTGCATGTAGTAGGGTCTTTGAATGCATTGACCCATAGAGAATGGTGGTCATGTGGTATTCTGAGGTTCATCCTTAGGGAGGGCAGGGACGGGATGGGTGAGTGGGCAGATTTTGAATTCTGAATTCTGAGTTTAGGAATTCATGGCTTACCCCTGGGGACAAAGTATGCTTTATCACTGAGATTAATGAATACTCCCCTTTTCACTGTCTGTGAATAGGCAAGGGGAGTGTGAAGCGAAGGTTAAACGTGGTCTTTGGTTCTTTTGTGTTCCTGCACACAGACTGTGACTTTGCAAACATTTCTCTCTCTTTTTGGTGTCATTTTAAACACCTCTTAAAACGTACATGAATACCTGTAGTCAGAATGTTTAAGTAATTACTAAAGCTTTGTCTCCTGTTTTTGTTGCCTGCATACAGTCTATACAGTGAGCTGGGAAATGCTCTGATGTTAAGTCCTGACTAAAGAGCATGACTGGGCTTCCCTGCTGACTCAGGGTAAAGAATCCGCCTGCAATGTAGGAGACCCCAGTTTGACTCCTGAGTCGGGAAGATTCCCTGGAGAAGGGAATGGCACTCCACTCCAGTATTCTTGCCTGGAGAATCCCATGGACAGAGGAGCCTGGTTAGCTACAGTCCATGGGGTTGTGAAGAGTCGGACACGACCGAGCAAGTACCCTTCACTTCAGACACTAGCCAGGAACCAGACGTGGGGTTCCATTTTCCACCAGTTTGCACTAACAGGATAACATGAACCACTTCCATTTCCAACTGTCAAAAAAAATAGCTATTTTACCTATTTATTTGAACCATCAATTTGCTGTTAGTATGATACTGAGCTTCAGTCCAGGTTCACAAGAACTTGGGACTTCTCAAAGATCACATCTGTGAAATATGTGATATTTAATTTAAAAAATAACAAATTTTGCTAAAAATCTTCCAAGGAACATTTTGTTTTCCCTCTATGAATTCCTTTTTGAGGAACAGCTTTATGTTGCACATAACTTTTAGCACTGGTTGTGATTACAGGATAATTAAAAGTATTTGGAAAACCTTATGTAGCTGAACTTTTTAAAACAGAGCAAAAATCCTATGTGATCCTTTGTAAAAGTAAAATGCTCTTCTCTTATATTTCTCTGAAACATATATACTCTTTATTTCTTAATCATGTGTTTTCTCTTGGCTGTTGCCTCTTGAGTAAGCTAAATATATTTGTGTTATCTATTCATAATAACTTTTCTCTCTCACATAGGGAGGAAACCTGATGCTCGTGGCCTTTCATCATTTTTAGGACAGTTTCTATCCAGTGATTGATTATCTTATTTTATGTGAATACCAGTTCTTGTTGCCTATGAAATAGCATTTGATCTGGCTTGTACAGGGAAATCAATTTGTGTTATTTGCCGTCTGTAGTCTGCCCTGTGTGTCTGTTATGGTCACGTGTGCTCGTAGCATATCTGATACAGGATCAGCTGCTGAGAACACAGATAGGACATTGTGTTTGTTTAGATTTTTTTTCCATAATCAGGTGTTTTGAACTATTTGAAAAGACCGTGAAAACAAAATAAATGATGGGAACACATTTCTGCACTAATGTTTCATTTTGTGGTCATACAACATGTTGGATCTGCTAACTTTTTTGGAAGGTGATGGAGACGGACAGAGAGCTATGCGTGGCAGAAAGTAGACTTTTTAAATTAACTGTTTATGGTATTATAACCAAGCAGGGCCTTTATTTTTATCCTTAGGATATGAAAATCAGTTTTTAAAGTCATATGTAAAACATGATTGTTGCCTGTAGTTAGTTTCATTTCTGCTTTTATTTTTCTTTTTTAAGACTTTATTCAAATATTACATTAAAGTCAAATGATGTAGAATTAGGTTTAAAAATTTCCCTTCATAATAAGCTATATCAATCATAATTACATTGTTACTGTTTTAAGTTTTCTATTGTAACCATGGAACAGCTTACCCATTTTTTATAATAAATCTTTTTTTTTTTAATAGCCAAAAAAAATGTTTATTCAGTTAGTCTGAGGAACTTAGAAATGTTTATCATTCTATTAAGACAATATTCTATAAAAATATTTTTAAAAGAAAAATAGGTCTTCTCTATAACTAATTTAACCTTCAGTAATGAATTATGTGAAGTAAAATTGTATAAAATTTCCTGACATTTTATGAAGATACCTACAAATAAGCCAGACAGCAAATAAAATATCTGAAAGACAGAGATGGATACTCAGTAATTTTTTGATGGATTATACACATAGGTATCAAATTACTTGATCCTTAACTTCCTAGAAAAGGTTAATGACTCTTTTTGCTTTTACCCTTTTACTTAACTGTTGTTTATAAAGATTAAAACTGGGACTGCATTGAAGGACGCACATGCTTATGTGTCAGTTTGATTGTACAGGGTTTTCTGATATTACAGGGGACTGAATCATCAGATAGATAGTGTTTTTAATCATTGTTTATAAAGTTCATTGAGTTTTGTGTTACATGTTCCACTGTGGACATTAGAGCAGGGTGCACCGCTCAAAATTTTAACTTAAATGAAACCAGAAGAGACTTTAAATCTTACATATCTATATTATTTAAATGGCCTGTATATATGCAACAATTCATCTAAAACATTAATAGTAAAACTAGGGAAAATATTTTAATATTCTTCTTTAATCAGTGTCACAGATTTTTAAAACATTTTTATGTTGAATAAAATTTCACAAATGTATATCAGTGTGATCAAACTCCACCATTAAAAATTAAACCATGAGCAATATTACATTCACTTATAATGAGCCAGTTCCCTTCGCAGGAATCGAACTGGGGTCTCCTGCATTGCTAGTGGATTCTTTACCAGCTGAGCTACCAGGGAATCCCTTATAATGAGCATCCATGTTTCACAGTTTCATTACTTTTTTTAATGTAATTGATAAATATTCATTATATAGCATATGTTTACTAATCTTTTATTACCAAATGTAACAGTGCTGTTAGAGGAATATCTCTTTTTCATCAGTTTAGCTTTACAAGATGCACTAGTCATAAATGTATTTAATTAAGGTCATTTAAGTATTAAAGCACTTGAGTTTAAAAAGCGGGGAATATAATACCTTTTCCCAAAACACCTTGAAAGCGGTTTGTGGAAAGAAGAGAGCTGTGGCATTCATCAGACGCTGGCCTCTTCCTGTTACAGTCGTGGCCAAACTCTTGCTAATTTAACTTGAAACACATTAGTGTAACTCGCCACTTTCTTGTGTGTGTTTCAGGTGTGTGGAGGTCATCGCAAAGGAAGGACAAAACCTGAAAGAGCTGTATTTGGTGTCCTGTAAAATCACAGATTATGGTATGTAATGAGCCATTGTCCTAATCGTCTTCAAGAATAAAAAGGTACAAGATCTTTGAAAGCTTTTTTTAAAAAAAATCAAAAGCTACTATCTCATAGACACTGAGCTATATCTTTACTGAGGCAAACTCTGATCATACTGCCCCAAATCAAGAAATCTTGAAATTAGAACCAGAGTAAAATGAATATATATATATCAGTTTTGTCACCACATGAAATCATATATGTACTTGCATAATCACATAGAATTAAAAAGTATGGCTAAAATTTCTATATGATGAAAATATTAGGATAATGAAATATTTGATATAATATAAAGTAATTACTGTGTTGATTTGCTTAATTTATGTCATGTCGAATGCACGCTTGCTCACATTCCAAATGCCAGCCTTCTTAATGCCTTAAATTCTTTAAAACATTGGAAACGTCCAATAGGAAGTTTAGATATATAGGAAGTAAAAGGTATACATTTGTTTGTAAAAGTTTAAATATGTTAATTTTAAATATTCCTTTCAAGTGGAGAAAAGCAAGTTATTATATAAAAATATGAAAAGTATGAAATTGTCCTATTGGAGTAATAAAATAACCCACCTAGGCTTTCCTCTTTTGTTCAGTGCATTATAAATATTTTTTACTATTAATTTGCATATTTAATCTAAATACAGAGTTTTAACTAGATGTTTTTAAATGATTTCCATTTCTCTTTTCTGATTTTTAAATTTGTTTCTTTACATTGGGGAATATGATTTCTACCTTGAAGGAAACTAATAATTCATTATATTGGTTTTTTTTTAACTGTTAATCCAACATATGCTGATAATTGACTCCAATCCTAAGATATCATACTGGCCTGGATGGGAGAGTTGTATTTTATCAGCTACTAAATTCATCCTTTGGAAAAACTCCATGAAAGCTATAACAAAAAAATAAAAAAGTAACATAAAGGATTTGGCTTAAAGATAACCCTAATTTCTTTTCAGAGTTTATTTTTTGAGAATGGTAAATTTCTTACATGGATTTATCCATACTGTTTCTGGGTTATTGTCTTTTTTCGTAATTATACCATGAGAAAGGAGTGTTTTGGTGTTTTCTTTTTGCTTGTAGTTTGTTTTCTGGTTTGGCATAGTAGAGTGCCTCTAAGATACGGTATCTAAAACTTTCAATGCCTCCCTTTTGTCTAGACCTTAGAGTGTTCTCTCTGCCCCAAACCGGGCAGATCCTCAATACCTGTAGATTTGGTAATTAACTAGTACATTCATTCATTCCAAACGCTTTACTTGGCATTCAAAATCCTTTACCAGTAGTCCCCTACCTGCCTCTCCAGTCTTACTAATTGCCAGGAGAAGGGTGGACTAAGTTCTTTAGAATGGACCCTTCAAGGCCCGCAATGGAAACTGTTCCTAAAATTACACTTTGTCGCAGTACCAGTAAGTTAGCCAGTGCGAACAAATGTTCCGGAAGTTATGGAAAAGAGGAAACGCTTTAGACCTGGGACAGATGTCGAATCAGGTTCGGTCTTTGTGCCTTGGCCTTCGGGAAGTTCCCTCACGTCTCTGAGGCTGTCTCCTCCCATGTAAACTGACTTCTTGCTCCCGCGTGTACCTGTCTAATGAGAGCGCAGTGTGTACTGCTGAGCGAACTTGCTTTCCTGCAGGAGAGGGACAGAGGGAAGACTCACACACGATTCTTCGACCTCCTTTTCTTTCCTGGAAGGAAGGCCTTGGGAGAGACCTTTGTTGTTGCTGTTGCTATTATGTATTGTTATTGTTTATTGCTATTGTTCAGTGATATTCTCTTGTTCTGGTGTTCTGAGATTTTAGGTTTTGTTTTTTCCTCCTGGTGAGGTGAAAATTGTGTTAATCCTTTGCCCATGTGGTCTGCCTTTATCCATCTCTCTGAATTATTTAGGTCAGCTCTTGTCAACCCCCTCTGCAGGTTAGGATCACCTGGGGAAGTTGTAAAGCATCATGGTGCTTGAATCTTACACAGGGATTTCAAAATTTCTAGGAGGTGGTGCCCAGGCAATAAAATGTGCCTAGATGATGTCAATGTCAGCCAAAATTGAGAACCACTGACCTAGTCTAGTTGAGAGAAACTAGAAGTGAAAATTTTGAGGATTGTCTCCCTCCATGGAGAAATCTATCATGGTTTTTTTTTCATACCCTCCAGCTCTCAAGCCCTCTGCCCAGCTTGTCTCCCTTCCTTCTCCCTGGGGTTTTAGGTCCTCAGAGGATTTGTGGTGAAAGCCTCTGTGCATCCGTTCTGTTCTTCAAAATGTTGGGGCACGGTTGAGGTAGAAGGGTAAAGGTCAATAGTTTATGAGATTGTGCCATAATTGCTACTTGATTGTAAAATTTAAAAAAAGTACTGAACATTCAGCTCATCTCCCTTCCTCCTTGTACCCTGCCAATAACACATGCACAGTTTTGTCAAAAAGACAGCAGAAATGATTATTCATTGTAACCAGAGAAACGGCATGTTTTTGGAAGTAACTGCTCTACTAGGGGAGGGTGTGATCCTTTGCCCTGTGTTAATTATAAATTTTAAGAAAGAAAAGCAGATGCTGTTTTTCTTCTTTAACTGAATATATATTCTGTAGGATTTTTTTTTTTTTTGAAGCTACTTAGAAATAGTACAATTTGATGTGCCTGATACCAGGGGAATCTCATCCTTCAAGAGACTACCCTAATTCTCCTTCCTGTTGGTTTGCACATATTCCAGCCAGTCTCCTCCTCACCTCCTTTCCCCTTGGTGTGTTTGTACATGCTCCCAGTACAGTATCCTGAGATTTTTGAAGTTCTTTGCAGATTGCATCAATTCAGAAACAGCAGCTCGCCTGGCTTATCATTTGTAATTTTTGTCGAGATTCTCACAGGTGTTGAATGTGGTATTTTAGTACTTAGCGACACCTGGCCAGGCTGGTAGGCAGTTATGTTCATTTTAATTGATATATGATATACTTATTGTGCAGGAAAGTATCATTCTAATAGGCTTCCTATTCCCCAGATTGAACATAGATCTTTATGGTAAAGGATAACAATCATAAACAAATCAATAATTCAGGCACAGCTGAATGGAAAATACAGTCTTGGGGAATCGCTCCCTAAAGACAAAATAATACTGTCACTCTTCTGTCACTAAACAAATAAATGTTATGGGCTGTTATCACGGGAAAAAATTCAAACTAAGGTGTCAGGGAGTGAGGTTAGAATTTGTCTCACCTTTCTTTAATGATCTGGTCTAAGTTGCTTAAGCTTCGAGCTAGTCGTCTGTTAAGCGCATGACAGTGCAGGCCACGAGAGGTGGTGAAAACGGGTAAGAAGCGTCTGTGTTTGGCCTGGTGGCGTAGTGGACACTCACTAACTAGCAGTTCTTCCAACTCTAGAATTGTAAGAACTCTCTGTTTTTCTGAAGAAGAATCAGGCCTCTTCCTCCTCCAAGGGTGGCTTTCTGTTTGTGGGAATCGTTCTTTGTAAGTTTGACCTGTATTAGTCCACGCATGCCTAACTGGCTGCCACACGTGAGCTGTCTAAACCATATTGTTCTACATTTGTAGGGAATGAAAAGAAAGATGCACCAGAAAGTTGAAAATCTTTGTCTCCCTGTCTTAGGCGTCTTCCCTTTGCTTTCTCTGGATTACCTTCATTTTTGTTTGGCTAATTTGGCTCCCCTTATGTTTTTTTTTTGTTCTTATAATAATTTGTCATTGAAGAATTTCCAACCTGCCTTTCCGCTTGCCTTCAAATACTTTTCTGTTGAAAAATTCTCCTCCTTCAGAAAGGTATGTCCTTAGGATTAGCGGGAACAGGAGAAGTCAGCGTGTATCATTCATGCCTGCGGAGGTCAGAGCCAGTCTTGGGCAGTGAGGCGGAGACCCTATGGTCTAATAAACGAGATGGATGAAGAAAGCCCTTCTCTCAGTTCCAGTCTTGACAGTGGAGGTCACCAGTGTGACCCCGAGTCAGGGAGCAGATGTAAAAAGGACCCTGGTTTGTGGGTTGTTAGCACATTTCCTTTGACTTCAGCACTCCTGAGAGCACTGCAAAATGCACTCTAAGGGATATCTTTTTGCTTCCTGTCTCAAGTTGTCAAATAACCTTTTAATTAAAGAGGACTGGAAACACTCAACTTCTGACCTCGCCGTCTGGGGCCTCCAGGGTCCCTGCTGCCCCCAGGACAGCCCTTGGCCGCCCCTCCTGTGCTCGCCCGGCCCTCTGCCTGCTCCGGGATTGAGAGCCCAACCGCAGGCCTGCCGCGGAAGCTTTTGGGTTACTCTGGGCCAAAGTCACCTCCCAGAAAAGCAGGTCGGTGTTCCCGCGATTATCACGTGAGATGCCGTTTCAGCTGGCCTGCCGCGCGACGGACACGATGTGTATATGCATCCTGTCCACAGACACTGCCTCAGTGCCTGCTGTGTGCGGGCCGGTGCTCGAGCGGCCTGCTGCTGTGTGTGCGCCCGGGCCTTCAGTCCTGCGCGGCCCGGAGCACAGCGCCGCCTGCTGATTCCAGAAGGAGGAAAGGAAAAACGGTCATGCGCCTCCTCCTCCTGGACAAGAGAAGTGGCCGGGAGCGCCCGCTGCCCTTCGTCTCCGCCCGGGTCTAAGCCTCGCCTCACCCCAGCCTTGCTGACCTTCTAGCGCTCTGGAAAGGTTAATAGGTGGTACGTTCACTACCTTTTCCTGGGATACCAGACCTCTTCAGCTATGAGTTAACCCAAATTAGATCCTGGATACATGATCAAAATAAGCAGCCTAAAGGAACAAAAAGAGATCCCAGCAAGCATTCTGGGTTGCACTAGTATCGGAGTGTTTCTTTTTCTGTTTTTTTCTTGCCAAACCAGTGCTGATTCAAGAAGAAAATCTTTACGTGAAAGATAGTTTGGTCCTTTCTTATGCCATCTTATTTTTCATATTATTAGGTATGCATTACATACAGTGATGTTCCATTTAAAATTAAATTCTTGTGTTTTTTCTTTTATGTTTTGTTTCATTTTCAAATTGTAATTCAGACTACTCCAAGATTGCGGGGTAAGATTCGACTCCTTTTGTCAGCAGGAATGACTCTAATAGTTGTAAAGTGACAGAGACAAACTTTAGAAAATAGATTTGCAAGTGAAAAAGAATGCCTTATTGTTTCCTGTTGACTATTCACATTTTCTCTCCATTCTATCATTTAAATATAGATAGCTTTTACTGATTCTAACAAAATAATACTAAAATGCTAAATCTTCTTTTGTTGCAAATTCTCCTTGTTTGTGTGCCCATCTTAAAAGTCATTTCTCTTCACTTGTAATTCTTTTATTCCTGGAGTTCCTCACCGTTGGATTTGTATGTCTACTTTTGTACTTAACAACTGTTATTGTCGTTTTTCTTTCTTTTCAGTAATGGTCATGATTTTTCACCAAAAATTTGGTAATTATAATTTTTAAGAATTATAATTAAAAGAAGCACTTCTTAAGACATTTAAGAAAAGTCTCCCATAACCAATTCAAAGGCCAACTCTAGCTTTGTATGTAATAGAGTTTTTTTAATTAAGAAGTCTTCTAACTTATATTTAAAAGACAAATGGACCAATCTCTATGCTTGCCCTGAACTTTCTTATACCTCCAAATACACTAATGTTGTTGATTCAATTAATTTATTAATTTTTATAGCCAAATACTAAATTTCCATATACAACTTAATTGTTAACTGAAATATTTACTTTTCCACTTTCCTTTTCTCAATTACTTATTAGCATTTTTAAAATAGAAAGCTTGATTTTAATTTTAATTAACTTTTAACTTTAATCTCATGAAGGAGTTCTGTTATAGATAAAAGAAATGTGTTCCAAATCACATAAAAAGTCGTTTTTTCAGAGTGCCTACTTTAGTACCCTTAGTACCCTTCAGTATTCAGACTAAGCATTTATTTTCCTTGAACTGTGCTGTAATATGGTCATTATTGATTATTATCGGTATTATATCAGTAATTAGTAAATCTAAAGGGGACTGCAATAAACACCAAGATAACTGCTGTAATACTAGATTTCTCGTTGCCCACACAAAAAAACAATTTCCTAATGTTTAAGACTTATTGAAACCAGATGTCTTAAGTGGTAGTGAGCTCTTTCTTACAAGAGTTATTCAAACTGAGATAATCTCTTGAAGAGAAGGTGGAAAGTTGGAAGCACTGGGGTAAGGAATTGACCTACATAATGTTTAAATTTCTTTCTAATCCTGGGAAGTGTACTGGGCTGGCTCCAATTTTGTTTCATTCAGCAGATGTTTACTGGCTGTGTGCTGGCTGGGCGCTGTAGAGTATACAGAGATGAGTGAGAAGTATATACTCTTACATAGGGAAAGCAGATATAAGCAGTGAGAATGTTTCGAGCAACATGATGGTGTCAAATTAAAAAAAAAAAAAGGCCCTATGAGGTGTAGGGACTCTGGAGGACAGGGCCATAAGAGACTGAAGTCTTCGGTGGAGGATGCGTGGAGATCAGATAGGAGAAGGGAGGGCGTTTGAGGTGGTGCAGTCCTAAGGAAGGCTCGGAGCGCGAGCAGGTGTCGGAATGGGTGAGTTTGCGTGCGTTGGTTAATCTAAAGAAAGAGCAGAAATCATCCAAAGTGATTACGTGCACACACGGGCAAATTTTGAAGAAACCTTATGAAAATATTCTAGTTGAAAATTCAGAGTAACTTCCAATTTTCATTTCGACTTTTCCTGTCTTATTCACCATTCCCATGGTAACAACTTCTCTTAACATATATAAAAGGAAACACTACTTTGGGTTCTAACTACTAATCAAGTACCCAGTTCAAATGAAAGAAAATGAAATGTTAATTTTCATAACAATAGAATAGTTAACAGTTATTGGATGTTTTCATTCATTTAATTAAATGTATTCATTTAATTCCCTGAGCACCCTGTTTTAGATATGGACTGTTGGTATTCCAGGTTACAGATGTGGAGACTCAGGTTCACATAATTTGTGAGTAACCGTATAATACTGTGTTGTCGTTCAACCACTAAGTCGTGTCCGACTCTTCGCGACCCCATGGACTCAGCACTTCAGGCTTCCCTGTTCTTCACTATCTCCCGGAGTTTGCTCACATTCACGTCCATTGAGTTGGTGATGCCATCCACCCATTTCATCCTCTGTCATCTCCTTCTCCTCCTGCTGTCAATCTTTCCCAGCATCAGCGTCTTTTCCATTGAGTCAGTTCTTCCCATCAGGTGGCCAAAGTATTGGAGTCTCAGCTTCAACATCAGTCCTTCCAATGAATATTCAGGACTGATCTCCTTTAGGATGGACTGGTTGGATCTCCTTGCAGTCCAAGGGACTGTCAAGAGTCTTCTGCCACACCACAGTTCGAAAGTATCAATTCTTTGGCGCTCAGCCTGGATTCAATAGTAAATCAGTCTCTTGGATAACCAGTCATAGGTCAGTGATGTGCTTAGGAGTATTTATTACTAGAAAGCTTTGTTGGACTGTCCCAGTTGTCAAAGCTTAAATGATGTAACTGAAATTCATGATACCGTGTTTTTTCCATCTTTGTATAAAAAAAACAATATCAAAAAGCAACTACCCAGTGAGATTTGATTATATAGTTACTAACTTGGTAGGTTCAGCGTGCTGACCCACTACAGCTTGTTGTACTGACCCTGAGCGTTAGCTGCCTTCTGTGGGTAGGCGCTCCTGCGCCAGGAGGTGGAGGCTCTCATGATACTCAGTGTGCATTCACATATCCAGCAAATGTTCTTAATTTCAAAGTTGTATATAATTCTTCATGAGTTACATTTTTTCTTGCACTCTTTCTAAATTTTTACCAAAAGTTTATGAAGGAAGCATAAATATTATTACTCTTTTTTAATGGATGAGGAAATCGAGCCTATGTAGGTTTTCATTAATTAGCAAAACTGGAACTATAATCTCCCTCTAAATCGTTTACTGGATTATGTGCAGATAACTTCTTAAATTTCCCAGCTTTTCTTATAGAAATGATTTCTTTATTTAAATGATCCTTTAAAAGCAATCCAGCTAATATTAAGTGACGTGATTTCACAGCAGTGTTTAAAGTACAGGTATTGCTAGAGACACACAGTTTTGTGCCATTCCCTGAGGCATCAGCGGTTGCCCTCTTCTTCAGGTTCTTTCTTGAGCCCGAGCTCAGAAGTTCCTGGGATCTCAGTGTCATCACCTGAGTCAGTGCCTCTCAATTCTCTTCGCTCGGGAGAGCCGCTCCCAGGAATGTCCTCTGAGGAGTGAAGGTGGAGCCTCTTCAGTATGGCTCTGCTGTCTGCCTCCTTTATGCTCTTCAGCATCGGTTCCGGTCAGTCGCTGAGTCGTGTCTGACTCTGTGACCCCACGGACTGCAGCACGCCAGGCCTCCCTGTCCATCACCAACTCCCGGGTTCAGCCAAACCCGTGTCCATTGGGTGGGTGATGCCAGCCAGCCATCTCATCCTCTGGTGTCCCCCTTCTCCTCATGCCTTCAGCCTTTCCCGGAGTCAGGGTCTTTAGCATCAGTGCTCCTCATCTGCTGAGACAGTTCTCGGCGAGCAGGAGCAGATGGGGCAAAGCCCAGGGCCCCACCCTCCCTGCTGCAGTGAACTGGGTCTGCGAAGCCCTCAGGGCCTCCCCTTCCCTTTAACGTGATCTAAGACATTTTACCTCCCTAGCTGTGTTTTTGACTAAACCTCCTTCCCTCTTTCCTGGTTAATTAGCCTATGTAAGACACTTGGCATCTGATATTTATTTGGAAAAAATAAAGTAAAACAAAAACTTCTGCCAGTTTTCCCACTAGAAAACGATAGTAACACTTGTAGCAACATAGAAATTAAACATTAAACTAATTGATTTTACTGTTTGTCATTCACTAATTAGACTCACATTGTTACACCCATGGATACTGGTAGGATTAAGCCTTACCCGGTCTTTCTCATTTATTAGCAAGATTTCCTTATATTAAGAGCAACTTTCCTTTATTAACTTCTTGGTTTACTTGAGTTCAATTTATATAGAAAAGGAAGGAATAATACATGATATTTTTCTCTTCATTTACCATTTTAAAAATGCTAATTTGGTTTCCAGTGTTCTCCAAGGTGACCAACGAGGAGTTGTTATTTTTGTGTAGGTGTTATTATAATCTCAACGATCCCTTGCAGTTATTCTTTTAATCGTTACTCAGATTGGCCTTCTTTTGGTAGTAGACGCTTCTTTGGGTTGGTTCCCCTGTCCTTTTGACGCTGACTCATTATGTCAAGATGTGCCGGGCTCATCTTGTGCATTTCACGCTGGGAGACCTGGCATCACTCGTTTTTCTGAAGAACTTTGGTTCTTTGAATGAATTGGGCTTTTTAAAGAAATTTATCTTCTATGTCTGTGCTGCTCTCTGAGTCTTATATCACTGCATTTTCTGCCTTTCATTCCTCCAGCCTAAAACCTATTTTAGTTCCCATCACAAGTCCAACCTTTCCATTATAAACACAGCAAGTTCAGCCCCCCTGGGTTTTAGAGAATCCTCATTTAGGGATTCTCAACACACTAGGAACTTCTAGTTCTATATACAGGAACACCTCATTTTATTTTGCTTAGCTTTATTGCATGTTGTAGACACTGAAGTTTTTACACACGGGAGGTTTGTGACAACCCTCTGTAGAGCAAGTCTGTGGGTGCCATTCCTCCAGCAGCATCTGCTCATTTTGTGTCTCTGTGTCACATTTTGGTAATTCTCAAAATGTTTCGAGCTTTTCTTTTATTACTGTATTTCTTTGTGATCTGTGATTAGTAGTCTTGATGTTACTACTATGACATACTGAAAGCTCATATAATAGTATTTTTTAGCAATAATCAAAATACTATATACATTCTTTTAAAAAAATAATGCTATCACACACATAATAGACTACAATACAGTATAAACATAACTTTTATATGCGCTGGGAAACCAAAAAGATCCGTGTGACTCACTTTATTGTCACTTTACTGTGGTGATCTGGAACCAGCCCTACAAAGCTCCTAGGTATCCCTGTATCCAGCACTCTCTTAACTCTATCTTACTTTCTGCTTTTGGAGAAATTAGGAGTGGAACTTAGGAAAGAGAAGTATTTTTATATTTTAGCTGCCCCATGAATTCTCTGGGAATTTCCTTCCGATTTTGTCTCAGATGTTCTGCATTTAAGTGCTAAAATATGACCTCTTGGACCCATTTGGAAATAAGTAGAAAAAGTGTTCCAACTGTAAGGTGTGACATCATCTCATTTCAGGGCTTTTAAACTCCCTTGTTCTACAGTGAAAAATACATTTTGCCTTTAAGGTGCTTGTTGGATGTTCACTGAAGTGATTGTATCACTGACTAGAATGACTAGCAATTTGAGAAACACTGCTCTGGTTCATCTCCTTCCAAGGATAGGTAAGAACTAGATCAGGCGGTCAGTGACCCTCTTGAGTAGAAAGCTGGTAGATTTCCGTGGTACACTGTGGACTGTGGTTCTGGAGATGGATAGTGCCAACCTTCTCAAGTTCTTCAAACCCAATGTGTTGATCTTATGCATGAGTAAGTGTTAATATTCCTTTCTCTCATATCTTTGGGAGTAAGAGAATCGAACAGATTCTCTTTATGATTTTACTTAGAATAGATATTAAATGGGACTTTGAGGCAGAAAGGTAGTTTGGTTAATTTAATTTCCTAATTAAGTCAAACTTACTTTTACTAATAACTTAAATATTAAACTGTTCATTTTAACTCTTATCCTAAATCATTCTCTTGGCTTTTTTAAGACTCAGTCAATTAGAATTTACCTGTCAAATGTATTCCTTTTCTTGGGTTTATCTGCATGACATTAAATAAATAGTTTGAACTTTTCAACTTTTCAAACAATTGTGTTGAGTTTGACGAGGCTGATCCAGCCTATGTGCTTCTGTATGCAGTGCATGCCGAATCCCTGAAAGCAACTTGTCTTTCATGGAGAATGACTGTGTGTGGGCGCAGAAAAGGAGATTTTAAAAATTGGAAATCAGGAGTAAACAAAAAAGAATTCTGTCTTCAGGGAGTTAGGACTTTGCTATTATGGTACTTTTCTATTTCTATTATGGCTCTTTAGAATGAACTACCTTCAAACTGATATAATGTAAGTTTTGCTTGCCTAAATACTTTTATATAATAAATAATTCTTAGAAGCAGAAAAAAAAGATATAGAAAATAGCTAAGTACTGTTTGATTGATACTTGTAATATATTTGTAATCATCTCTCTTTCTTAGGTTAAATTTCCAATTTTTTTTCTTCCTACTATCTCTTTCCTCACATATGGCTCTAGGAGTTTCTCCAAGAAAGCAGTTTTGCTTTGAAGATATTTCATTTCCTCTCATGAAGGATTCTTCTGTTCTTTTAGATTTGAAATCACAATAATGCCCTCAAAGACCCAGCCCCTTCCTGCCCTCTGTTAGTAAATCTTTCCAAAGTCAGCCTTGGGAATCCAGTTTGGAGGTTTCAAGTCCAGAGATGCCTCTCTGGGGTACCGAGGATGAGACAGTCATGCAGGGAGCTGCTCATGACCAGGAGAAACCGTCTAGAATGACACGTTCTGAAACTCCTTGAGGAGGAGGATTATATTTGAAATTTAAAATCATTTATGTCCTATAGTAACCAAAAGCTTCTTTGAATGAGAAGACCGTGTGTTAAGTTGCTTCAGTCTGGTCTGACTCTTTGCGACCCCATGGACTGTAGCCGACCAGGCTCCTCTGTCCACGGGATTCTCCAGGCAGGAGTACTGGGGTGGGCTGCCATTTCCTTCTCCAGGGGATCTTCCCGACCCTGGGATCGAATCCATGTCTTTTACATCTCCAGCATTGGCAGGTGGGTTCTTTAACCACTAGCGCCACCTGGGAAGCCAGTCTCCCCTATTCATGATTTCATTTACCCACAGTCAACCGTGGTCCAAAAATATTAAGTAGAAAATTCCAGAAATAAGCAATTCGAAAGTTTCACATCGTGTGCCTTTCTGACCAGTGTGCTGAACCCTCGTGCCATGCACGCCATCCCTCCTGGAGGGTGAATTCCTCCTGTGCTCGTGAGTCCAGGCTGCTGGCTCTGCCTGTCCCCGAGTAGTCCTCGCAGGTCCTGGATTGATCATTGCAGTGGTACGGCGCTTGTGTTCACGTGGCCCTTATTTTACTTAGTAAGGGTCCCAAAGGTGCAAGAATAGTGATGCTGACAGTCTGGATATTCTCTTACTTTGCCTAACTTATAAATTAAGCTTTATCATAGGCATGTGTGTATAGGAAAAAACATGGTATACATAGGGTTCAGTGCTATCCAAGTTTCAGGAGTCCTCCAGGAGTCTTGGAAAGTATCCCCCACAGATAAAGAGGGGCTACTGTTTTATATATGTGTGTGTGTGTTGATAATAATATACATATTAAATAGCATGTATATGAAATACATTATATATATATATCATAATAAATAAGACTCAAGCCAATTTTGAACAGCAATAAGGAACTTAACATTTCAGCTCTACAAAATAAATGAAGAGTTTGAAATTCAATCAGTCCTATTTTATGTTGAGGCAAATGTACTTGGCTTTTTACGAGAATCATACCTTCTGCTCTGGTTTACATAAGAAATTGGGTGAAATCCTCTAAAGGATTCATTTTCAACTTTGCCATTACAGCATACCTTACAATCAAGGTTTGCAAACCATTTTCTTTGTAAAAATTTCTAAATTAGACTAGATTCGGTAGGGTTTCTTACTTTCACGCGCTTGGATTTTGGTAATACTTTCTTGAGTGGCAGAAAGAGAGATGAATTTAGCAGGCATGCTGAAATTTGCACATAATCTGTGGCTTTTTTGTTGTCAGAGGTGCCTACCAGCGTACCGTTATTTATTTACTTGCTTATAAATTGTTTTATTAGGAAGGCCAGTCCTTTACTCCATAAATGCATATCCCCCTAAAACGTATGTCATGATCTTTTACTTCCACACTATTGTGGGGGTAGAGCAAATTCAGGGAATGCACACGAGTATGTGCTACACGTGTCCTTATTACCTATCACATTCATCAGTCTGTGAAAGAAAACACGGAATATGGCGCTGGGGGCACTGAGGACAAATAGGGCACCAGACCCAGCAGAGGCCTGAAGAAAGGCCCCCCACACGTGACACAGAAAGGCGGATCATGTGGAAAGACCTTTCAGTGATTGCAGCAGAGGCCTGAAGAAAGGTTCCCCCACACACGTGACACAGAAGGCGGATCGCGCACAAAGGCCTTTCAGTGACTGCAGCAGAGGCCTGAAGAAAGGCCCCACACACGTGACACAGGAAGTGGGATCGCTCGGAAAGGCCTTTCAGTGATTTCGCTGCTTTGCTCACAGCTCACGCTTCATCTTTTTGTTAAACGGAATGTGGATTTGAAACCTATTCCAGTCTCTGGATTTATGAAAAAAATAGAATTTTTAACTTTTTATTAAAAAAAGACTTTTATTTTTAATAGCCTATATAGTATATACTTTTATATTAGTTATTTTAAGGCAACATTTAAATTAGACGCCTACTGTAATTTCTTACGATTTCCTGGTATGTCTCAAGGCTCTTTAAAACCTGTTTTACGTGCAGTGGGTTCTACAAATATTTACCTCTTTTTTGTCAACTTCAGGAAACCAGTTGAAAATTTTTAGAATTAGACTTTGGAGCTGTGTAGTGTATTTTCAGACTATTACAAATCTATCTAAATCTACAACCTGCTAGGCAAGATCGAATCCCTTCCAGCTTGTGATTGTAATATGTGACTTGTGCGGCCTTGAGCCTGTCTCACAAATGCGTTTAGTATTTTCTGCACTGAGTTCCTCTTCTGTGCCAGGCAGGTCTCTAACTGTGTGTGTTCAGTCCACTGGTTGCCTGACTGAGAGCTAAATTATTCTCTCCAACACATCCTCAGTTCCCAACTACTACAGAAAAGATGGACTCCGGGGCCAAAATTGGACCCGCACTACACGCTTGCCTTCTGCCGCTAGTCATCCTTACGCAGTGAATGAAATCCAGTGACCTATATTCTCCCATTTAAATCCTTAAAAATTTAAATTAAAACTTTGTCAACAGTGATTCTAACCATACTGAAGCAAAAAGAGCGTTCCCTGCAATCTGGCAGCGCTGAATGTAATTCATAACTATCAAAAATCCGTTTTCTCTGCATAACTTTTAAGAACGCTCCTGAAGTCTTGAAAATTCCATGCAATTTTCTTTAAAAGTTGGTTTGGAATGCCACTGTGCATCTTGAAGCCCACATACAGTGAGTTAAATTACAGCAATAGCATATTTCTCAAGCACCATATAGTTGCAAATCCTTTATCCTGAAGTACATAGTAAAGGATTTTCTCCTTGAACAGTGAAGGAAGTTGAACTTTGGGGTTGTTTCAATTTAACACATGATGTGCTTGCAGACTTAAAGATGTGTTTTGCCTTTCCTCCTTTTTCTTCTTTATTCGTTCCTGCTTCTTGTAAAAGGAATTAAGTATGTAATGCTGATTATAAAGCTGGATCCTTATCATCACTATTCTCAAAGCCTCATTTCCCCACATGGCTTATGTAAGTCCTCACTCTTCAGAGGGTTAATCTAAATGCAGAGTGGAAGGCTGTCACTGCTGGTCTTCTCTGTCTCAGAATGGCATCCCTGTTCACTTAGTTCCACTCCAGTGTTCTTGCCTGGGAAATCCCATAGACAGAGGAGCCCGGGGGTTACGGTCCATGGGGTCACAGAGAGGTGGACGCCACTCAACGACCGGACGTTCCACTCCAGTATTCTTACCTGGGAAATCCCATAGACAGAGGAGCCCAGGGGTTACGGTCCATGGGGTCACAGAGAGGTGGACGCCACTCAACGACCGGACGTTCCACTCCAGTGTTCTTGCCTGGGAAATCCCATAGACAGAGGAGCCCGGTGGGTTACAGTCCATGGGGCCACAGAGACTGGACGCCACTCAACGACCGGACAACAGCAGTTTACTCAGTTACTCCAGCCGAAACGTAAATGTCCCTGATGCCTCACTTCTCCTCACACCTCTCATCAGTATCCGTTAACAAGTCAGGTCAACTCCACCCTCAAAATGGACCTGGAGTGTCGCCACTGGTGACTGCCCTAGCCACTGAGTCGCATTCTCTGTCTTCCTCTTACTTTATCACAGAACAGCCACAACGAACCCCCTAAAATAATATGAATACACGAAGATGTTATTAAAGTAATTTGTTCATGATTTTAGCAGTATTGTTATTTACCCTGGGTTACATACAGGCTTAAACCCAAAAGAAATACTAAAAGTTACACATTTAGGTGCCTTGCCTACCACGAGGTCGTATTGTCCTTGCATGCTGAGTTGCTTCAGTTGTTTCTGACTCTTTGCGACCCTGTGGACTGTAGCCCACCAGGCTCCTCTATCCGTGGAATTCTCCAGGCTAGAATATTGGGGTGGGCTGCCATGCCCTCCTCCAGGGGCTCTTCCCAAGCTGGGGATTGAACCTGCATATCTTGCCTCTACTGCACTGTAGGTAGGTTCTTCACTGCTGAGCCACCAGGGAAGCCCTGAGATACACTAGGTTCAACTCAACGTTGAGCTGTTTAGCTCTCATAGGATACACTTGACACAGTCTAACTCGGAAGGGTGAAGGGTGGGAACCTCCGCTTGCTGCAGGGTGGTGAAGGAGGTCCTCTTCTGTAGAAGGCCTTGCGGCAGCCCAGGCCACAACTCACCCAGCAACAGTCAGGAGACATCTTTCACTGCCAGATGATGGCTCAAGTACAAGGAGATGAGCTCCACGTAGAACGTGTGTGGGCGCTACCCTGGCTTAGAAGCGTCAACCCGAGGAACTGGTAACTTGTAAAGGAATCAATCGGCACAGCATCTAGTATCCCTAGGAGTTACACGCCCGGTTGTAAGGAGTGTACTCAGGGAGTCTGAGCGTTACGGTCCTCACCAGGCTGTCTGCAGTTCTCTTAGGCCAGACAGATGCTATCTACCAGAAGGGAATCGCTGATACTCTAAGCGGTGGTGCACGTACCATTTTTGGAGAACACCTCTAGGAAGTTAACCAAAGGTCACATTTTCACTCAGAAAAGGAAGGTTTTTGCTTGTTTATAGTTTGTTTTTGATTTTATTCTGGGACACAGGAAAGCCAACCTTTAAGAGAGCTAATCCCAAGAAACCTCTTTTCTGTGCTTTCATCGAAAGAGGTAGAAAGAAATACACTTAATTTACTCAAATATTTAAAATCAGATTACTTAAATTCTACTTTTGTTATTATAATGATAATTAAAATTTGTAATGATGAAGTCATTTAATTAGAAATTACTTCCGTTTTAGAGACTTGGTTTTCACTTGTCACGCTTTCATTAAAAACATAAAAACATCCATACATATCGTCCTTATTGCTGTTTGGGGTTTTCTTTTCTCTTTTTGGATCATAGCTAGTAAATAGTTACAGTTGTTATATATAAAAATAGGGCAAAACTAACAAAGACTACTACTATGTATGAAGTAGACTTTTGTTACTACTTCTCTACTACTATACATGAAGAGAATTCTTCTTCTTTCTGCTCTCAGGTTATTTAGGGCAGTGAGGACAGCATTCAAATGTTGTTAGTTGCTTTGAGGTTTTATTATCTGCAGATCAGCTTATGGGCATCCGCTATTTCATAGTTCATGTTTCAGTGGTAAATGTAAGTGAGCACAGATGTTTTTGATTACCCATCACCTATGACTCTTTTGTGATTCAAGGGCTTAGGTTATATTCCACCTACTCAATTATGTTATCCACTAGCCAAATGCTTTAAAATAATTTATTATATTATTATATTTTTCTACACCAAACTCATTTTTGTGAGATCTTTCTAAATGGATATTGTCTTTGTTCATGGAAAATTTCAAGAACATAAGTTTGATTTAAATGCTTTTAACCAATCACTTGTCATTAATGCACTGAATCGTCATGGAGACGCTGAAAGCAATTTAAAGTTCTGCTATTGGATACCCTCTAGTGAGACTTTATTGTCTTGAGATTCCGGCTTATTTATCTAAATAGAAAGTTGAGGATAGAGTCTTTATTCAGTGTATGGATTACATTAGTATAGGATGTTACGAAATTTACTTTTCCATCAAGCACGTGTATTAAATTTTAGCAGTAATCACACATCCATTGTCATTTCTGAAGTATGTTATTGTGCTTCTGAGTATGCCACTTAAAAAAAGAGGCTTGATTTTTCCTGGTAGTCTCTCTGGGGAAAAGACCATCAAACAGAAAGATAATGAACATATCAGATCAGGTCAGATCAGATCAGTCGCTCAGTCATGTCCGACTCTTTGCGACCCCATGAATCGCAGCACGCTAGGCCTCCCTGTCCATCACCAACTCCTGGAGTTCACTCAGACTCACGTCCATCGAGTCCGTGATGCCATCCAGCCATCTCATCCTCTGTCGTCCCCTTCTCCTCCTGCCCCCAATCCCTCCCAGCATCAGAGTCTTTTCCAGTGAGTCAACACTTCACATGAGGTGGCCAAAGTACTGGAGTTTCAGTTTTAGCATCATTCCTTCCAAAGAAATCCCAGGGCTGATCTCCTTTAGAATGGACTGGTTGGATCTCCTTGCAGTCCAAGGGACTCTCAAGAGTCTTCTCCAACACCACAGTTCAAAAACATCTATTCATCTGTGCTCAGCCTTCTTCACAGTCCAACTCTCACATCCATACATGACCACAGGAAAAACCATAGCCTTGACTAGATGAACCTTTGTTGGCAAAGTAATGTCTCTGCTTTTGAATATGCTGTCTAGGTTGGTCATAACTTTCCTTCCAAGGAGGAAGCGTCTTTTAGGTGCAAGTAGAATCCTGCCTTTTACAGTGCGTCTCGAAGGGGAGAGTCCTCATGTCCTCCCCACATACTCTCCGTCACCAAGAGGCAGCACCCTGCTTCTTTCTGTGTCCACCCTGGTCTGGGGAAGCCTCAGCAGTAAGCGTGTAAGAAGCTTCTGGTTAAAGCAGAAGTTGGCCTCCTCTTCACGGTTGCCATAGTGATGTTGTTGTTGTTATTATCCCCACACACATACCCGGTGATCATAAAGCAGCTTCCGTTTATAGAGCATACCATGCTGCTGCTGCTGCTAAGTCACTTCAGTCGTGTCCGACTCTGTGTGACCCCATAGACGGCAGCCCACCAGGCTCACCCGTCCCTGGGATTCTCCAGGCAAGAACACTGGAGTGGGTTGCCATTTCCTTCTCCAATGGATGAAAGTGAAAAGTGAAAGATAAGTCGCTCAGTCGTGTCCTACTCTCAGCGACCCCATGGACTGCAGCCTACCAGGCTCCTCAGTCCACAGGATTTTCCAGGCAAGAGTACTGGAGTGGGGTGGCATCGCCTTCTCCGAGAGCATACCATACACTTACAGCAAATCCAGAAGGGAAGGGGCATCATCCCCATTTTATAGATAAGAAAACTAAGACCCAGGAAAGTTCTGTAACTTTTCCAAGGCTATTCAGCTAGAAGGCAAATCTAAATTTATCTGAACCTGAATTTCATTCACATTCTATTATGTGATTTCCTGTTTTCCACCCACCTAGTCTTGCCTTTCATTATCTCCTTCCTACTACATCTTGACACTGCATTTTAACTTGTTCCTTCACTCTGACTGTGGTATATGAATGCATCTCTGCTTCAGACTGTTGAGTAATGTGTGCTCAAGCAGCAAAATGCATGAAGATTCACTTACTCATTAATTTAATCCACCAACAAGTGTTTACTGAGTGTGTTATGTGTAAAGTGTTCTACCAGATATTTTAGTTGGCATGGAGTTTGAGATGGACCTGCCTTCTCTTGCTTATGCTCTCCTTGAAAACAAGGAGTGCCTTGGAAATGTAAGAATGAGGAAGAAATTTTAAAAAAAAGACCTGAACAGTTGGAAGTAGTTGATTTCAGGAAGTAGGGTTTGGAAATAACATAGATGTACAGCATGAGACTGCGTGTTATAGCATTTAACTTTTTCTTCTAACAGTAAATGTGTATTGTTCTGATAGAACTGAACCCAACAGTAAACAAATTTCAAAAAGAAAAGCATTCCAGGCTGTGGTGGGACAGTAGGGGTATAGAAAAGTGCTAGATGTTTTAGAAACATGAGAGTCTTGTGTGGCTTTAGATGGTAGATGAAAAAACCATAATTGTTGCAACCAGTATATTTATCGAACCCCTTGATTGAGTCCGTCACTGCACTAGACTCTGGGGCCACAAAGGTGAACTATCAGTGGCCTTCTCTTCATCCTGTCCCCTCTCAAAGTGGTCTTGGGAGGGCCGCGAGATGTGCACCCTGGAGGGTGGTGGGTGGCGTGGATGACGGCGTCCAGGCAGCACATGCCTTGGAGGTCCCCGGGGTCGCACTGAGGCAGCTCTGCAGCCGCCGGAGGGAGGCGGGCCGCGGAGCCGCGCAGGCGCGCTGGGATTGGCCAGGCCGGGCTTTTGCCCGCGGTGGACAGTTCTGAGATGAGTGGAGACTTAGTCCGGAGGGAGATGGTGGCGAGCTTTAACCTAAAGAATTTAGACTTTATGCCACCAATGGTGGGAGTTGTTGGAGGGTGTTTGAGGAGGAAGGTGACAAAGTCTAATTTATCTTCCAAAACAGAACTCTTGCTGCAGTGTGCAGGATGAGTTGCACTGAGAACAGATCAGTGAAGAGACTGATAACAAGACAGATATTGGACGAGTTTAGGAAAGAAATGGCACACCTCAGTTTTCTCAGGGTTTTTGTCTCTGATTTTCTGACCTCAAAAATTATATATATATATATATACACACACACACTTGTATATATATGAACTCCATATTCCAGTGACATCTGTATTGTTTAGAATTTATATTTACATATTAGAATTTATATGTATAATATATACTTAGAATTAAGTTCTTTAAATCTCAGCTCTGTAGATCATAATCTTAAAGAGCAGAAATGTTTCAGGGACCAATGTAACATGCTAAATACTGTATAAAATCACATCAGCATCTGTGACTCAAGAAACAGTTTGCAAATGGAATCTTAATGAAGTTCAGGCCCTTTTGTTTGAGTTGGAGAGAGTATTTTTCATGTATTGTCACTTGCCTGAATTTCAAGTATCTTTGATTCTCATTCTAGGCCAGTATTGTCCAATACAAAATGTAATGAAAGCCACAAATGTGAGCTACATATGTAATTTAAAGTTTTCTAGTAGAGTATTGAAAGACGTGAAAAGGAACTGGTGGAATTCCTTTTAATGATATGCTATATTTAATAAAAATGGATCTAAAATATTACCATTGCATCATGTAATCAATTAAAAATATTACTGCTGATATGTTTTACATTCTTTTTACGTTCCTTTTTTATCTGAGATCTTTGAAATCTGGTGTGTATTTTCCCTTTAAGCATGTCTCAATTCGTACTCGGCATGTTTCAAGTACTCAGGAGCTATGTGCGCTAATTTCTGTAGTGGCTATGGTATTGGATAGTGCTGCTTGAGATTAACCATCTTTAATGTAAACCTCCATTTCTGAATTCATTCTAAATTAGTGAAATATGAGAAAAATGGATATCAGTTTGACTACTGTTTTTCTTTTCTTTCTGGCAAAGACGCCATGAGTCACTGAAAATGGATTTTATTTATTTTATTGCCTCAGTGACTCAGGATGTTAATTCATCCATCTAGTTAATAGGCCTTACATTTACCTCCTCCTTCATCTTTCTGAGGCTTTTACTTTCTTTTTATAATCTCATCCTTTGTTCTCAGCTGTAGTTTCATTTATAAATAAAGCAGACTATTCATCTGACATCTTGGAAGACAGGAACAAAGCAGGCAGAAATAAAAAAAAGGAAACCATCTCCTTCATAACTCCTTTCTCTCTTGTAATGAAACCTGTATCATTTGATATAATAATCAATTCTTGAAATTGTTTTCAAGGTGCCGTCTCCTTAACGTTCTTGGGTAATGAATAACGAGAAGCATTGCTCTCTCATTAGGGTGCCTGGAGAGGTCCCGGAGGCCCTGGAGTGGATGCCCTGTAGAGGACATCGTCTGATTTGTAGGCTGTGCTTTTTGATGAACCCTTGGAAATGATGTGTCAGTGGAATACCAGAGTTCAGCATTTTAATATTACATATAAGTTGGGAGGGGCAGAAACTAGCTCTGAGTATTTTATTAGTAATTTAACACATGCTGGATCCCTTAGTCTTCACATTATAGACCTTCAGTATCTATATTATTATTGTTGTACTGATAAGGAAATCTACTTAGGATATTTGCAAATGTTGCCTGAGGATATAAATTAATAGTATAGAAAGGATTTAAACCCACATGTCTCTGACCTTGAATCTGGCATTCTTTTCACTGAAGTGTGCTGCCTGCTTGGGTATGTTCTTTCCCCTGAACACTCTGTCATGAGGGTTGAGTGGAACGTGGTACAGGGGACCCCGGGGACAGTTTCTAGTTCCTGTCTTGCCACTTAGAATGTGTACGAACATGTGCGAATTCTTTATCTTTCTTCTAACATTTTGTATCTACATCTGTCTCAGGTAATGTGCTAGGAGTTGTGAAATTAGTAATGCAGTCCATTTTCTAGGAGTGGTATCATGGTGAAATATAATGCTGTCTGTCTTCTAGAATCACCATCTGCTTGAAGGCAGAGGCTTTAATACGTTGGAGTCAAGCAGGCCCGGATGCAGAACCCAATCTTGCCTCTTAATATCCGTGTGAAGACAAGTAGATTAGTCTCCCTGAGACCCAATTTCTTGTCTGTGAATTGGACTGTTGTAAAGATTTGAAGAGAAAATGTAGTAGATAGAATTTGTCCTTCCTTTACTTTTCCCATTAGAAAAAAATGAGAGTCTCATTCATAAAACACTGCTTACACAGGAGTTAAGCTGTGTCAAGGAACTCAGAGAAGGAAAAACGTAATTGAACACTGGACTGTGATCAGGGAAAATTGCAGAGAGGATGAAGATTACAGACTGGTGGAAGAGGACGGCAAGAAAGGTTTGGACGGGAACACTAGGCAACAGAGTAAGCGGTGTCCTATGAAAAAAGGCGAAACCGGCATGGCAGACAGGAGCTTTCAGAGTGGGTAATGGCTGTGAGCGTTTGACCACGGTTCAGGTTGTTGAGTTTTTGGTCATCAGCTAACCATTAAATGAAGTAGCTTCTTCTGAGTGTCTGTCACTGAAAGAATAAATCTGTTTTGCTGGGCTGTCTCTTCCAGACTCAGCTACCCCCCTGTACTTCATCAGCCACAGATTTCAACTGTTGACTCCTTGAATGCCTGCATTTTTCCATGTCTGCATTTTTTTCATTTTTCATGTTCCATGTCTAGAACTTTCACCTTCTTTTAGAATAGCAGTTTTATGAATTTACTAGTTTTCACAAAACTAAGTTAAATGCTCATTGATTTAATGCTATTTATTTAATTTATTTAATATTATTTATTTTTATTTGATAATATTATTAAATTAAACTTTAAAGACTACTTGAATTTCTTACGTCTCATATTATTTTTCAAATATAATTTAAAGATCTTGAATAATTTATAAACCCCATGGAAATTTGAGATCATTAGGCTTTTGGTTACATTCATACAAACATGTACAAACTCTTAAGGGACAAATGATTTTTTCCCTTAAAGTGAAGGGAAGTGTTGTAGTGTCTAAAATAAGGCCTGCTGGAACTGATGAGGAATATATCCCTGTTTTTTGGTTATTGGGATTCACCTGATATACTGTAAATATCCTATACTAGAGAATTTATTTGGCCATCTTTACTCTTTAATTGAGGCTTACGTCACATTCAGAATTATTCATAGTACCTCAAAGGTGCGTGTATTTTAAATAAACCAGGTTAAATACGAAATAATTGGCCTTGGACACCACTGAATTAGAAGAACCACGTCTATATGTCTTATACACATGTATGTGAAAGTATTTAATAAATAAAATTCAGAACTAGCAAATGCTGCAGGTGATGTAGTATGAAAATAGTCTAATACCATTTTAATTCATTTTCTGTTTTTTTAGAAAACCTCTAAGTGCAGTGTAACGTGAACATATAAGTGTAGTGAGTCTTCACGTCCAGATGAAGAAACAAACATTTTCAGCACCCCAAAATCCTCACCCCAACATTACCTTTTTCAATCATTACCCTCCCCGAAGAGTAATCAGTATCATTCCTTCTGACAGCAGAGATTAATTTTTCCTGCTTTTCTACTTAAAAACCACTTTTCTTTAAACATATGTAACACTATAGAAATTTCTAAATGAGCTTGTGGTATGCTTATTGTCTTTTATGTTTATTTTTTAAATATTCAATTTGAAATGCTGTCTTCAGTATGAAGATGAACAGTTCATAAATTAATTATCTGTGGCCTCAGAGGGAGGCAGGGAGGCTAACACATGCATGAACACACACACATACAAAGATTTTGCCCTACCACAAATTTTTATGACATAAAAGCAATGTAATATTCAGAAAACACACTATTTGATTGATTTTTTTGGGTAACATTTGGAATTATTTGGCATCAAAATGAAAGATTTTCTTTTTAAAAACAATTTTTTTAAGTGATCTCATGTCACTAGCCTTTATTGGAATTAATTCTGAAACCTCCTTGTAGAGTCAGAAAAACAATCTAGCTTTATGAATCAGTGTTTATTTATGATTCAGTGTTGTTCTGTCTGTTCCAAACCTTCTTGGTTATTCACTTTTACCTTTAAAATTTGTTTTAAAATATGTGGAATTAATCATAATGATGACTGTGGTGTAATTCTAACATAATTTTGAAAATCTCTGCTGGCTAATTCTTACCCTCCAGCCTGCACCACAGCCCTGCCTGGGGCACTGAGGGGCCGTCGCTTCTGAGCGGAAGGGCGTTAGTCTGAAGGGAGCCTGAGCCAGGAAGGGGAGCTCTCTTCCAAAATCGGTTGGCTCCGGTATTATTGGAATTAAATTTCAGTTCATTGCTACATTGTGTTTTTTGCCATAAGTTATCTATTCAGGATATGCTATAATACAAAGGAGTATGATTTAAAGGAAGATTCCTGAAGAACAATAACATACCCACTTTTTAAACATATGCATTATATAAAAGAAGATATTACCTGTAAAAATGGAACTGCCTAGGAAAAATGTTAGAATATATATTAGATTAAATAAAGGAAAATATAAGAAATTTTCCTATTTAGAGGGCTTCCCACATAGTTCAGACAGTAAAGCATCGGCCTGCAATGCGGGAGACCTGGGTTCAATCCTTGGGCTGGGGAGTTCCCCTGGAGAAGGAAATGGCAACCCACTCCAGGATTCTTGCCTGGAGAATCCCACAAACGAAGTCTGGTGGGCTACAGTTCATGGGGTCACAAGAGTCGGACACGACTTAGCGCATTCTTTTCCTATTTATGCAGGCCTTGACTTTTAGATACATGAAAAACATCTGCCCAGACTATTTATTGCTTAGTCAAATGAATGTAAAAGTAGAGGCTGCACTGATGCTAAACTTTCCTGATGTATCAAAAATGTCAGAAAACTACATGTGTTTAATAGCTCTGTTTAGAACATATTTGCAAATGGGAGTTTAGAAAACCCCTGCATCTCCGGTTTCTTACCGGATGATCTGTTCTGATAGAGCCACTGATCACGTCAGAAATATACATGGCTAAAGAATGGTCACTCATCATTCTACCATGTCAGTCTAAGAAGCTTTTTGTTTAGGCAAGCTTATTAAAGCATTAAGACAGAAGAGAAAAAAGATTTGGAATGACGAAAATACAAGAGTTATGCCTTGAAAAAGAAAACAAAATCATAGCTATTCAGGTGCTGGTTAATGGCTTGATGAAACGCCTGACCCCACAGTGGCGTGTCATATTGTTCGGCATTTGCTTTAAAACAATTCAGTCAGTGCGCCCATCAGGGTGGGGAAGTAGGCAGGGGTGTACATGAACCCAGTTGTGCCTGTGGGTTAATTGTTGAAGCTGAAGTGATGGATACATGGAAGGTCATTATACTGGGTTTTTTGTTTGTTTGTTTTTTGTTTTTACTTTTGTGTGTGTTGAAAATTTTCCATGATAAGAAAGTTTCAAAAATTTGTCCCCCAAACACTCTTCGAACTGACCTGAACAATTATTCTTGTTGCAAAATCTTCATAATGGCAAGACTTTTATCATTAAAAAAATGATAAAAATTGAAAGAGTCATAGCTTTGTTTATACATCTTTCTCAAGGTCAGCAGTTTCTGGATTCTAGTTCCAGTCTCAAGGAGACACAGTATTGTCCGATGTACAGGCCGAGAGAATGTCGCTGTGCTCTGCATTTAACACCGTACTTTTCACGTTAGTGCAGGAGTTAGTGTGATATATTTCCATAAGAGAAAGTTACTTTCTTCCGAGTTGGACTAGATCTGGTGATCATTAAACTACATAAGGAGAGAGGGTTTGTACTTACTTCCTTCTAGCTCTTGTTTGGAGAAGGCAATGGCACCCCACTCCAGTACTCTTGTCTGGAAACTCCCACGGACGGAGGAGCCTGGGAGGCTGCAGTCCATGGGGTCGCTGGGAGTCGGACACGACTGAGCGACTTCCCTTCACTTCACATACTGCCTACATGGTTATATACCTGTCCCAGTTTTATATTTTCAAAAGTCATTGTCCACATATATATAACTTTTATTGCAGTGTTTTTAGATGTAAACAGGTAAAGTCATGCTTCATTACTCCTTTCACTTCATTGGATAGAAGTTCTAATTTAGTTTTCATTTCATTAAATACTGTGGTGAAATCTCCCTCCCCTAAGCAATGGAATGATTTGCTTAGGTATGTTAAAGTGTGCTTTATATAAGGTGCCCCTGAAAATAAATTATGTTGATGCCTCATTTTCCAAGCCAATGACAAGATATTGTAAAACAGCAGATAAACCATGCAAGGACAGGTTTTCTCCCAGCACAGGCAGTATCTAAATACCACAGACTGAAAGAGATAAACCGGAGAGAGAGACTTAGATCTGAAAGAGCAGCCTGCGCGTCCCTTCTGGGGAAGTGGATGAAGGTTATGCAGCACGCTGGTCATCCTGGAGTTTACTTTTTCTTTTTCAGTTTTTAATCTTATCTGTTATTTGACTTCATCGCTGGTTGGAATGTAACAGGTTACGGTTGTGTCTTCCCTCAGCGCCTGGCTTGTGCGGGGTAAGAGCAAGGGATGCCTTCTGGTAATGACAAGGCACATGGTCTCCGCTTTGAAGCGCAGAAGCCGCATCCAGTTTTGTAATATGCCCAGCAGGAAAGCATCGCACTAGTGTCCCTGGCACACGGCTCAGACTGTACCTCAGGACACTGGGAAGTGCTTTCTAAGACCCCAGCACCAGGCCCCACCTCAGACCTCTGAAACCAAGGTCTGTGTGGGAGCTGGGGACTAACAGAGGATTCTAAATATCAGACTGAGATGAGTGCATCCAGTTCTGGTACTGCCTTCAAACATGCGGAGCAGCTTTGCAGGGAGTGGGGCAACGGGCGAGTACAGATTACCATCCCTGTATCAGACCTACTAAGATTCGACTGCAGCAGTGTCGTGGGGGTGCAGGGGTGGTAGGCTTTGTAGCTTACCACCAGGCAGGTCTGTAGCTTTCTGTTAATGTTATTTAGTGTTTTATTGATGGGTTTTATGATTAGTTAAAGTATCACTGCTCCAGAGACCACTATCCTCTTCCAAATTAAAAAAAAAAAGTGGGTTTAACAACATCATCTATATGTATACTATTTGCTTTCCACATTGCTTCCCGGGCCTCCAGGATTACAAACCATGACGCCTCAGCCTTGTTCCTTAAACTCAGCCTCTTGTAGTCTCTACTTGCAGACACTGTGTAGTTATGTTAGAGAAAACGGACAGAGACTTTTTAGAAGAGGAGCCCCCATGATTGAAGATGGGCATAAAGGAGCCAAGAATAAAGGCTGATGTTCTTTGTGTTTTAGCTTCTGGTTATCTACAGTCACGTACATTTCCAGTCATCTTCAGAAGTCTTACTTTCACATGCCTGTTAATATTACCACTTTTTAAATCTCACATTAATAAGTCAAGTTTGAAGTACAAAATTGGGCTTCTTCAAATGTAAACAAGATTTTAGCCACTAACCCTCAGATTTGATCCTGGCTTCCTTATGAAAGTTGATGTTTGTTATAGAGCTAAAATTACGTGGTTATTTTGACGGCACCTCACCTCAGGAATCTGAAGCGGACAGATCCTAGCAGTCCCTAAGAGGAGGCTGCCCAGCAGTGTCCCTGGCGGGGACCTTGTTCTCCATGTTTGTCTGCATCCCCCCTTGTTTAGCTGCTTGTCAGCAAGACTTAGCGTCATTCATATTTCTTATATTAAAAAATGTTTATTGACCACTTATGTGTGAGGCCTATTTTAAGGCTTGGCACATTTATTAACTTAATTCTCACAACAGTCCTACTAGGGAGTTACTATTACAGATGAGAAAACTAAGACACAAAGAAATTAAATAGCTTCCCCAACGCTTTGCAGGTATTAAGTGATAAGAGCTGAAATTCAGACTTACAGAGACTGACCCCAGAGTTTGCACCCTTATCTGTTACTCACCTGATCATCGTTAAGCCAGTGAATGATGACTGGTTTCAGTGAATGATGACTGGTTGCAGCGAATGATGACTGGTTTTGGCCCCAAACCTAACCCAGAACTGTAATGAAAAAAATAGCATACTGTTCCTTTCGTCTATGTTTCCTTCCTGGCGGAAGGACCAATGGGTTCCTACCCCCGAACCAATTTTAGACTTAGTAACTTCCTTGAATCAAAAGGCACGCCCATCCGCAGCCCTGCAGGCCTTCCTGCATGTCTGCGTGGTCTGCCCGCGCGCGCTGTGCGCAGAGCCTCGCAGGAGGAGGGCAGCGTGGAGCGGCCCCCGCAGTGGTGCCCGAAAGCCCTGTGCCTGCTCTGAAAGTTTCTTCTGGGAACACACTGCTCAGTTACCATCCTGGAATCCATCTTCAGGTCCACACTCCTCCCCCACAGAGAGACGAGAAGAGGCTAGGCAACCAACAGACAGGAACTTCAAAGCTTTATGTTGGAGTGATGTGCTGGTCGTTCTTGAGTAGAGATCGCTGGATAGTGTTAACAGGAAGAACCTGGTGGAGAAATTAATTCAAGGAATCACCTATGACCTTACTATTTATCTAGAAATATTCCTGCAGACTGCAAGTATAGCAAATACGCTGTTATTTGTATGTTCAGATGACAACGCGTCCACGGGTACATGGTCACGAGCCCTTTGGGATTTTCCTCTTTATTATCAGGTATAATCAAGAGTTAAGTCCTTTGCACAGAATTTTTCCTTTTCCACTGCTGTCTAAGAGAAGATTTAGCTTAAATTCCAGGTGGGCAGTTAACTACATTATACTAAATAAAAGATCAGATCATCAGGCTATTTTTCAATGTAATTAATGGATCAAAAATTCAAATATAGTGCCATATCTAGATGAGAAATGTTGTTCTTTTAATCCCTTGAAGCCAAATTTTTACATTTAAAAAATAAAAAATTTGGTCTAATGTCAACAGCACTGGTTATCTGTATATAGGAAATGATCATATATAGGAAATGCTGTTTAAATGCATTGCTTTGTTTTTATAAAGTCATTCCTTTAGTTCTCTGCCAGAATACTACCCTTTAAATTACTTAGGAAAGGACTGTGTGTAGCAGCCTGTATTTTCAGCTCACATCAATTTTTCAGTGCTCTAAAGGTGTTGATTGTGCTTACGAAAGCATTAGCACCCTGTATGACATCTTCAGAAGAAAACGATTGAACATTTTTTTTTTTTAATTGCAAAAGTGGAAGAACTGTTTGACCAGTAAGTTCTCAGATTAATCTATTTCTGCAGTGGGAAAAAGTGGTAATGGGTTGAAAGGTGATATCTTGCTAGACTCCTAGATATAGAATTACTTGGTTTCAGACTAAAATTCTAATAGAATTCAGGATATTATAGCTAAATATATATATATATATATATCTCATATATTATGAAGAGGACATTTGCACTTTTTGTAATTTGATCTTTTAAAAGTATTTTTCTTATAGAATAAAAAAAATATATTAGAATTGCTGCTGTTCACTAAAATAAGCTGGTGATATTTGTGATTATTTTGGTGATTTAAAATTGTTAATTTTTATTTTCCAACATATATGTACAGAAATATAAGTCCAACAGAGTTCCCTTTTAGCTAATATTTATACAAAAAGATTTAATTCATTTAGGAAATAATTCTCTTAGCTATGAGCATCAGTTCAACTTCACCTAATCCATCCGTGATGAATTCAGTTCAGTTCAGTTCAGTCGCTCAGTCGTGTCCAACTCTCTGCGACCCCATGAATCGCAGCACACCAGGCCTTCCTGTCCATCACCATCTCCCAGAGTTCACTCAAATTCATGTCCATCGACTCGGTGATGCCATCCAGCCATCTCATCCTCTGTCGTCCCCTTTTCCTCTTGCCCCCAGTCCCTCCCAGCATCAGTCTTTTCCAGTGAGTCAACACTTCGCATGATGTGGCCAAAGTACTGGAGTTTCAGCTTTAGCATCAAAATGTTGTCTTTATCATTAAAATAGGTATAGATTTAGTCATTGTTGGGCCTGACCACAGAGCTTCTTAATCATTCCTAAGGATGCGCCAATCTGTTTTGCAATCTTCCTGAACCCAGCCATTGTTGCAGAGCATCTGTCCAACATGCGTTATGCTAGATTTCTTGGTTTTGCATTTATTTGTAGACATTACTTAATAACAAGATGCCCACTGTAGACGACTTTTATTTTCTGGACACACAATATGCAAAGAGCAGGGACAAACTTCAGGCCCAGTCACTGCCAGTTTCTTGTTAGGTATCTGTCTCGGGCTACTAAATTTACACGAGCCTTTTTTCTCACCTGAAAAAAAAGAAAGTGAGGAATTTAGGAAGAAGGACATAAAAGAACTTACACAAAGCCCCTGGCTTATGATAGATTTCATTCTGTAATTAATTGTTGTTTTTGTTTTAAAATGAATATCTTTTTTCGGAATGGATTTTAGCACCTGGAGAAAAATATTTAACTTACCTGTCTGACCATTGTGAATCTGATATTGTTTTCTTTTAAGAAAAGATGAGTGTTTGTTAAAAAACAAGCAGTAGCAGATTCAAAAAGCTGGAATTCTACACTGTATGGTTTTGGCTTTTATTTTCACTTAGAAAATATCTTCCTCCTAATGGCACTGTTTTTTCCAAATAACCAAGTATCATACAGACAAAATATATAAAACATATGAGTTGTCATGTATTTTAGATTTGACTTCTGTGTTTTTCCATGTCTCTCTTCTTAAAGGAGCAAATCATATCCAGCCATCCTTTTATAAATGCTGTTGCTAAAAAATGTGCCTAAAAAAGTTTCAGTTATGACATTTTTGGCTTATGTTTATTAGTAATTTTCAACCTAAAATGTCAATAAATTTGTGTAAACATTTGAAAAATTTAGTAGCTTTTATATTAGAAAACAGAGAAGGCAATGGCACCCCAGTCCAGTACTCTTGCCTGGAAAATCCCATGGACGAGGAGCCTAGTGGGCTGAAGTCCATGGGGTCGCTGAGAGTCGGGCACAACTGAGCGACTTCACTTTCACTTTTCACTTTCATGCATTGGAGAAGGAAATGGCAACCCACTCCAGTGTTCTTGCCTGGAATCCCAGAGACAGGGAAGCCTGGTGGGCTGCCGTCTATGGGGTCGCACAGAGTTGGACTCGACTGAAGAGACTTAGCAGCAGCAGCAGCACATTAGAAAAAGTATTGTTCAAACATATATAAGCATAGTTTTCCCATAATTGACTTTACAGTAAGGTTAACATGGTATTATTTGTTGGATATTTCTGCCCTCAAATATGATTATTGGAGTATTTGTTAAATTTTGAGTGACTGATAGTTTTCAAAATTGTCATTATAAATAGGGCTGCCAATTTTAAATATTGTCACTCTATTAATGAGAACATTTATTGTGTTAATGTCTAATATGCTTTATTTTTTAATGAAAATAATTATCAAGTTGTCAAAATTATTCTGATAGAATATAATTTAAGAAAATATTCTAAGCGATTTAAGTCTGTTTGAAACAGTTTACTTGATTTCAGTATGTATTCCTGTTACATTCAAAAAAGCTATTACAATATAAGATTGAAGTTTGGGTTCTTTTAATATAGATAAGGATACTTCTTGCAACCTTATTCACATTGCAGGTAAAATGATAAATGTATCTAAATCAGTGTTAGGCTTGTGTTATGTTGTTCTGACATTTGAATAAACTGCTTGGTGTTTAATCTTACAATTTTTCTTAGCCCTAGAAAAGGTTAATTTGAGAGCATTGCCATCTTTTGTAATTAGAAGTTAAGCATGCCAGCAAAAAACTTCTCTATTAAAATAATTATTTCAGGTTTCTGTGCGTTATCTTAGTTATGGTTGGTTTCAAGGCAAGAAGTAGATTTATCAGTATAAAAACATATATCTATATTAGACATTGAAATATATACTCCAGGTATGGATAAATTTTATCTCATAAATTTATTATGGTTACTGTGTAAAATAGATTCATAACAGGTGATTCAGTAGATTATATTTCTATTCTGTAAATTTATTGCAACCACATTAGATAATTTCATAATCTTCTAAACTTGCTAGGTTTTGTCTTTTTAAAATGTTCTTATCATGGAAAATTTCAAACGTTAACAAAAGTCTCTACAAAAAGCAATACTGAAACCCTAGATGCATATTCCTCAGCTTCAACAGCTATCAGCAGCCAGCCAACCTTGTTTCATCTGTGCATAGCTCACCTCGTCTGCTGTCTTCCCACACACAGAATTATTTGGAAGCAAATCCAGGAGAAATTGTGATGCGTTTACGATTAGCAGTTTGTATGACATTTAATCACATAGTAACTTTCTTGGCGGTGTTATTTAATACTCAGCTGTATTTTGGCTAGCTGCACACGTATAGATGATTGACCTCTCACCTCTTGCATAGTGTCATTGTTTTCAGACAGATGGAAAATACTGGGTTTGGTATTAGCTGCCATAGTTTCATTGTGATCATTATTATGTATAAATCTTAATAAAGGTGGGAAAAGATAATGTGGATATAGATGGCCACATTAAAAATGCCTGGTTACTTTATTATGTTTCTTAGCAGTATGGCAGAGTGAATAAAGACAAGAGGCCAATTTACAAAGGTCCACTTGGGGCAGTCTGAACACATCACAGGCACAGAGAGAACAGGTCTCACTCTCTGACAGGCCTTCAGCAGAAAAGCCAGAGTGTCCTCCGAGGGAATCCTGGAATCGCTGCACAGTCTGCACCACCTCCGCTGAACTCCTAGCTTTCTCTCGAGACCCTTGGCAACGCGCCACATCAGCCCAGTGCCAGCGGTACAGGACTAATCATCCTTAGACGCGGCGTGCTCTGAAGGTGCATGTAATTCTTTCAAAGCCTGAAAGAGGATCACAAGACTGAGGCGTCTATTTCCAATTAATTTGGTCACAGGAGTCTCTCTGTCATCCTTGCTCTGTCATAGCAGTTTGTGGTAAGCCTGCCTCACGTGGATTGTCAAATACTAAGGACAGCGGATTGCAGGACCCCCAGTCGATTCCGGTTTTGTCACTTTGGGTGTAAAGTGGATGAAACTAGCCATGGGCTTAAAAGTGAGCTTGACGTTTTCAAACTTCCATGAAAAGGAGTTGGTCAAACTTCTGGCACGATGACATAGTAGGTTATCGTATACACTGTGCTAACTCATTCTGATTTTCTACAAAAGGTTGGTATAAGCTTTTTACTCTAGAAAAGTACATACAACTTTAGCAGCAAAAATACTTTCTTCTTTTTGTCCAAGAACGAAATATGGAGATTCTATGCATAATATCCTTATAGTGTGCTGAAATGAATACTAATTTTCTGAATAATGTCTTTCAATATTTATGTATCTTTTATCTACCTTAAAAGCATAAAAAATTATTTCCCTCTCTACAATCATAGAGTTCCACTGCCAAACAAGTAAGAAATTAGATGGTGTGTCGTTATTCAGTGGCTCAGTCGTATCTGACTCTTTGCGATCCCATGGGTTGGAGTATGCCAAGCCTCCCTGTCCATCACCAACTCCTGGAGTTGACTCAACTCAACTCGGTGATGCCATCCAGCCATCTCATCCTCTATCGTCCCCTTCTCCTCCTGTCTTCAGTCTTTCCCAACATCGGGTAACCAAAGTACTGGAGCTTCAGCATCAGCATCAGTCCTTCCAATGAATATTCAGCGTTGATTGCCTTTAGGATGGACTGGTTTGATCTGAAGATGGTGTGTCAGCCGTTTAAAATTTTTATTTAACCTTAACTCAACAGTTTTAGGCTCTTTTGGTGCGAGTAAGACAATCTTGCCCGGGTTTGAGCAAAGGAATCAGTCATTAGAGAAGAAAGCAGTGTGTTTTACAGCAAGTGGCTGCCAGGAACTCACAGGCACCTGGGAACTGAAGTTGTGTGGCTGTTTTTCTCTACCCTGGAATTAAAGATACCCTGAGTACCTCTGGAGACCTCATAGAATGGGGGAGTGGACTCTTGTTAATATTGTTACTACAACAATGTATGCTCTCTTGTTAATAGTCAATATACTATTACTGAATTTTGTAAAACTAAGAAGTATACCTTATGTTACAAATTTACAAAATTAAATAGCTTGAAATTTCATAATAGGAGATGGAAATGTGACTGTGACTCCTTGAAAATGTTTTAAATATCTCAGTGTGCCTTCATAATAGCTCTGGGTAGTTAATAGTCTTATTTTCCCCGGTGACTTGTCCAGTTTGATGCAACCAGCTCATGAGGGAAACCGAGAATGAAAAGCGTCACCTGTACAAACCCCAAGGCTGTCCTTGCTCGTGAGACAACGCGTTCTGCCTGTGATGGAAATAGCAAGACATTTTACCAGCTGCTTGTGTGTGGGGGGCAGGATTGGCCTCTCCATTGCTTCCCTTCAGGTTCTCAGCTTTTTGTTCACCTTCTTCATCACTGCGCCTTCCCCTTTCTCCTGAGCGCCCCTCAACGTTTGTTTTCGCTGTGCTGCCCCGTCTTTCCCATTGCCGTTTCTGATCTGTGTTAGTGCAGGTGGGCTGTGGTGCATCCACACAGAAGAACTTGGGGAACTTGCAGCCATCAGCTTCCAGTCCTCCGCAGCTCTGCCCTTCTCTTTGGGCTTAGCTGTTCTGACACTTACTGTCAGAAGCACTGCTTTGCTGTGGGCCTTAGAGGCTGTAGTTTCATCCTCTGAATGTTTTGGTAATTCATGTTTGTTGTGTGGAGAGAGGGTCCTCATCAACCTCATTTCCCTCGCCAGTGGCCGTCTTGGTGTTGGCTTTCACTATGAAGTCCCTTCATTGTTATTCAAAAGGCAAAGAAGGCTGACCCTGCAGCTCAGGTGCAGGGCAGCCAGATTTCTTCCAGAGCAAACAGCGGGCCAGCAACCCAGTGTGGGAAAGGAATGGCATCAGAGAGGGGTCATCCTGCCCAGCGCTGGTGACGGGGACAGGATGCTCACGAGAAGGGGAGACGCAGAGCCCGAGAGAGGGCGAGCAAGCGAGGAAAGAAAGGGAGCGACGTGGTGAAAATGGCCGTGGCTAATAATCACACAGCCGGCATCCCACACTTTTCTGAGTCAGGCCTCAGAGGTGTGTCCCCCCAAGACCCCAGCTGGTGGCGGGGCCTGACGGAGCCCTGTGGGAACATGCAAACCACTGCTTCTGTTTCCTCCCTGCGAAGAGTCTTGATTATAATGGAAATCCTGCCAGACCCTTCATTAGGAAAGTACAACAGGGCAGTAATGTAATTCATCACCTGTTAGAAGGCACGCTTGTGGGCTATTTACTAGAAATCTATTAAGTATGACACGAAGACAGATTGCAGTCCATTTCTTAACGTGACATTATAATCAGGATGTATGCTCACTGAAATGGTTTATAGAACCCTTGTCGGTGAGTCCTATCTATTAACCTAAAATCTGCATAAATGAAATGTAGCCAGTGTACCACCCTGAGACTATGGATGCATTTTTCCCCTGGTTCTCAACAGAGAAAAGTTTCATCTTTAAATAGAAGTGTTGTGTTCGTGGCAAGTTCATTGCCATATATTTTGCTCGTCAGTGCTTTGAATGAAAGGATTATAAACAGAGTACCCACTTCATCGTTCCATTACTGAATGTTGAAGGACTTAGTCTTTATGTGAACCTGTACATTTCCTTGACATCCCAATATAAAAATTTTTTGTATAAATAAGGTCAATATTGATGGCCCTGTACTCTAATTCTGTAAAGTGTGCCCTGATGTACTCACTGTACAGGTATCCTTTTAAGCCTTTGTGTTTATGAATGAAAGAAAATTTCATCTATGTGTCATCTCCAAACCAGTTAAAGATGAGAATCTCTTTGACTTTAATTCAGAGGGATGACTTTAAGAATATGTGTTTTTGAATGTAATCAAAATACATTCCCTTGTGCTCAGGGCTCATTTTTCCCTTTTTTTCCTTCACCTGAAGAGTACTATATGACTTCTTATTAAGTTATCATTATAGTTAGGACTCCACTCTGTGTTGCTCTAAAATTACTTTAGAAATGCTGTGCAATGACCAAGAAGTCAGGTTTAACGTTTTCATGATCAGCCTTGGTTCAGTCTCTGTGCATTTCTGTAATAAAGTTACATGCAAGCGCAGCTTTATCTATAGGGAGGCCTTGGGTTCTTGGTTTCAGTGAAGGAAAGGAGAGCAGGAGGTCCACCAACCTGGAAGAGTGAAAAAGTCATCTGGGTGTGGCCGGAGAATAGGCATTTGCTTTTACTTAGCACGTTTATTTGTTGGTTTTTCTCCCTTTGCCGTGCTGGCAGAAGTATCAGGGAGCAGTATCTCGTCTGCCATCTAACGTCCCTGCCCTGGTGCCGGATTGTGTTATGCTTTAGTGTAGAAGCTGCCACTGCCAATCCAGATTTCTTTGAAGAGCACATAGTTTCTTCTGGCTGGAGCAGAGCTAGTGTTCAGTAGACCAGCGGGACACGTAAAGTCCAGAGGAGCAGCTGAGAAAAACCTCAGTCAGTCCTTGACTCCTGCTTTCCCTGCCCTGACTCAGCACCTCTCCCCTGCTCCTCCTTCTGTCTGCTTATAGCAAGGGGCTCCTCCACTCGTCAGACCTCTCTCCCTGCGGAGACAGAGAAGAAGCCAAGCCGTGGCTCCTCATCAGTGTCTTCTAGGTACATCTGTGACCTGCACAGGGGTGCAGAAACAGGACAAACGAATGCTGTGCTGACGTCAGGATTCGGCTAAGACGCCTTTCGCTAGGGATGGGCCAGTCAGATCCAAAAAACTCATTTTCAGCCCTGGGTCTCCTTCTCTTTCACCTCATCTCCTGCTTCCCTCCAGCAGGAACTCTCCAAGCCCAGCTGGCTGCTTCCGTTCGAGGCCTCGGTCCCGTCTCTGTGATCTTGCCCGCACCTCAGATGCATTCCCTTTCCCACTCACTGTCATGTATCATCTCCTGTTTGAATGATCAGTTCCCTGATAACAGTCAAGTACTTACTCGCTTTTATATCTCTTCCAGAATTTAATACAGTATATTTTACTAAGGAGACATAGACTTGAAAATGTTTCATTCGGTAAAATTTCTGTGTAGTTTTAGGTCTCTTACATCTTTAGAATTAAGGTTAAGGATTTGTGAGAGCATGAAGATGCATTAACATTTAAAACTGTTCTTATTAGAATTGATTTCTTCATTTTTAAATCTCTTTTCCTTTTCTTTGTACATCTCCAGTATAAGTAAACAGGATATATTCCTTGAAACCTAAAGGCATGAAAATAAGCTTTCATTTGACTTCCTTGTATCTCATACATCTAAAATGAATGTTCTCCGAGGGATAGTTCAGGGTTCACGATGAATACTTGTTAAAATGAACAATTGAAGTCCTTAGTTAGCTGTTAGCCCCAAAATAGCAATGGTCATTATCAATAATCAAGCCCCTATAATAGATTCTTACCCTTTCAGAGGGGACCACGGTGTTTGCCGCCTCGGTTCCAGAGGAGGCTTGTGAGGGAACCACTGCCTGAAGTCACAGCTGTCAGACTCTGGAGTCTCAGCAAGGCACGCTGGGTTGGAAAACCATCTTTCCAAAGGGTCGAGGAAGCAGAAACTGATTTCTCACACACCATTACACAGTTTAACTAACATAACAAATGCCAAAGAATTGCTGGCACTAATGGGTAGGTGGATGTTTGCTTTGTGTGGTTACCATGGATTCCCTTAGCCTTGGTGGGCCTGCTGTGAGTGACATGCTGCAAATTTAAGGAAATAGCAGCGATATGATTAGCTTGACTCAACAACTTGAAAAGGGTTTGTTTATTTGAAAGACAAAAAACTAGATCATATTCCGTTGGCTTTGGTTTAACATATTGTCCGTGGGAGTTGTTTCAGCATTACATCATTTTCTTTAATCCAGGTATGTACGTGTATGTGTTGACTATAACTTTTATTATATATCTAGTGTGTCATGCACGGAATAAACACTTGACAGGCACTGTCCTATTAAATTTCATTAAGTATAATCATCTCCACTTTACAGATTAGAAAACCAAGGGATAGAGAGGTTAGGTAACTTGTTAACGATCCCATAGTAGTAACTAGTAGACAAAGGATTTAAACCCCATTGGGTCCCAGAGCCTTATATGCCTTATGAGCCGTATATGCCTTATAGAGCCTTATGCCTGAAGCCTTATATGTACTTATCCAACATTAACTGGACACTTGTCAGAAACGCAGGTTGTCAGACCCACCGCAGCCCTGCAGAATCAGAAGCCCTGGGGGTTCAGTTCAGGTCAGTCACTCAGTCGTGTCCGATTCTCTGCGACCCCAGGGACCGCAGCACGCCAGGCCTCGTGTCCGCCGCCAGCCCCCAGAGGCCAGCCAGGCTGACGTCCGTGGGGTCGGTGCCGCCGTCTGTGGCCGCCCCTGCAGGTGACTGTGGTCATGCTGAAGGTGCACAGGCACGGCCTCCCCCCGCCTCCGGCCTGCGCCCCAGCCTCGCCTGCCCAGCCCCCACGCCTGGTGCGGTCCTCCCACCGCCCCTGCAGCCCCGCTGCCCATCACCCTGCCGGCTTTCGTGAATCCAGCCGTGCAAAGGATATTCCTTAAGGGTATTGAAAGCAAACTATGTGCTAGCCTTCTTCCTTGAACAACTACTGTATCTCATTATCTGATAACAGGTATGAACGTCCTGCCCAGAGAAATGCACGTATGTGTGTCCGTGCAGAACTTGTCAGCGTGTTGGGGTGACTGTGAAGTTCAGCTGAGCTCTTTCAGGCAGCAGCTATAAAGTATCGTCGAGGTTACGTGAAGGCCCTGGAATGCCCTCACAAAACCGTAATAGGCAGTTCATCTCTGTCTAACAGTATTTTTTATTTTAAAAAAGCGTGACCTCTGTGTTCTGTAGTGTATTTTCTTTAAAAAAATAAAAAAGTCTGATCTCTGACAGTTGTCTCTGTGTGAACTTAGACAGTGCTCGCTTTCTCGGGGCCTACCTGGAAGCCGGGGGTCACAGCACGCCGTGCAGACCCTTGAGCATTTAGAGCAGTGAGTGTGAAGCTCCTCGCAGCGTAAGGGCGCTCACTAAACTGTGTGTGTGTGTTCCTTGCCATTTGGAAAACATGCACAAAACTGCAAAGAAGTGATAACCCATGAATAAAACAAGTAATACTCAGGAGTAACCGCAGTTGCTTGTCATTTTTAAATTGTATTTGGAATATGCGCAGTTTAGTAAACTCCATTTTTACTGAACAATATACTATGACTCTTTGCGAACCTGCTTGGAAAGAATTATCTCCAGTGAAGAATCTAGTATAATAGGTGAAGACTTAGCCTGCCTACATCCAACTAAAAATTCTTTGTCCTATAATAGTGGTGAGGGATAAGCATTTTTAAAAATTTTAATTCGGTACTTAAATAGCAAACATCCTTGAAATTTCCAGCCCCTTTCTACAGTCAATCCCCAGTGATAATCAGCTTGGAAAGAGGGAAGGCAGTGAAGGTGAATGTGGATTTGTCTCTCATTTTTTCTCAGTGTATTCTAATGCTTACAATTCTCCCCCAGCAAGGCTGGAATCAATTGTGTTTTACCTCTGGATATTATAGCTTCAGACCTCAGTTCAAATAGTCTATTTATATTGAAGTCTGTTCCATGATCTCTTTTACTGTCTTATTCTTTTTCCCCCTCCAGTTGCTTGCCATAACGTGAAATGTCTCAAAGAATAAGAGAAACAGTGTCATTAAAGCATTTTTGAAGTAAAATGTCTGCTTTTCTGCTCGCACCTTATCTCCCACGGTTGTTTCTTCTCTGTTGTCTGGAATCGTGTGTTGGGCGTGTGTGCTCAGTTCTGTCTGTCTCTCTGAGGCCCTGTAGACTGTCCCCTGTCCATGGGATTCTCCAGGCAAGAAGCCTGGAATGGGTTGCCACTTCCTCCTCCAGGGGATCTCCTGGACCCAGCGATCAAACCCCTGTCTCCTGTCTCCTGCATCGGCAGGCGGACTTTTGACCACAGGGCCTCCTGGGAAGTCTGCAGAGTCATAGCGAAAGCCCAGACTCGCAGTACAGGAAAGCCTGGGCAGCCCGCTCCTGCCCTCAGACGCCTGCCACCGGTGTCAGCCCCACCTCGTCTTTGCGTTTGTACATTTGCCACCGAGAAGGACAGGGTAGGCCTTTTTCCTTCATTTTTGTTAATTGTCTAGTACTGCCTAAAATTAGCTATTTACCCATTGACTCTTTGTTGGCTGAATGCTATGTGTTACCTTAAATAAGCACGCACCATTCAGATATCCTTTTCCCTCTGTATTTCAAACATTTTTATATCAATCAGCTTCGATAATTATGGGTTTAAGGGAAGTTCAACGATGAGAAGAAAACTGCAGATGGAGAATCTTAGATTCTTCTTCTTCCTCAGCACTTAAAAATGTTCTTTATACTTGTAACCAGTAAAGGTAGACTGTTTAAATAAAGTCATGATTCTTTCAAGTGGCCGTATGTCAGCCCTGAGAGAAGTCAGATTGTATCGTATATAACGTCTGAAGACTTATGATCCCTTGGAGAATGCTAGCAGAAATCTTCCTGCCTTCTCACAGTTGTATTTAGCTTTTAAACTTTTTTATATTAATACCTTTTTATTTTCCTGTAAACATAGTATCTATTCACTGTCAAATACTTGAAAGATATAGAAATTAGGGCAAAAAGATCACCATCAAACCATCCCACCATCAGACATACAAACCACTCTAACCTTTGTTGAATTGTTGAATGTATTATAAAGCGAAGGGTTGGAGCAAACTAATATTTATATTTGTTGGGATATTATACAACCACTTTGTAACGTGCCCATTATTACACATGACTTAGTAACTTCCACTTCCACTTTCTTTCGCTTTGTGTATCACCTAAGAAAATAGTAAGCTCAACCCATTTCAATCCGTAAGTCAAATCCCACCAGTCCTATTACCATTGAAATGTAAAAAGTACACAAATCTCTGGCAATGACACATTTTTTCAGTTTCTCTTTATCGAAATTATGAGTGCTCAGTCACTTCAGTTGTGTCTGACTCTTTGTGACCCCATGGATTGTAGCCCACCAGACTCCTCTGTCCATGGGATTCTCCAGGCAAGAGTACTGGAGTGGGTTGCCATTCCCTCCTCCAGGGGATCTTCCCACATTTCCTGAGTCTCCTGCATTGCAGGCAGATTCTTTACCCACTGAGCCACCTGGGAAGCCCTTTTCATGGAATAGATTGTTCCAAAATTTTTTTTTAATGTATTAATTTTAAAAGGGTTCACTTATATACTATATAAAAAGTGCAAAGATCAGATAGTATTTAGTAAGAATACATTGTAAGTTGATAATATATTAGAATTGAAATTGTATAGTATGATATTCGCAAGTGGCTCAGTGATAAAGAATTCACCTGCCAATGCAGGAAATGCAAGAGACCCAGGTCATGAGGATCTCCTGGAGAAGGAAACGGCAACCCACACGTATTCTTGCCGGGGAAATCCCACGGACAGGGCAGCCTGGAAGGCCGCAGTCCATGGGGTCTCAAAGAGTCAGCGTGATTGAGCACTGAGCACACAAGTTGGATATTATTTCTTTATGTGATCTGTTTACCTGACTTTAGACTTAATCCCTCCCTGGTTGCTCAGTTGGTAAAGAATCCGTCTGCAATGCACAAGTCCCCAGTTCGATTCCTGGGTCTGGAAGACCCGCTGGAGAAGGGAGAGGCTACCCAGTCCAGTATTCTGGCCTGGAGAATTCCATGGACGATACAGTCCATGGGGTAGCAAAGAGTTGGACAGGACTGAGTGACTCTCACTTTCAGACTTAATCCTGTTAATTAAGCATATTTCAAGACCTGTAATGAAAAATAAGATTACTGTAGGGAAGTGAATTTCCATAAGTTTTGGTGAGGCTTTTAAATTGATAGATTTGTATCACCCCGTCTGTCCTGTCCTGGATGTGCTAATGAGCAGTCAAAGCCAATACCTGAAAAAAAGGAAGAGAAGAAGTATTTGAGCACATTTATAGGCAATCCATAGCTCAGTGACTAGACACTGAATATCTGAGAATTGATTTTATAAAATGGCATATTTTAAGAATGGGAATTTTCTCAAGTTCTTTTACTCCCAGAACAAAGACTGTTATCTTACTCCATTTTTAGGACGATTGTCTAGGGCAGGCTTTTGATATAAATAAATGATGCATTAACATTATATGCAGACAGAGTGTATATGCCAGCAGAAAACTCAGTGGGGGAGAATTGTGTGTGTACAATGCTGTTCCAAGGTCAGCTCAGTAACCCTTGGCCGAACATCACAGTTCAGATTTTTTTTTTCTTTTTTGATATAGTTTCCTTTTTCTGTTAACAGCAGATATCCCTTTATCAAAGATTCCATAAATCTGAGTCTAGTGAGATAATTTTCTGGAATTCTCCCTCGACCTACTTTTGTGCATCCAGTGTTGTAAAATCTAACAAACAAGTGCACGAAACAACCTACTCGTCTGAAATGACTGAGCCCGGACCTGAAAGAAATTAGGAAATAATCGAGAAAGGGGTTCTGTATTGTAGTCAGATTTTCAGTCAGTAAATGTTTTTGATTAACTGACTGAGCACTGCTCTTTAAGGACATTATTGTTTATTGTCTTCAGTCTTTTGACAGTTGTAGCAACAGTGGCAGAAATGATGATTGATGGAAATTGCTCCAGGATCAAATATTTTTGAGTGGAATATTAAATTTACTTATCCAGTTAAAAATTACCAATGAAGAGTCTTTACAATTACTGACATAATTTTGTTACTCTTTAACTGGGTATCTAGTTTGAAGTTTAGGGTATCTAGTTTGAAGCTTAGGGTATCTAGTTTGAAGTTTAGAAGCTAACAGTCATGTTAGCTGAATGCATTTAATTTTAGTTATTTTCACTAGATTTTGCTTCTCTCTAGTTACAGTTGAATCATTCAGCAACTTGATCTCATGATAATACCGCTGTCACAGTTACCTAGATTGATCAAATTTCTACCTTTAGTTTCTTGTATTGACTTAAAAATATTTTTACATTTTACATTTTTGATAGTAATTAATTTGATATTGATTTTAAGTTGCACAGTGACAATAGCCAGGATAATAAAGATCATTACGGTAAAACCTTGGTTATAATTTTATTGCTCTGCTTTGCAAGTTGCACATCTACCCACAGTGGTACAGCTTCCTTCTGTGCTGAAATATTAACCCTACAGGCCAGAGGAAAGCAAGGCACAGAGCCATTATCTGTTCACTATCACCTTTGATTCCACCCCATAAGTGGCTACTTTTTATCGATAAATAAGATTTGTCTAAGTAGATCCCAGGGTCATCAAGATCAGGTAAACGTGCCTTTTGGTAAGGAGATTACCTTCTGAAGTCCTTACTATAAGCTGTGAGGGCCTGGTAATTGAAGATGTAGAAGAGTCCGTCCTGGTGCCCATGATAGATTCCGTTCTGCATTCTCATTATTTCCTGGGCGACAGACTAAAAGGCATTCCAACCAAGTTTGGAGATTACACTAAGCTAACAGGGGTTGCAGTGCTTGGAAAGCTAGAACTAGAATTTGACATGACCTTAATAAATTATATAAGTCACATTTCACAAATATGGAACAAATTCAAGGTTGTTTCCTAAGAAAGAAAAGTAAATATACTGTCAGCAGAGGAAGGAAGGTTGTCTAAGCACAGAGAGAATAAGAAAAGGACCGTGAGCTCCAGGTGACTCAGCAGAGTGGCGCCCACCCTGAAACAAGACTGCGGGGGCCAGCCCTGCTCCACCAGAGGCGTGTGTAGCTCTTTCGTGGCCAGAACCACAGAAAATTAAGATGAGATCCACCTGGAACCAGCTCCACGCCCCAAAGTCTAGTCCAGCAAGCTAGGGCAGAAAGAGGGTGTAGCATGTGCCCAGGGCACCTCCGAACCACCATCCACAGGGAGAGAGTGGGGTGCCAGGCCCCCCGCACACCCCAGGTTTCAGGGCGTACAGGAGCGTCAGCAGCCATGGAGAGGCGGTAAGGACTTGTTGGCTTTGAGCAAAGCAAGCTACACAGCTCCTGTGATAGTGGGATTCAGGGGGTTGGAAAGTAATCCTTTGCTATGTTTAGTGTTGTATGAGCTCTTATTAAACTCTTTGGTTGACTTTGGATTCCTACCTTTTAAAAGGAAGTGTAAAAATTGGAAAAGGTCTATGGCAAAACAACAGAAATGCTTAATGGAATGTAAAATAAGCCATGTGGGGAAAGATTAAAGGAGTTTGGTTGCTTAGCCAGGAAAATAGAAAGCTCAGAGATGACTTAATAACTGTCTTATAGTATGTAGAGGTTTATCATAAGGATGCAAACCAGCGCTCTATCCCTACAGAAGAATGAACAAAAGAAACTAGTTTAAAGTAGCAAGAGGGGGATTGCTTTTACATTAGAAGGGGTTTTTTGATTATAAAATATCAATAAGCATTGTCTAAGGTTACCAAGCAGTAGAATATAATCTGAAGATGTTCAAAATGGAATGAACACCCACGTGGTTGGAAGGCTTCAGAGTTGACCTGCTTGATGGTAGAACTGAGCCAGACAACTGTTTTGAGGAATTCAACAGTTCTGTCGTGAACATAAAATATCGTAGTCATCTTCCTTCCCTGTTCTTCTATAAAGATAAGTTTACCTTATTACTAGGAAGGCTTTGTTTGACGATTTCACGAGATGACTTTGCTCACCGTTTTTCCTGGCCCTGAATAAGTGCAGTTCTTTTTTGTTCCCTTTCCTTTCATTTAACAGTGTCTGTTGAGGGCCTGCTCTGTGTGAAGCACTGCTCAGGGCTGTGAATGATACAGATAACCGAACGCTGCTTTCTTCTTGCCTTCACAAGCATTTGATGGGCATCTCCACTGTGCTAGACACTGCATGACATGCTTAGAATCCAGATCCAGGCGCAAAGATGGCTCTCAGGAGCCCACAGGCCAGTGAATGAGAATCATAAGTAAACAGAGTTGCAGTGTGAGGTGATGGGGCCTGTGCCAAAGGTATGAGCAGGTGGCTCGGGAACGTACGAGACATGGTGGATGAATCTGATACAGAGCAGGGTAGGGTCTCGAGTTTGCTGGAGGAAATGCCGTCTGAGCTGAACTGGGCTGTGGTGAGAAGGGAGTCCATTGTGCTCTATAATACCAACTGTTTTAGACAGTCGCAAAAACTGATTGTATGTAGCAAGGTACATAACAGCATTTGTTTCTTTTCGTCAACTGAAACGTTATTGATTCTGTCCTCTGCCCTTTCTTTGATACTTAATAAGACAATGAAATCTGATTTACAGTCAGTTTTCTGTTAAGAAGTGACATACATGTTTCTAAATTCATCATGCTGCACAGAAAATTGCAGCTCTAAAGGAAAATGGGGTTGGGGCAAACACTCAGAAACTTCATCAAGGGGACACACAATTGTTCAAGGAGAGGGACTTCTGAAAATGGTAGCGTGGTTTACACACCTTGAATATTTAAGGAGTCCGTAGTAATACTACAGCACTACACAGCTTGTGCAAGAAACGTGGCGCTGTACCTCGAAAGAGACCTGAAGTTTACTTGTGGCGGTCAAGGCAGAGGGTGAAGTGGTGGGGGCGGTCGTCTGAAATCGGAGGGAAACATGATGGGAGATGAGGAGGGATATGGCTCCCCTCCGAGTCATAATGCAGGAAGTGAGGTGAGAAGTGTACGATGCTGCTTGAGGGTGTTTTGCAGATTCCTCCACAGTTCAGTTCAGCTGGGTACACTTTTCTGCGCTTACCTAGTCTCTCTCACCAAGAACTTGGCATAAGCAAACGTGAAGTTCTCGTTACGTTCCAGTTGTTCCCTCGTATATCAACTCTGTTGGAGCAGATCTGCAATTTTGAAACAAACCTTATTGCGGAACTGACTGTATATTGTTGCAAATTAAGTTCATAATTTTTTTTTTCACATTATCTCCCGAAATCTCTCAGTGTATAGAGATTCTGTTGGACATATCAAGATTCCTCATAAATCCAGTCCCCTACTTAATGAGGATAGAAGGGACTTCCGTGCTCTCCAGAACTACCTTTTCTCTCAGCTTCTCTAACGGGAGCGTCTGCAGGGAACTTGGAGAAACAGGTGAGGGCCATGAGAGTGCAAACAGTGTTTCTCAGTCTGAGCCTCTGTATCTGTAGCAATTCTTAGGGAGATGCCGTCGCAAGGACAGCAGGTCTTTTTTCACTCTGACAAGGTTAGGCCAGAAATGCAAAGGAAAATCTCAGGTGAGTAGGGTTTTGGCCATGGATCAGCCTCCACAACCAGACTTGCAGAGAGAGTGATGCCGACAGCAGTGTGCTAACTTTTAGCAGGGAAGACCGTACGTCCAAAGAACTGAGCTCCTTTTGTGCTCTCGCGTTTGTCGGTGGGCACAGATTCTGGCCTGGAGGAAGAGGAGCACCTCACTGGAGGAAATTCGTTAAGGACAGAGGAGGCAGCAGCTGGGGAGGCAGCTCAGCAGCATCCCTCATTGGGCTTCCGTCTCCTTTTGAAATATTTTCCCCCACAAAAGACGTAAAAAGGATGCTTTGTTTTGCTATTTCTGCAATGTAGTTGTTTTTTTTCCACCTAATTCCAGAGTTTCTGCAGCAGTGTCACTCCGTGTTACACTATCTGAGGTCAGGGAAGAAACAGTTTTGGATTTGGATTGTGTAGCAGAGTCATCAGAGACACTTGAGGGTGTTCTTGAAGTGGCCAGTGTTCTCTTGTTCACGCTGAGCCCGAGTCACAGGCCCAGAGAGGGGGAAAGCTTCTGTCTGTCCACAGGTAATTCCCATGTGAAAATCGGGAGCTGAAGGGTTATGTTACAGCAGATGATAAAATCCTTCAAGCAAACATTCAGCTGACAAAAATGTTATTGTATGTTCTCTCTTGAAAGCTTTAAGATATGCTTGGGTTAATTAGATTTCCAAATATGCAAATATGCCCTGGTGAGTTTTTTTCTGAAATGCACCATTTTAAAATTATGTAGCTTGGCATTAGTGTTCAAAATACTGAATTGTAAGACTTAGCTTGAATAGCTTACTAACATATCATATAAATTCATAATTGATCAAACCCATTTATTCCCCACTGTCCACATTATACTGTTCAAATTGGGTTAGAAAGTTTTATGGAAATTAGGTTCTCTTGCATGCTTTGGGGGCAGATCAAGGCGTAGTTTAAATTACAGCAGTAGTTCTTCAAAAAGTGCCAATTCACTTGTCTGATATCAGTGTTTCCACTGTGCTCAGTTTAGGGAACAAAGGTTTCCGGAGTCCAGAAACTGTGGATCACCTGAAGGAAATTAGAACACAAACTTTGATCTTAAGGGGAAAAAATACTTTAGCAAATACATCTGAAATGATTTCATTTTTCTCACCTGCTTGTGCCAGCTAATAATTCTAAGATTTCAGCTTCTAAATAGTTTTTTTTTTTTTAATTAGATTTTCTTTTAGAAATGTCATCTATTTGGGCATTCTTTATAATCAGATTTCTGGTTACCTGAAATGTTTGATCTGTGTTGGTTAAAAAATAATCATTTTGGGGGGGAAAGTGAAAGTGAAGTCGCTCAGTTGTGTCCGACCCTGCGACCCCTGGACTGTGTAGCCTACCAGGCTCCTCTGTCCATGGGATCGCACAGAGTCGGACACGACTGAAGTGACTTAGCAGCAGCAGGTAGGAAACATTTTAAGTTTTGTAGGCCAGGTACTCTCTGCTGCCCCTCAGCTGCCCCTGCTTTACGAAGGCAGTCTTGGCGAATCGTTAGTGAAACGACCAGAACTGATTTCCAGTGAGACTTTGTCGTTGTATCAGCAGTGGTTGAATTTGGCTTCCAGGCTGTGGTTTGACAACCTCTGACCTCAACTACTGTCTTTCTCTAGTAATTTATTAGAAGTTCATTATTGTTATTTCTTGGTGTTCTGGTGTTCTTCTATTTCCTTCCTTCAGCAACATCTCAACCTTTTCTGTTTATTGCTTTTGATGTGGCTTGGCCTACATTAAAAAAAAAACTAGCTTGTTAGATTTGTACCTAAAATAAGAATCATTAGACAAGGGATGGGCAAAAGGCTTTCTAGTAAAGACGGCGCAGGGTACATTTACTCTGGCTTTCCTTCTCCAGCCTTGCTCAGGGGCCCTTTTATTTATTTCTAGGTTCTTGAACAAATTGTTAATGTGGAAAATAAGTTTTCTGTTAAAAGAATCTTGTTGTAGATCAATAGGCTTTTATAACTATACATCACATTGGTGTGAAAGTAAGAACAAATTTTTCAGCTACATTTTCATGGACATGATTTACTGTGTCTCATCCCATGTTTTCCATATTGATGAATAGTTTATCAAGAGTACCAGATGTGTCTTCTCTAAAAGAAGAGATTAAATTGCCTTTCAAATGAGAAGAAATTGCCCTGCCCTCGCCATGATCAGTGTACTATAGTACTTTGTGCTTACTCTAGACTACTTTATTCACATGACTACACTTTGTTTCTGAGTTCCTGGGAGACTTTCAGTGGCCACGTGGCTGAGTTGTTGAGAGCGCTGGGTTTGGATTCAGACTGTGGCTCTGTCACTTACAGCTGTGTGGTTCTGGTTACGTTACTTAACTTTTCTGAGCCGTGGCTCTTTCATCTCTAGAGTAGGGATGACAAGGATACCTACCTGAGAACAGAGTTGCTCCGTTTCTTTGATGCTGTTTGCCTTATTATTCCTCCTCTTTTCCTCCTCCTTCCCTCTGCTGCTGCTGCTGCTGCTGCTGCTAAGTGGCTTCAGTCCTGTCCGACTCTGTGTGACCCCATAGATGGCAGCCCACCAGGCTCCCCCGTCCCTGGGATGCTCCAGGCAAGAACACTGGAGTGGGTTGCCATTTCCTTCTCCAATGCATGAAGGTGACATTAAAATCAACCAAAGGTTCAAATCTTACCGTGCTATTTAAGTTACACTATCCTGTTCAGTTCAGTTCAGATCAGTCGCTCAGTCGTGTCAGACTCTTTGCGAACCCATGAATCGCAGCACGCCAGGCCTCCTTGTCCATCACCAACTCCTGGAGTTCACTCAGACTCATGTCCATTGAGTCAGTGATGCCATCCAGCCATCTCATCCTCTGTCGTCCCCTTCTCCTCCTGCCCCCAATCCCTCCCAGCATCAGAGTCTTTTCCAATGAGTCAACTCTTCGCATGAGGTGGCCAAAGTACTGGAGTTTCAGCTTTAGCATCATTCCTTTAGGAATCAGTCTAAAGGACTGATCTTCTTTAGGATGGACTGGTTGGATCTCCTTGCAGTCCAAGGGACTCTCAAGAGTCTTCTCCAACACCACAGTTCAAAAGCATCAATTCTTCGGTGCTCAGCCTTCTTCACAGTCCAACTCTCACATCCATACATGACCACTGGAAAAACCATAGCCAAGCAGATGATGTCTGCTTCATAATTTAACGTGTCACACGCTAAAATGGTGGCCACAGAGGTACATGAAATACAGAGGGTGAGAATTTATGACATAAAAAGCCACATCCAAGTACAGAAAATGTTATTCTTTGATTTTTGCTATTACGTCACTAGATATTTAAGGTATAATCTACATCTGGGTTGGGATGCATGCTCAGCAAAATGTTGAAACTTTTGTATTAAACAGGCCCTAAAATGAAGCCTCCCAGCTCTAGGAGGGGACGCGTCTAGCTGTCTGCGTTGCTCGGCAGCCCCTCCGTGAGTCTGCGTTCAGAGTGCCCCAGGGGTCTCATTCTGTTACTCAGTTTCCTATTGCTGTCACCACAGGGATCTGGGAAGATCTGCTTCCCTGAGCATCAGCTGTTCAGCAGTTGCTGTTCTAATAATTTCTGCATAAACACCATTCTCAATCTCTTTGTTACAGCCAGTGTTTTGTGTGTGTTCCCCCACAGAATGATCGGAACTCATAACAACCCCAGGAACGAAATGAGTAGTCCAGTGGATGGAAAGTGCCATGTTGGGTAATTAGGCAAACCACACTGGCACCCAGAGCAAAACTGCTTTTTGTTTCCAGGCAAGAGTTGTCCCATCTTCAAAATAAGGAGATGAAAAGTTAGGGTTTACAATGACAGAATAAAAACATTTTTGCACGTTTTTCTTAAAAATCACACCCACAACTAGAAACAAAAGAAGTGCAAACATAAAGTTTGCTATGATTAGAGAGCCATCCACCATTGCCCAAGAATATAGCCTTTGCAGTTGGAAGGCAGATGGGAGAATGGTGAATGGCTAGAGTAATGAAAAAGTGTGGGGACAGTGTTGATGCTTGTTGAATACTGTGAGTATTTGTCGCCACTGAAAAGTGCCTTTAAAATAGTTAAAATGGCACAATTTTTGTTTTTTTTTTACCACAGTAAATATTTTTAAAGGAATGATAAGTGATTTAGTAGAGAGAAGGGAGGTCAAACAAAAACGCTTGCAGGTTGAGAGTAGCAAACAACAGCTGACCAGTTTGCCTCCCAGAAAGATCTGAGAACTGGGGGGCGTTGTAGTAATAGTGAGGGTAATGAAAACAGGGATTGCTCAAAAATGTGTGCAAGTCGCAACTAGACCTCCCGGTTACCTCCACTCTCCTTGGTCAGATGACCTCTCCACTTCCATCCAGGCAGGAGGTGATGCTCTGGGGAAGATGGAATCAGACAGCACAGGACTTGGAGGCTACAAGGACTGAAGAGGTGGGGGACCGCAGCGAAAACACGGGTGGTCTAGTGGAATTGAACCTGAGCCTTTAGCCTCTCCTCCTGAGGACGCCAAAAGGCAGATGGTCACAGCTGATTCCTGTAAGCCAGCTCACTGCAGTCATAGCTGACTTTAACATATGAGCCAAAGAGCCACAGCAATGACTAAAACAGTTGAAAGTCATTTCCTCTGGGGAGGAGGAGGTAAGGAAATGGGAAATTACTCTTAAGTTTTTGATTGGCCTTTCATGATTATTTGACTTCTAAACTGTTGCCAAGAGAAGGCACTGGCCATAGCAAACACCCTCTTCCAACAACACAAGAGATGACTCTACACATGGACATCACCAGATGGTCAACACCAAAATCAAATTGATTATATACTTTGCAGCCGAGGATGGAGAAGCTCTGTACAGTCAGCAGAAATAAGACCAGGAGCTGACTGTAACTTAGACCATGAACTCCTTATTGCCAAATTCAGAGTTAAATTGAAGAAAGTAGGGACAACCAGTAGACCATTCAGGTATGATCTAAATCAAATCCCTATGGTTATACAGTAGGAGTGAGAAATAGATTCAAGGGATTAGATCTGATAGACACTGCCTGAAGAACTATGGACAGAGGTTCATGACATTGTACAGGAGTCATTGATCAAGACCATCTCCAAGAAAAAGAAATGCAAAAAGACAAAATGGTTGTCTGAAGAGGCCTTAAAAATAGCTGAGAAAATAAGAGAAGCAAAAGCAAAGGAGAAAACACAAGATATACCCATTTGAATGCAGAATTCCAAAGAATAGCAAGGAGAGATAAGAAAGCCTTCCTCATCAATCAATGCAAAGAAATAGAGGAAAACAACAGAATGGGAAAGATGAGAGATCTCTTCAAGAAAATTAGAGATACCAAGGAAACATTTAATGCAAGATGGGCACAATAAAGGACAGAAATGGTATGGACCTAACAGAAGCAGAAGATATTAAGAAGAGGTGGCAAGAATACACAGAAGAACTGTACAAAAAAGATCTTAATGACCCAGATAATCACGATGGTGTGATCACTGACCTAGAGCCAGACATCCTGGAATGTGAAGTCAAGTGGGCCTTAGAAAGCATCGCTAGGAACAAAGCTAGTGGAGGTGATGGAATTCCAGTTGAGCTATTCCAAATCCTGAAAGATGATGCTGTGAAAGTGCTGCACTCAATATGCCAGCACATCTGGAAAACTCAGCAGTGGCCACAGGACTGGAAAAGGTCAGTTTTCATTCCAATCCCAAAGAAAGGCAATGCCAAAGAATGCTCAAACTGTCACACAACTGCACTCATTTCACACACTAGCAAAGTAATGCTCAAAATTCTCTGAGTCAGGCTTCAACAGTACCTGAACTGTGAATTTCCATATGTTCAAGCTGGATTTAGAAAAGGCAGAGGAACCAGAGATCAAATTGCCAACATCCACTGGATCATCAAAAAAGCAAGAGAGTTCCAGAAAAACATCTACTTCTGCTTTATTGACTACTACAAAGCTTTTGACTGTGTGGATCACAACAAACTGTGGAAAATTCTTCAAGAGATGGGAATACCAGACCACCTGACCCGCCTCCTGATAAATCTGTATGCAGGTCAAGAAGCAACAGTTAGAACTGGACATGGAACAACAGACTGGTTCCAAATCGGGAAAGGAGTACGTCAAGGCTGTACACTGTCACCCTGCTTATTTAACTTCTATGCAGAGTACATCATGCAAAATGCTGGGCTGGATGAAGCACAAGCTGGAATCAAGATTGTCGGGGGAAATATCAGTAATCTCAGATATGCAGGTGACACCACCCTTGGCAGAAAGCAGAGAACTAGAGCCTCTTGATGAAAGTGAAAGAGGAGAGTGAAAAATTTGGCTTAAAACTCAACATTCAGAAAACTAAGCTCATGGCATCCAGTCCCATCACTTCATGTCAAATAGATGGGGAAACAATGCAAACAATGAGAGACTTTATTTTTTTGAGGCTCCAAAATCGCTACAGATCGTGACTGCAGCCATGAAATTAAAAGATGCTTACTCCTTGGAAGAAAAACTATGACCGACCTAGACAGCATATTAAAAAGCAGAGACATTACTTTGCCAACAAAGGTCTGTTTAGTCAAAGCTATGGTTTTTCCAGTGGTCATGTATGGATGTGAGAGTTGGACTATAAAGAAAGCTGAGTGCTGAAAAAGTGATGCTTTTGAAGTGTGATGTTGGAGAAGACTCTTGAGAGGCCCTTGGACTGCAAGGAGATCCAACCAGTCCATCCTAAAGGAAATCAGTCCTGAATATTCATTGGAAGGACTGATGCTGAAGCTGAAACTCCAATACTTTGGCCACCTGACAAAAAGGTGGCCTGACTTTTCCTGACTCATTGGAAAAGACCCTGATGCTGGGGAAGATTGAAGGTGGGAGGAGAAGGGGACGACAGAGGATGAGATGGCTGGATGGCGTCACTGACCTGATGGACATGAGTTTGAGTAAACTCCGGGAGTTGGTGACAGACAGGGAGGCCTGGCGTGCTGCAGTCTATGGGGTCACTGGGAGTCAGACATGACTGAGCGACTGAACTGAACTGAAACTGTGTGCATGCGATATTTTTGGGTTTTTAAATGATTAAAAGACATAAAATAAGATAAGATTTCTCAGAGTCCCTCTTGCCCTTTGTTTGCTTTAGTCACATTCAGTCATACTGTCCTTTAGAGAAAGGCTCTTGTTTCTAGATTGTTTCTATACTTGTTTCTAGATTCTTAACTTCGTTACATAAGGGAAAAAAAATTTTTTTAACCAAAATATTTTTTGTAAGTAGTGCTAATTGGCAACATCACATTTTTTGTGTATTGTATGTTTGTATTTAGGTAGATATCTTCCTCCTAGTAATTGTATGTTTGTACAGTGTACCCCAGTATTCTTCCCTGGAAAATCCCACTGTCAGAGGAGCCTGGTGGGGTCGCAAAGAGTCAGACATGATTAGCAACTAACTAACATAACACACTGGACCATGTACACTTAAAGATCAGTAAATTGGTCTTGATTCAGAATGTCTAACAATATAACATGAACTGGGCTAGCTTCCATTATCTTTGTTTTTTCTTATGAGGAAACTGTACTAAGTGATGAAATAGGGTCTGTTTAAAAACATATTTGAGGGAAAGGTATCCTAGCTTAATATCCAGTTGCTTCACATTTGCATAGGAAATGTGTGCTAATTTAAAAGATCGTTATCTATATCTTAGAGAAGGATGGGATTTTATATTTTGCAGCATCTTATTCCCATATAGAGATATCTTTTTGGTCTATCCACTAACAGGCTTATGTTTTAATTCATTTTTAGGAATCTAAACAATGAGTTGATTTAACAGACGTTGTTATAATAGGTATTTTCCAGCAGACTACTGCAGTTGATTTATGCAGTTCTTTATGTTTGCTCCTATGAAAAGACCATTTTCATCTTTTGTTTTTATTTTCCAAACATACAAGGGTCACTAAACCTCTTTAGAAATTGCTTCTGAATAGTCATTCTTTGTACGGAAAAACTACAGTATATTCCTTAAGTGAAATTCAATCAACTACTTTTATGGTAGCTAGGCTTAAAATACATCAGTGAAAATACCCACACAAGTTCTTAAGATCAAGGCATTTGTTTCAGCTGACTTTAGTATGTACTTAGCCATTGTGCATCAAATAATGAGCAAAATAGGCAGACTTCTAATAAGCAAGTACAATGTAGACAAAAGAGAACACTGATTTAAGGTCCTGGTGTCAAATGCAGTAAAACACTTTGTTTATAGCAGGTCAGGCTTGGGTTTACAATTAGCACTAATTACTGGGAAAAAAATCAAAACCACAGCTTTAAGGAAGGACACTTTTCACTGCAAGATCAAAGCCAGTCTCTGCAGAATAGGGAAGCCTCTACCACTTAATTGCACTGAAGTGCTAATTGGATTGTAAGGAACTTTCATGAGTTCCTCCAATTAGCCAGCCATCCCTGACGAAATCCAAAAGCAGAGATTATGAGTTCTTAGAGCTTCTGTCTATATGGCGCCATTTGTATAGCTGAGTGAATGTAGCCTTGCCTCCTTTTTATGCAAGTTCAGGTCTTTGGGTGTCTTAGTTATTAACTTCCTATAAATAGCCTTGGAGGTAAAGCTATCCATTGGATATAACGTCTTAACTGCGTGCAAATGCTAATGGGACAGCACTGAATGGGAACTGGCATTTTAGTAAGATGCCTCACTTAAAGCGTGAGGACTGGGCATGCTTCTTGGCTCAGGCTTGTCATCTTATGCAGTTAGGCTGCAGTAAGGGTGTTTCTATTACATTTGATGTTTGTATCACATTTAAGTACTCTCCATTTTGGGTAACTTCTTTTTGAAAGAAATGGATAATCAGTAATCTCATGGTGTGTATTCTCTAAGTAATAATTTTTTATCCAAGAGAATTATTCATGGTTCTAATTGTGCTTTTCCCACACACTGCATCCCCTGTGATTTTTATGGTTATTGTTTGATCATGTAAGGCAGCAAAAAATTTGCCATCTCACCACATGAAAGCTTCTATGAGACAGTGATTTCTTTGGGCAAAACTCTCCATTTGGATAAAGAAAACGGGAACCTTTGCTTAATGCCAGGTCCATCCTACATCGAGTGAAATAAAAATTTGGCAGCTGTGGCATGAATTCACCTGTCTATATTTGACTGGGTCTGTGGTAAATCTTAAAAAGCTCTCAGTGACAGTATATAATGTAATATGTATTATATTATATTTACATTCCTCAGACGTTGTTTATGTGGGCATTTGCCCAGGTGATAAGTGTGCTAGGTCTCCTTTGTATTGGCAAAGGAAGAGAAACCTAGGTGTTTATCTGGGATTTCAGATGTTCCGAATTATCATTAACTAGAAAAGAATCTAGTTTCCACACTTTAGTTTCTATTATATAAACCCTAGAGTGAGTCTTCAAGTAGTAAAACTGTTGATTTGCATCTCAAAAATGTGAGTATGCTAAGGATAACAGAACAACAGTGTCAGAGAATAGTAACGTGATTTTCCGTGCTCTCAAAGTCAAATGTGTTTTCTGCTCAGTTTTTATATTTTATAATAAATAGAGGTATTAAGACAAAGGTACCTACTGTGTGCAGTTGGTACTTTTAGACATTTTACATACTTGGTCTCATTTTCCAGATAAGAAAACGGAAGCTTAGAAAGACTCAGTGACATAGCTATTAAGTAATGCAACTGGAAAAGCCAGGATTGAAACCCAGTTTTTCTGACTTGAGAGCCTTTGCTCTCAGCTTATCGCCGTTAGTGGCGAAGTTGACCCCTCCTTTGCCTTTGGTCTTAGCTCTTTATGCGCCGCTCACGAGGGACTCCCAGCTCATGTGTGCTCCCTGCTGGTCAAGTTCTTGCTCCCCTTTTGGAAGCACGGGGCCGCGCCTGCAGTGGGGCCCCGGCGCCCCGAGCCGGCCACCCACAGTGGGCTCTCGGGCAGCAGGGCCGGCAGAGCCCCGCCTCTCGCAGGTCCTCCAGGTGTTCCAGTCAAGCCCCAGGAGCTACACGGGGTTTGTAGCTTAATAAAAGATGAGGACTTGAGAATCCTACAAGTAATAAGAAGAAAATACTTTATTCTTTTCTAGTGTATGACTACTTCTTCCAAATATTTTAAGTTTTTCCTTTCCTTCTCGTCATGAATACATAATTTTCTATTATAGATAAAAACTTCCCTAAAGGAGGGTGGGTTTTGTACCATGAAATTATTCAGATAGGTTTTTAGAATTAGATTAATGGGTGGCATGCGTTGTTTAAAATAACTGTTTTATCTGTAAAATTTTATGCTTTTGCTAAATTCTCGCCTATCTGAGGAATCCTCTGTGAGTCCTGAAATTAGTTAAGTTGTTAAAAGAAATTTATCCTTAATGTAAATTTGTTGATATCTACTTCTCTGTTCGACTTTATGAACAAAATAATTAGCTTATAGTTAGTTTCCTTAAAATGGAAAGTCGTTCATTTCTAAGAAACTAATGTTTGCTCTGTTATTTACAACAAATTATCTCACTCATATCTTCTAAACTACATTTAATAATGTAAGAAAAAAATTTAAAAATCCCATTTGACATGCAGGGTAGCATCAATAACTTCTTTGTAATGGCCTTTTGATTTTTGCATTAAATGGTGTTTCTTATCCTTGTCTATATTTGGCAGTAATACCAATATCAAAGGGCGTGTGTTGTGTGTTGTGTACGGGGCCTGACAGAGTAGATAGTTAATAATTAGTAACTGTTCACATAGTGGAATGCTAGTCACAGTGAAAGCAGGGGTCACTGAGTAATGTCGTTACTGCTGTACCACCCTACATGAAGGGTTTTCTACTGTAAGTCCTAACTTTTAGATACAGTTGGCCCTTGAACAATGCAGGGATTTGGGGCCCCAACCCTCCTTGCAGTTAAAAATCTTTATAACTTTATTGTTGTCCTTCTCTACATGGTTCTGCATCCCTGAGTTCAACAAAGCAGCGATCATGAAGTAGTGTCGTACATATTTATTGGAAAAATCCACATGTAAGTGGACTCATCCAGTTCAAATTCATTGTTGGTCAACTGTACTTATAATACATAACTTTACGTATTTTAAACTTTTTTGTAAAGCACACGTAACACGTGCTGTCGTAGCCATCGTAAGTGCACAGCGCAGTGGCGTCGAGTGCTTTCACCGCGTGGCACAGCCGTCATCCCTCTGTTTCCAGAACTTTTCAAACAGAAACTGTTACATCTTTTACCTTAAAATTTAAGATATTATCCACTTGCAAAAAACTAAACAACAACAGTGTGTTTATCAGATCTATAGTGAACATTTATTTATTATGTGCTCTTTTATTCCAAAAGCATTTCACTCTTCAATGAGTCACATTACTCTAATGAATTAATGAATAAAAGACATCATCTCCAAAACCTCTCGGTCTTTTCTTACCCAGACTCCAAGAACCCACCTCCTACTTTTTGTTCCCGCCCACTCATCGCCAGCTTCCCACCTGTGATCACTTGAAATCAAGTGTAGCTGAGAAAGCTGTTCAACCGAGAGAGGTGTTTTCATATCCAACTGAAAGCATTCTCCAGCCAGGTGTCTTTCAAGACATATTTATCAGGAAACACATTTGACATTAGTTCCGTTTTACCCACGGTGGGCTGGGTTTTGACTGATTTTGGCTCACCGATGAGTTTAAATCATCTCTGATGATCTCCCCTGGCTTTGTCCTGTCTTGGTGAAGACTCCCCCGCCAGCCCCTTAGTTGGCAAGCGTTGATCAGGCTTGACGGCCCCCAGTCTAGGCCTCGTACCTGGGTTGCCTTTCCTGCCAGAGTGCCCCTCCCCGACTCGAACCCCCCCTTCTCTACAGCCAGCTGGTCATTGCTGTCACTATGTGCTCCGCTCAGACTCGCCTTCTCAAGGAAGGCGCCCAGCCACCTGCCTCTGCCCTGTGCTTCCGCAACTTCCTGTGCAAAACCGCTGCTCACCTGCGTCCCATTCTGCTGAGAATAAGGACTCACTGGCCTTCTCGCCCTCTAATTCAGGAACTCTCTAAGGTTTGGCAGGGTGACTTGTAAATATGTGTAACCCTATTTCCTAGTACAGCACCTGGCACAGAGGAGGCAGTCAGTAAATCAGTTCAGTTCAGTTCAGTTCAGTTGCTCAGTTGTGTCCAACTCTTTGTGACCCCATGAACCACAGCACGGCAGGCCTCCCTGTCCATCACCAACTCCCGGAGTCCACCCAAACCCTTGTCCATCGAGTCGGTGATGCCATCCAACCATCTCATCCTTTGTTGTCCCCTTCTCCTCCTGCCCTCAATCTTTCCCAGCACCAGGATCTTTTCCAATGAGTCAGCTCTTCGCATCAGGTGGCCAAAGTATTGGAGTTTCAGCTTCAGTGCTTCCAATGAATAGTCAGGACTGATCTCCTTTAGGATGGACTGGTTGGATCTCCTTGCAGTCCAAGGGATTCTCAAGAGTCTTCTCCAACACCACAGTTCAAAAGCATCAAATAGTAAATAGTTATTAAATATATGTTACAGTTTTAGAACTTTTCCCATTGTTGTCCGCCTGTCAGACCCAAGTACAGTGGAGTCCTGTGTTTGTATTTTCAGCCTATGAGGACCCTCTGGGGGTTCCTCTTAAGATGAAAGTGGATGACTGAGCAACTGTGACTGTGTCTATCAGGAGGACAAGTCGAGTCTCAGAACCGTGGATCCGTGAATGTGCTCTGGCCACAGGAAAAGCAAGGTAGCCAAAGGAGAAAAGTAAAAAGGAACCAAGAGCCGTCAGGAACCACGAGGTCCCCCGTCTCCCTCCTGCCTGTACTGTCCCTGTTCTTGGTTAATCTGAGTGTCAGTTTCCACAACAGAACAAGGGCCCAGGACTAGTGCGTGATGTGAGACGCAAAGTACACAGATTAGTGTTGGTCACTGAGAACAGGTCTACTGAGACGGCCCCTGCAACGAAATGAAATGCGTTTTATTACTAAGTGCCGAATAAACCTCACGGAGCTTTTCTTGCCTTTTTGAGACCATGTTAGTTCCAAAGACCAAAAAAGAAAAAGTATCAAAGAAACAGGGAACTTGGAGGCCATTTCTTGTCCCAACTTTAGCAAACCACTTGAAGCTCTGGTCTGTGTCAATTGAGACCACATTGGAAGGGACCTGAAACTGGTGTTTTAGGTAAAATTCAGCAGACTTAGTCCCCATGTTACAAGAACCGTTGTAACAAAACTTTGTACATCCATCAGGCATGTGAACTGTTTTGTATAATAAAAGCCACTCCTACTAAAATACAACATATGATGGAGTGATTAGCATGCTTTTCACATTGTGATCATTGAAACGTAGCAGCCAAATAAGCTAGTGAATTTGATGAGTGAGTCAAAGCGGGTATGACGTTGATGAGAACCAGGTGAAAGGCAGGTGAGGCATATCACAAAATGCACACAGAAGTAAAATCCACCTCAATAACAAAGAGTTGCCTGTGCGCATGTGAGTGTCCTGTGATTATTTCGCAGCCCTGCATATTAAATAACGATTGTGGCTCAGGATGCTTGAATTTTCTGTGTAACAGTAAAAAGTAAGTTGAAAATACATGAGGTTCTTCTCAAGGATTCCTGAGCATTTTTCTTTTATATAAAGTGGTCTTTGTACTTTGTTAGACCCAGGGTTCGGTGAAGAGAATTTCACCCATCAGCATCTGAACTAAACTTAGTGGTCGGTCCTGAATGCAGAAGGCCCCCACCTAAGAGGAGAACAATCCCGTGGCCCAAGCACTCGTCAGAAATATCACGGGCATTGTGCATGTAGGAGAAGGCCCTTTGATGTAAGCACCAAGGCTGTTACCATGGAGACCACATTCCAGTCCCTTCCTGACGCTGGAGCACCTGATCTTCATGTCTCCACTAATTTCCACAGAACCTTGACCAGACTTGACATTTTTAACTCTAATGTGACAGACTTTATTTTAAGAAAAATGTGTGATCGCTCCATCATTCTTAAAACCGAGGAGGCCAAATTTTGAAAGGTGTGCAATAATCCCTGTAAAATTTGGAACCCAAGGCAAATTTTCCTCCATTGTCCCATTTCTTAGCCTTGTGACCGGATTGTTTTCTGTGCTATTTTGGGTGTTTTACTGTTTTACTCTGGGAAAAAGCACAGGTCTGTCTAATGTGGGGAAAACGGGCCACAGAGTGTTAGCTCGCGGCCAGATGCTTTGAGGAGGGACAAGGACTAGAAGCGACTGCTGTTTCGAAGTGTGCCGGGAACACCCAGCAGGGTTCGTTTTTGAGCCTTTCTCCATTCCTTGGGGAAGGGAGGGCAGAGTCGGGGTGATCCCGAGCCTCCGTCAGATGGCCCCGTCGCAGTCCACTGATGGGGGACCCCCAGCCGGGCAGGAGCCGTGGCTGCTGAAGAGGGAGCGGCCAAAGGGTGGGGGTTCTGGTGGTTTGAGGATGGGAAGGAGCTCCTAACGATACACTTTCTGAGGTGCGCACAATGCAAGACAGGCTGCAGGTCACGTTTTAAAGTAAAGGATGTGGTTTCTTGTGAATTCTCGATAATTTGCCACGTTTTTAACTGAACTGAGTTGTGGGACATCAGCTTGAAATAAAATTAAGACATAGATGATATCTTTTGGCCATAGGACAAAGAAGCACCTTGTCCGTGTCTCTGCATTAAAAAGCTCAGCATTTGCATTTTGGTCCTTTTTAACAACAGGTTACCTTGTAGCTGACCTGGCTGTAGAGGGATAAACAATGTAGGCTTTCCTTTCTTCACAGAAGGAGACAGAAGAGCATCTATTGGATGCTGATTCACAAATTTTTAGCTGGCTGAGGTGACCTCACTCTGAGGTCTATACAGCGTACCTTTTGTTATGAGAATAAAGATTTGATCTCAGTCAATAGGAGTCTTAAAACTAAAGAAGCGGAAATGGTGCTAGCCTATGAAGGGAAGGGAGATACTTAAACTTACCCCAAAATAAAGGAACAGTTATGTATCTCTATGTGCTGAGAACAACTGACAAAAAAAAAAAAAAGAATCTGGCCTATATTTTCTCCTTCTAATTTTACTCACAATTCACTTTTTAAAAGCCACTTCATCTCTGGGTACCAGAGTTGACTCACAATCTTTAGGGAGGTAATTATGCCCTCCACCTGGATTACACGGCCCTTGTACCATTTCAGCTTAGACATTTCCCCTGCCGCATCAGCGGCTAAGAGTTTGTTTCATGGACACAGGGCCTCATGCCCTGCATGCACAGAGCGCCTGGTTCACAAGCCGCTGTTTAAAGATGATTCTACAAGTCACTGTCGTCACCCTCTGGAATCAACTAGGCCACTTGAAACTGTTCAGTGAGAATGGTAATGGAGCTTCATTTTGAATCATTTTTTGTTTTTCCTCAATCCAAGGGAATCATCAGGAAGTTCCCACCACAAGTTTAAGTATTTGCGAACTATATTCTCTGTAGTTAAAATGCCATTCAGGGTGCTAGCGTTGTTGTATGTGTGCTTTAAGTGTGTGTGTGAGCTGTGTTTGAGCGTTCACAGCAGCTTAGGTGACACCTGAATAGATGTGGACAGAAAGTTATACAGTTATGTTAGGTGGAGGAAAGGAACATGCTCCAGGTTGAAGAATCCAATGTAGTCAAGTGAGACAAAATCTGTAGGAGGCTCTGAAAAACAGCATACACAATTTCTTCACTAATACCAATTTTAAGCATAGTACTTTTTCGTAATGTATTTCTAAATGTGTATTCCAAGTAGGAATTAAAGATTCTCTTCGTCGTAATTTTTTTTTTTTTTTTGACACTTTGGCCTGAAGCCCTTTTTTTTTTTTTTAAACCAGTGAAAAAATCCTGTTTCCTTTCTCTCCTCTCCAGTGCGAGAACTGTTTATTAGCGTGTTACTTCCTGAGCACGCTAATTGGCTGGGTCTCGTGGAGCAGCTGGTGGAACCAGATGTTGTTTACGCCCGCTCTTCCTGGTCTCGTCCGGTTTTCCTCACCTGTGCTCCTTACAAAGCCAGTGCCCTTCGTCGTCTTAGCTCTGTACTTCTGGCCCCAGGATTTCTAATCAGTGACACTGGAGGGTTGAGAAAGCACACGGGAGAGAAACTGGTAATCAAGCAATGATATATTAAAGCCGTGAAACCATGTAAATTTAAAACGAAAGGAATCAACCTCACACTTCTGAAGGTGACACATCATAGCCTCATTTTAAATGTGAACTCAATGCAAATCCATTTGCCACCTTCCCAACGCTATTGATGCTGAGATTTGGGCACAGAGCAACTATAAATTTATCTTTGTTTTGGAGCCGTTTTCTTTTTCGGTGCTTCTCTTGACTTTCCCTGAACTGTCCAGCGGGCAGTCTCTCTTCTGCCCACTCTTACAAGATTAATTTTGTGAAGAGCTGGTGAAACTTGTCAGAGTCTCATCAGATCACTTCATCTTAGAGACTTAGCAGCACCTCACCTGGAACAGTCACTCTCTCTTCTCGGCTGCTGTTTTGAGGTGCGTCCTGTGGGCCTGCGGCAGGACGAGTTAATTGTCACTGTGGGGACTGAACTAATAATGCAATCTTTGGGAGCCTCCTGTGTTCGAGGGGTTTTCTTTCCTCCCACAGCATCTCTATGTGAGATTAAAATCCTTATTTTCAAGGTGGGGAACCCAAATCACAGAGAGTTGAAGTCACTTCCATGACTTGGAGCCTCAGTCTACCTGCCCTCTGCCACTACACCTTCTGACTGTGGAAGGAAAGCTAGAGATTACCAGCGCCACACTACTCAGCGAAGGGGGCACGTCCAAAGCAGCCGTTGTGAAGCCTGACTGTACAAAGTGATCACTTGGGGAACATGGTGGGCGTGCAGATTCCTTGCTGTATCTACAGAGGAATCTGAATATTCCTCTAGGAATCTGAATTTTTAACAAACCCAGGAAATTCTGAGGCAGGTATCTGCTTTGAGGATTGCTTTTCTATAGGTATTAACAAAATACCTGTCAATAAATATCCACCTGTCCATCCATGCCTCTCATCATGTGCATGTGTACATGGGAGAGTTTCTGTAATAGTTTTTACTTTAAGGGGGGAAAAAGAAACTGACTTGCCACATGATGTTTACGTGTTTCATAGTTTCAATGGCAACCCCTTTTTTATCAGCACCCCTCCTCTGTCCACTTTCTTCCTCCCAAGAAAGCTAAAGAGTTGGTTTTGCTTTCTTCAAATTTATTCAAGAGTTCATTAATTTTGGAGTTAAGTCTTTTTAAGTATTGCTTTTCATTTTGATAGGGTCAAATTTTATTTGAGATTGATGTCCCTTAGTGTTCTGAGAAAGATTTCTTTGACACTTTTAACCACAGAGATTGATTTGAACTACTGGACATAACTTACTTGTTAAAAGATTTTTGGGAGATGGGCTATTCTGAACCCAGATATAAGTGTAGGCTACCTTGAGAATCTATGTCTCTGAAATAATAATGAATTGGGGAAAAGCAGGTATAGCAGCAAATCTTTTGTTATGAGAAATTTTTAATTGAAAAAATTAGTTTTCCATAAGCCAGTGCATTTTTCATGGAGAAAGGCTATTGGTGACACTTACTAAAGTACTGCAACATTTTGCTAATTTAAAAAAGGTCTACTTCAGATCGATCGTGACCTTATCAATAGGATGATCTCATTCATCTCCTTTGGAGACTCTTGTCACAGGGAGCTACAATAGCTCTGAGCTGCATCTACTCTGATTGCAAAATCAACATTAAGGAGGGTTGCAGAATCAGTTTGTGGTAAAGTGAAGCATCTCTGTGATCTTTCTTAGTTATTAGTTTTTAAAACATAAAACATCTTTGTAATCTTTCTTAGTTATTTGTTTAAAAAAAATCACCAGCCCACACTACTGATAATCACTCTGATTTCTTTTTTTGTTCTTAAGACCGAGAGCTATTTAGATAAGAGGGAGAATGAGTTTTTGGTATTTATTGAATTTGTGATTCTTTTAGATCAGTACTTCCTCCTGCTTAATGTATTATTTTGTTCATATAAATTATTCTCTTCATTAGAAACAAATGTCAAATATCAGCAACTGTGATAAAAAGTATAATTACTTATGTTTTACTAGTTTTCAGCATTGACTTCTAAAAAATGTTTTATTATTTGAAAGAATAATTTTGTTTCCTTGAAGTTGGGTAAAATTTAGAATGGATTTTCAAAATGCATTACATATTCCATACTGAACATATCTAAAGGACTGTCAGTAAATTAATGAGATTGAATTTCCTGTGTGGACTTTGAAGTAAATTTCTGACTTTAAAGTTGCTTTTTGTATCAGAGCAGAAATTGTGCAATCTGTAGTTCCTTGAGCCTAATTTTATAGATAATAAGGAAAAGGGGAAAGTCAGTTTTCCTATAGTTAACCTTTCATTTCTGCTTTTTACTTTTATTAATTTTGTACTAACCATTTCAGCTTTCTCCTATTAGTTTGATTATCAACTTTCCTTCATTTCTAGTCTTCTGTGATCAAAACTGTTTTCTATCCATCTGCTATCTTTTCATTCATATCTCCTTTTCAAATCTGTTTCCTCTCCTGTAGACTCATGAATATGCCATGGTATGTCAACTGTCTTTGACTAATTAGAAGGGGGAAAAGAATTTTTTACTTCTGAGATTGTCATTCTCCCTGTGTACCAGTGGAACAATTGAAATCAACTGTCTTTGCCTACTAATGACTCCACAAGTTAGACATGGGAAATTGAGATAGGATGTTTTCCTTGAGGACCCCTGCACTCTGTAACAGCCCACCATCCCCTGCACTCACTGCAGGCGGTGGACGGCTATTCAGGGTATATTGTTCAGCATGCTTTCCCAACTGATCTGTCCTAAGACAGTACTGACTCCTTAAAGCTGTTGCTGTTTTACGTTATTTTTGTTTCATGTATGTGCCAGGAAAAACATGATTGAAATGGTCATATTTTGGTAATATCTATAATACTTAATGAGTTATTTTATATTAATTTTATTTAGTGTATACCTGTTTATCTTAATTCTCACTTATAAATATTATGTTAAATGAGATGCTCTTTTAAGAAGAATATTTAGTTAGCACTTAATTTTTTCATTTAATATTCAAGCTATCAGAAAATATTTGCAGATATCTTGTTCATGTTTTAGAGCTACATCAGCCAAGTTGCACTGGTCCTAGCAAACACCCTCTTCCAACAACACAAGAGAGGACCCTACACATGTACATCACCAGAGGGTCAATACCAAAATCAGATCGATTATATTCTTGGCAGCCGAAGGTGGAGAAGCTCTATACAGTCAGCAAAAACAAGCCTGGGAGCTGACTGTGGCTCAGATCTTGAACTCCTTATTGTAAAATTCAGACTTAAATTGAAGAAAGTAGGGAAAACCACGAGACCATTCAAAGTGAAAGTGAAGTCGCTCAGTCGTGTCCGACCCTTAGTGACCCCATGGACTGCAGCCTACCAGGCTCCTCCGTCCATGAGATTTTCCAGGCAAGAGTATTGGAGTGGGGCGCCATTGCCTTCTCCAGAGATCATTCAGGTATGACCTAAATCAAATCCCTTACAATTATACAGTGGAAGTGACAAATAGATTCAAGGGATTAGATCTGTTAGTGCCTGAAGAACTATGGATGTAGGTTTGTGACATTGTACAGGAGGCAGGGATCAAGATCATCCCCAAGAAAAAGAAGTGCAAAAAGGCAAAATGGCTGTCTGAGGAGGCCTTAAAAATAGCTGAGAAAAGAAGAGAAGTGAAAGGCAAAGGAGAAAAGACAAGATATACCCATTAGAATGCAGAGTTCCAAAGAATAGCAAGGAGAGATAAGAAAGCCTTCCTCAGTGATCAATGCAAAGAAATAGAGGAAAACAATAGAATGGGAAAGACTAGAGATCTCTTCAAGAAAATTAGAGATACCAAGGGAACATTTCATGCAAAGATGGGCTCAATAAAGGACAGACATGTTAAGAAAAGGTGGCAAGAATACACAGAAAAACTGTACATAAAAGATCTTCATGACCCAAATAACCACGATGGTGTGATCACTCACCTAGAGCCAGACGTGCTAGACTGCAAAGTCAAGTGGGCCTTAGGAAGCATCACGATGAACAAAGCTAGTGGAGGTGATGGAGTTCCAGCTGACCTGTTTCAAATCCTAAAAGATGATGCTGTGAAAGTGCTGCACTCAATATGCCAGCAAATTTGGAAAACTCAAATTTGGCCACTCCTGTGGCCACAGGACTGGAAAAGGTCAGTTTTCATTCCAATCCCAAAGAAAGGCAATGCCAAAGAATGCTCAAACTACCACACAATTGCACACACCTCACACGCTAGCAAAGTAATGCTCAAAATTCTCCAGGCCAGGTTCAACAGTACATGAACTGTGAACTTCTAGATGTTCAAGCTGGATTTAGAAAAGCCAGAGGAACCAGAGATCAAATTGCCAACATTCGTTGGATCATCGAAAAACCAAGGTTGTTCCAGAAAAACATCTACTTCTGCTGTATTGACCACGCCAAAGCCTTTCACTGGATCACAATAAACTGTGGAGAATTCTGAAAGAGATGGGAATACCAGACCACCTGACCTCCTGAGAAATCTGTATGTAGGTCAAGAAGCAACAGTTAGAACTGGACATGGAACAACAGACTGGTTCCAATCAAGAAAGGAGTACATCAAGGCTGCATATTGTCACCCTGCTTATTTAACTCATACACAGAGTACATCATGAGAAATGCTGGGCTGGAAGAAGCACAAGGTGGAATCAAGATTGCCAGGAGAAATATCAATAACCTCAGATATGCAGATGTCACCATCCTTATGGCAGAAAGTGAAGAGGAACTAAAGAGCCTCTTGATGAAAGTGAAAGAGGAGAGTGAAAAAGTTGGCTGAAAACTCAACATTTAGAAATTAAGATCATGGCATCCAGTCCCATCACTTCATGTCAAATAGATGGGGAAACAATGGAAACAGTAACAGACTTCATTTGGGGGGCCAACAAAATCACTGCAGATGGGGACTGCAGCCATGAAATTAAAATGGCTACTCCTTGGAAGAAAAGCTATGACCAACCTAGCTAGCATATTAAAATGCAGAGACATTACTTTACCAACAAAGGTCCATCTAGTCAAAGCTATGGTTTTTCCAGTAGTCATGTACTGATGTGAGAGTTGGACTCTAAAGAAAGCTGAGCGCCGAAGAATTGATGTGAACTGTGGTGTTGGAGAAGACTCTTGAGAGTCCCTTGGACTGCAAGGAGATCCAACCAGTCCATCCTAAAGGAGATCAGTCCTGAATGTTCTTTGGAAGGACTGATGTTGAAGCTGAGACTCCAATTCTTTGGCCACCTGATGCGAAGAGCTGACTCATTTGGAAAGATCCTGATGCTGGGAAAGATTGAGGGCAGGAGGAGAAGGGGATGACAGAGGGTGAGATGGTTGGATGGCATCACTGACTCAATGACTTGAGTTTGAGTAGACTTCAGGAGTTGGTGATGGACAAGGAGGCCTGGCATTCTGCAGTCCATGGGGTTGCAAAGTGTCAGACACGACTGAGCTACTGCACTGAACAGCCTGGAACATGTTACAAAAAATACGATTGAACACAATGAGAATTTACTCAGTACCTACTGTATGTATAAAATTTTCTAGTTGTTATAAGAATTAACAAAAAAAATTTAAAATTTGCCAGTTAGTGACACAGCATGATTAATTATCAAAATAATTTTAGACTCAATCAGTGGTCTGTGAGTTCAGAGGAAAGTGATATCACTATGAATTGATGACTTTGGACAGGTTGGTTGAAAAGATAGTATTTACACTTGTCCTTCAAAGATTGGTATATTTCAATGTCATGTCCGTATCAAAGACCTTTTACTTATTATTTTATATTTAGAAGATTAAAGGAAGGAATCAGAGGTGATTTTAAGATTTCATGCTGGGATAACCTGAAGAGTGAAATGACATTAGTGGGGTATCTTGGGAACTGGCTTGGGAGAGAAGTTGACAAATTCTGGTTTGGGACACTGGAAGTATGAGATCCAGTAGGAGGAAGATAGAGATAGAAGAGACCACACGGTGTGCCAAGGACAGAAACGGGGGTGGTTTTGTGTAGTCGGAAGCAGACAGCTGGAAGGGCGGAGACCTGTGTTCTGGTTAGTGCCCTCCCTGAGCCCAGCTAGGCAGGTTAAGTTTAACCAAGAAACTTAATGGCTCCTAGCTCCCATTGTCTTATACATAAGAGTCTTGAAATTCCTTGCATGTTAACATTCCATAAAGAAACATTTCAGAGTTTGCCACACACAGGTAATCACTGAGTCCATAAAAGTACATTTGACCTTTTACGGTCAGAGGAGTATTCAGTGAGAGGAAAGGAAGGAGGTTGACCCTGGAGGAGCACTGCAGCTTCGTGGCGGATGAGGACAGATTGGAGGGGAATGTGTTGTCCTGGGTGGATGAGTGGCAGATGAGAGAAGAGAGGCAGCGTGGGCAATGACAGCACAGGCGTGCGTCAGTTGCAGCTCACTTCCTGCCTGGCCCTCTGCTGAGCCGCTGGAGGCTGTCTCTCAGAGGCTCTGGTCACTAATCACAAGATCCAGATTTCCCCTGGCGTTGAATATTTGTATTTTTTGTATCAGGAAAGTCAAATTACCTTATTGACTGTTCTAAGCAAAACTGGACTTGTTTAGGCCGAATCATATGTGCGTACACAGTCAAGTACACAGCATAGTTTAGGCAGAAGATGTAGGGTGTATGAGAGCGCCATATGCCATTTAAATAGTTCAAATAACCTTGCTTTCATCTCTGACTACTTACTTCAGGTCTGTATTCTAGAAACACGCCAATGTGTTAAACAGAACCACTGCAGACGTCATTTGATTATCTTAGTTATTTGATGGGATATTAAAATAACACACACGCATTTGTGAACCGAGAAGTTGACACGTATCAGAAAAATCATCATTTGAAGAAGTCTTTGAAGGCCTAACAGTTTCTTTCTTTCAAATTTAACCCTTCAGTAAAAAATGATTGTGTTAAATTACTCATAATTTATAACCAATTCTGTGACTGGAGTCTCAAATAACTAATTAGTTCTTTATCCCCAGAGATAATACTAAGAAAGTTTGAGTCCTGTTGGAAGGAGATGTGGAAAATTGCCAACATCTAAAATACCTACTTTAATTTTAAAAGTATTAGCAATGCAAATCAAAATCCAAATTTTATTCTGCCAAAAGAGATAAAACCATAGAAAGGGGATTTTATGGAGAAAACCAAAGAGTAAATATAAAAATATTTGAAAGAGATGAGCCATCAATTATTTCATGTATCTACACTTAAATTGGCGGATATAGTCATACTTAAGCTTAGACTAAAACCTGTTTATTTTAATATATGCGTATTCCTGTCCGTGCAGTCCTACAAGTATTAAGATGTCCAGATTTTAAGAAATTTGTTGAGATAAAATGAGAATAAGAAATATTAATTCTAAATTCTATTCACTCTCATGAGAATTTATTGTTTTGAGACAGACTTTCTCTTTGAACCATTGTATGAACAATGATAAAAAGCCAATTATACTTAAAAAAAAAAAAACTACTTTGGACAAGTAGAGGTTATTTGTATTCACCTCATGGAGTGCTGTGCTGAGAACTTTTGTTGCCCACTTTGATCTATGAAAAATGACTATCTTGAACTTTTTTTCTGTTTCCTCTTGTCTCATGCATCCTAGGCAGCTTTCATCCTTAAAATGTATTTGATGCAATAATCTGCCATTTTTTAAAAGCACGAGTGTGTATTAGATATTTTAATATACCACTTAATACCCACGCTGTTTTTCGTTTTTGCAGCAAGAAACTGAGACTTAGCTGCAGTAAGCTGCCCGGGGCCACATAAGCGAGTTCACGGCAGAGCCAAGATTCGGAGCCTGTCTGCTTACCTCTCTTCTACGCTGTCCTTAACTCCTTGGCTCTCCGATCCAGGCCCCTGATCAGTGCCAGGGAGGCAAAGATGAGAGAGAGCTTCGCCCCCACCTCTCTGGCCTCATGGCCCTCAGTCTAGCGGGGGTCGGGGGTGGGGGTCGCTGCCTGGCCCTGTTTGTTTCCCCCGGCAGTCCTGGGCTCCCTAGTATCAAGTGACATCAGCCACAGCCTCTGTTCTCCCAAGATCTTCGGGCAATTTTCTGTCTCAGCTGTGAGGTGACTGTTGCCTAAAGCAAACTCTCTTTGTGACACTACCAAGTGTTTGCCAAGACTTCTGGTATTCTCTCAACAGGAAAACAGGGCAGACAGGTTACAGAAGAGTCAGGAAGGAGTGTTGTTACCTCTATGCACCGAAAATGTGCTTGTGCAGCAGTAGGGATCAGAATTCCTGGGCACATCGAGCCCTGAGCCCAGACCGGTAACGAGACTGCCTTTATTCCAGCCCCGTGTGACCCGCTGCCGGTCTGGTCCATCGGGACCGTGGCAGCAGTGAGTCTGTGCCGCTCACCACGTGGTGACGGCCTCTCCAGCACGTGTCTCCTGCTCACCAGGACGTGAGTGGCCGGCCAGCCTCCAGAGGCCCGGCTGTGACTGTCGCACGAAGGAAACGTTCCCTTTCTTGGATGTCGCTGTTACAATTCGAAAATTTGTTCTGCCTTCGTGGCTGCGTCGCGTTTGGAATCTCTCTTTGGTGTTGTTATTAGTTTGAGCTCGTGGTGCTCGTGATAGCTGTCACACATGACTCACATCCATCGTGTGATTCTTAATTTGCTCCATTATGACAAATGGATTTAGACACAAACTTGCAATTACCTATTTTGAGGTTAATAGCAGATTGGGGGTTGTAATTGGTTCCCAAATATTCAATTTAGGGAAATTATTTCTCACCCGGCTCAAAAACATGTTCTAAATGAGTAAATTGTATTTTTTCCTATCACTGCAAAATTGTGCCAGATGAGACCAGACGAGTCATCTAGGCATAGTGTTACACCCAAAAGTTTTAACCAGACGAGAATATCTGTGCATGCTGTGGGGTGTTCTGCTCTCTGCCATTATCTGACTTATCCACTTGAGTTTTGTACGGATCTCAAATTATCGCTGAAGGTTTTACTCTATAAACTCTCTCCTTATAGGGATATTGTATGGTGGTTATTCTGTTTTCAGAATGTTAGCAGTCTTAATAACTTCCTGCAGTTATCACTTTTTAATCTAATGGCAAGACAATATTTGTAAAGGTTGCTACACCTTTTGATTTTTCTCTTGGATCTTTTTGATAAGTATGACATATTTTAAATGATTGTATATCTAAAACCATCTCAGAACGTGTCTTTCTAAATGAGCAGAGGTCCTCTCATAGGGTACTTTTTGAGTACAGGGACTTTTTCTTTGGTGAGTTTGAAGATTAGAGTTCTCTTTCTGTACAACTCTCTCTTCTTACATGTGCATTCTTGTACATCTCTGAGAAATGGTACACATTCATCTATTTCAGAAAAACTTCCTTTTCCTTACAAATCTTAGAAACAGGAAATCACAGGCCTACTGGACATTAGAGGTAAAGAAGATTCAGAAAACAGCTAGATTAGAAGTTGGCTGATGGGAGGGCTGAGAATCCAGGTTCTGGAGTCTTGCAGCTTGGATTTGACTCATGTTCAGCTATTTTCTGTTGGAGCGTGGGCAATTTCCTCATCAGAAAATCGGTAGTGTCTACCTGATAGAGTTGTTGTGAGCATTGAGTAATTCTGTAAAGCTCTTGGCACATCCCTAAGTGCTCAGGAAAAGTTAGCTATTAATATTGTTATCTAGTCCTTGCTTTTATCCAAAAAGGAATCTCTTTCCATGTGGTTCTTTGAGGATGATCATTCAACCTGTACTTAAAACTTTTCCTATGCAGAGACATTTGTTCCTTTCCCAAATATTCCCCCCCCCCCATTTTTGAATAGTTCTAATAGTGAAACTGAAGTTTCCTTCCTTGTAACTTCTACATGTTGGGTCCACATCTGCCTGCCAGGAGGTTTGTAGTGTGCTTTCTATAACAAGTCTTTTCAAATATTTGAAATATCTTTTCCATCCTCTCTTCCAAGCTTTTTCTTCCCAAGGATGATGACTCCAATTCTCTGAACTATCTTATACATAACATTGTTGGCAGGACTGTGACCTTCCTACTTTCCTAAATTGGTCCTTCATTCACATGTTAATGTCACTAAAATATGGTCCCTAGAATAAAACCAGATGTTATCTGACCAGTGTAACATGTGACTTCTCTTGCTTTCCATATAAATAGTATCATTGTCTAAGTTGTTTTTAGCTTTTTTTCTGTGTGCTCATTGGGGTAGGTAGGTGGTATTGAATGCACTCTGCTTTTTTCTCTTAGATACTAAAATCCTAAACCACCTAAAATCCTTAGATTCTCTTCACATTAACTGTGAAGTGCCCTAAGCCATTTTTGGTGCTATTGATATTGTAACCCAAGTGTAAGACTTTATATGTTATTTACAAAGACTTTTTATTTTATTCATTTGTATTATACACACACACATATATATATGTACATGTATGTATTTAACTTTTATAAAAATGTTAAATGTAGTAATCCCCTTGTTGACATAGCAATGAGGAAAGGGAATATATTGGAAGAAGCATTAGAAATGGTTCATTAGATTTTTTAAGCACCTAGCTTTGTGTGGTACACAGAATAGATACTCTGTCTTTATTGACTATAAAATATTCAAATAGTGACCACTCCTTGAGTACTTGCTATGTACCAAGAACTGTCCCAAGCACTTTATAGGCCGGTTCTACTTCTTAGCTGCATTTTTTTTTTTTTTCTTTTTCAGAAATGTCTTGGTTGTTTTATTTTTTTTTTAATTTTTTTAAATTTTATTTTATTTTTAAACTTTACAATATTGTATTAGTTTTGCCAAATATCGAAATGAATCCACCACAGGTATACCTTTAGCTGCATTTTTATAGCATAAACTTTACAATGTAAAGAGAGATCTGAGAATTTGCAGAAGCTCACACAGCTAGTTAATGATGGGAAGGTAGACAGAAACCAAATCCTGTGTGTCCTGAAGACGAGGGAAAGGGTGTAGATTCGATTCAAAAGCCATTGGTAGGACCTTGAAGGGTGCTTCCTGGGGACTGAGGGAGCTAGGTGTGTGGCTTTCAAAGGATTGCTCATGCTGCCCTGCAGAGAGAAGATTGGCGAATGGCCAGAGGGCAAAGAGGCCCCAGGGAGGCTGTTTGCGTTTCAGCAGGCGTGGCCTGGAGGGCAGAGGAGTGGCAGAGAAGTGGAAGGGGGGATCTGTTCTGGATTGGGGTCCTCAGAATGTGGTGGGTGGGTTGGGTGTATGGGCAAGGGATGACTCTGATGATTAAAAACGTTGATGCAAATTAAAGAGACCTAATTACAGGACTTTCTGCTCAGAATATATCTTAGTGGGTGACTGAATGAATGGATGACACATGGTAAAGTGTAAAGACTCCGTTCTGGAGGTTCACTTCTCTATTACCTCATATTATTGAGGAAAATTTTTTAAGACAATGTCCTTAGAAAGTGGAGCCTTTTTTTTGATAACCTTAGTACCTAAAGAGATTTTTCTCTCTAGAAGAAAATGCCTTTTTTTTTTTTCCACGAGAACAGTTGGCAGGCAGCAATTCCCATTTGTTCCTTTATGTTTCCAAGCTTTTTAGTCTTCTCTGTTTCTAGGAGATTAAGTCATGGGTACATGTGTCTAAACACCTCTGTTCAGGGTATGTTTCAAACGTGGAGGTGAGAGAAGGGGTGGAGCTGGAGGAAGGTACAAGCGAGGAGCAGAAAGAGGAGGACCACAGGGTTTTAGGGCTGCGAGGACCCTCACAGACAGCGCCTCCTGAGCGGCTCGTTTCAGCGTGGAGGAACCTAAGGGCCAGAGGAGTTGGGCTTCGTCCAACGCGGCGCCTTCGATCCTCAAGCTCGGGTTCTCTCGACTGCCTTGGTTTTCCCTGAAGCTCTGTTTTAGAACCCATCTCTTTAGAAAGTAACTGTAGAACAAGAACCAAATTCTAAGTTCAGGAAGAAGTAGCTTCCACCTGATGGTTGGAAACGGTCATAGAAAAACGTTTATTAGTGAGAACTCCAGATTTTAGTGATCAACAGATGAGATGTGTGAGAAGAGAAGAGAAAAGAGCTTAGCGTAGATACCTGAGTAAGAGCCAATGGCACAGCATCAAAGTCAGATGTCAGGACAGCGGGAGTCAGTGGGCACCTCGAGCCCAGGTGTCAGCGCGTGATGAGCTGCGAAGGGGGGCCAGGAGGCACAGGTTAGACCCGAGACAGAGCTGAGCATCGTACAGCCCAGGGAGAGGCGACTACTTCCCGAAGGTCTCCTTCTGTATTACCTCATGGTCTTGAGGAAGCATTTATAAGACAGTGCCCTTAGGAGAAAAGCTGAAGACCTACAGGAGCTTGAGACCAGAGCTTTAAGTAGAGAGCAACAGGCATGAGTCACTTCCACCGGGGAGCTAAAACAAGGAACCTTGGTGCAGAAGAAGCTGAGCCTTTGAAGCTGGGGGCCATCAGCTATGCCAGGGTAATGGCCATTGTACTCTGCCTGTCGGACCCGGACCGTATGCTCTGATTTTCCTGATCAGTCCGTGATAATGGGTGGGGAGCTGGAGTTCACTGAGAGCAACGGAGGAGGAAAACCACGTGTGTTTTGTAACAGAAGAGTTATAAAAGGTGTACGGGGAAGAGTCACCGTCACAGTCCTGGTGCTCTCCCAGCACCAGCCCTGCTAACAGCGAGCCCCTGTGCTGATGCAGCCCGTATGGGTGCTTTTCTGCATGGGCAAGCTGAGCAGATACAGTGTCCCTGTCCCTTTGTGTTTCACAGAGCAGCGCCATGTTACGCGTACTGTTCTTTCTGCTCCTTACCATTTTCATCTGGTAAAGAATTATTTCATACCACAGGAGCCATTCAAATCCAGGATGCAGCCGGGGGTTTCTGTCCCTAATGAAAGTCTCAAGATACGTATTTGTGACTCAGGATTCGGTCAGATTGATGAGAGTAACACTGGGAGAACGCTGGACCTTGTGCTTGAAAAGGCCGCTATGTGATTTTACCCCGTGTCCAGGCTGCGTGGCCATGCTGCTGCAGACCCCCTGTCTCAGCCCTGTCACTCCCAGTCTGACAGTGCTGAGTAACTGAGTTACTCCTGCCACGGCCTTCCTTGTAAACAGAAGAGGGCTAGACTGACCGAACTTTGAGGTAAATCCTAATTCGAGAACTGATAACACTGTCTGAGGAGCTTAAAATCTCACCAGTCTGCTGTCAGATACTGGAACATGTCTGGCTATTGAATTTATCATCGTGGCGGTGCATGTTATGGCAACTTCCTTCAGAAAGAATTGTCTTCAAAGTGATTGACTTTTTAAACTGTGAAAATTCTAGATATTCAGAAAAGCATAGAGAATAGTGTACACACTTCAGTATGGGTGCGTGGGTGCTAAGTCGCTTCAGTTGTGTCCAGCTCTTTACGACCCCATGAACCGTAGCCCACCAGGCTCCTCTGTCCATGGGATTCTTCAGGCAGGAACGCTGGAGTGGGCTGCCTTACCTTCCCCCATGGGAAGCATCAGTATCTTAGGTTAAAAAAAAGCCAGATGATTACAGCAGAATTAAAGTCCATACTTGACATCTCATCTTTCCCCTCCAAAAGTAACCACTCTCCTGATTTTGGTATTCATCAGCCCCACACACATCTATTTATTTTGGCTTCATTTGTATGTGTCTGCGAACAATGTAGATCATTCCTTTGCAGGTTTTAAAATTTTATGTAGGTGATACTCTACGATGTGCATTTTTTCCTGCTCACTTTTTTGTTGTTGTTGTTCAGCATTATGCGTTTTTGACTTATCCACGTTGGTACGTGTGTCCTAGTTAATTCGTTTTTGCAATCTTGTAAACAGTGCCAATTTAATTATTCATTCTCCAACTGAAGGACATTTAGGTGATTTTTCTCTTTTTCTATTACAAATGGTGCTGCAGTGAATATCCTTGGATATGTTTCTTTGTGTCTAAGAATAAATCTAGGAGTGCATCTCCAACTTTGCTAGATGTTGCCAATGTGCTCTCCAAAGTTGTGCTAATTTACACTCCCACCATCAGGTATAAGATTTCTCATTGCTCGACGTCCCTGCCAACGTTTGGTGTTGCCAGACTTTTTCATGTTTGTCAATCTGATTCGTGTGAAGTGGTATCTCATTATGGCTTTAATTTGTATTTACTTGGTTTTTTCATGAAGTAGAGAATTTTTAGATATGTTTATTGGACCTTCTTATTTTAGATTGCCTGTTGGTATCTTTTTGTTTGTCTGTCTAGGAGATTGTTTTTATCTTACTGATTTGAGGCATTCTTGGACAATCTGGATGCTAAGCTTCTGTCAGTTACATGCTTTGTAAACATCTTCTCCATCTATGGCTTGACTCTGATTTGTTTATGGTATCTTCATGAACATGTCTCATTTTAATGTAGTTGTATTTATCATTTTTTGCCGTTTTGTTCCTTCTATTTTGCCTTTTAGAGGCCTTTTCTATTCAAAATTATACTTAGATGTTATCCGTCCAAATCCATTTTTTAAAAGTGTGTTAACCATTTGTTGAGTATTCCATCCTTTACACAGTGTCCTTTAATTAATTAAAAAATGCATTCCAAACCATATAACACTCCCATCAGACTTAATATCCTAACAAAAGTATTTCTCTCAAGATGGCTGCCCTTGCTCTTAGAAATTTATCTTTTTAAAATTACATTCGAAGTCTGCTATAAATTATTTAATAGCCATCATCATTGGTAAATTTTTCTTTAAGGGTAGATTTAATTTTGGGCAAGGATTAGAATTTCTATAGAATAAGCTTAGTAATGAAACTAGAGAATGATTTTTTTTTATTTAACTTGAAATGAGATGTACCTCCAAACTCTTAAGACTACTTTTTTGGTGTGAACATAAAATGTCTCTGAAGCAGACTTCTAGAAAAACTCTCAAACTTGTTTGAAATAACAGTAATTTCAATATAAATACAGGCAGAAAATTGCCATTATGTTTATTTGCAAGTTTCATCCTGGTACATTTAAGCCAATTCCTTGTGACTTAGCAAGGCAACCAGTTCTGCAAATAGATGAATGAATGAAATCCTGAGCAATACATGCAAAATTGAAAAATATATAAAGTGCTGTGAAACTGAAGAAGGTGTGTAGGATCTGACCATTGAGAGGAGTCAAAGGCTACGTGATAATAAAAACGACATTTGCACTGAACCGGGGAGGATGAACAGAAAGCCTTCAGACGAAGGGCATGATGTGCAGAACACGCAGCATAGCACAGGAGGGTGAAGTTGGCATTAATGTGCAAGGCACCTTCAAGATCAGGAGTTTATTTAATGTGGTCGGAAGTACTACATTCGGCACCCACAGTGTGGTCCCTCACACCAGATACAGCCACCAAAGTCTTTCAAGCATGGGACCAGCACGATCAGATCTATACTTTGGATCAAAATCATCCGGACAACAGTGTAGTTAGAGAACTGTTTCTGTAAGGGGCCAGAGTGTAAATAATTCAGGTTTTGTGAGCCGGACGATCTCTCTCCACCGCCGTGGCCTGAAAGCAGCCATTGATAAAACAGAAATGGATGCGCGTGGCCGTGTTCCGATTAAACTCTGTATACAGAGACAAGCAGGGCTGCCCTGGTAGTCCAGGAGTCAAGAACCTGCCCGCCCGTGCTGGGCGCAAGGGTTCCGTCCCTGGTCCTGGAGGGTCCCATACGCCACAGGGCACCCCAGCCCATGGGCCGTAAGTAAGGAAGCCCCACGCCAACAGCCTGCTTGCGGCAGCCAGCGGAAGCCCTGATGCAGCAACTGGCACCGCCCAAAGCAAATAAGCAAGCAGCTCTTTAAAGAAAGAAGACAGGCGGCGGGCAGGGTTTGGTTCTCGGCTGTACTTTCCTGATCTCTGCGGTAGACGGTGTATTTAGAAGGAGATGCACGGCTGACAAGATCAGCTGAGTGATCGGTCTGAATTGGGTCAAAGGAACTGAAAACTTGGGCTCCCAGCCAGGACTGTGAGCGCACCGGTGGGGAGGACGGAACGCTGAGGGACTGTTGAGGAGTGTCCGTGGGCAGTTGGGGTGCTCTGGGATGGGGCGGGGTCGCTCGTGAGGGAAGACCTGCTCTGGGACCTGCCTCCGGGAGCCTTGCGTGTCCTTGAACACCCCCCGCCTCGTCTCTGAGCTCTCCAGGAGGACAGAGTCTTGGATTTTTATAGACATCTCGGACTGGGGAGCCTGGTGGGCTGCCGTCTATGGGGTCGCACAGAGTTGGACACGACTGAAGTGACTTAGCAGCAGCAGGTAATGGAAAGGCGTCCCAGGAGACTCAGTAGTAAAGAAGCCACCCGCCAAGCAGGAGACTCAGGTTCAATTCCTGGGCCAGGAAGATCCGCTGGAGAAGGCAACCCACTCCGGTATTCTCGCCTGGAAAATTCCACAGACAGAGGAGCTGGTGGGGTGCAGTCCATGCGGTCGTAAAGAAGGGGACCTGACTTACCGACTAAACAGCAACAGCTAATGCCAAAGTCCTGATGCCGACGTTAGTGCTTGGGAGCACTGACTAGGTTTAGAGCATACCCTGTGTGAATTGCGGGCCCACGGGGGTGGGCACGGGCCCTGCGAGGGAATGTCAGGCTCCCATGAATGATCACGGGGCTTGGTAGGTTTGTGGCATTGCCTCCCTCCAGGCTTCATTCAGCCTTGTGCCCAGAGGAGGACGCTCCCCGCCAGAGCACCTGAGTGCAGAGGTCTTACACGTGCACAGATGCCTTGCACGCGCAGTGCCCACCGCGGCACCTCCAAGCTGGCCGCAGACATTTTCATGCGCAGCTGCCGCCCTGAGCTGCTTGAGAACATGGAGCCTTCAGGGCCTGCAGCTCGGCACTGCGCAGCAGTGCTTCCCATCACGCAGTGCCGGGAGGACGCCCCTGAAGTCCTTCTCTCCTCTAACAGCTGAGATAATTTAGCTGTATTCTGCCACTTGAGCCCCACAGAGGGGAAGGGCGCTGCGTAAGATGCTGAACTAAGTTCCACCTGAATTCTTCAGTCCTCTCGACCCTGAAAGGTTCTTATCTTTTGAAACGTGAGTGCTAACTTGAAGACGGTGAGGAGTTTTTCTTTCTCTATCTCTAACGTGGGATCAGGATTATATCCTTCCTCAGCCACCAAGTCTTGTGTTAATGGAACTGAAACTCTCCGGGGAAGCATCCCAAACCTATTTAATGCTCCCAAGCACTGAAGTTTGCATTAGGACTTTGACAGTAGCTGAGGTGTCTATAAAAATATGCGCTTGCAGCCAGATCCCCCGTGGCCTCACCGCAGAAGAAACTCTGGGGCACTCTCATCTACCCAGGAGCTGGAGCAAGGTTCACTACTGCGGGGGTGTCCATTCTGCAACTCAGCTGGGCATCATCTGCAATTCTTGGCGGAGTTTAGCCCTGCTTCTGTCCCAACAGTGGAAAAATACATTTGATTTTTAAACTATTGTTACCCAACATGCATTGAGAGAGAACTGTGGAATTTTAAGAAAAGAGTTTTTTAAGATGAGTGGTTGATTTTCTATTTACTTCTTTACATGTCATTTTCCCTACTATTTCATCACCTTGTGCTGTAACATAACCCCTCAGCATTCTGGCTCATGTCTTGCCAGCAAACTTATCTTTAGCATGCAATCACAAGCAAAGTGTTTTTTTTTTTTTTAATTTTTCACTTGATTTAGTGATGATTTTTCTTTGAAACAGTATTTAGAATCCTCTTAGGTGAAATCTTCTGAATTGGTGGCTATGTTTTGCTGTTTGTGTGGCAAGTATTAACCAAAGTACATTTTTCAGTTTTGTGAATGAGACACCAGAAGCCAGGAGGCGTCCTTCTCAGCCTGGATGGCATGTTTGGATCACCCAGGGATCTTTTAACAGTACTGATGCAGGCCCTCCCTCAGATTAATTGAGTTTCATTCTCTGGGAGTGGGGTCAGGGCTCCAGTATTTCCTTAAAAGATCCCCTGATGATTCTAACGTGCGGCCGGGTTTGAGGAGCCTGGCTTTTTAAAATGACATCCCAGTTGTGCGCCTCCACACTTGAAAGCCCTTTGTCAACAGAGAACAGCCTAACTGCATATCCAGGCTCCTTGCGCCAAGGACCGCAGTCCTCGTGCGGAGAAGCCCGCACTGGTGTGCTGTATGTGCACACCCTCCGGTGACGCCATGGCTTTCCAGTTTTACTGAGATATAGTTTTATTGATATTGCTATGGAGTGCTGTGTAAGTGTAAAAGGTACAGCGTAATTATTTAACACACATACGTAAGTGTTTACGACAATAATGCTCCACATTTTCTCGAACAGGCAGTCCCATGCATTTAGCTATACGACCCCTCCCACACACACATAAAACACGGAGGTGTTGGAGGGCTGGGCCCATCCCTTGCTGGTCTGTGTCATACTCTGCAGTGCTAAAACATAGTGAGGACTCAGCGTATGAATGAGTGAAATTTATTATAAAAAATCGTTCTGTGGGGCACCATAGCACGGGTTAGAGACAGCTTGCCTGGCTTCAAGTGGCAGCTCAACCACTATATAGGCTTGAGAGAGTTATTTGGTGTTTCTAAGCCATTTCATTTTCCGGTAGGTGAGAATAGCACCGCTTCCCACTCCATGGCGTGTGAGGATTAAGTGAGGTGCTGCATTTGCATGGTGGCTAACATCGTGCCTAGTGGTCTGTGCCTCTTCACTCAGTTGTGTCCGATCCCCGGGACTGTGCCCACCAGGATCCTCTGTCCGTGGGATTTTTCAGGCAAGAATAAACAGATGTTCACTGTTAGTATTACCTTCTAACTGTTTTTCATCTGGATATAAGTCTAAGTATTTTCTGAGATAGAGATCAGAGCAGGAAATGGGTCAAACATGGTTAGTGAAGTTTGCCTGAGTCTGATCTAGGTTGACTGGGCCTTCCCGCCCTTCTCGTCCAAGGCCTCATTGGCTGGTGCTGGGAAAGGAGTACACAGAGCTACATGGAATCAGCTGGTAGAAGACTCTGCAAGATAAAGAGATGATCCTGGGTTTTGAAAGGATGTGCTATAGCAAGACAGTGAAATAATTCAAAATGTGTATGAGCAGAATTATTCTGTACGATTTTACTGATTAGAAATAGTAGATACTAGAAACAGGTTGATCCCCCACAAAATCGGACATGAAATAATGAAACTCTGCTGAGGGTAGGGCCTGACTCTGAATTTCCTACTTTAAAACAGCCTAAGTAAAAAATTGCATACACACTAATACTTGATGGGCACAGTCATCCACCCAGAGGTCTTCGATGAAACCTGCTCATCATAGCCCTTTCTGCTCGTGGAGGTTCTAGTAGTTAGAAGGCTAGAGGAAAGAAGACAAATAAAAGAGATCAAGCAAGGAGTCAGGTTATTTATTTCTCATGTTGTATGCCCTAAAAGTACCAGGATTGTTTACAGTCTCATATATGCAAAATCACCATAGTGATAACTGGAAATTACAGTGAGTACAACCTGAAAATAATATAGCTATAAACATCATTACTCCATTTTTATCTACACTTTACTTGTAGGTAAAATGAAAAGTGACATGCAGTATCTCATAGCACAGTACTCACACATCATCTGAATTCTGTAACCATGAACTGTTGCTGATATCACGGAGTTGATGATGATCATCCCTGACTCATTCGTCAATAGAGGAGGAGCCTCCACTTCCAGATCATACTTGGGAACACTGGCTGGGAAGATGCATTAAAATTCAAGCTAAATTATGTTTGACCTAAATGTAAATAGTGATTCTTATCTTGGATATTCAAGCTTGGGAATTTTAGTATTATAGGAAAGAAGTTTGTAGGTCCTAGAAATGCAGGGCTATGCATAACAGAGATTATATTCCTCTGATTTGAAAATACTTCTTTTCATATATAGTTCCAATAAATATTTCAAAATCCACAGAAGAGATAACAACCAAAGGATAAGGAAGGGCCACTATTACTCAGGTATAAAAATGAAGCATATGGCTGTTTTCTAGAAGATATGTTTATGGTAATATAACATATGGGTAGCATATGGAGAAAGTCAAGTTGAAGCCCTCTGGAGACTGGACTAATATATCACCACTAAGCAGATGTAAATTGCAATGCCTTAGCCACCCACTGACTGTCTCTCTCAGAATTAAAGGAGCTTTTTAATAGCTGAAAGTGAGGTTGTTTTTAAAAGTAAAAATCATTTAGATACATATTTACATACAGTGTATTTATTTTTGTCTTTAGTATTGTAAATGATCTGACTACCATTTGTGAAGGCTGATGTAGGTAACAGACAGCTAAGTGACTAATAACCCTTTCCACCCTAGATTCACAGAAACTAGTGACTTTGATGGCTGGAATCATGTTTTCCCACACAGTTTTTCTCAGTAGGAGCTGTCTCATTTCCTGATTACTGATAACCAGATTCATCTCAGCTTCTCTGTTTTCCCAGAACTATTTTTTTTTTTTTTTAACAGCTTGGCTGTATCATTTTGAATGATACTTCACTGGGTTCTTTAAAGACTTTCTAACACTCATCCGGCTTACGTTAATCCCATTTTGGGTCACCATGAAGCAGTTGTTTTCCTGTCTCCCCGGCAGGCTTGCGTAATCCACTGGAAGCCTGTTGTCAAGCGCACTTCTTCAACCCGGTGAATTTGCGGTGGTCGAGGTTGTGTTATCTGGGCTCCTCTCCCATTGTTTGTCTTTAGCCCACGCATTGCTCACAGGTGATGCTGACGAAATGGCAGATAATCAGATGTGGCCAGTCCGGGTCCCTGGCCATGTCCCGAAAGGTTGGACATTCGTCACTTTGATCTTGACCTTGTTGCTGCAGTGAGTGCGCACCCTGTCTGCCCATCTCAAAGGTCGTGCCGGCCTTCTTGATTTGATTTTCTACCCTGTCAGTCAGCACACCATCAGGCAGAGTGCCGCCAGCGACCCCTGCAATCTCAGTATCGCAGGGAGTGGTGTATGGGGTTCTGCGGACGGGGGCAAGCATGTGATCGCGTGCTGTAATTCAGTTCAACATCTATTTACTGCACGCCTGCCGTTGGCTTAGAAATACGCAAGGCGCCACAGGAGAGCAAGAAATACAGGGACATTTTCCCCCTTCAAGGGGCTTACAGTATTATTGCCTGCCGACAAAAATCCATCTCACAATTAGGAGAGACAGACGAGAAGTGCCGTGGGAGGTCAGTGTGAGCTTTTCAGGACCTCGGCCACTGGATTTATTCTGCAAAAAGATCTATAACCATGAGCTGCTTTTCTGTGTGTGCATTTTGAAAGCTCCCACGTCAGCCTACGGCAGCAGCCCTTGAGTGACTGTCTCACAGGCTGTTAATGACATTCAGAGCTGTTAAGTGGAGTTTCCCAGAAGATGAAAATCAGCCTAACACTGGCTTCTGAGCGCTTTATTCTGCTCTCTGAGAATCACTGCACACAATAGATTGAATAAGATGGTGCTGATCGACATCTCCGCTTCACCAACTGGTGACTGAGTATCTCAGCCTATTTATGTTTCAATGATATGGGATGTTTCATATACATCATGTAATTTTTTTTTAATCTCTAAGTTAATTCATGCCGTTTTATGTTTATGAGAACATGGCATTTTTGCCTAAAATAATAGGACTTATTTGTTACCCAAGTTTTATCTTTTTTTTTTTTTTAAAAACTTAAACATTTTCATATGCTCACATTGGCTGTCGTATTTTTTTCTCAGATGTTTTTCTTACCCATGGTTATCTGCAGTGATGAATTGTTTAGGCCAGTTTTTGTTCCTCTTCGAGTTTCTGTGCGCTGCTAAATTCCTGCTAGCCTGCTTAATATAATAGAAAAGTAAGTGTTGAATACAAGTTCATGGTGGGGAAAGATGATCGTCTTATTTCTCTTGTAATTTATAACCTGGAGAGTTTACCACTGTGAAATATTTAGGAAAGTGGCCTTGCCACCCAGCCTCCTATTTACACATGGGATTTACTGGTCCGCTGTTAGGTCAGAAGTCAACACAAAACAGGAATGGAGGCTCTCGTGTCTTGTCCCTTGGAAATGTTTGCAGAAAATTCTACAGGCAGATGACTGTGCTGTGAAAATAATGGGCTTCTTAGCACATCTCGAGACGTCACCTACATCGGGGCCTTTGTGTAACACATCAGTCAGACTTCTCGTGTGAAGTCGTCAATAGTTCCGAATTCAGGAGAGCAGGACTAAAGAATACTTGTCAGATCTTCCAAGGTAGAGGGTGGCACAGGGGAGGTGGGGTGGTTAGCCAGAGGCGGAAGGAAAGCAGCAGTCCTCAGAGGACTCCCAGCCTCCAGGAATGACTTTAGAGGAAATAAATAGTAAATTAAATGACCTACAAGCTCCTCTGACCCCATTCAGCAATAGGTTGAATAATCTTGTTACGTAAAACAAGGAAAGGGTTTATACATTGATGTTTTCTGTATTAAGAACAAGAGTGTAAAACAGTTACATAAACACCAAAGCTACCGATGTCTTAATGAGAGATTATAAAATACTGCACTTGGAAAATCAAGTTCATTCTCAGACTCACCCAACAGTGCAATTAATGCAGACTAAAAGGGAAAATATCAATGCAGCTTTTTAAACAGCAATCACATGTACAGTGGTGATAAATAAGACTTTTTTGGAGCAGATGGCGTAGCAGAGTGGCTGGTATGGACTACAGTATTGTTAACATATGGGTGTTAAAAGTATAAGTGAGTGTTTTAAGTTCAAAAGAGAATTCCCAGTTACATTTTCTGTGTTCCTTGACTCTTGACTATAGTGGTGTCTACAGCCCCAGAGCCTCCAGGACTTCTCGAGCTTGCAAACAGGCCTCCTAATTGATTAGCAGGTGGCATGTGGTGTCCTGTGCCTTCCCCCCACTCCCCTGCTCCCCACTGTTGCTGCAGCGATACAATCTCAGCTTCCCCTCCCTAGCTTCTTCCCCTGTTCAGTCTGATTTGCAGAATGAGATCTTGAAAACCTATTGGACAAACTGGTGCTGGCATTTCAGCTCAGATATGTTACTTAGCATTCTTCTTTGGCTTCGTAAATGGAAAATGGCCCTTTATGCCAGCTTACACGTTTACATCTTTCAAAAGTATGGAAGGAAAAGTGGTATATGTAATTCTATTTGATAGAATTATATAATAAAAAAGACATTCTTTTTATTGTATCATTCCTTCTAAAGTACTCCTAGGGTATAAAATGTTTTTAAGGCAAACCATGTGAATACATATCACCTTCTTTTGTAAAGACCCCTAACTATCACTGGAAAGTCTTCTGTTATGACTGACAACACTTGTTAAGAGAGATGTTGTACAGTATTTTGAAATGAGAGGTGTGTGTATGTATGTGTATATATAGAGAGACAGAGAAATGTGTGTGTGTGTGTGTGTGTGTGTGTGTGTGTTCATATGCCTCTTCAGAGAATCAAGAACATTGTTTTGTTTGTTTTAGTTTTGTTTTTACAGAAAAGCTAAGGCAAGTCAATAATATTTATATACGTTTGCCAAGGTCTCCTACCAATGTAGAATGATGGCAGTTACTTTCAAATCAGTTCTTAAGAGTCCTTGATTTTTGAAGGCTGCTATTCATACATGGCAAACAGAGTCTAATCTAGGCATCCTTGTATCTTCTCAAAGGAAATAGGCATGTAAGTAACATATATAAAGTACCACTTTCTATTTAAATAGCACCTCGTGTGAACTAAGTACAGTGGAACATCTTGTTGATCTACTGACCATTCTTTTCTGTAGACAGATGACAGTGACAACCTCCTTGGAATAAGTCTCACAGATCACCTGACTTGACAGCCATACCTTCAGAGCACATTGTATTTCCAGTCATACCAGTGCTATGTTTTAAGCCAAGATTTGGTACCTGGCTTTTTAACACTGCCTTATGCACTGACATCCCTCGTAGCTCAGACAGCAGAGCCTCTGCCTACAATGCGGGAGACCCGGGCTCAATCCCTGGGTCGGGAAGATCCACTGGAGAAGGAAGTGGCACCCCACTCCAGTATTCATGCCTGGAAAATCCCATGGACAGAGGAGCCTGATGGGCTACAGTCCATGGGGTTGCGAAGAGTCAGACACGACTGAGCGACTTCATTTATGCCCTGACTAAGAACATTGAAGTATGTGATAAAATGTGTATAAGTAGTTCAAAATGCATTTTCGTCCTTTTATAGGAAATATAATCCATGAAGATTCCAGCTCTAAGACTCCTAAAGTCAGGGGCCTGTCTGAAATGCACTCACTAGCAGTGGCTGGGATTCCCCATTTCCCCTTCCCCCAGGACGGATGCTGGAGGCTACATTTCAGATACAGTTAACTAGAGCCAGTCTGTAGACAGAGTGTGTAGTGAAAGAAGAGAAGAAAATCAAAGAAAGAAAACAAAATAGGAAAGAAAATAATAAAGCAACCTTTAACAATATGAGTATGCAACTAGTTTCAAAGAAAAACACACTAGGGCCTGTTTAATACAAAAGTTTCAATATTTTGCTGAGCATGTATCCCAACCTAGATGTAGATTATATCTTAAATATCTTGTGATGTAATAGCAAAAATTAAAGAATAACATTTTCTGTACTTGGATGTGGCTTTTTATGTCATAAATTCTCACCCTCTGTATTCCGTGTACCTCTGTGGCCATCATTTTAGCGTATGACATGTTAAATTATGAAGCAGATATCATCTGCTTGGCTATGGTTTTTCCAGTGGCCATGTATGGATGTGAGAGTTGGACTGTGAAGAAGGCTGAGCGCCAAAGAATTGATGCTTTTGAACTGTGGTGTTGGAGAAGACTCTTGAGAGTCCCTTGGACTGCAAGGAGATCCAACCAGTCCATTCTGAAGGAGATCGGTCCTGGGTGTTCATTGGAAGGAATGATGCTAAAGCTGAAACTCCAGTACTTTGGCACCTCATGCAAAGAGCTGACTCATTGGAAAAGACTCTGATGCTGGGAGGGATTGGGGGCAGGAGGAGAAGGGGATGGCAGAGGATGAGATGGCTGGATGGCATCACCGACTCGATGGACATGAGTCTGAGTGAACTCTGGGAGTTGGTGATGGACAGGGAGGCCTGGCGTGCTGCGATTCATGGGGTCGCAAAGAGTCGGACACGACTGAGCGACTGAACTGAACTGAAGGCTTGACTGAACTCAATAACTTCAGTGTAGGCGTAGAAATTTTGAAGTGTTTTTTGAATGTCAGAATATTGTGTCTGTTTATTCTGTCATATTGACTATTTTGAAATTAAGAAAAAGATTCATTTAGTTTATACAAAATGCTCATTTAATATATTGGGTGACTGAAAAAATGATTAGACTTGTTCTCATTGAAATCTGCAGTGCAATGTACATAATTAAATATGTCATTTGAAATAGCTTTTTTTCCCCTCAAAATTCACTTTGGTATTATTATTATTCTACAATAAAAGTAATTCTTTTCCCAAGCCTAGATCTGTCATGGAAAGTAAAAGAGGTGGAGCAAATCTGAGTCAGAGAGAGAAGAATGTCAGAAACCGCAAAGGAGTCGGCAGTTTTTCGGGTCTCACGGTGGTGCTTTGACCCCTGAGTCCTAGTTATGTGGAAGCGCAGTCATGGGCCCTTGAGTCTGAGAGCAGCCACAGTCCTCGTCTCACCTGAGAATCCAGATGTCTTCCTTTGTATGATCCTGGTATGAAGCTGATTATGTGGGATGAGAGTTCACCTCCTTTACTCTTCTCTGATTCCCATCATTTTTTTTTTTTTCAGAGTTTCTCAAATGAAAATAAATGGAATGGTCTAAGTCAGACAGTTAGGGAGAAATGTATCCTGAAATAAATCATCAATTTTTAACTTTTAACCCTGCCTTACACTTTGCTAAAGGGAGAATAGCAAGTCAAGATGAAAACCCCAAGCAGAATCTAATCAACACAGTGAAATGTAAGAAAATAGTATTGGATACATGTCAGAGACTGTGTTGGAACCCTGTCTGGGGAATGGGATATTGTTAAAGTCTGTATACTCACCACAGATTCCTTATATATTTAAAATAATTAGGAAAACCAGAAGGGCTTTAGAATTTCTGTTTTTTTTAGTTCTAATTAACCTGATGTGACGAATCCTCGAGAAGTTAAGTCACATTATCTTAGGTATAACTGAAGTGACTGTTCATTGTTGGTAAGTCAGCCACTGTGATGCATCTTCCCAGACTGTGTGTGCCGAGTGATCGGAGAGGGGCTCCATTTTGCACAAACTGGTGAAATTGGATAAAATGGCAAATGTAGGTATCTTCCAAGTCCTGTTTCATTCTTTATCTGTTTTTCTTATTTCTGTGGCTCTGTAATGGTAATCCCATAATGACAGTCAGCCATTTACAAGGCGCTCATAGCAGAAGTCGTGGTGTGTCCCAGAGTAAGCTGACGATTCATTTCTTCCCTCAAATAGGAAAGCTGAGTCTTCTTTAAAGTGACTTGGCCAAGGCCACGCTGCTGGCCCTCAGGCCCGTGTCTTCTGACTCCCAGTCCCATGCTTTCTTCACCGCCGCCTCCTCCTGTCTTTTGATTCCATCCAGTTTTTCCTCTTCGAACTTGTAGCTCAGTTTTTGTAGTAACCATGACCTTACACTCAACCCCCAGGATTTCTAGTTTATCCCCACAGTCAGCACTGAGCTAGACTTCCTGTGTCATCCTTTGCAGGCTTCTTGCTTTTCCGGTTTAAAAGTAATGGATTTTAAATGCTGTTTTAGGGATAGTTTCTGAGTTTCCACCTTCTGGTATTCTTTCCAGTTTCTCTTTAAACTTATTTTTAACAAATATCTCTTATTTTTAAATAAATCACGTTCTATTCAAATATTTTAAGATTGTCTTTGATCTTTAAAAATCTTTTGCCATATATTAGAGAAAAGAGACCGTGTTATGTCTTCACTGAGTTAAGATATAATAATGCTTTTGGTGGTGGTTTAGTCGCGCGGTCATATCCAACTCTTTGCAACTCCATGGACTGTAGAGCCTGCCAGACTCCTCTGTCCATGGGATTCTCCAGGTAAAAATACTGGAGTGTGTTGCCATTTCCTTCTCCAATCCATGCTTTTAAAACAAATCAAATTTGTTTAATTAAGTATATTTAGGACTGAGAGTTCAGTAGACAACAGTCAGCACTTTATTTCAAACCATTTAATGGAATTGAAGTAGTAAAGAGCTCTTTTCTTTTGTATTCTTCACAGTAATCCCACATGCTGTTAGCCACATGGAGGTCATTAAAATATTCAATCTCATTGTATTCATAGATAGTTATAAACATAAACATATTCCTTAAATGTGGTCCTTTTAGAAAAAAAAAACTTAGTATCATTTACTATTACTATTCAAAAGATATACCAATGAGAATATTTCATTAGATGTTTCATAAAGTCATAAAATAAACTTTCTAATCTCATGAACAATTCATTCAGTGAAAATTTATTAATGCCTGCAATATGCCAGATGATGTGCAAAGTGTGACGGGGACCTTAGAAAGCGCACGGTGGAAGCCCTGCTAAGGAAAAAAGCCTGCGTCAGTGACCTTGAGCACAGGTGCCCCTTTGCATCAGTGTCCAGACTACCTGCAGCGTTTGTTAAAAATGCAGATTCCTGTACCCTACCTCAGACCTATGGAGCCATAATCTGCAGATAGGATCCAGGAGTCTGCACTTTTGAATAACTTACCCAGTGATTCTGAGGCTCACTAATTTGAAAGGCATCTGGGTAACAAGAGGTTGGACCCGGAAAGAAAGAAGTTGCAACACCGGGTAGTAATCATAATGATAGGATTGGCATTGATGAACCCTTTATGTTTATGTTTCTAATGAGTGTAAAATGTGGACATGTGACCTGTTGTGATGTGAGCACATGGACAAATATTTATCCAAAATTCCATGCCTGTGGTGCTCTTAAACCTTCACAGAAATTAATTAAATATAGTGTTCTAGAGATTCTGTTTTGAAGTAAAAATGTCAGAATGAAGTCTGTTAGCAAGGAGTAGAAATAAATCTTCCTTGCAGTAAAGTAGAAAGATACCTGTTTAAATTAGTCAATTAAAAAAAAAAAAAAGCTCAAAAGTGCTAAAGAGATCTTGGCTTCATAGGCATTTCATAGCAAAAGCAGTATCAAGTGGCTCTGCTTGAAGTCAGCACTACTGACTTCTGTCTAGCTGTGCAGGCAGCGAAGTCTCAGAAGTATTTATCCATAGCATACTTGGGTTCTCCTGTTCTGCTCAGTTCAACCAACTGTTCAACTCAAACAGAAGTGGTTGTTCACAAAGACTGTATATAGAGCCCCAAGGAAAAATGTCCATATTTACCGGCACTACAAAGTGATACATAGAGGTAAATTCCAAGACGCTGGTACAGTCTTGAAAATGTTTGAAAATGTTAAGGTAGGAAACATTGACAAACTAGTGTAAATAAAACTCCCCCCTCCAAAAAAAGGATCTAGCTTTCTATTATTTATTAATGAGGTGCTCAGTTTTTAAATCAGCCGCCTTTCATAGACGAGCATGAAGTAGCCGTGCAGCAGGACATAATTATATATAAACAGGTAATACTGTGCGGTGAAACAGAGAAGAACTTAGGATGCTGCTGTATTTGCTGTCCGCCTCACTCCCTTCTGCTGTGTTCATGCGTTTAACAAATGCTTATTGAGTGATAGTGCTGGGTTCTGTCCCAGGCCCTGGGACTGCAGCCTGGGGTAACATACAGGATCACTCCTGCTGCTTGCTGTTTGTATACCCGTTGGAGAGTCGTCCATGAAAACATGAACAAGCCAAGTGATAAAATAGTTCTGAAAGAAACTTGCCAGACTCGATGACAGAACAGTGCAGAGCAGAGCAGAGGTCCAGCCTGCCGCAGCATTAGCAGAGAAGGCCGTCCCTAGAAGGAAACACCTCAGCCCCAGCGCGAAGGGCTAGAAGGGACTAGGCACCAACGCGCGGGACGAAGAAGCCGAGCAAGGACACACAGACCCTGCACAGGGCAAGTCTGGTGAGTTGCGGTTACTGCTGGAAGGCTGGCACAACCTGGACGACAGGGTGAATACCCGAGAGGAAGTCCGGTAGACAGATGCAGTTCCCCTGTGGGCAGGGCACTTAGCTGTTATTGGTACTAGACGCAGAGGGAAGCCAACCAAGAGTGTTAGGCAGAGGAATGTGATCAGAAGAATGTTGGTTTACTTTGGCTGCTGTGCACAGAGTGGACTGGGGCTGGGGGCAGTGTGGCAGAAAGGTGACTGCTGCTGAGGTCCGAGGACAAACGACGGTGGCCATGGGGATGGACAGAAGGGAACAGGTTCGAGGTATATTTTGGTGGTGAGATAAACAGACTTTGCTGATGGACTGGATTTTCTTCTGGAATTTATGTGAAATTACTAGAGCATTATTTTCAGGAAGAATATGTATAAATCCAGACTTATGGAAATGTAGGGAAATAGGGAGTAAAAATTTCACAGCTGCCAACTGCCATCCTTCCTTCACCTTGGACTTTGTCCTCTGGGGCGTGGTCTCCACGGAGCACTTTGTGTACACAGAGCGGGGAGGAGATGGAACAAGGGAACAAGTCACTTTCCTGCAGTGTTTCTGTGACTCCTCCCGCAAAGCTCTGTAAGCATTATGGGGCCAAATGCTTGATTATATTGGCAAATGGTTCTCAGCACCATTGTGTTTCACAGATACCTGATTACAACTGCTGTTTTTCACTTTTATGCCATGTTCATAACATTCTGTTCTTTTAATTTTAAAGATATTTTTACGATTAAAGGGTAGTTGATTTAACATGTGTTAATTTCAGGCGTACAGCAAAATGAGTCAGTCATATACACATGTGTGGATGCATGCTAAATCGCTTCAGTTGTGGCCGAGTCTCTGTGACCCTGTGGACTGTAGCCCACCAGGCTCCTTTGTCCATGGGTTTCTCCAGGCAGGAACACTGGAGTGGGTTGCCATTCCCTCCAGGGGATCTTCCCAACCCAGGGACGGAACCAGCATCTCTTACATCTCCTACATTGCCAAGAGTGCTTTGGGGAGCCCAACATATATTCTTTTTCATAGTCTTTCTCTTCCAGATGGATTACGAGATGCTGTAGTAGGTACTCGTTGGTTATCTTTTATGAGTGTGGGTGCTAAGTCAGCTCAGTCGTGTCCGACTCTGCGCGTCCCCATGAACCGCAGCACGCCAGGCCTCCCTGTCCATCAGCAGCTCCTGAGCTTGCTCACTCACGTCCATTCAGTGATGCCGTCCAACCGTCTCACCCTCTGTCTTCACTGCTAGCGCCACCATAACAGTGAGTGCGTGTTACTTCCAAACTCCAAATTGAGCCCCGCAGCCCTGCTTGCTTTTCCCCTTTGGTCACTGTGTTTGTTTTCTATGTTTGTGAGTCTATTTCTGTTTTGCAAATAAATCAACATTTTAGATTGAGAGTAAAATCCAAGAAAATCTGCTGAAGCATTTAGAAATCAGGAAAAAAATTTGTTAATATTTTTATTTTTGCTAGCAGACACATATACACTTATATACCCTCTCATAGTTATATATTATTTTTATAATAATATGTTTTCCCACTAAGTAGTAGTAAAGGTAATTTTATAGCATTTAGGTTAATTTATCAGATTTAATAATGCCAAACAAATGTGGCTCATTTTAAGTAATGAGACTAGAGAAGGAAGCAAAGCATCAGGAAAAATTGGAAATTACAGAATAATTAGATTTAGGCTTTCAAAAGCACTTGGCTCCATATCCTCCACCCGTGCCCAAAGGAAATAAAAGGGCAGGGCATTTAAAAGTGAATTTTTCTCTGAAGACTTTTTCCCTATTGTGTCTGTTTAGTCTAAACAGTCTTCAGTATTGACAGGGAGTTTCTTTTCACACCACCATGGCAGGTTCCTTTGAGGCAGAGAGAGAGTTCACCTTTCATTGCCTTGTGTTATTTCCCCTCTACTGAACTATGGAAATAAAGGTAAATGGTAAAACGGCAGAGCCTTAGACTAGTCAGTCCTGTACGAGGGGAGAGATTCTTTTCTCTTTCCTGGCATCAATGTATGTTTGGGCAGGGGGTGGGGGGGAATCTGCTTTAGCAAGAAATTCTTCTTCCAGAGAGGTAATTAGGAAATACATCACTTCTGTTTTAAGAGCACGTTTTCTACAAACCGGCTGCACGCACCCTCAGTGACGACTGTGTAATCCCAGGCAGGCCTACAGCAGCATAACGGATGAAGAGCCTCACTGGGAAGATGAGGGACACGTGCGTCTTGCTCTTCCGGTAATAATGTGTTAGGAATTCATCCTGTTAAAACCACTACCTCTTTCACTTCAGACTCTTGTCTCTTCCTCAAAAATAAAATTTTGTAGCTATTGATCAGTGAACTAAGTGTGCAAGCTATATGTCTTCCTTAAATCTGAGTATGTAAGGCCATTTAGAAGCAATAGTAATTGTGGAGTTTCTGTATGTAAAGTGAAAAATGTGATGTTTCTAAATGCAGTATAATCTCTTCAAAAGGAATATCTGGCAGGTATTTTGGGGGAGGTCATCTTTGCTAACTTTTAAAAAAATCAAAGTACCTTTTTGTCTCTTAGAATCCTAGAGCTAAACTCACTTAAGTAAATAAAGGTTTAAAAGAATAAATGTTTCACAACCAAGAGTGTGATGGATTGCTACTGTATATGTATTTTCCTGAAAAGCTAGTCAAACTCTTTTTTTCCCACTGCCTCTTTAATCTTCGTGAAAAGCTTTCCTTGGAGCCTGAGCGGGCCCCATAGGAGCCCTGTTTTCTCTTTATGTGTTTCTGCGTGCTGCTTCTCTTTACCAAATTTTAACGTACACTCACGTTTCCTTCACCAGTGCTCAAAGAGCAATCATATTTTCTCATATTAATTACTGTTTAGAATTTCCTTTATTATGGTTGAGAGGAACTCTCCAAGAGCTTCTTTACCCAGGGTAGCTTTAATATTTTTAAAGGCTCTGTAGGTGGATGGTAAGAAATTAATCATTTTGTAATATTATCTACCATCCTTAAAATATTTGGATATTTAATATCTCCCTGCCAAATGAGGTCAGTTATAAGAATAGGTGAATTGAAAAGAGTAATTGCTAACATGATATGAAAAAAGGTCAAGTGCAATCTCTTTTATTCCTGTGTCTTAACTTCTTGGAATACGTGCAGAATACCAATCAGCGTGTGTCAAGAAAGAGAGTTCGTTATGTTGGGTGTCAGTGTATTACCATAATTTTTTAAAAGACTGAGGGGCTTTTTCTCCCCTTGAAGCATACTTCTTTGAAATTATAGAATCTTTTCTTCAGAAGAAAATTACTGTGTTAGAGAAAACCATAACCTTGTGGTAGATAATATGCTCTTTTGTATCCAGTTTTATTTACTAGAGAATCATTGTGTGTTTATAGTTAAAATCTTATGAGAGCTTATTAACTGAAGAAGTTCTTCTCTGTACGTTTCAGTTTTCACATTTGGCTCATAATCTTTTGTATAAAAGGAAGTGGTTGTTCTTAGCTGTTGGGCAGATGGGATGCTCAAGAATCAAAGACTTCAGTGCTTTGTAAAGAGCCATACATACATCCTTGCTCTTCCCTGAAATCTTGGGTAACGTAACTGTGTAGTAGGAGTTATTGTTGCATTTTTTCCTCATATGGCTAGTTGCTGACAGCATGCAATGTGACTCTGAACCGTTATTTAAATACTGCTGTTATATAATGTTACAGTTATCATTATATAATGTTACAGTTATTATTAGAGGCCGTTTATTATTTACAACATTTCACTCTGTCATGGCTAATTCAGCAACATAGATTAACCTTTAACATTTTAAATATTTGAAGAGAAATTGACTTAGCATTTGTTTATCTATTTGGTGTCTTTTTATTAAAAGTCAATGGACTTAGAGACCATCATTTTTAATAACCACTGAAGGCCAGTTCTATAGATAACAAAGTTTAACATATTTTTTACATGGCTTATTCATCTATGTAATTTACAATTATCATTTTTAGGTACTTACTTGTTGTTGCTGTATTTTCTTTCAATGTTTCATCAGTCACTTTATTGTGCTTTGTTTTCAAACAAAATTCAAGTCAGTAGTCCAACAAAAATAAGTAGGTTTCCAGTTCTCCATTAACTTATCAGAGAGAAGTCAGTTATAGACAACTCAAAAATGTTCATTAGTAACTGAAAAAATTTTTTCTTAAAAGTACCAAATGTTCCTAATTTATCTTGAAGTGGAAAAAATATTGCCACGACTATCTTGTCTACCTGCTTCATCATGGTAACAATAAAGGAGAGACTTCTTTACGTAACTCGAATAGACTAGTTATTTTGCTTCCTTTGACTTGAGAGGTGGCTGTTAGACATTGACTGGAGATCATGACACATTAATCACCAAATTACACACTGGAATAGTCTCACCATATCCAAGGGAGGCACAAGAATTTACTTATTCATAAAATGAAGGAGGAAGAGCAGGGAAGGATGCAGGTAGCCAGAGGAATTATGACTATAAACAGTAAGTGAAGTCGCTCAGTTGTGTCTGACTCTCTGCGACCCCACGGACTGTAGCCTGCCAGGCTCCTCTGTCCATGGGATTCTCCAGGCAAGAGTATTGGAGTGGACTGCCATGCCCTCCTCCAGGGGATCTTCCCAACCCAGGGATCGAACCTAGGTCTGCTGCATTGCGGGCAGATTCTCTACCATCTGAGCCGCCAGGGGAGCTCAGTGAACGGTAAATGAAGATGCAAATAGTGCAGATTATTTTTTTGATGTGACAGCAAATGTATTAGTAACCCACATCGTTCTTCATCTCTCCACAATCCAGAGCAAATAAATATTAAGTGGACTCCCTACTCCTCATCTTCCGGTATAGTGGAGGATTAAGAGGTTGAACTCTGGAATCCTCTCTGTCATTTACAGCAGAACCGTTGACAAGTTGCTTACCTTTCTAAGTCACTCTCACGTCTTGTGTAAAATTGGATTTTTGCAACAGGTATTTAATGAGTGCCTGATATGTTTTAGATACTGTTGTATGACCTGAGGCTTCACAGTAAAGTTAGGATGCCATAATAACAGCCTGTCTGTCCTAGATAAAAAAATAAATGTCTCTCCTTTATCATCATCATCATCATCATCAAAAGGTAACCGTGTGAAGGGAGGCAGCAGCGGGCATAGTAGTGTTAGTGTTTGTTTCTGCTTCAGAACATTAGGGACGCTTTACTCCTGTGAGCAGGAAGTGATGAAGTGAAGTCCCTACCTTTAGTAATAGCCTCCCTCACAGGGCCGTGGAGGGTCAGTGGGGTAGAAAGTAGGGCCCCGTGCCTGACGCAGAGCTGTGCTTTCCCCATCATCATTGCCGTTTTGTATACAAAGCGGTGAGTGCAGGTGTTATAAGCAATGCAAAAAAAAATTGGGGGGCTGGATCTATCCTTTATCACTAATAGTCTCTTTACATATTTGAGATGTAGATTACTTTAGGTTATAATTCCCCAGGGTAGACTTCTGAGGCAAGGACTTGAATAAAATATCTAAGAGGCTGTCTCGGGGAGCAGGGATGAGGGTCACGGATGGAGACAGGGCAGGACGAGAAAGCCCTGAGAGGGTGGACTTAAGAACACGGGACTGCAGGGGCCGCTGGGACCCAGGCCCTCTGAGGGCTTCTGGGAGGTGACGGAGAAGTTGCCTCTGAGTTGTCTCCTCAAGGAGAGAAGAAAATGAGGTATTTGTCACCCTTTGCCTTTCTCTTGTTGGCCAAGGGCTGCTTCTGGGGAGTTGATTCCTCAGTATTTTCAACCAGCACCGTGTGCTGCCCAGGTGTGCTCTGGGGTCTGAGCACTCTCGCAGCGGGGTCTCAGGTGCATCACAGATCCACACTGCACAGCTGCAACATGTGGCTGTGTGTGACAAGCTCAGAGGACATAGACGCACAAGAGGAGGGATAAGATATATGTCCATAAGGTCCAGATACATCCATAAAATACAGATATGTCCCTAAGATGGAGATGCCTCCCTAAGATGGAGATATGTGCATAAGATATAAATGTATCCATTATGGATGTATTATGTATGCTATGGATCTGTATATCTTATGGATATATATATATATATATCTCCAGCATTTGTATATATGTGTGTGTTATAAACATTAGTATGGAAACACAGCACCTGAATTATATACATAGAGGAAAATATACTTGAGAGTTTTCTTTCTGAAAGCATTACAAGTAATTGTTTGGCAAGGAGGAACGTTTTAGAATGGCCACCACTTTTTGATCAGTTCTTTTATCAAATTAGAACTTAATTACATAACATCCATATGAAAAATCAATCTTTTTTTCCTCCTCAGTTGCTGAAGCACTTCGACACTCCAAAGTAAATTGAATCTTTACATCAATTTTCCAGGAAAAGAAACGATAAAATCTTTGTCCTTGAGGTTCCACTTGACAGGGTCAAAAGCATTCCTTTCATTGTATTATACTGTAACACAAATCAGAAAATGCAAAGATTTCAGAATTGCTCTCTTTCACGTATTATCTTTGTAGCTTTCCTCTGCAGCTGAGCAAGGTGTTATTAGGCACAAGGAGTTTTGTTGAATTCTTAAATTGGTTTCAAGAGTTTTGTGATGGATGGTTTACTCAATTTAAAACAGATCATCTGGTGAAATTGCTTTTAGGTTAAAAGGAGGGTTCCTCAGCTTCTTTTCAGGGCAGATCCTTTCAATTACTTAGTTAAATCCAGAATTGCTAAGCGGTAAAGTATGTAGACGCCAGGTACACTGGTGGTGAGTATGATGAAAAGAGAATTCTAGGAGACTAGGGCAACCTCAAGACCCAACCTTGTCTGCTTGAAAGTTTTATAGACAGTTAAATCCTGACCTGACTGTTTTTTTTTTTTTTTTTTAATCAATCCTGCTTATTCTGAATATGCTAACCCTTAATTAATGATTATTAATTTGACATGAAGCACTATGCAGATACTCGGACACCCTCTGGAATATTCTACCCAGTTATGTGTGATAAATACTTCTCTAAGATGACTCCTTGTACCTGATTAGAAATTATGTGACTCTCCACTATGGAGGTTAGCTTTTAGTGGAAACTAAGCCACATAAACAGAGAAGATGATGGCACCCCACTCCAGTACTCTTGCCTGGAAAATCCCATGGTGGGCTGCAAACCATGGGGTCGCTAAGAGTCGGACACGACTGAGTGACTTCACTTTCACTTTTCACTTTCATGCACTGGAGAAGGAAATGGCAACCCACTCCAGTGTTCTTGCCTGGAGAATCCCAGGGACGGGGGAGCCTGGTGGCTGCCATCTATGGGGTCGCACAAAGTCAGACACGACTAAAGCGACTTAGCAGCAGCAGCAGTAGCAAGCCACATAAATGCAGAAAAATAGATATTTTGTGTACTTCCTTCATATTTTTGGTATTTTCTGGTGTAGGCTACATACAAACTGAAGTCTAGGGGAACACTTTCTCAGGTCTCGTCTCACGGACTTGGATGTCACCTCCTCAGGTGGAAGGTCTCTGGTTATCCCATCCAGAATAGCCTTTTGTCCCAGGCCCTCATCTGCTTCAGCCCGCCCCGCTTACTTTTTTCAGCACATTCCTCACTATCTTGCGTTCTGTATGTATTCTTGTTCCTTTATTTGTTTGTATGTTTGTTTGACTTCTCCCACTGGAACATTCCCGCCATGGAGGAGGAGAATTTATCTGTCTTATTCATCATTATACCCCAATGTCAAGGACAGTGCTTCCCACAGAGTAGGCGCTCAATAAATTTCTGTTGAATGAATCAATGAAAGAATGGATATTAAGAATCCTGTGTCCTTGAAAATAAACGTAGCATATCAAATACTTTAGTGTTGTCGGAAAGAACCTTAACTCTTTCCAGCTTAAAACAAGGCATTTTCCTTCACTGTAGCAGTGATATAAAGATCTGAAAAGGAGGCCTGCGCTCAGCAGTAGAGTACTGAGCTGTTGACAGTGGACTTTCTGACAGAGGAGTACCAGTTGTTGGGGTTTGGAGGATGCTCACGAGCAGACACTCTTTGTCAATGCACCAGGCAGCTGGGGAAATATAATTGGTAGGTACCCGGGAGTTAACAGGACACGTTGCCACCTAGAAACAGGAGGAGTCGGAGGCTTAATAAATCTCCACTTGCTCATGGCTCAAACAACCCAGTCCTCCCCTGGTTCCAGGGACCTGTTTACCGAGGCCAGAATGAAGATGAAAACGCCACCATAGGCCTGAGAGGCAAGCACAAGCCGGGTGTATTTGAGGTGAACACACCGTGGGATCTCAGAGCAGGCCAGTCTGTCCTGTCCTGAAATGATAGATCATTTAGTCTTCTCACAAGTACTGATCAAACATCTTCTATGCTCCAGCGCCATTTAGACCCTACCTCCTTGCTTCCTGCTCCTCCCACCCCCAACACAACTTGGACACCCATTGCCACGGTGGTGCTCCACCTTTGGTTTCAGTATGGTTGTGGCTTTTCTTGTAAAATTTTGTTTGGACAGAGGGCTTTGCCGCTGTAACAGGCCCGCCAAGCCTTCTCTGTACACCTTATTAACACCAGTAGGGAGTGCTTCGGGCATGAGATAGAACACAGCTGTTCTGAAACACAGAAGGGATGCTCTGTGTCCCGCTAGAATATTCCTTTCTGCCCCCTAAGAAATTGGGAAGTCTCCAAGGCTGTTCTTGATACTGCATCATCTTTGTGCAGGGCTAGTTTTTCGAAGGTGGCAGATGACCTTGAGCCTTTGGGTAATTGAGATTGAAAGTTAGGTTTCTGCCTGTGGTATTAAACTGACTCGAGTTTCTTATTTGACTGAATACGAAGAAGCTAGGCTTTTAGGATTGCTTCTGTTATATTTCCCAAGATGTGAATGTGACAGGAAATTTTATTTTAAAACAATGCTGTGATCCATGTACTTACTGACAGAAGACATTGGTTTAAAAAAAAAAAAAAGCCCACGTCAGTCTTGAGTTGGGTGCAGCTAGACTGTTAAACAGACAAGTCAATTTGCCGAAGGTACCTCATCTTCATTCATTGAGCTCTCAGGGAGAGTTTTATTAACCTACTGTGTTTTCAGGGGTCTATACCGCTTTTGCCCAGTGGGCCATTACCCAGTGGGATTGAACCGGTTGAGATCCTTGCATAGACTCAACATCTTCTTAACGAAAAATGAAAACAGTATCATATTGCCTTTTGAATCCATTTGAAAAGAGAAATATTTTTAGAAAAAAGAAAAGATAATTGAAAAGCTCTGTATTCATCTTTGTGTGCCGTAGGACATTGATTTTTCCGACGTTGTAATGTATTACATGGTGAAATAGTCCTGTGGACTTCCATACATATTAGTGACTCTGGAGCCCAGAGCACACACTGCAAACCTTCCACACTCAGAGATCCAGCGTGTCTTGTGGTGTTTCTGTCTGACCTCAACCCATTTGGGAAATAAAATGTTCATACGCTAAAGGGAAAACATATCTGACAGGCTTCTCCCTGTCATTCCTGCCTTCACTGGGTATCCGTGTAAGGAAGCTGGTGCAGGCATCCTTGCTCAGAACCTGCCTGGGGATACCCCAAGCGTCTGCCACAATCTTTGACGTCCTCAGCAGAACTGTCCCACCTGCCCGGTCACAGGCAGGGTGAGCTTTGTATGAACAGGCGCTGTAGATACTGAAATTGAGTTGAGTCAGAGCTCAGCAAGTCCGGGCCAAGTCAGCTTGAGTCCTGTGCCTTTGTCTCCCTGGAAAGCAGAAGGTGGACGGAGGAGCAGCGGGGACAGCAGGAGAGGGGAGAGGAATCGGATATTTTATTTCAGTGTCAAGTGTGGGCGGCCCCGACATCACTGAGAAGGGGTCTTCGTAGGTTGGGGAGGGGGCGTCCCTCTCCGCCCTCCTCCGTCATGGCCGCGGATCCCGGCCTTGTCTCTGGCCCACGCTTGGTTTCTTCTTATCTCACCTCTCCGTTGCCCTGCTTCATGGCTGAGGTCGTGGACGTGATGCCTCGTTGCTCCTGGACCCCTCCGGGTTCACAGGAGGCCGACCCAGCCGCCATGACCCCCTGGCCGGTGCAGAAACAGGAGTTTTGGGCCATTCAGCCCGGCAGCTCTGCCTGCCGCTCCCTGCTGTTAAGCATCCACGGTGAGAGCCGGCTGGCGCGTAGCTCCTCGGGTTCTGCGTGGGGTTGTGTAATAAGGATGAGAAGCGTGGCTCGCTGTCTCCTGTTTCACACTCCTCCCTGTGACCAGCGCCTTCCTCGGGCGCTGCTCTCCTCTTCAGTGGCTGATTTCTGCTGTGAAGCATCCATCATGAGGCTCATTGGAACCAAGTTTGTGTCACTGGTACCTTAGTGCTGTATGTGAAAATATGTGGAATATATGGGGATGTATGCGAATGTGGGAATATGTGTGCCCAGCGTGTGCCCCCTGCATCCTATAGGGTACCTAACACGGGGATGAAGGAGACGGAATGACAAATCAGATTCCATTTTGGAAGGAAGCACTTGCTGGCAAAAAGCTGAAACTATAATCAAAAGTTGGGGGTAAATGTTTAGGATTTTCTAAAACCAGCACCAGACCTCCTCCTAACACTTTACACTAAAACTCTGCCAAAGGATGCTCTGAGATGAAATCTGAGAAATGCTCCAGTTTATCATTAATGATAGAAAGCTCCCTAGACCTTACCACTTGTCTCCTATTAGTTAACTCAGATCAGATCAGTCGCTAAGTCATGTCCGACTCTTTGCGACCCCATGAATCGCAGCACGCCAGGCCTCCCTGTCCATCACCAGCTCCCGGAGTTCACTCAGACTCACGTCCATCGAGTCAGTGAGGCCATCCAGCCATCTCATCCTCTGTCGTCCCCTTCTCCTCTTGCCCCCAGTCCGTCCCAGCATCAGAGTCTTTTCCAATGAGTCAACTCTTCGCATGAGGTGGCCAAAGTACTGGAGTTTCAGCTTTAGCATCATTCCTTCTAAAGAAATCCCAGGGCTGATCTCCTTCAGAATGGACTGGTTGGATCTACTTGAAGTCCAAGGGACTCTCAAGAGTCTTCTCCAACACCACAGTTCAAAAGCATCAATTCTTGGCACTCAGCCTTCTTCACAGTCCAACTCTCACATCCATACATGAACACACAAAAACCATAGCCTTGACTAGATGAACCTTTGTTGGCAAAGTAATGTCTCTGCTTTTGAATATGCTATCTAGGTTGGTCATAACTTTCCTTCCAAGGAGTAAGCATCTTTTAATTTCATGGCTGCAGTCACCATCTGCAGTGATTTTGGAGCCCAGAAAAATTAAGTCTGACACTGTTTCCATTGTTTCTCCATCTATTTCCCATGAAGTGATGGGACTGGATGCCATGATCTTCGTTTTCTGAATGTTGAGCTTTAAGCCAACTTTTTCACTCTCCACTTTCACTTTCATCAAGAGGCTTTTGAGTTCCTCTTCACTTTCTGCCATAAGGGTGGTGTCATCTGCATATCTGAGGTTATTGATATTTCTCCTGGCAATCTTGATTCCAGCTTGTGTTTCTTCCAGTCCAGCGTTTCTCATGATGTACTCTGCACATAAGTTAAATAAACAGGGTGACAATATACAGCCTTGACGAACTCCTTTTCCTATTTGGAACCAGTCTGTTGTTCCATGTCCAGTTCTAACTGTTGCTTCCTGACCTGCATACAAATTTCTCAAGAGGCAGATCAGGTGGTCTGGTATTCCCATCTCTTTCAGAATTTTCCACAGTTGATTGTGATCCACACAGTCAAAGGCTTTGGCATAGTCAATAAAGCAGAAATAGATGCTTTTCTGGAACTCTCTTGCTTTTTCCATGATCCAGCAGATGTTGGCAATTTGATCTCTGATTCCTCTGCCTTTTCTAAAACCAGCTTGAACATCAGGAAGTTCACGGTTCACATATTGCTGAAGCCTGGCTTGGAGAATTTTGAGTATTACTTTACTAGCGTGTGAGATGAGTGCAATTGTGTGGTAGTTTGAGCATTCTTTGACATTGCCTTTCTTTGGGATTCGAATGAAAGCTGACCTTTTCCAGTCCTGTGGCCACTGCTGAGTTTTCCAAATTTGCTGGCATATTGAGTGCAGCACTTTCACAGCATCATCTTTCAGGATTTGGAATAGCTCAACTGGAATTCCATCACCTCTGCTAGCTTTGTTCCTAGTGATGCTTTCTAAGGCCCACTTGACTTCACATTGCAGGATGTCTGGCTCTAGGTGAGTGATCACACCATCGTGATTATCTGGGTCGTGAAGATCTTTTTTGTACAGTTCTTCTGTGTATTCTTGCCATCTCTTCTTAATATCTTCTGCTTCTGTTAGGTCCATACCATTTCTGTCCTTTATTGAGCCCATCTTTGCATGAAATGTTCCCTTGGTATCTGTGATGTTCCTGAAGAGATCCCTAGTCTTTCCCATTTTGTTGTTTTCCTCTGTTTCTTTGCATTGATCGCTGAAGAAGGCTTTCTTATCTCTTCTTGCTATTCTTTGGAACTCTGCATTCAGATGTTTATATCTTTCCTTTTCTCCTTTGCTTTTCGCTTCTCTTCTTTTCACAGCTATTTGTAAGGCCTCCCCAGACAGCCATTTTGCTTTTTTGCATTTCTTTTCCATGGGGATGGTCTTGATCCCTGTCTCCTGTACAATGTCACGAATCTCATTCCATAGTTCATCAGGCACTCTGTCTATCAGATCTAGGCCCTTAAATCTATTTCTCACTTCCACTGTATAATCATAAGGGATTTGATTTAGGTCATACCTGAATGGTCTAGTGGTTTTCCCTACTTTCTTCAATTTGAGTCTGAATTTGGCAATAAGGAGTTCATGGTCTGAGCCACAGTCAGCTCCTGGTCTTGTTTTTGCTGACTGCATAGAGCTTCTCCATCTTTGGCTGCAAAGAATATAATCAATCTGATTTCGGTGTTGACCATCTGGTGATGTCCATGTGTAGAGTATTCTCTTGTGTTGTTGGAAGAGGGTGTTTGCTATGACCAGTGCATTTTCTTGGCAAAACTCTATTAGTCTTTGCCCCTTCATTCCGTATTCCAAGGCCAAATTTGCCTGTTACTCCAAGGTGTTTCTTGACTTCCTACTTTTGCATTCCAGTCCCGTACAATGAAAAGGACATTAGTTAACTAGTGCTGTTATAAAGTGTTTTCCTGAAAATGGGCCTTGGCACCAAATTAGTATGTGTGTGCATATAGACTTACACAATTTAAAAAAATTGGTTTCTTTTTAAAGCAGAATGAATGGAAATAAGTCTTTGCCAACTGTGTATGTATTTATTCTTTTTATGTATTTGCCATGTAAACATAAAAATGTTCTCTTTAGCAACCTTAACGTTGAACACTGTTACACATGGTAAATTTAGCACACATTTTTTTCAACAACTAGTGTGATGAAAAGAACCCAGGGATGTTTAGCCTTCAGAATTCCTGAATAAATTACATGGACTCTAAGGTTGTGCTAACAGTGCGTGGATAATTAACTTCTGACGAGGTTGGAAATAAAAATTTAGTGACCACCTCCATCTTTACTATTTATATCTGAAATCTATTCAAATTATTGTGCCTTGTTTTTACTCAATTTATTATTGTCAAGCAGTATATTTTACCCTTTGAATTTTCATGTGATTACATCCTGTGGCTTTGAAGTGCATATAATAGCATATATTTTTTTCATCAAGCATTAAACAAAGAAGTGCTATGAAAATAGGAACGAATTGTAAACTGTGATCCTGATATGAGCAACTTAGTTCCTGGTGGGATTAGGGAGCAATTTTCACGGCTTTGAAAGCAAAGCAAAAAGTTGTAGTAGTGATAAATTATACTATGGAGACCTCTTAACACTTAGCCTTGGTGAACATTAAACCTGTCTCTTCAACAGGTTTATTGCAGGATTAGGCACTTCCTGGAGAAAGATTCACTCTGCCTTTGGCATTGATGTAAATTTGGTTTCTGCTAGATTTATAAAAGGTGCTAGACAGAAGTCATTCGATTTTCTCAAAAGTTCACTCCAGAATTTGGGGTTGGATTTATTCATATCCCACATGTCATTTCACAGTCCCTTAAAGTTGACCATCCAAAAAATCTCAGATTCATATTGAGCTAAGTTGTCCCAATCCTCTGTAATAATTCATATTCATCTAAAAATTCGGCTAACTCTTGCTGGCCACCAGAGTGTTGTTGCTTAGGTAACAGAGTCCGTGCTGCAGAGCTTTCTGTGGGCCATGTATTCAGACTCATGCCCACGGTTTAGATACGAGTGCAGCAGGCCCAGACACTTTGCTTCTCGATCTGCCAACTTGTCAAAAAAGAACTCATTATGAAGTATATCTAAAGACTGAAAAAGAGTCACAAAACTAAATAATTTTGCTGTTTGGGCTTAAGTTTGGAGTATGCATTATGCAATTCTGGCATAAACTAGATCCTCAAAGTTTGCTTGGTTATACTATTGAGCCATCTTTCAGTTCATTTATTCTTTAAGTATTTATTGAGCACCGTACCCCAGGCTTGTCATAGGTACGGGAGATAAAGCAGTGAAAGAAACAGGCCAAAACTCTTGACCTGGGGGCTTCCGATCTACTGTATGGGACGAAGTAGAATCAGCTGATACGTAAGACCAGGCCAGGGAGCTTGGGAAGGGCAGGGAGTGGTGCCACTTATCAGCCAGCAGAGCCGCGCTGTATGATGCGGGGCACTCTGTGCAGCACTTGGAAATAACCTGGACGGTGAAGAATAGATGTGTATGTGTAAATGAATCACATTGCTGTATACCCGACAGGAACGCAGCATTATTAATTGACTATATGCCAACATAAAATAAAAAGTTTAAAAACAATGACAAGGAGATTGAGGGAGGATCTCACTGAGAAAGGAACTCTGAAAGGTCTGAGGCAGGTGAGGGTGCCAGGCGCGAAGATTTGGGAGCCGGGGGCCTTGAGTGAATCTGCGCGGAGGGAACTCTGGTGTTTCAAGGCCGTGAGAAGGAGAGTGATTTGTCCTTTGGTCCACCAGTGAGGAGGGCAGTGTGAGTGAAGTAGAGCGAGCAGAGCAGAGGCAGGAAGAGAAACGACGGCGAGGTAGCGGGGACCAGAACGTTAAAGCCTTTATTTTAGGACGTTACTCTGAGTGAGGCTGACTCGAGAGACTGCCCTTGCGAGGAGGAGGGGGGACTTGATCTGATTCGCTGGTACAAGATCCCGTTGGCCGTTTGTGAGAGTGGTTTCTAGGAAGCCAAAGGCAGATGGAGAGGAGCCGATTAGATGCTGTTGGAGTCATCCATGATTCAGGTGGAGAGGAGGTTGGCTTGGACTGGAGTGGCGGCAAAGGCAGTCGGAGAGGCACTTGGCTTCTGGATCAGCGGAAAGCAGCGCCAGCAAGACTTGCTGATGGAGCAGACGCGGATGCGGGAGCCCGCCAGCGCTGGAGCCCCGCTTGTGTGCTATGTAGTAGCCAAAGCAAGAAAGCCCATTTCCATTTACTTAGGACCCTTCAGGCTTTTTCTCTTTCTGATTCAGGGGAAATCTGTGTTTCTGTGTCCAAAAAGAACAACACGATGCAAGTAGTTGTTGCAAGGTAACCGAAGTGTTCGGAGAAGGCAATGGCACCCCACTCCAGCGACTTCACTTTCACTTTTCACTTGGATGCATTGAAGGGAATGGCAACCCACTCCACCGACTTCACTTTCACTTTTCACTGTCATGCATTGGAGAAGGAAATGGCAACCCACTCCAGCGACTTCACTTTCACTTTTCACTGTCATGCATTGGAGAAGGAAATGGCAACCCACCCCAGTGTTCTTGCCTGGAGAATCCCAGGGACAGAGGAGCCTGGTGGGCTGCCGTCTATGGGGTCGCACAGAGTCGGACACGACTGAAGTGACTTAGCAGCAGCAGCAGCAGCAACCAAAGTGTTACTATGGTGGAACATGATAAAGACATGCGGCTTGAAAATTAAGTTACCAAACACTTAGGTTCTGTACTACACCCCGCCCCCCCACCCCAATATAATCCATGAGTAATGTAAGCAGATAGAGGGTCAAGTTTAAGATATAAGCAGCACAAAAACAAGAGCTCATGCGTGGCTTCCCTGAATCCGAGGACAAAATCCAGAGGACGGCTGCGCACCCCTCGGTTGGTGAAGTTACGCAGCAAGGTTAAGCGCGGAAATCTGTGAAAGAACGTGACACGTCCTCATCTCTGAGGGGCTGGACGCCTAATGAAACCACTTTGCCACCCATAACTCGGTGGAGCACTGGGGTTTTATTTATATCATTTACAGAGGTGCATGTCAGCCATGTAACTCTTTCAAACATAAATATAGATTCAATAGAGATCTATATACATAGATATTTCAATGTTTGTATGTTATGTATACATCAACGAGCAGTACAGTTATGTGAGTGCAAACGTGTGTTTATTTCCTTGTTACTAACCTTTTAGTCTTCAGAATTTGCTTGTCTGTTGTGATCAGTACGAGCAATAGTAAAGTGAGAGGTCATATAAGTTACACAAAGCTTTTTGCCCAAAGAGAAAAAAAATAAATTAGTTGGTAAAGTTAGTACTCAAATTTTAATGAAAGCATGCTGATGCAGATGCCTTGAAAAAACACGCGTGTTGAATAACAGATTCAGACGCGCTCGCCACAGCAGCTCTCTCCTCGCTGTGTCCACGGCCGCTCCTGCCCCTCCAGGCCCCTCTGCCCTGCAGGCGGCCGTGTGCGCTCACTGAGCCCCCGGCTGTGCCTGCCTGCGGGTTCCCCTCACAGGGAGACCTGCCCCCTCTTCTCCAGAGCAGAGCCCTCGCTAGTCCCGCTCGTCTCCCATCAAGGAACCGAGAGAGCGGTTTGCTTTCCCGCGTGGCAGTCGGTCTGCCTGGACCCTCGCTGAAGGGCTCCCTCACCAAGGCCTGAGCGGACGGCCCCTGCAAAGCCAAGTGAGGAGGACGACACGGGCCGGAAAGTGAAAGTGACGTCGCTCAGGCTTGTCCGACTCTCTGCGACCCCGGTGGACTGTGCCCAAACAGGCTCCTCCGTCCATGGGGTTCTCCAGGCGGGGATACTGGAGGGGGTTGCCATTTCCTTCTCCAGGGGCTCTTCCCGAGCCAGGGATCAAACCCGGGGCCCCCGGATCGAACCCCGGGCCCCCGCATTGCAGGCAGATAGGGCCGTCGTTAATGTCTCTAGGACCCTGTGCTAAATAGAAATAAACTCAAGCTGTTAGTCCTCACTCTGCCCAGTGGAGGTTAAGTCAGTAATCTACGTGTTTCAGAGTTTTGCCTGTGAAATTTTCTGTTTTAACTGGTATAAGTTCTTGAGGTGTTTTTTTTTTTTCCCCCCTTCCCCCTCCCCCTTGTAGTTCCTAAGCTTCTTTTAACTCATTTTGGAATAAGCTGAAATGAAACAAAATCATACATTCTAAATGGAGTGCTTAAAACGGAACTGAGTTCATTGATTAAATATGAAAGGGAGCATCTTTTCGCAAAATGCAAGCCAAGCCTTTTAAATCTTCCTGAACATTGGTTAATCTTAAACCGGCTTGGCACTAGCTTTTTCATGCGATTTTGCATATCAGGTGTTTACAGACCAAACAGTAGAAGAGCTCCAAGTACAGGATGTCACTTAATGTCAATGAGTTAACCCAGTTTATTCGGCTCTGCGTTTAGCAAGTGAAATAATCTGCATAAAAGTGCTCAGTATGCTACAATTAAGAAGTGTGCTTGTGGAAGGCACATGCTTGGTTCATTTTTTTAAAAGACCGTCTGTTTCTTGGTATGCTACTTGTGCAGGTTTTCCTTTCATCTTTCACCTTCTTAAAAAAAAAAAAGAAAAACCCCACAGCTTTCTAAAGCTTTTGATATTATTTCCTCTTTAGGTTTTACAGAATGCTCAGGCTGTAGATTTTCAGCTGTGGTTTTACCAGCATCCTCACAAGATCATTTTAAATCCTCAGGAATCTTAGAAATTAGAAAGAGAAAATAGGGAAATCTGCCCCCCACGCTATATTTATTCCCTTCTAGGAAGCTGACAGTTTCTGTCGGCAGCCGGGAACCATAGTTGTCATACGCGTGGTGGTGGTCCCAATCTACTGATATTTGCAAGTTCACAGGGTTAAATATATCTTGCGTTAATATATTCAAGAAACTTTTACTCATTTCTTTGAAGTGCCCTAAGGAAAGGAGAGGAATGCCCTGACAGGCTGTGAAATAGGAAATCCTGAATAGGATTCTTAGACCCAAAGTTGCTCTGTCTTAGTGACACAACCTTTGATCATGCTCAAAGACTAAAATTTTAGCATGTTGAGAAAATGGTTTCATATTCTGAGGATTTTTAATTCAGAAAACAAACTTATTTGACCACATGTTGAAGGCATTTTCTCATTCAGTCTATGCTGAAGGTGAAAAATGTACATTATTTTGTGAGAGATGAACAGGATAAAGAGAAAAGGTAAAATATTCTTGAGGTAAATGGCACATTTTATGCCCAGCAGCCAGGGGAAATAGAATAGCTCAGTTAAGAAGTTTATTTTCTTCTATAAGAAAGAAGAAAGACGTTCCTATAGCCTGTGCTCTGGAATAAAAATAGCAGATTTTAGAGTTGACTTCATTTGAAATGATTAAACATAATGCCTATTTATTGTTGAATTTCTTGGGGGAAAGAACAGTCTTGTCAGAAATCGTATATTCTCAAATCTATTTGGTGTCATTTTTATCTCATGAAACTACATTAAAAAAAAGGTAAGCAGGAAGCGATGGAGCTTTAAGGAAAGTTAGAGAGTCAGAAAAGAGGCTGAAGTAATTGGGGTGACGGTGTGGATCCGGGGGGTTCTCACAGCGCCTTCAGCCACTACCAAGAGCCTCCCCATCTCCAGGGTACACTTTGTTTTAGATTTTAAAAGCTTAACACTAAACTACGTTTAGGTGGTCTTACTTTTTATAAAATCTTGTGGAACAAGGGATTTGATGATTGTAGTCCCAAACCACCTAGTCTTTATAGAGTAAATACGGACAAATACCTGGGATCTGTGTCTGGTATTTACTGCGCCAGCTACACCATCAGCGGGACACAGGTGAGGTCTGCTCTACCCAGAAGCAGCGGCCAGCTTAGGGTCTTAGCAGACTTCCCCCCAACACCCACCCAAGAAGAAAAATCTATTGCCTGAAAAAGAAAGTATTAAATGAGCTTTTATATAATAAGAGAAACTCTCTGCAAAACGCCAAGAGTGAGAAGTCAAGAGGTACCTATGGGTTAGCATGGATAGCTGGCATCAGGCATCCTTTGTCTGCTGGCAGATGTGTAAAGTTCTTTGAGCCAATAGATGTCAGACTGATTGAACACAGATGGGAGACCACGAGAACTAGCAATAACGATGAAATGTTGGGGAAGGCAGGCTTGGATGAGGCATTTGGTTCTAGGATGAAGTGTTAGGGGAAGGCAGGCTTGGATGAGGCATTTGGTTCTAGGATGAAGTGTTGGGGAAGGCAGGCTTGGATGAGGCATTTGGTTCTAGGATGAAATGTTGGGGAAGGCAGGCTTGGATGAGGCATTTGGTTCTAGGATGAAGTGTTGGGGAAGGCAGGCTTGCATGAGGCATTTGGTTCTAGCAGCTGAACAAGGCAGCAGACAAGGCTGGAGGAAACACAGCTCTCCTGTTTAGCTGCTGATTTATCATAAGCACCAAAATTACGTTTATTTTTACATGCAGAAAGGTACATTCGGGTTCTAAAATTATATGTCCCAAGACTAGATTACCCAAGAACAATGGGGTTCACTGTAAATTTCTTAGAAGCTAAGGAGGGAAAAAAAATCTCATTACTTTCTTAAGTTCTTGCAGAAAAGACGGTTGCATATTTTTTCCAGACTATTGGTGGAAATTTTTCTTCACAGATAAAGAATAAACCATCCTGCCCGCCATGTCCCCTCCAGCCCCTACTCAATCTGGGAAAACCGCTCTTATGAAATAGCAGTTCACTAAAATAAAAACACCAAAGACATATTAACTAGGGTTCTTTTTTTTATTGTTGGCATTGAATACAAATCAACATTAAATCTGAGACCATTTTTAGTGTCAGATTCCCAGATCTAAAATAGGGTATACAAATAAAATTTTAAAAATTGGCAAAAATGTTTTACTTATGTTTCATGCAGCTTGTAATGGTTGAGACTCTTCATTTAGAATTCAAACATCCCCCTCCAGATTCCATATGGCATAAATTTTAGGAAGTTCTAAAAATAATGAAGGGACGCTTAGGTCTAAGCAAATAATATATTTTAAACTTTCAATTATAGTAAGAAACTAGTTTTTCTCTACACAAAAGATAAGTTTATTAGCCTCTCCATCAATGACTAAAATGTAGTTCAGGGTTCTATCCACATTTATTTTTAAAACCATTTATCAAACACATGGAATACGGTCAGGAATCTTTGGGTTGCAATTAATAAAAAACCCCAACTCAACTGGTTTGAACAAAAAAAGGAAGGGTGGGCTTGACTGGTTCATGGCCCTGAAGACCCTGAAGGTCTAGACAGTCCCAGTTAGCCATGAAGCTTGGACCAGCAGTTCGCATTCTCAGGCTCTAGCTCTGTTTTCCTGCATTGCTTTCCATTTGCCTCCCTCAGTCTATTGATGTTGTCCTTAAGCAGATTCTCCTTGTGGTAGTAGAAAGAGTACCTCATAAATACCATCCTGAGTGAAGTAAGAATCTGCGGATGGAATTCAAACGTGTTAAGTTCCTCATAGCCTAACTCCAGGGCTGAAGATGGGTTCTATCAAACCAACTGGGGATCGGTTGGTTCTAAAAGGAAATCCAAACTTCTGCGGAGAATAGAGTGGGATAATGGACAAGATGAACTTCCTCCAGCTGATTCAAGCCTAGGTATTCAAATCTGGACCCTTGTTACTGTCGCAGGGGATATATGTTGGCTGCTTCCTGATTATTTCTCATCCTCCTTCCCTTGTCCTGGGAAGATCCCCGGGAGAAGGAAATGGCAACCCACTCTGGTACTCTTGCCTGGAAAATCCCATGGACGCATAGCCTCCCCTGGTAGGCTACAGTCCATGGAGTCTCAAAGAGTCGGACAATCCCCAGTACTTAGCTGTCCTTTGGTTGGATAGTCTCCCGGATGTGGTGTGATGAAAAATTTAATGGATCTACTTCACTTAAGGATCAAAGATTCTCAGGGGAGTTCTCAACCGTTCTTATCTAAGTAGTTTTCCAAGAGGATCAAGGAAACCTGCAAGGTGATGTCCTCATCATTGTGGTCATCACTGTCATCACCGCCGACTCTCTGTGGATCTTCTTTCCTTTGCTCCTGCCCCAGAAGAAAATGTCTGTTCTCTCAACCCAGCACACGTGCTTCTCTCTTCCTGTTTCCTCTGCCCTACGCCAAGACTTGATGCCATTTCTGTACCTCTGCCTCCTCAGGAGATAACAAAGGCAGCCACACAAACCTCTCTTCCAGCTGCCAGTCCCACACAAAGGACACCTCCCCTTTTTCCTCCATGGCTCGTCTCTTGGGAGTGACATCACAGTCCGGGTCAGCTTCCTGAAACTCCTTCGGAAACGCCTCCTCACCCTCCCACTCAAACACACAGCCTTCTGAAGTCTCTAATTCAGGAAGTATTTATTGTGAGCCTACTGTGTGAAAAGCTAATGACTTTTCACATGTGCCCTTGTCTTTTAAACCACTTACAATCCTTTTTAAAATCTATTTTTATTGAAGTCTGGTTGATTTACAATATTATGTTAATTTTTGCAGTATAGCAAAATGATTCGGTTACACACATATATATACATTTTTAAAAATTAATATATTCTTTTCCTTTATGGTTTATCTCAGGATATTGAATATAGCTCCCTGTACTGTACAGCAGGACCCTGTTTATTCATTCTATATGTAATGGTTTGCAACCTCCCAGTCCAACCCCTGCCAACGGCCTTCCCCTTGGAAACCACAAATCTGTTACCTATGTCTGTGATTCTGTTTCTCTTTCGTAGATAGGCTCATTTGTGTCATATTTTAGATTTCACAAATAAATGATATCATATGGTATTTGTCTTTCTCTTTCTGACTTACTTAGTATGAGAATCTCTAATTCCATCTATGTTGCTGCATATGGCATTATTTTGTTATTTTTTAATGGTTGAGTAGTATTCCATTGTATATATTGAGTTGGCCAAAGAGTTCATTTGGGTTTTTCCATATGGAAAAATCTAAACAAACTTTTTGGCCAACCCAGTATATGTACAGTGTCTTCTTTACGCCGCCCATCTGTTGATGGACCTGTGGGCTGTCTCCATGTCTTCTTTACGCCGCCCATCTGTTGATGGATCTGTGGGCTGTCTCCATGTCTTGGCTACTGTGAATGGTGCTGCTGTGGACATAGGGGTGCATGGATCTTATTGAATTAGAGTTTCATCCAGATATGTGCCCGGGGGTGGGATTGCTGGACCATATGTAAATGCATTTTTAGTTTTTTGAGGAACTTCCATATTATTTTCCATAGTGGCTGCACCAACTTACATTCTCACCAACACTATAGGAGGATTCTCTTTTCTCTACACCCTCATTTATAGACTCTTTAATGATGGTACTTTTGACTGGTGTGAGGCCAGACCTCATTATGTAGTTTTGATTTGCATTTCTCTAATTTGGAAAAGACTCTGATGCTGGGAGGGATTGGGGGCCGGAGGAGAAGGGGATGACAGGGAGATGGCTGGATGGCATCACCAAATCCATGGACATGAGTTTGAGTAAACTCCAGAAGTTGGTGATGGACAGGGAGGCCTGGTGTGCTGCGATTCATGGGGTCTCAAAGAGTTGGACACGACTGAGCGACTGAACTGAACTGAATAATTATAAACAATGGAAACAGTGAGAGACTTTACTTTTGGGGGCTCTAAAATCACTGCAGATGGTGATTGCAGCCATGATATTAAAAGATGCTTGCTCCTTGGAAGAAAATCTATGATAAACCTAAACAGCATATTAAAAAGCACAGATATTACTTTGCCAACAAAGGTCCATCTAGTCAAGGCTATGGTTTTTCCACTCATCACGTATGGATGTGAGAGTTGGACCATAAAGAAAACTGAGCACCGAAGAATTGATGCTTTTGAACTGTGGTGTTGGAGAAGACTCTTTAGAGTCCCTTGGACTGCAAGGAGATCCAGCCTGTCCATCCTAAAGGAGATCAGTCCTTGGATTTCAGTTCATTGGAAGGACTGATGTTGACGCTGAAACTGCAATACTTTGGCCACCTGATATGAAGAGCTGACTCATTTGAAAAGACCCTGATGCTGGGAAGGATTGAAGGCTGGAGGAGAAGGGGATGACAGAAGATGATATGGTTGGATGGCATCACCGACTCAATGGACATGAGTCTGCGTGAAATCCAAGAGTTGGTGATGGATAAGGAGGCCTGGCGTGCTGCGATCCATGGGATCACAAACAGTCTGACACCACTGAGAGACTGAACTGAATAATGAGTGATGTTGAGCATCTTTTCATGTGTCTGTTGGCCATCTGTATGTCTTCTTTGGAGAAATGTCTATTTATATCTTCCATCCATTTTTCATTTGAGTTGTTTGCTTTCTCGTTAAGTTGTATTCGCTGTTTGTGTATTTTGGAAATTAAGCTCATCACATTTTTTGCAAATATTTTCTCCCGTTCCGTACGTTGTCTTCTCATTTTGTTTATGGTTTTATTTGCTGTGCCAAAACTTGTGTTTTGATTAGATTCCATTTGTTTGTTTTGCTTTTATTTCTGTTGCCTTGGGAGAGTGTCCTAAGAAAACATATGTACGATTTATGTCAGAGAATGTTTTGCTTGCATAAACCACTTAACAATCTTACAATAGCTATTTGCCACCCTGGTTAAGCCACTGAAACTCCTTCAGGAATGGTCCTCATGGTATCTGGTCCCATCACTTCATGGCAGATAGATGGGGATACAATGGAAACAGGGAGAAACTTTATTTTCTTGGGCTCCAAAATCACTGCAGATGGTGACTGCCGCCATGAAAGTAAAAGACACTTGCTCCCTGGAAGAAAGGCTCTGACCAACCTAGCTAAGTCACTTCAGTCGTGTCCGACTCTGTGCGACCCCATAGACGGCAGCCCACCAGGCTCGCCCATCCCTGGGATTCTCCAGGCTAGAACACTGGAGTGGGTTGCCATTTCCTTCTCCAATGCATGAAAGTGAAAAGTGAAAGTGAAGTCGCTCAGTTGTGTCCAACTCTTAGCAACCCCATGGATTGCACCCTACCAGGCTCCTCCTCCCATGGATTTTCCAGGCAAGAGTACTGGAGTGGGCTACCATTGCCTTCTCCAACCTAGACAGCTTATTAAAAGCAGAGATATTACTTTGCTGACAAAGGTCCGTCTAGTCAAGGCTATGATTTTTCTAGTAGTCATATATGGATGTGAGAGTTGGACCATAAAGAAAGCTGAGCACCGGAGAATTGATATTTTTGAACTGTGGTTTTGGAGAAGACTCTTGAGAGTCCCTTGGACTGCAAGGAGATCCAACCAGTCCATCCTAAAGGAAATCAGTCCTTGGATTTCAGTTCACTGGAAGGACCGATGCTGAAGCTGAAACTCCAGTACTTTGGCCACCTGATGCAAAGAACTGACTCATTGGAAAAGACCCTGATGCTGGGAAAGATTGAAGGCAGGAGGAGAAGGGGACGACAGAGGATGAGATGGTTGGATGGCATCACCGACTCAATGGACATAAGTTTGGGTGGTCTCCAGGAGTTGGTGATGGATAGGGAGGCTTGGGGTGCTGCAGTCCATGGGATCACAAAGAGTCAGACGTGACTTAGAGACTGAACTGAACTGAACTGAACTGATGTGAACTTTATTATTACATTTTCCTTGCACTGGTAATATATGAGTACTGTGTCCTTTAAAACCTGTAGGGAGTTACAGATAAATCTGAACCTCCTTCCAGCAACTGCTCCTCTTCCCTAATGGAAAGCTTTGTGACAGGTACACTGCTTGCAGACTATTTTATACACGTTCATACATATATACCCTTATAAAATCCTTGTGAGATACATCTATGTTGATACTTACAGAGCTGCTGCTGCTGCTGCTGAGTCGCTTCAGTCTTGTCTGATTTCTGTGCGACCCCATAGACCACAGCCCACCAGGCTCCCCCGTTCCTGGGATTCTCCAGGCAAGAACACTGGAGTGGGTTGCCATTGCCTTCTCCAATGCATGAAAGTGAAAAGTGAAGGTGAAGTTGCGCAGTCATGTTCGACTCTTCAAGGCCCTGTGGATGGCAGCCCACCAGGCTCCTCCGTCCATGGGATTTCCCAGGCAGGAGCACTGGGGTGGGTGTCGTTGCCTTCTCCCACTTACAGAGCTAGCTCGCTCTTTTACTTTGTGAGTCACATGAAATGCGCACATCGTGTTGTATTCATCTGTTCCCCTGTTGATGAACTTAAGCTTTTTCATTTTTTACCATTACAAATTCCTCTTTGTGGACCTCTTTGCATGCAGCAAAGCAGTATATTTTGCTGGTTAATTCCCAGCTCTCTACTTACTAGCTGTGGGCTTACTAGTTGCCTAAACAATCTGAGCTTCATTCTTCTCATCACAGAGTTGTTATAAGGATTAGATGAGTTAATATATATCAGGTGCTAAGTTACAGGTCAGAACATAGTAAGCGCTCCATAATATGAGCGTAATGTGAACCCTGAGTTACACTCATTTTTTAGTTTAATTGATATTGCCAGTGTGTCCTCCAAAGTAGCCACACAGACTGATAATTCCTCAGCAGTACTAAGAGTACTCATTGTCCTAATTCATCCCAACACCTTATATTATCAAACTATTTTATTTCCTCTTTTGTCCAATAAGAAAATCCAGTGGTATTTTAATTTGCATTTCCTTGATTAGTAGTGAATATGAATAGTTTTACATACTTATTAGCCAGTTTGATTTCTCCTCTAAATTATCTGTAGCCATTGTTCATTTCTATTTTTTTAAAAAATGTATTCTTGATACTAATTCTTTGTTACATGCTGCAAATATTTTCTCTCAGTCTGCTGCTTGTTTACCATAGTTTAAAATATCTGTCTTTAAGAGATTGAATTTTATGGCCCACATTCATCAGTCTGTTCTTTTATGTGCTCAGGCCTCGAGACAAGATCTGAAACCCAGCTGTGCCGCTTACTGACCCTAAGATCGTAGACAACTTGCATAATCTCTGAGTGCCTTCATTTCCTCAGCTGTAAAAGGAGGGTAGTGATACCATCTGCCTCATAGGTTGTTGTGAAGTGGATGAGTTAATACATGCAAAGTGGCACAGAGGAAACACCGTTTTCTATTTTGTATTATTTTTTATCTTTTCCATTATTAAGTAATCTTTCCTCAATGCAAAGTCAAAAAGATATCTTTTATGGTATTACAATTATTTTCATTTTATTTTCTTTTGTTTAGGTCTCTAACTGACTTGGAATTTTTTTTTAACATGTAAGATTGTTATCTACCGGGCTTCCCTGGTGGCTCAGACGGTAAAGTGCCTGCTTACAGTGAATGAGACCTGGGTTCGGTCCCTGGGTCGGGAAGGTCCCCTGGAGAAGGGAATGGAAACCCACTGCAGAATTCCTGTCTGGAAAATCCCATGGACAGAGGAGCCTGGTGGGCTACAGTCCATGGGGTCACAAAGAGTCGGACACGACTGAGCAACTTCACTTTGGTATCTACCAATTTTTATGTAATGATGATGTGCTATCTCTGAATCACTTATAGATGATTTTCTCCTCTGATTTGACATGTGCTTCTCTCATACACAGATGTTTCGTATGTTTGGGAACCTGTTTCTGGGGTCTCGCTGTTACCATTCTGTCACCAGCACTATACTGTCTTAGTTAGTGTAACTTTATTCTGACAAGAAGTCTAGTAGATTTATTCCCCATTAATTCTTTCTCAGAGTTGCCTTTCACATTCTTTGATATCAATTTTACAATCAATTTCTTAGTTTTTGTTTAAAAACAGTGTTGGATTTTGGAGGATTGCGCTGAATGTATAGGTTTTTCTGAAGAGATGATATATTTCCTAACATTGAATTCTCCCATCTATAAATTTGATAAAACTCTCCATTTCTGGTCTTCTTCTATACCCTTTAATAAGCTCTAATGATTTTCTCCACAAAGATATTTCCTATTTTATTAGGTTTATTCCTACAGAACATTGTTTTTGTGTGTGTTACTATTGTCGGTAGAATCCTTTTCTCTCTTAGATTCTAGCTGATTGAAGTTGGGGATTTTGAGCATAGCCACGATTCTGCCCCCTCAAGGATCACAGGCTTGTTGGTGTGAAGGGGCTCGTGTAACTCAGTAAAGCCATGAGCCATGCCACGTAGGGCTGCCCAAGATGGATGGGGAATAGTCAGAGTTCTGACAAAAGGTGGTCCCCTGGAGGGGGAACTGGCAACCCACTCCAGCATTTCTGCCTCAAGAACTCCATGAAGGGTATAAAAAGGCAGAAAGATTCGACACTGCAAGATGAGCCTCCCGGGTCAGAAGGTGTCCAGTATGATACTGGGGAAGAGTGGACAGTTACTAACAGCTCCAGAAAGAACAAAGTGGCGGGGCAGAAGCGGAAACAGCGCTCAGCTGCGAATGTGTCTGGTGGTGAGAGTAAAGTCCGATGCTGGAAAGAACAGGACTGCGTAGGAACCTGGAATGTTAGGTCCATGAACCAAGGTAAACTGGATGTGGGCAAGCAGGAGATGGCAAGATTGGACATCAATGTCTTAGGAATCGGTGATCTAAAATGAATGGGAATGGGCGAATTTAGTTCAGATGACCATTATATCTACTTCTGTGGGCAAGAATACCATAGAACAAATGGAGTAGCCCTCATACTCAACAGAAGAGTCCAAAATGCAGTACTTGGGTGCAATCTCAAAATGACAGAATGATCTCCGTTTGTTTCCAAGGCAAACCACTCAACATCACAGTAATCCAAGTCTGTGCCCCGACCACTGATGCCAAAGAAGGTGAAGTTGAATGGCTCTATGAAGACCTACAGGCCATCAGGAACTCACACCAAAATAAAGACGTCCTTTTCATCACAGGGGACTGGAACACAAAAGCAGGAAGTCAGGAGATACCCAGAGTAACAGGCAAGTTCGGCCTTTGAGTACCAAATGAAGCAGGGCAAAGGCTAACAGTTTTGTCAAGGGAACACAGTGGTCATAGCAAACACCCTTTTCCAACAACGCAGGAGGCAGTTCTACGGACATCGCCAAAGGCAAATACTGAAATCAGATTATGTTCTTTGCAGCTAAAGATGGAGAAGCTCTATACAGTCAGTGAAAATAAGACCTGGAGCTGAGTGTGACTGAGATCATGAGCTCTTTATTGCAAAATTCATGCGTAACATGAGGAAAGTAGGAAGAACCACTAGGCCATCCAGGTTTGACCTAAAGCAAATCCCTTATGATTTTACAGTGGAAGTGAGAAATAGATTCCAGGGATTAGATCTGATAGACAGAGTGCCTAAAGAACTATGGATGGAGGTTCATAATATTGTACAGGAAGCAGTGACCAAAACTACCCCAAAGAAAAAGAAATGCAAGGAGACAAAGTGGTTGACTGAGGAGGCTTTAAAAGTAGCTGAGGAAAAAGAGAAGCAAAAGGCAAAGGAGAAAAGGAAAGATATACCCAACTGAATGCAGAGTTCCAGTCAATAGCAAAGAGAGAGAAGAAAGACTTCTTAGGTGAACAATGCAACGAAATAGAGGAAAACAATAGGATGAGAAAGACTAGAGGTCTTGTCAAGAAAATTGGAGATTATCAAGGGAACATTTCATGCAAAGATGGGCACGATAAAGGACAGAAAAGGTAAGAGCCTAACCGGAGCAGAAGAGATTAAGAAGAGGTGGCAAGAATACACAGAACTATACAAAAATGGTCTTAATGACCCAGATGACCATGATGGTGTGGTCACTCACCTAGAGCCAGTCATCATGGAGTATGAAGTCAAGTGGGCCTTAGGAAGCATCACTATGAACAAAGCTAGTGGAGGTGATGGAATTCCAGCTGAGCTATTTCCAGTCCTAAAACATGATGCTGTGAAAGTGCTGCACTCAATATGCCAGCAAATTTGGAAAACTCAGCAGTGGCCACAGGACTGGAAAAGGTCAGTTTTCATTCTAATCCCAAAGAAAGGCAATGCCAAAGAGTGTTAAAACTAACATTTAACATTCATGCTCTCATTTCACCTGCTAGCAAGGTTATGCTCAGGGTCCTTCAAGCTCAGGTTCATCAGTTAAGTTCAGCTCAGTCACTCAGTCGTGTCCAACTCTTTGCGACCCCGTGGACTGCAGCACGCCAGGCCTCCCTGTCCATCACCAACTCCCAGAGCTTACTCAAACTCATGTCCATGGAGTCAGTGATGCCATCCAACCATCGCATCCTCTGTCATCCCCTTCTCCTCCTACCTTCAATCTTTCCCAGCATCGGGGTCTTTTCCAGTGAGTCAGTTCTTCACATCAAGTGGCCAGAGTATTGGAGTTTCAGCTTCAGCATCAGTCCTTCCAATGAACATTCAGGATTGATCCTTTACGATAGACTGGTTGGATCTCCTTGCAGTCCAAGGGACTCTCAAGAGTCTTCTCCAACACCAGAGTTCAAAAGCATCAATTCTTCGGTGCTCAGCTTTCTTTATAGTCCAACTCTCACATCCATACATGACTGCTGGAAAAACCATATCAATATGTGAATCAAAAACTTTCAGATATGCAATCTGGATTTACAAAAGGCAGATGAACCAAAGATCAAATTACCAACATTTGTTGGATTATAGAGAAAGTAAGGGAGTTCTAGAAAAACATCTACTTCTGCTTCATTGACTATGCTAAAGTGTTTTGCTGGGTAGATCACAACAATTTGTGGAAAATTCTTAAAGAGATAGGAATGAATACAGACCACCTTACCTGTCTCCTGAGAAACCTGGATGCAGGTGAAGAAGCAACAGTTAGAACTGGACATGTAACAACAGACTGGTTCAAAATTGGAAAAGGAGTAGGTCAAGGCTGTATATTGTCACTTGGCTTATTTAACTTCTCTGCAGAGTACATCATGCAAAATACCAGGCTGGCTGGAGCACAAGCTGGAATGAAGATTGTCAGGAGGAATGGCAACAGCCTCAGATATGTGGATGATACCTGTCTAATGGCAGAAAATGAAGAGGAACTAAAGAGTCTCTTGATGAGGGCTGACAGAGGAGAGTGCAAAAGCTGACTTAAAACTCAATATTCATAAAACTAAGATGATGGAGTCTGGTCCCATCACTTCATGACAAATAGAAGGGTAAAAGGGGAAGCAGTGACAGATTTTATTTTCTTGGGCTCCAAAATCACTGTGGACAGTGATTGCAGCCATAAATTTAAAAGACCCTTTCCATGGAAGAAAAGCAAACCTAGACAGCATATCAAAAGCAGAGACATCATTTTGCTGAGAAAGCTTTATATAGTCAAAACTATGTTTTTTCCAGTAGTCATGTATGGATGTGAGAGTTGGACCGTAAAGAAGACTGAGCCGCTGAAGAATGATGTCTTCAAACTGTGGTGTTGGAGAAGACTCTTGAGAGTCCCTTGGACTCCTAGAAGATCAAGCCAGTTAATCCTAAAGGAAATCAATCCTGAATGTTCATTGGAAGGACTGATGCTGAAACTGAAACTCCAGTCCTTTGGCCACCTGATGAGAAGAGCCAACTCATTGGAAAAAACTCTGATGCTGGGAAAGATTGAGGGCCAAAGGAGAACTGGGCAGCAGAGGACGGGATGGTTGGGTAGCGTCACTGACTCAGTGGACATGCGTTTGGGCAAACACAGGAGACGGTAGAGGTCAGAGGATCGCTGTGTGTCACTGTCCGTGGTGTCACAGAGCGTCAGACTCGACTTCGTGACTCACCACCAACAAGGATACCTGTTCTCCATGCGTGGTCCTGCAGTAAACCTTCTCTGTTAAACAAAGGAAAAGCCCAACTGATGGTTGTTACTATATTGAAAAGCCATTTTTTTAAATGCATCTTGAAACTGGCCACCTTACTCAACAGTCTCAATGGTTTTAATATTTTGCCAGTTTGAATCTCTTGAGTTTTTTAGGTAAATAATTGTATCTTCTGAAAATCCTGATCATTTTGTCTCCTTCCAGCTTTTCTGCTTCACGTTTCTTCTTGTTTTACTGCCCTTGTCCAGGACCGTATATACCCTGGATACTAGCAATGCCAGAGACATCTCTGGCTCCATCCTGACTTTAATGGACAGTAACTTATTGTACCTTCCTGTCTGATGTTTGCTGTGGGTTTTGTTTTTTTCTAATTTGTAGAAGTTAATAATTTTTGGCTGCCCTGGGTCTTCGTTGCTGTGCGCAGCTCTGTCGAATTGCTGGGAGTGGGGACTGCTCTCTGATTGCAGTGCTGGGCTCCCGGCGCAGCGGAGTCGCTCGTTGCGAAGTGCGGGCTCGGGTGTGCAGACTTCAGTAGCTGTGGCGCACAGGCTTAGTTGTTCCCCGGCTGTGGGATGTTCCCTCACCAGGGATGGAGTTGGTGTCTCCTGCATCGCAAGGCAGATTCTTCGCCACTGGACCACCAGGGAAGCCCCCGCCGTGGGTTTTAGCTGCACACTCTTGGTGGGACTCTACTACACCATGCTGTTTCCCATAAGAAACAGTCAGCCTTAAAATTCCTTGTCAGCCTTCTTCATCTGTAAAGCAGAAGTCCTAATATATTTACTTGTAATTTATCACTGATTGAGTTTTTAAGAACGTGAGAATTTTAATTTACTTCATTCCCTTCTTCGTTACTTTTCAAGAGAGCCAGGCCCAACTCCTCATTACTTTTCTTCCTGTAATGGGTGTTTTTTTGAATTCTTGAATAGTTTATCCCCGATTACCCCTTGGCTAGACCTTCACCCACTCTGGGACATGGCTCCCCACAACCCCCATCCCGTACTGTGAGCAGATGACAGTGGAGATTCTGAACTGCGTTTATTTGAGTGGCTTATGGTGAAGTCACTTTAGTTCAGTGTAGCTCTCCAAAAAGACTGTCGTGAACTTACTTATCTAAAAAAGCAGATTCTTGGAATGCAACCAATGTATACCCTGTATGTTAAGCCATTTAGCTTCAGTAACAGTGAGGTAAATACAAACATATTTATTCACTTTCATCCAGATTGAATTTTATCCCTGAAATGTTTAAGCCTTGAAGGAGAAGACAGCTCTGCCCTGGTCCCAAGCCCTGAAGTGTGCGGCTCACTGAATTCTGAAGGAGATTCTTCAGGGACGGCTAGCCTGAGCATCTGTTCACGTCAGTAGCCTTCCCCGCCTCTGTACGCAGCACACCCACGCGCCTCTCTTTGGGCAAGGATCCAGGGGGGCGCTGCCAATTGTGTGTTGTTTTCTTGAACAATCCCTGAGGCACAGAGGCCTCAATTAGTGAGGGAAGGAAGACTGTGCCGCTTAAGCTTACGGCGCAGGACCGGCTAGAGCCATGTTTTCCTTCAGGGCCGGGGGAGGGGCGGTTTCGGAAGCCTTTGGGACTGATAGCTGTTCTTCTACTTCCATCATCCCCATTGTTACGTAAGGATTGTGAAGACCATTACGTTCAACCGCCTTGCTAAAGTTTCCTGTGCTCATTAGGCAAGGCAGCTAATTATGGTCTGAAGCTCTGTTAGCCTACAGAACATGCAAGTTATGTGTAGCCACTGAGCAATAAACACTGGTCACATACAGTAGGTGTCATTATTTGAACTAATTTGACAGTCTTGAGACACTGTGCACAAATTGTGGTTCTTTTCATGGAAACTCGGTGCCATTGTTCTTCCTAAGTACTCAGGATCCACTTAAAGAAGTTAATAATGAGTCTTCAGAATAGTCTGACTGAAAATACGCCCTTTGCTGTGTTTTTAACTCAGTCTGCATTGACTCAAAGTATAGAATTTTCTGTTTAATTCTCTTCATTTATCCCCCCTGCCCCCACTCCAGAATCTCAGGATAAATTGCTCTAAACATCTATTTATGTTCATTTAAGTGTACAAGTGGGAGCATCACAGGTGTGTGGATCATAATCACCACGGGGCAGGGTCCGTCCCTGTGGGTGCTTGCTGTGCTGGAGTCAGAAAGAACATTTCATCAGGAGATCGCTGTCCTAGAACCGCAAGTCTACAGCTGCTGGGGACTTTGAGTATACTGCAGCTTCCCAAACTAGCATTTCAGACCCTCATAGGAAGAGCCTCATCTGCACTGGCCGCCTGGACACCCACAGTGTGTTTCCGTAGACCCACATGCTCAGGGGTGGATTTGCTGAGCTCCATCCTACCGTGCACACCCCCCCAAGTAGCCTTAGCGCCCCCGACCACTTTCCAGGGCACCCTCTCATCACTCAGCCTGTTTACGCTTCGTGGTCCACCTCTCAGCCCACTTCTGTGAAGTCTTTTGGATTATTCCAGCACCTGTGGGATTCTCTTACTTGGAACTGTGGCTCTTTACAGGGAATTAATTGTTTACAAAGTTTTGGTCACATATCTCAGTTTTATATATATCATCTTCTTGAATGAAACCAGGGTTCCTTTGAAATTTGAATGTATCGACATATTTGGCTTTAAAACCATATATTTTTCGTCTGTCTTTCACCCAATCCATACTTTCATTTTCTAGTACATAAGAAGTATGCCTGGAACTTACTAGGCACTTAAAAATCATTTGTTGAATAAATGAATGGGTTTTTCTGTATGCAGAAGACAGTATTTTGAATATTCATGAAACTAGCAAAAAAATCTAATCATAGCTGCTGCTGCTGCTGCTAAGTCACTTCAGTCGTGTTCGGACTCTGTGCGACCCCATAGATGGCTGCCCACCAGGCTCCCCCATCCCTGGGATTCTCCAGGCAAGAACACTGGAGTGGGTTGCCATATCATAGCAAAGTAACCAAAATACATGAGGATTAGTTCTTAGCCTAATACTAAGTACAGGAGAATACCAAGTAGAGTCATGTTGGGTATTTGTTTGCTCGGTTGGTTTTTTGTTTGTTTTGCTTTGATTTGAAAAGACATTAGTTTGCAGCTATTCTGATTTGGCACTGAGCTGAAACGACAGGGTTTGGTCCTGAGCTCATATGTGCATACTGGTACTGTGGCTATTGCATATGGAACTGCTCAGTAGCAATGCCCAAAGGATGTCTGTAAAGTAATGTGGCTGATCTTTAATCAACATACTGGAATTTTCCTATTTAAATCACTGTGATCTCCTACAAATTAGTCATCTTTTGAGACTATTCCTTATTCATCACGCTGTAGTCACACTTCGTTGATCTTTACAAGGTGTGCATGTGAGGTGTAAATGGGTGATGTGGCCGAGGAGAGGCAGAGGACATCAGGTGGGAAGGTGCAGATTAGCTAGTAAGATTGTGCTCCGCTTATCAAAGAATTACTGTATATGTCATGGAAGTTTTATCTGTTTTACTAAGATATTAATTGTGATTCAGAAGTTGACTGTATTTCCAAATCTGACTGGAAGTGTCTTCCATGAAGTCTAATAGCACATTACTTTCCATGCAGAATATGGAAACTGCTTTAGAGATATGCCTCATTAAAAGAAAGTTAATATACCAGTAGTGTTATAAGTGACCGAACTATTACCTAATATTTATGACTGTGTGGTTTCTCTGTCGTGTTCAAACTGTTTAAGTGAGAGTCCTTAGCTGCTTTTGAATCTCTTTGGTTACGCCAGTTTACTATTTATGACAATTCACATTTATTAGTCACGTTCCTAGATATGTTCTGCCCACCAGAATCCTGTTGCCTTCTTGCCTTTATGAGTTGTATCTGATTACTCAGTGGGAGGAGAGGCGATGTCGGAGTTTGGGACTGTCAGCAGATCTGGGCTCCAGGCCTGTTCCCCCCTCTTACTAGCTATGGTCCTTAAGTCATAGAACCTCGTCTGAAATGTAGCCCCTCGTTTATATGACACAAGCAACATTTACATCACAAGAACGGGACGAGGATTAACTGGCTAAATGCAGACAGCACGTTTTCATGAACGGTCAGTCCTTTAGCTATTACTGTGTTATTCACAGTCTGTTTGGTGGGTGCTGTATCGCTTTCCTTTGTTTTTACATTAATTTTGATTGGAGTGTAGTTGATTCACAGTGTTGTTAGTTTCTGCTGTACAGAACAGTGGATTGATTGTATGTACACATACATCCACCCTTTTGTAGGTTATTTTTCTATACAGGCCATTGTACAGTCTGCTTTGTCTTTTATTTTGCTTTCACTTGAAGTAGTTTCTACCCATTATGCTGTAGTGTATGAAGCTTGAAGTATTATAGCAAATTTTGGATGTATGTGCTAAATATAATGTATCTTGAATACCTTTGATGTTTAAGGAACATGCTTTCACAAATATGTATTAATTACTTCTATGTATTAATAGAAATTATGCTCACTATTTGATTGGCCTGTCACCTAGTTTCCAAGAAAAGGTAAAAATGCATATTTAGATGTAGGGAGTTTAACCAGAGTTGCTAAACTCTCCTAGAGAAAAGGGGATGTCTGCTTGATGCATGCAGCCCCCCTCTTCTCCTCTTCCGTTTCTTCGGGCCTAGTATTAGCTTGGCTCCCGGCGTGGTCGCGTCCTTTTGTTCCTGCTTAGTTTGTTGCAGTTCCAGACATCATTCTCAAGAAAGGCTGCTAGAGGCGTGAGGTAGACCCGCAAATTACCGTGAGCTGCCCAAGGCAAGTTAGGCCCAGAGAAGATATGAAACACGTGGGCTGTGCTAAAAGAACAGTCTCCACTCAGATAGTGTGATATGAACTTTCACTGTGACAATAATTCTAGATGGACAGAGGCTTGAAGGTAACCTTCTAGTTTGTAGATAAGTTATAACTTGAACGATATATCCAAAGACAAGAGACGCATCCTTACGTGTACGTCTGCTGTACGCATGTACATAGTTGTGTGTTGTGTGTATATGTGCATATGTACATATGTTGTCATTGTATGTTCAGATTTACCTATAACTGGCTGTATTTAACTAAAAGTATCTGCAGGTATGCATATTTGATATATTTTAAGGTCTCATTTTTCATAGAAGGGACTAAGTATGCATTATTCCACAAATAGTAAGCAAATAGAAATCTCGAGATATTCCACATACCTTGTTTTAAGGGGATACTTGCTTAGTAATCGGGGGGCTTCCCTGGTGGTTCAGATGGTAAAGAATCTGTCTGCAATGCAGGAGACCCGGGTTCATCCCTGGGCCGGGAAGATCCCCCTGGAGAAGGACATGGCAACCCACTCCAGTATTCTTGCCTGGAGAATCCCATGGACAGCGGAGCCTGGCGGGCTTCACGGGGTCGCAAAGAGTCCATGCAGTCACAAAGAGCAGGACACAGCTGAAGCAACTGAGCAGGCATGTGGACTGATAATATGTCAGCACTGAAGGCGTTGTTTTATACCGTTGATCCTTCAGTAACTTTATTTGGGGAATACGCTTTGGTTTCTGTTATCACAGTTGATTACTGCCATTATAAACTTTCTGTTAAGAACTTAATTGTACAGGTCCAGCTTTGTTGTCAATGGGGGTTCTTTACCTGTCAAAAAATTGAGATTCTATTTTGTCCCTGCTTTGGGGTGCAAGCCCTGAACTGGGTTTTGTAAGTAAATAACATTTTTTTCATCTTTTCAGTATGCTTAATATGACTGGAAACCAGAAAGCTCTATTCCTGTGAAGGCTAGATTAAGGCAGGGCAGAAGGAGGGACAGAGAAACCAACTGACCTGGGTCATTGGTCAGCAGGTGATGGTGAGGGTCCGAGGAAGTGCAGAGGCAGTGGGTATCCAGAGTCTGGGGGAGGCTGAGAGCGGCTTAGGGATGGAATCAATGGTAAGTCACTCATTGAATAGGACGGCCAGGAAGCAGAGTCAAGGATGCCTCTCCTGGCTCTGATCCGGGCAACTCATCAGTGCCATCTCCTGGTGGGGAGGCAGAGGAGTCGTAGGTCTGGCGTCAAGAGTGGTGAGTTTATTTTGAACACTTGTAGAACATCTAGATGAGGTCCCAGGCGCAAAAATGCAATGTGGAGCTCTGAAAAGAGGGACTAGGCTTGGAGTCATTAATGTTTTAAAAGTTCATTCTTGTATGGTGAATTGCACTGATATCAAAGTCAAAATGTTTTTCTTATAAACATGCAGTTACAGGTGGATTCGGGAAGGCTGCCCTTGTAGTCCTTGTATCATATGACCAAGGCTTCCCTCCTCCCAGCTTATGACATGTGCTTTGATGGCCTCAAGAAAGCCAATCTGGGGGTGGGTGGATGAAGATGGACAGGGAGAAATTGCTTGGAAAGGTGTACTAGTCAAGTTCGGATCACGGTGTGAAAGTGAATGTCCCATCATTTTGCATTTTGTGCTATGATGATTTCTGCTTTTCTTGGTTAGTTTTGATATGATTATTTCTCCCCAAGAAAACTGTAAACCCCTCATAGTTACAGAACTGTCTTCCACCTTTTCCCCTTGCTCTGTCCTCACCTATCATCACACCACATCACCTATGTTCCCCACTACAGCTGTTTAATATAAGAACACAGGCTTCGAGACCAGGTCCAGCTGGCTGTGAATCCTAGCTCTGCTGTTAACTGGCCACGTGACCTGGGATAAGTCCATCCAAGGCCATGCACACCTCTCTCTGCTCCGTGCTCTTTCCTGTAACATGAGGACTGTGCTGATACTACTATGGGTTGGTTCGTTTGCAGTTGCAGGTGTTTAGTCTACAGAGAAGACAGTCCAGTCTTTTGATTTGGTCCAGTCCAGTTCTGTGCAGCGTTACAGTGAGGATGAGATACTATGTCTATGGTATCTTGAGAGTGCTCAATAAATAAATTTTTCAGTAACTGTTATGTGATTGACTGCCACTACCATAAATATGCCTCAATTAACTATTTTCAAAATGATATCAAGGAAAGTTCAGTTCAGTTCAGTTGCTCAGTCATGTCTGACTCTTTGTGATACCGTGAACCGCAGCACACCAGGCCTCCCTGTCCATCACCAGCTCCTGAAGTCCACCCAAACCCATGTCCATTGAGTTGGTGATGCCATCCAACCATCTCATCCTCTGTCGTCCCCTTCTCCTCTCGCCCTCAATCTTTCCCAGCATCAGGGTCTTTTCCAATGAGTCAGCTCTTTGCATCAGGTGGCCAAAGTATTGGAGTTTCAGCTTGAACATCAGTCCTTCCAATGAATACCCAGGACTGATCTCCTTTAGAATGGACTGGTTGGATCTCCTTGCAGCCCAAAGGACTCTCAAGGGTCTTCTCCCAACACCACGGTTCAAAAGCATCAATTCTTTGGCACTCGGCTTTCTTTACAGTCCAACTCTCACATCCATACATTGCTTAAATTGAAAATCTAAAGTGAAATACATATAGGAAGAAATGTCTTTACAATAAGATCTGTGAAATAATGAAGTATTTTCCAGAAGTATGTTTCCTAAATCTTTTTGCTTAAAATTACAAATCAAGTTATATTTAAAAAGACAAAATCAAAATGATTTAATGATTTTCATTTTTATTATATAGAGGTTGATGAAATGCACATGAAAATTCTTCAGTCTCGTAAGTTACTGAGATAAAACATATTTCTGTTCTCTTCAATTTTTTTCAGTCAATGCCATGAATGATGATTTTTATTATACAAACTACAGTGAAATTTCAATTGTCTGGAGATCAATTATCAACCAACTTCAACTTGAACACAAACCCAAAAGCCTGCAAGTTATTTAAAAAAAAAAAACCTGTGCAATTAAAATAGATACCAGAAAGTACGTGCATAAAATCTCTGTACTTTTGTTTTTAAATTTCCATAATAAGAACTTTTAAAAAATAAAGGCAGATGAGAAGAAAGTACAAAAAGATTTTTTTAGATGGTCTTGAAGATGTATCACCTTCAGATAGCTGCTTTACTTTATGGAAAAAGGAAAACAACCTTTGAGGTACCAGACTTTGCTTAGTTAGTGAAGGATAATGCTTGCTTAGCTTTTTGAAATCTTGAAGTGTTAATGACTTTGACTGTTCCTCCTGTCCTAACAGGGTGATGGTGTGGGACTGTAGTAACCCATGGACCCACTCTTCTTGCCGGTCCCGCTGGTCATTCTAGTTGCATTAGTACTGTACCAATAGTAAATATTTCTTTAAAACCCACTCTGTGATGTCATGTTGGAATCAGTAAAAGTAAATTTAAAAATTTTCCAAGAACCCTCTTGTCCTTTCCTCCTGCCAAACCCATTCATTCCAACTTTATATATTGTTGTGACAAGTGAGATTATCTGATTTCTCAAGCTGTCCAACAACCTGGAGTTGCTGAAAAAATAGCTGTGACAACAGGAAGAGAGAGAAATACATAGAAGGATGTGAAACCAGGCAGCATAATGTGGGAACAATTAGAGCAGGGATTCCAAACCAGCGCTTCAGGCTGCATCCGTCTCACGAACGTGTTTAGCTTAACTCCCAATCTGTCCATCTGCACTGTATTTTTGTTTGTGTTTGTTGATTATTTTCAGTTTGTAACGCTCAAGTATCAGGTGATTCACATTTTACAAAATTGATTTTAAGTCTCCCATGAAGACCCAGAAGCACCGACTCTATGTTCCTAAAAGGGACTAGTTCTGGAGAGTTTGGACGGACTGTAGTGATTTGACCGAAGACGGTGGTGTCCAGTTCTCCGCTGCCCCCATCTCAGGGAGGGCATTTCAGTACTCACAATGCCCGCCCATCCTCTTCTCTCCCCAGCCCTGAGGCTCCGTGTTGGTTGTATTTATCTACAGTCTGGCTAAAACGAAGCTGAAGAAAACATTTGTTCATCCGATTCTCCGTCAAAAGTGAGGAATAGAAAGGTAGGCTTAATGGGCTGAGCGTTATTGAAAGAAAGGAAGCAAGTGAATTTTTTTTTATAGAGGAGAAAAATGTTTCAGTGTATCATATGCAAACAGTGTGGGTCTGTGTCAGAATAGCGCACTAAAGCAGCTTTGCTCGTTCACTTGATCTGCATGGCCCTTAGGCACTGGACTTGGTGAAGAGTCCAGAGCTTGGAGCACAGCTGCTAATTGCAGTGAAGCATAGTACTCGGGGAGAGTTTTGCTAGGTCTGATAAATGCCATGTAAAAAGATAAAGAAGTAGATAAAACTTTCCAGAACTATTTCAATCTAAAATAGTCGAAATAAGAAACTTTGAGTGTATATGTTGAAGCATTTGAAATTGCCAATATTTAATAATTTTGACCCAGAAAAATGGCAGCTTCACATTGATTAACCTGCTATAAAGCAGTTTCTGCTACCTGCTTATTTCACTTACGTGGAATTCCTTGTTTTCCCACAGTATCAAAAATGTGATGGTGATTTATCCTGGTTAATAAAATTCATAATACATTGAAGAACAGTTACAGATGATATGTGAAGCTTATAGAAGCAATTAAAACATACAGTGCCATGCTTCATTACAGTCTGAAATACAGCTTATGTTCATGGATGAGATCATATACTTGCAGTGTAATGATTGAAACATTTTGCAGTTGATAAGCCCTTCATTATGAGAGGACAGTAGCTTCACAAATCTTCTAATCCCCTGAGATATAATGCTTTCTCTAGAGAGACTCCTCTATTTATCATCTAATAAATATGTTCTGGAAGTTAACTGCATTGCACTTTGTTGGTTCTTCTCTATGGGTACAGGTTTCTCCTTTCATAGGCTTTATCTTAAAAAGAAATCTACTGAAATTCAGTAGATTTTATAAGAATCTTCAGTAAATGCAAAGGATTTAAATCGAAGCTTTGGGGGATGCAGTTTTATTTAAACTCTTTCATTTCTTAGCACCTGAACAGTTCTTCCAAATAACGTATTTAGTGCACACAAATAATTTTTAAGCTCATAGTGGTTACACTAAACTGCATGCATATCCTAAAAAAATTGGAGTAATAATTAGTAGAGAACTACATTATCTGATATTCCTTTGTTTTTGTATAAAGCATAAAATTCTAAAGAACTGAAATGTTTAAATTCTGCTTTTTAACTTTCAAACCTATTATCACTGAGGATAAATTGCATTTCTTAAACTAATAATAGTTTGTTTATAACTGTATATATAAATATTTATGATATTACTGATTTAAGGGAGCTGTCAATCATAGTCTGTTTTCTTGAAGACATCTTCCTCTGGACCTGAAAAACAGTTGGCTGAATTTAATGACTATTACATATTTTGTGGCTAGATGATGGAATGAATTAAATGGAAGCACAATACTATTTCATCAGGTTTGCTGCAATTAAATAGAGGAGAATTCTCCTACCAAAAACATACGGAATGAAGTCATGTTAATGCATTTATTTTAGCAAAAATAGTCCCTTCACTGAGAATATCCCTTTACATAGCATGATAGGTGTTTACTTGTTTATTTTCAAATATCTTGAAGTAAAAACAGTTCTTAAGGCTTTTGGTGAAATCAGAAAAAGCATTTCAAATATGTTATGGAGGAAAGATTTAAGTTATAGAAGCTATTCCTTGAGAATATATGGAGAATTTTCAAGCATCTGGGATTCTATTTCAAATATTGTTTTACTCAGTGGTAAATATTGATATAATACTGCAGCTGATAAAATAAAGTATATCCCAATAGATTTTTAAAATAATCTATTTGCCCACATAGATAAACCTAAATATAGAGCAGAGTAATAGTGTGGGAATGAGGAATAACTAAGAAGATATTATTGTTTAATTAGGTTTAATTATATTTTCAGGATATACTGCTCACCCTGGATGCTAACCCGTCCTGCTTTTACTCTACCTTTAATTTTTGCTTTTTATAGACTGTGTATTGGCAGCCTACTCCAGTGTTTTCCTGAAGAATCCCATGGACAGAGAAGCCTGGTGGTCTGTAGTCCATAGGGTCACAGAGAGTAGGACATGACTGAAGTGACCCAGCATGCATGTAACACATATACATATAAAGAGACCGACCTTTCCTTTAATTATATATTTCATTCAAGTCCCAAAAAGCAATTTTTAATGAATGCCTAAAATTGAAAACAATTAGGAAAGGCCATGTTCTTTCTTAATAATTGAAATAGCTGATAATCCACATGCATTTATCTTCTCTTCCTCCTAAAATCTTGCTAAAGTGACATTAAAGGGATTTTTTTTGAGAGAGAGAGTAGGAAAGGATATGAGAATGAGAGATGGCAACACATTTTTAGAAAACACAAATCAGTCTTAACAAAGCAGTGAAACTCATAGCCTCAGTGCTCCCAGAGAAGCACTCCATGACAGATAAGCTAGTGCAGGTGAGCCTGTTAGCCTGCAGAACCCCTGCAAGTCTCAGCTCTTAGAAGGATCTGAGAAATTAGAAAGCCCTTGTGATATGGTGAAAGATCTGCAAGTGACCAGACATTTGAAAGAAGCTTCTGACATAAGAGAGATGAAAACAAACAGGAAAACCAAGCTGAAAGGAAACAGAGGCAACGCAAATAGCAAAAGAAAGCATCAAAAGCCTCAAGCACTGTTCTCAGAGACAAGAAAAGCAAATACATCCTTGAAGAAGAACGACTGCCCTGAAAGAAAGGAGAGGGCGAGTTTCCAGACTGATGGGCCCACCAAACGCCCAGCGCCATGTATGAAAGTGGATCTACGTGAAGGCATGTCACCCGGAAGGCTTACATTGCTAAGGATAAAAAGGAGATTCTAGAAGTTACTCAAGAAAGAAGACAGGATTCATGCTGTAGATCGGGAATGAGTGGCTCCAGTTCTTTTAAAAGCCAAATCTCTTAATTACCACCATGTAGGTGGTAATTATTTTGCCACTATTTGGCTCAGCAGTGAACATATATAAACAGTCGTAATAATTTAAGTATCTTATCTTTTGTTTATTCTCCATAACCACACTGAAAGCAAAGCAACAAGGATTTTCTTTTCTTTCATATTTGATTCCCTTTGTCATTTTGCATGCAGTAATCATACAACTCTATACAGTCAGCAAAAATAAGACCAGGAGCTGACTGTGGCTCAGACCATGAACTCCTTATTGCCAAATTCAGACTTAAATTGAAGAAACTAGGGAAAACCACTAGACCATTCAGGTATGACCTAAATCAAATCCCTTACGATTATACAGTGGAAGTGAGAAATAGATTTAAGGGCCTAGATCTTATAGATAGAGTGCCTGATGAACTATGGAATGAGATTCATGACATTGTACAGGAGACAGAGATCAAGACCATCCCCATGGAAAAGAAATGCAAAAAAGCAAAATGGCTGTCTGGGGAGGGCTTACAAATAGCTGTGAAAAGAAGAGAAGCAAAAAGCAAAGGCGAAAAGGAAAGATATAAACATCTGAATGCAGAGTTCCAAAGAATAGCAAGAAGAGATAAGAAAGCCTTCTTCAGCGATCAATGCAAAGAAATAGAGGAAAACAGCAGAATGGGAAAGACTAGGGATCTCTTCAAGAAAATCAGAGATACCAAAGGAACATTTCATGCAAAGATGAACTCAATAAAGGACAGAAATGGTATGGACCTAACAGAAGCAGAAGATATTAAGAAGACATGGCAAGAATACACAGAAGAACTGTACAAAAAAGATCTTCACAACCCAGATAATCACGATGGTGTGATAACTCACCTAGAGCCAGACATCCTGGAATGTGAAGTCAAGTGGGCCTTAGAAAGCATCACTATGAACAAAGCTAGTAGAGGTGATGGCATTCCAGTTGAGCTATTCCAAATCCTGAAAGATGATGCTGTGAAAGTGCTGCACTCAATATGCCATCAAATTTGGAAAACTCAGCAGTGGCCACAGGACTGGAAAAGGTCAGCTTTCATTCCAATCCCAAAGAAAGGCAATGCCAAAGAATGCTCAAACTACCGCACAATTACACTCATCTCACACGCTAGTAAAGTAAGGCTCAAAATTCTCCAAGCCAGGCTTCACCAATATGTGCACCGTGAACTTCCTGATGTTCAAGCTGGTTTTAGAAAAGGCAGAGGAAGCAGAGATCAAATTGCCAACATCCTCTGGATCCTGGAAAAAGCAAGAGAGTTCCAGAAAAACATCTCTTTCTGCTTTACTGACTATGCCAAAGCCTTTGATTGTGTGGATCACAATCAACTGTGGAAAATTCTGAAAGAGATGGGAATACCAGACTACCTGATCTGCCTCTTGAGAAACCTGTATACAAGTCAGGAAGCAACAGTTAGAACTGGACATGGAACAACAGGCTGGTTCCAAATAGGAAAAGGAGTTCGTAAAGGCTGTATATTGTCACCCAGTTTATTTAACTTCTATGCAGAGTACATCATGAGAAACGCTGGACTGGAAGAAACACAAACTGGAATTAAGATTGCCGGGAGAAATATCAATAACCTCAGATATGCAGATGACACCACCCTTATGGCAGAAAGTGCAGAGGAACTCAGAAGCCTCTTGATGAAAGTGAAAGTGGAGAGTGAAAAAGTTGGCTTAAAGCTCAACATTCAGAAAACGAGGATCATGGCATCTGGTCCCATCACTTCATGGGAAATACATGGGGAAACAGTGTCAGACTTTATTTTGGGGGGCTCCAAAATCACTGCAGATGGTGACTGCAGCCATGAAATTAAAAGACACTTACTCCTTGGAAGGAAAGTTATGACCAACCTAGATAGCATGTTCAAAAGCAGAGACATTACTTTGCCAACAAAGGTCCATCTAGTCAAGGCTATGGTTTTTCCTGTGGTCATGTATGGATGTGAGAGTTGGACTGTGAAGAAGGCTGAGCGCCGAAGAATTGATGCTTTTGAACTGTGATGTTGGAGAAGACTCTTGAGAGTCCCTTGGACTGCAAGGAGATCCAACCAGTCCATTCTGAAGGAGATCAGCCCTGGGATTTCTTTGGAAGGGCTGACGTTGAAGCTGAAACTCCAGTACTTTGGCCACCTCATGTGAAGAGTTGACTCATTGGAAAAGACTCTGATGCTGGGAGGGATTAGGGGCAGGAGGAGAAGGGGACGACAGAGGGAAGATGGCTGGATGGCATCAAGGACTCGATGGACCAGAGTCTGAGTGAACCCCGGAGTTGGTGATGGACAAGGAGGCCTGGCGTGCTGCAATTCATGGGGTCTCAAAGAGTCGGACACGACTGAGCAACTGATCTGATCTGATCTGAATCATACAACAAATATTAATCAAGTTACCCTAGAGTTCAACAGTTCTCTATGTAATTTGTTATTTCTCAATATTATCAAACTCTCTTTAACTTCATCCTCCCCACACACAAAAAAAAATCTTGGGGAATACTTCTGATTAACATGAAATTGGTATCCCCATTCAGAAAGGCACATCCAGCAGTTTTCCTATTAGAGCCGTGAATTGCCAAGTCCCTAGAGGTGGGACTGCCAATCAGAGCCCCAATTTCACATTCCAGAAATACTGAGGATGAGGTCACTAAAGCAGAAATCACATGGATGAGGCATCTCTCTCGTCCACCGGCTGGCCCTGGAATGGGGCATACAGATAGAAGTGAAGTGGATGAGTCACAAGGGAGACAGGCGGGAAGTTCCACACTGCAACACAGAAATGGTCCAGACGGTTGTTATTAGTGATGCGGAGCATCCTGAACATAGAAACCTGAACAGATAAAGGAGATAATAGACTTGTGGTGACTCTACCGGCCATGCTGACTCCCAAGGAGTTGCCGCAGACAGGTCTAGCTCGTGATCCACCTCCCCACAAAGAAGGTTTTGAAAGGAACAGGTCTTTGCCTATCATTTTATTTGAGCAAACTGTTTGCAAGATGGAGGTGGGAGGCAGGGGATGGAAGGAGGTTAGGCCACCAGAGCAAGAGTGAAACACGTGGATCTTGTGTCTGAAGAGTTTTGCGAAAATGTCAGAAGGATCTGACAGGTTCCAAGAAGATAAATCACTACAGAATAATCAAGACCTGCCCTGATAAAAGTATCGATCCTGAGAAATAAATCATATGATTTCTAGACATTAAAAGCAAGACACGTATGAAGGGGAAGAATCAGGTTGCACTTGGGTTTCTCCACAGCAGAAGCGAAACACTTGTCTTTGAAAGCTCTGAACATAAAAATAAGTGTGACCAGCAAATTGAATACTTAGCCATGTTGTTCCTTAAATGTAAGAGTAATAGTCTTTTTTAAGCATTCAAGAATTTACGAATATACGATGAATCTTTCTTTGAAAAAACAAAAAACAAAACTACTTAAAGATGCTGCTACCTAACCACCCAGGAGAACTAAAGAGCCTCTTGATGAAAGTGAAAGAGGATAGTGAAAAAGTTGGCTTAAAGCTGAACATTCAGAAAACTAAGATCATGGCATCTGGTCCCATCACTTCATGGCAAATAGATGGGGAAACAGTGGAGACAGTGGCTGACTTGATTTTTTTGGCTCCAAAATCACTGTAGATGGTGACTACAGACGTGAAATTAAAAGACGCTTACTCCTTGGAAGGAAAGTTATAACGAACCTAGACAGCATATTAAAAAACATAGACATTACTTTGCCAACAAAGGTCCATCTAGTCAAGGCTATGGTTTTTCCAGTGGTAATGTATGGATGTGAGAGTTGGACCATAAAGAAAGCTGAGCGCCGATGAATTGCTGCTTTTGAACTGTGTTGTTGGAGAAGACTCTTGAGAGTCCCTTGGACTGCAAGGAGATCCAACCAGTCCATCCTAAAGGAGATCAGTCCTGGGTGTTCATTGGAAGGGCTGATGTTGAAGCTGAAACTCTAATACTTTGGCCACCTGATGTGAAGAGCTGATTCATTGGAAAAGACCCTGATGCTGGGAAAGATTGAAGGCAGGAGGAGAAGGGGACGACAGAGAAAGAGATGGTTGGATGGCATCACTGACTCAATGGACATGGGTTTGGGTGAACTCCAGGAGTTGGTGATGGACAGGGAGGCCTGGCATGCTGCAGTTCATGGGTCGCAAAGACTTGGACACGACTGTGTGACTAAACTGAACTGAACTGAACCACCCAGGAGATTAAAGTAAAAAAAAAAAAAATCTCAGGAATAAAAAAAATTATAGAAAAGCTCATGGTATTTCACGCATTTAATATAGAACCAGAGCAAAACAACCATGAAAATTGTGGTTAGAAAAGCATATGGAAATGTTGAAACCTGACAATGTAAAAATAATAACATACCTAACAAATAAGAGAGGAAGAAGAAAGAGGAAGAAATATTTGCCAGTTTTCTTATCTTTCCAAGAAAAGATTCAATAGATTCTGTCCAACATTAAAGTGTAGAATTTTAAAAATAGCTCAGAATTTTGTTTTTGTAAACTTTTTAAAGAATTGCTGTCTTTGGTGGTAAAGAAATGTTTAGTTGAATTTCTATGATTCTTTTAATCTCAATTCAGTTTCTTTTCATTAAATTCAAGTAAAACTGATTACTTTTAAAAATCATGTATAATAATATATACTTCTGAAATTATTTTTATTTCACCTGGCTATATGCAGAAGATGTTGGAAGAATGCTTACCAAAGTTAGTGGTGGTATTTCTGGATAGAGGGGTTTCGGGTAATTTTTAAGGTTTCTTGGACTTTCCTTTATTGATTCAATTTTTATGATAAGTTGTGCCGTTTTTACCAAGTCAATAGAGTCATTGATTAAAAATCAAGGAACTGAATAAAGTTATTTTGTCTGGACTGCTAAAAAAGTATATACAGATATTTCAGTAACATCTACCAACAAAACACGTGTTTAGTAACTGAGCCATATTCATATTTTCTGCTGGTGTGACTCAGCTGAGCACTGTTGAGAACCGTTTGGGGGCTTTTTGTGTAATTGCAGAAAATAACTGAGCCATCCTGTGCAGTTTTCTGTGTCAGTTAAGATTCTTTGGTTGCAAGTAACAGAAACCAACAGAGGCCACTTTAAACAAAAACAAAGCAAAAGAACAAAGGCAAAGGCAGTGCTGAAAGAAACTGGGCTAACGCCCAGAACAAAACCAAAACTCAGTAAAATAGGTCTTGGGCCAGGTAAGAACGTGGGACCTCTAAGGCTGGGACTAAGGAGTGTGCCTTCAGGGAAGCTGCCCCAGGATGCGTGATCTCTAGCTCTTTTCCTAAGCCATTGCAGGCAGAATGCAGATCCCTGCTGGGGAGTGTGTTCAGTCAAGTTTGGGACTCCTGCCCTGGAGAAGGGAGGGGACCTTTGATTTCAAAGTACATCCATGGAAAGGAAAATGGAAGGGTTGTTTCCAGAAACTGCAGATGAATGGACACTGGGCAGAGAAAATTACCAGTGCCCCCTATCTTTGTCTCACTTTAAGCTTGCAGAAAAGTAAGCCTCTCTCGCTCAGTATGCCTCGAGAGGAATTAGCTGATTTAGTTTCTTTATCAGATCTGTTCCTTCATTCCTTTCAAAGTAATTACAGGCTGCTTCTTCCCTGTCTCATGACACTGATTATTAGCTAAAGCTAATTCATCAGCTAGATATAGGTGAAACACCTTTAGCTATCTTTCAGGAAAAGCTTAGTAAATTATTTGTCATTCTCCAGCCCAAGAAACGTTCTCCCTGTAAGTAAAAGTTTATTAGATACCGTGAGAGGTCTCTGGGTTCAGCCATTTTCTGTCCTAGCTATAATTAGAAAGCTAGATAAATTATATCAACTCCTAGGGAAAAAAATCCACACACATACTCTTTTTAATAAATCCAATTTACTCTATTTGCTTGGTATTAACAACTGTTAATGTTATGTCCAAATTCCCTTCCTTCCTCGTTGAAAAGAACTCTGTCACTACAGCCAGGACATACAAATGGATAGTTAATTACTCGGCACAGAGGGTTATGTGATTCATCACTGCAGTGTGGAAGCGAATGTTGCCAGTTGTCAGCTTTTTCCAGACTGCGTAGTGTTATATGGTTTACATCCCAATCAATGGTGGCAAAGCTCCAGAAAGAAATACTACCTGGAAGTCAGAGACTCATTAAACTCATCAGTCTGTAGCCCTTCGTCAGTGATTTCCAAACCTAGCTGTGCATCAGAATCACTTGGTGACATGAAAAAAAAAGGAGAAGCAGGAAAAGACACAGCTTCCTGGCATCCACCCTGAAGCGATGGGTCAGGAGGAAAGTCAGGATTTTCCAGGGCCTGGGGTTTATGCAATTTGGGGTGTCTCTTTAAGAAGATGAATGCAAAGCATCTTGCTTTAACAGATTTTACAAAAGTACTTTACCATGTGGATGTATCTCTAGGATCCTGGCCCTGGTAAAGGTCCATGTTAATGACGGACCCTGAAGCTTAACTTCATTAGCTTCAAGGTGGGCCACATGTAGACTAGGACTGGGGAATAAATGTGTGTTTGCCTGTCTGCGTCTGTGTGTGTGTGTGTGTGTGTGTGTGTGTCCGCGTGAGCTTGCGCTCCTGTGTGCCTGATGCAAGGTCCCAAGTGAGAGGACCCAGGGCTGGGACTCTGCCTTCTCCCTCGAAAACAAAAACAAGTAGAGAAAGTGTAGTGTTCTCTACATTTTAATCCAGTCCTGCACTACACTCTGAACTCTCAGGCTGAAACACTTTGAATTTCATATTTTATTGACTTTGCCCTTCTTGGGGCAGAAGTGCCCATCGGCAGGAGTTATTGCCGGTTTCTAAACTAGTTCACACTCAGGACAACAGCCCCCGAGTTACAGCTGCACTGGTTACAGTCAGGGAGGAGTCACTGCACTCCACTTTCTGTCTTTCGTTTTGGTTTACAAATAGCCTTTTGCTTTTTTCCCATGATTTCCCGTGATTTTAGATATTGAATTTCGGCGCCAGTAAGTGTGTTTGTTTGCCTTAAGGAGTGCTGAGTGGGAGAGAAATGACATTATAGGAAATGTCAAGTTCTTCACTTTACTCTGGTAGAATTGAATGATCTGTCCAATAGAGCTCCAAAAAAATAAAAAGTGTTTAATCCTTTGTGAAAGTAAAACATGCTTCATGTTGAACATCTGAAAATGAACAAATATTTAAGGAAAAATATGTTACCCACAGTCTCCTCCAAAGATACCTGCAGTCATCACAGCAATTAATATACTGTGGCTACTCAATACCTGTTTTTAGAACAAAAGAAAAATATGAACTCCAGAGAATACAAGCCAAACCTTTTTCTAAGTTTTTTCCCTAAGTGCCTGTGATTACGATATCTAACATAACATATACTTAAATGAACGTATATCGAGTCCTCACAAGTCAAGGCCCTGTGCTCGATGATGATGATGTAAAGATGAAGCACGGTGGTCCTCACTCCTCGCAGTGGAATTTGTATCCAGTAGAAGAAGCCCAGTAAATCCCCGCCAAAGCAAGGATACCTAGAGCCGCTGTGTAAAATCACATGCAGGGAGTTTCCTTCAAATCCAAGTGCGCCTAGCGATTTCTTTTCTCTCGACGTTCTTGACTGTTCTCCTTCTCTCATTCCATTTCCAGTCCCTCAGCAAATGCTGTTGGTCCTGTCTTTAAAATCGATTCACAACTCGACTCCTCTCCCTCTCTTATTATGCTACCCTGAGCCAAGCCACCATCACTTCTTATCTAGATGATAGCAGTGGCCTGCTTATTGATCTGCCTGATTCTGTTCTTGCCCCTATACGGTCTGTTCTCCATCCAGAAGCTGGAGAAGTCCTTTGAAAATTTTTCAGCTCATAACAACAGCCTTCTGCCACAAATTCTCCAGTGTATTCTCACCTTATTTAGAGTAAAAGCCCCAATGTCATTACATCGGCCTAAAAGAAGATTGTGTCCAACCCCTTTTCCGCCAACTCCTCAGTGTAAAATCTCCTGTTCACCGTCTTGCTCTTCTGCTCACTCTAGAGCAAGCCAGGAACCTGCCTCCCTCATGGGCTTGGCACGAGGCCTTCTCTATGCAGTGCCTTTCCCTGGGACATCTGCCTGCAGGACTTGATGTCCCCCCTCAGATCCTTGTTCGGATGCCACTCTCTCTGTGAGGCCTTTCCTGTTCGTCCTGATTAAAACCCGAGCGCTCCTGCCCCTGGTCCCTGCCTTATTTTTCTCCAAAGCACTGTCACCACTCAAAATACCATGCATGCTTATCATTTATTTACTTTCATAATACAAGCTTCACAAGGGCAGGATCTGCTCTCTCTACCCCCAGCCCCTGAAACATTCCTGGTGCCTCGTAGGTGCTCAGTTAGCATTTGCTGAAAGAAGGAGGATGATGTACTCAGGCTACTGACATGCCTCCACGTTCTCTCCTCCTGTGGTTTTCTTCTGTTCAGTGTCAAGACGCTTCACAGTGCTGACTGGGCGGCTCAGCAGCACCTATGTCGTCACCAGCCTTTGTGTTTCTTAAATGATAGTTGCTGAAATCTCATTGTGCTTTTCTGCACTCCAGGGCAGATAGATGTTAGTAGCCGATGGCTGCTTGAAACTGATGCTCTGTCTTTACAGTGGTCTGGAAAATTCAGTTCAGAAAGGGGCCTACAAAGAGAGACGACAGAGACACCACTGTACTTTTCCATATCTACGAACCAACATATTTAAGCCCAGAATTTGCTTCTCATAAAGTGAGGAAATCTAATATAATGTCAGGATTTTGAAAAGGATGCATAATTCTTTGATAAGTAATGTATGTATTTATGCAGGCTGGAATAAAAAAGAATCATTGAACCAGAGACTTTAGGTTGTCCACTAATGTTAGAGTGGTAAGGTTTTGTTTTTTTTTTTCTTCCTCATCTCAAATTCTAAATTTAATAAGGAGATTGTCAGGGGAACCTAACATTCCATTCAGAGGGTTAGTTACCAGCAAATACAGCACCACTGAAAACCAGAGTCGTGGGTCAGATTCCTGTTCAGCGAAGGCTAGTTCTGAATGCGGCCCTTGTTCCTTGCATTTTTGGAAGCCTCACATTCAGAAGCAGTTTCTATCTGCTCAATCACATTTGTGTCTTTCTGCATTAAAATAAAAATAGTCAAGAAGGGATAAAGGGGAGAAATATTTATTCTTGCTCCTGATGCATATAAAGACCTTTATAATTTTAAAACTCCTTCATTTGAAGTCTTACTTTTCCACTAGCTTGTTTATCTCATAGGAAGGAAAGCAGGCACAGCCTATAAATAATGCTTGCGTTTCCATTTCAGGATGTGTAGGGCAGGAGAGCCTCTCCCTGAAAGGTCAAGGGCCATAGCCAGCTCGCTCCCTTCCTGAGTCAGACAGTTCCCCCGTGTTACTGTTCGGAACTTGGTAAATCAGAGTCATGTAAAATAATGCCCTGTGTGCAGCAGCCTGAAAATTCTAGCACAAGGCAGAGTCTCCACTCTAATGTTCCCACTGTTGGAAGACAGTTTTTGTTTAAGATTTATTTTTCAGTCGATTTTTAGAGGTGTAGAGTTCCTAAAGTGAAGCGTACTCCACAGTCTTTGAAATTTCCACAAGGAAATGAGCATTTGGAAAGTTCATGACCTTATTTCTTCCCTTGAATTTGCTTTCATATTTTAAGAAACTTTAAGACTTTTCATGTCTCCAGAGGATAGATTAAGTTTATTTTACTGGGAGTTTTCTTCAAATTACATGGAAAATTATATGTTGTCTAGAAAGCTATTCTCTGCTATAGCCTAATAATAGAAAAAATATGTATGTGCTTTCCTTCTTCAGCAATTTAATAGTTATTATAGCTTACTGAGTGATTGCAAGGAGAGAGGCACTGAGCTAGGGCTTTGTGGAAGCGTGTGGCGTGGGAAAAGGGAAGAGCACCATTAACCCTTAGGGAAATGCAAGTGGAGCCCACGGGGAGGCACCGCTTCACGGCCGCTGGAGCGTCTGTAATCAGAGAGACAGATACTACCAGGTGTCGGCACGGCTGTGGGCCCACTGGAGCGTTCATACGTTACTGGTGGGAATGTAAACCGGCAGACCCACTTTAGAAAACGCTGTGGCAGTTTCGTAGGAAATGAAGCACACACTTAACTGTATGACCCATTAATCCCATGTCAGGTATTTACCCAAATGAAATGAGAGCACGTGTTCCCACACAGACACCTACGGTGGTGTCCACAGAAGCATGTACCTAATGCCCAGAAAGCAGAGACAACCCAAAGGCCCGTCTGTACTGGAGTGGATGGCTTTTCAGCATTGAGAATGAACAGACTTCCAGTACACACAGCAATAGAGATGAATCTCAGGAACATAATGGACAGCTGAAAAGCCAGAAACAAGTGTGTTGAGTGTTTGACATCCGAAAATAAGAATACTGATCCAGGCAATTGGAAGTCAAGATCGTGGTTGTCCTTCCGGGGGAATGGTAATGACTGGTGTTGGGGATGAGGGTGCTTTAGGGGTGCTGGCCACGCTGTGTGTCTCATCCAGATGCCGTTACACAGCTGTGGCAGCTTGGTCAGAATTCGTCAAGTTGTTCCCTGAGGACTTGTGCAGTTTTCTGCCTGCAGGTTATACTTCCAAAAACTATACTAAGACTATAAGAAAACTGAGTGACGCTTGGTTTCCACAGATTGAGGGGTTCTAGGAAAACACTCTCCACATTCATTGCTACAAAGACTTTACCGTCTAGTGGGAAGACAGGCTTGTTGATAAATAATTCTAATATGAAACCAACTCTTAGCAGTGCTGCATTAGAGATATATATAAGTGCAGCGAAGTAAAGGAAAACACCTAACAAAAAAAGGAGACTGGCAAAAACGTTATAGGCTGTAGTCACCGTTGGGTTTGCTTCATAATACTGGGCTGCTGCTGCTGCTGCTAAGTCGCTTCAGTCGTGTCCAGCTCTGTGCGACCCCATAGAGGGCAGCCCACCAGGCTCCCCCGTCCCCGGAATTCTCCAGGCAAGAACACTGGAGTGGGAGGAACAGAATAATGTTTAAAAGTGGAAGACAGGCTACACATTAGAAGGGAAGTGAAAGTGAAGTCTCTCAGTCATGTCCGACTCTTTGCAACCCCCTGGACTGTAGCCCACCACAGTCCTCCGTCGATGGGATTCTCCAGGCAAGAGTGCTGGAGTGGGTTGCCATTCCCTTCTCCATACATTACAAACAAAGGAATTAAAGCTTTGGATTATGTACAAGGAGTTGGGACTGTTGGAGAGACAAAGTTGGTTTCAAATATCAGAACACATAAGTTGTTTATATCCTTCAAGATAAGTTCCTCTGTTTTCAGTTGACTGCCTTTGTCTGAGTTGTAGGTTATTTTGTTCCAGAGGTTCTCAGCCATGAGTGCATGTTGGGATCACAGGAGCTTTTATAGCTGCTCCCGAGTCAGAATCTCCAGGGCTGGGACTCGGGTGTCTGTCCTCTTTCTAGGCGCCTGTGAGTCTCCTGGACCGCCGGGGCTGGAGCCCCTGCTGGAGTCCTGCAGGGCAGAAGGAGCCTTCACTGGGACCATCACACAACAAGAAGGGCCTCTCTTTGTTTTGGGAGCTACTATGGCTTTCACAAAGAAGAGCACTTTTCATATTCATCTCTTTGTACCTGTGCCAAGAAATTTCTTTGCAAATGGCTTTTATCCAAGTATGACATGAAAGATGTTAATCCTACTGTTAAATTTTAACCTTAATTCTTTCCAGCACTGGGGCATTGCTTCTGATTTTATTACAGGTACATAGATCCACAGCAGACGATAGAACTGCAAAGGACAAAATGGCACGTGTGGGTCACTTGTTAATGCACTCACATGACTAATCTTTCTCCTGTGGGGGAAAGATGTATTTTTAGTCCTAACATTTTTATATCAGATCTTTCAATGTAAAAATAATACCTGCTTTCCCTTAGAAAATGTTAGTCCTCTCCCTAGTTCATTCACTTGATGTTGCTTGTTAACTTATCCATTTTCTGTCTCTTTGTTTTCAGATAAATTTTAGAATCACAGAAAAGTTGCAGAAATAGTAAAGGGTTCATATGTATTCTTCACCCAGCTACCTCTGCTGTTGACAGCTTATATAACCATAGTGCAATTATCAAACAAGGAAATTAACTTGAAACGATAAGACTCACTGAGCTACAAATCTTATTTGAATTTTACCAAATTTTCCCTGGATTTCCGTGTCTGGTCCAGGATTCAATCCAGGATATCACACTGTGCTGATACCTGGTTGTCAGGTCTCCTTACACCCCTCCAGTCTGTGACAGTTCCTCATTCTTTTCTGACCCTACATTATCTTGACCCTTCTGTTGACTACTGGTGAATCATTTATAGAATGTTTCTCACTTGGGTTTATGTGGTGTTCTCTTATGAGTAGATTGAAATTATTTATTTTGGTGAATAATTATTTGCAGAAATAATTAGATGATACATTATGTCTGTATATGTTATTACTAGTGTTGTCAATTTTGATTATTTGGGTAAGATGGTATCTGCTAAGTCTCTCCACTATAAAGTTACAACCCTTGATAGTTGATAAATACCTTTGGTGGCTCACACAGTAAAGAATCCGCCTGCAAAGCAGGAGACCTGGGTTCAATCCCTGGGTGGTGAGGAAGATCCCTTGGAGAAGGGAATGGCAACCCATCCCAGTAATCTTGCCTGGAAAATTCCATGGACAGAGGAGTCTGGCAGGCTACAGTCCATGGGATCACAAAGAGTTGGACACGACTGAGCAACTAACACACACACAGGTATCTTTAGCACTCTGCCAATATCATGTTTCACCTCAAAACTTTCATTCACTGATTTCAGCATCCACTGGTATATCTTGCCTGCAGTAATTAATACTGTGGTCTTCACCTGATGACATTTCTTCATTTCCCTTATTCCTTATATGTTTATTAATTGGAGTTCTTCTATAACATGCCTTCCCCGGCTGTTTGTTTGTATCAGTATGAAGCTGTGAATGCTTGTTCAATTTTCTGAATCATAATCCAGTATTATCATTGTTTATTTTGCTGCTCAAATTGTTCTAGCTGCAGCCATTGGCAACTCCTGATTGAATCCACTGTCCTTTCGATACACCCTCACTCTTTCGTAAGCACGTCTTTTTTTCTACAATCACAAGATACCGCAGAATCGGCTTCTATTTTACCTGTCCCAGGTCTGGAATTTTTCTAAGAAACTCTGATTCATTTTATTCAATTTACTGGAGAATGATATTTAGATCTGGGTGCTTGTAGACCATTGTTACTGGGGTGTCCTTGGTCCTATTTCCACTCAGCAGAATAAGCTAGGAAATGTAAGTATGTATACTAAACCATGCATACATGAACATATACCATATTTATTAGTTATTTCTATATGTATTTATCTATCATGTGTGTCCAAAAAAGCATGAGTTCATCTCATATCCCTGATTCCAATTCAGTACCACAAGGCTTATTAAGGCTCCCCCCTTTTCTTAGTGGTAACTTCTTTAATAGTGAAAAGACTGGCTCTCATTATTTATAATCTTGGATTGTGCATAAAGTGGTTACTGAATCACTAACTCATACCCCTGCAAGAAATAGATTTTCTAACTAGAGTGCAGTAATTTGCTGACAGTTCTGTTTGGTTTTCACTTTACAACATTCAGTCACAATCGTGTTTCCAAAGTGACTTACTTCTTAGTTCCATCCCCTTCAGCATGGCCATATTACTGGTCCTGGTCACGGTGTTCATCTGTAACAGTTAGGTTCACTTCTTCCTGTAGGTATTCTGCTTGGGCAGAATATCCTGGTTGGTTTTATTTTCTTTATTTTGGGAGATATATAAAACATTACTCTGGTTTAGAGAGTCAAGTTCAGTTCAGTTCAGTCACTCAGTCGTGTCTGACTCTTTGTGACCCCATGAACTGCAACACGCGAGGCCTCCCTGTCCATCACGAACTCCCAGACTCCACCCAAACCCATGTCCATTGAGTCGGTGATGCCATCCAGCCATCTCATCCTCTGTTGTCCCCTTCTCCTACCAACTTCAATCTTTCCCAGCATCAGGGTCTTTTCAAATGAATTAGTTCTTTGCATCAGGTGGCCAAAGTACTGGAGTTTCAGCTTCAACGTCAGTCCTTCCAATGAATATTCAGGACTAATTTCCTTGAGGATGGACTGGTTGGATCTGCTTGCAGTCCAAGGGACTCTCAAGAGTCTTCTCCAACACCACAGTTCAAGAGCATCAATTCTTCAGTGCTCAGCTTTCTTCACAGTCCAACTCTCACATCCATACTTGACCACTGGAAAAACCATAGCCTTGACTAGATGGACCTTTGTTGGCAAAGTAATGTCTCTGCTTTTTAATATGCTGTCTAGACTGGTCATAGCTTTTCTTCTAAGGAGTAGGCGTCTTTTAATTTCCTGGCTGCAATCATCATCTGCAGTGATTTTGGAGCCCAGAAAAATAAAGTCTGCCACTGTTTCCCCATCTATTTGCCATGAAGTGACAGGACCGGAAGCCATGGTCTTAGTTTTCTGAATGTTGAGCTTTAAGCCAACTTTTCACTGTGCTCTTTCACTTCCATCAAGAGGCTTTTTAGTTCTTCTTCGCTTTCTGCCATAAGGGTGGTGTCAAAGCTAGAGCCAAAGAGATATTCCAAGCAGTATGTGCTCCTCCTCACCCCACCCCACATTCCATACCCTGTCCTTTTCTGCCCTTCCCCACCAGCCCCCTACAGTTAAACAGTCTCTGTAGTTTCTGCTATGTCTTTCCCATACTCCTTTCATACAAAGGAGCAGATTCCTGTTTTTAATTCTGTTATGCTTTGCATGGTGGTAGCACATCATGGTGGAGAAGGCAATGGCAAGCCACACCAGTACTCTTGCCTAGAAAATCCCATGGACGGAGGAGCCTGGTGGGCTACAGTCCATGGGGTCACCACGAGTCGGTCTCGACTGGACGACTTCACTTTCACTTTTCACTTTCATGCACTGGAGAAGGAAATGGCAACCCACTCCAGTGTTCTTGCGTGGAGAATCCCAGGGACGGCAGAGCCTGGTGGGCCGCCGTCTATGGGGTCGCACAGAGTCAGACACAACTGAAGCGACTTAGCAGCAGCAGCAGCAGCAGCAGCACATCATGGAAACTCTTTTGTAGTTGATTTTTTCACTGAATGACTTGAAAGTTCCTAGTGATCTTCCCCATTTAACGTTTTTAAAGCCGCCTGGTGTTCCGTTGTGAGGCTGTGGCACAGCTTGTGTAACCACTCTCCTGTGTGTGGGCATTATGCCGTTTCCATTATTTTGGAACAATCAGTTCTTTAATGAATAAACTTGTATAATTTTGTGTAATTAGAAGTATATATTCTTGGGAGGAAAGTTATGACCAACCTAGACAGCATATTAAAAAGCAGAGACATTACTTTGCCAACAAAGGTCCGTCTAGTCAAGGCTATGGTTTTTCCAGTGGTCATGTATGGATGTGAGAGCTGGACTATAAAGAAAGCTGAGCACTGAAGAACTGATGCTTTTGAACTGTGGTGTTGGAGAAGACTCTTGAGAGTCTCTTGGACTGCAAGGAGATCCAACCAATCCATCCTAAAGGAGATCAATTCTGAATGTTCATTGGAGGGACTGATGTTGAAGCTGAAACTCCAGTACTTTGGCCACCTGATGTGAAGAGCTGACTCATTTGAAAAGACTCTGATGCTGGGAAAGATTGAGGGCAGGAGGAGAAGGGGATGACAGAGGAGGAGATGGCTGGATGGCATCACTGACTCAATGGACATGGGTTTGGGTGGACTCCGGGAGTTGGTGATGGACAGGGAGGCCTGGCGTGCTGCAGTTCATGGGGTCACAAAGAGTTGGACATGATTGAGCAACTGAGCTGAACTGATTCAGGGTAGATTCGTAGAAATGGCGTTCCTTTGTCAAAATTGACTACATACATGCTCATGTCATTCAGTTACTCTGTTTGCCTATGGAAACACCTTTCAGTGAGTTCATGTATTACCTTGATCATCATATGTTTCTGAATTACAGCTTTGAATTTGTGTGACTTTTTAAAATTTAACTTTATTAGTTATACTTAGCATGTTAAAATGTATTAAAATTGCATTTGGGATACGGAATTAGTCTTGCATAATTCATGCTTTGCCAAGGCTTAATAAGTGCCATTGTAATGTGTCAGCAGCCCCTCATGAAGACAGTAATCGTGCATGCCACGTACCCTGTCCTCCCTGGCACAGTCTACAAGTTCACGATCACTGGCGCAGAGGAGAATTCAAGAACTCCAGCAGGGACATAGTGACGAAGCATTTACGTAATGCTGTCATTTGCCCAGAGCTTTTCATGTTTCAAAGCTCGTTCAAGTCCTCATCTTTCGTCCACTGGACCACTGTAGAATGGTGTGGGGAAATGTCTAATCAGTCACTGTGTTTATGTAGTGCAAAGTCCTCTACACGTATTTTCTCACTTGAACCTCAGACCAACTGTGTGAAGTAGGCAGAACAATTAGTCATCCTCCCTATTGTGCAAGTAAGGGAGCTGAGACACAGGAAAGTTACAATGGTATTCTAAGTTGAACATCTACTAAGTAGTAAGGCCAGAAGTGAATTTGAGACCATACCACAATACTGGTTTAGCAGCTCGTGGAAAATGAAAAAATATCCAAAGGTAGGACGTATTCACAGAGAGGTAAATTCCTCAGTATATACTTTGGGATTGAAGGGTTCTCTTGGACCCTGTTTTACAGATACAGGGCAAATTCTTGGCTACCCGGAGCTGTAACGTCTCAGTCCTGAATGGTGGCAAGGGGAAGTATGTTCTGAGTAGACACAGCCTCCTCCGCCCCTGGCGCTGCCACCAGGACAGTGGGCCCTTGCCCTGGAGCCACACCGTCGCCATTTGCACCCTCGTTTTGCCACTCCGTAGGCGTGGGCCTTGGAGAGGCACTCAGCCCGTTTTCTTACCTCTACCATGCCTGTCTTTTTGTAGGTCTATTTGTCATTGTTGTCCAGTTGCTCAGTCTTGTCCGCCACTTTGCGACCCCATGGACTGCAGCACGCCAGGTTTCCCTTCTTTCACCATCTCCCAGAATTTGCTCAAACTCGTGTCCATTGAGTCGGTGATGCCATCCAACCGTCTCATCCTCTGTCGTCCCCTTCTCCTCCTGCCTTCAATCTTGCCCAGCATCAGGGTCTTTTCCAATGAGTCAGCTCTTCGTATCAGGTGGCCAAAGTTTTGGAGTTTCAGCTTCAGCATCAGTCCTTCCAGTGAACACTCAGGACTGATTTCCTTTAGGATGGACTGGCTGGATCTCCCTGCTGACCAAGGGACTCTCAGGAGTCTTCTCCAACACCACAATTCAAAAGCATCAATTCTTAAGCTTTACAGTCCAACTCTCACATCCATACATGACTACTTTTGGGTCACTGGAAGGATTAAAAGTAACTTTATCAGAAAGACTCCCTGGTGCCATCTAGACATCACTCTGACAGTGATCATTCCATTTCCTTCAAAGCGCTTTTACAGTTTAGAATTATGTGTACTTCTGCGTTTGCTTCACATCTATGTCTCCTCCTAGAATATGGGCTTCTTGGCATCTAGGACTCTGCTTAGCTTTCCTCCTCTTTGTATCTCTTAGGCCCAGTGCTCCTAATCACTGAATGAACATGTCTTGCCTCCATCCACCACTTCCTTGGCCCTGTTTTCATTTCAGCCACGCAGGATGACCTGCAGCTCCCCCATCCCTTCACGTCTCTCTACCCTTCCACGTGCTATTTCCTTAGCCTGCCACGCCAGCCCTCACGCCTGTGTTTTTCTGGAGAATCCTTTCTCAAGATCCTTCAAGACCTGGCTCAGCTCTTCCACGAGGGCTCCCATGACCCCTCTTGTCCCTTGAAGACTGAGGGGCTGCCCTGTCCCTTGGCATGTCTCTGTAATAGAGCTGGCCACGTTGCAGTCATTGGTATGTTCAGCGAATATTTTCAAGAACTGACTCTGTAGTGGGCACATGCTAGGTGCTGAGGATACAGCAGTGGATAGATCTGTCGTTCCAATGGGAAAAGTGAACAACAACAGCGAAAAAAGCGCATAAGTAAGCAAACAAGTAATAGCGAGAAAATGATGGAGTAATTGGTTCTGAGACGCTGACCTTTGCCTTGAGATCTGGAAATGAGAAGTTTGGGGGTGAAAGCGATGGGGGTGAGCCCTGTGTTGTGACTGTTTACCTGGCTGTTCCCCTCCCCGCCCCCTGCCCCTCCTGACCGGCCCTCTGTGACCCTGTGTGGCCCCTGGTGCCCCGCCCTGGCCCTGCAGCCTGCGGCCTCGCCGGGGCTGGGCCAGGGTTCCGGGCTCCCGGCGCTGAGTGCACCCGGGGCAGGCTGCCGGCCGCCGCGCAGCTCGCTGGCTCCAGCCTGCTACCTCGTGATGACGGGAAGGCTCTCCCGGCATTCTGCGACCCAGTTCCCTGGTCTTTAAAAAGGAACTAATACTAAGACTTTGTGGAGTTGCTGTCAGGATTAAATGAGAAAGCGCGCCTGAAATTCCTAGCCCCGAGCGCAGCACCTGGTCGTCAGTAAGTGCCGGAGAAAAGGCTCTAGCGTGCTCCCAAAGTTTTTGTTGCATCAGTGAATGAGTTAAGGAAAAGGAAAATTTAATTCTTACCTCAGTAAACAGAACCATGGCAAAACAGAGACTGAATACCTTGATGGTATCTTCAGCTGTCTTATTTATGGTGTGTTTTAATTCAGACAAAAAAGAAGGGAAAAAAAGGAAATTGCCATTCACTAGTGATTTCAGCCCCTAGAACCAGTAGTTGGTAACGTTCGTGCGCTCACCAAGCGGCCTCGGGAAACTCCGCTGGTCATTTGATGGACTGTCGTCTGCAGAGTGCGGAGCTTTCACGTTCCAGCCCCAAGCCTCGACAGAAATACACACTCCACCCGTGGGGGGTCGCCTTGCATCTGGCGCTCCTTCTTTTGAGATCATAATTCGAGTACTTTGTAGTGAAAGGGATTTCTTTTCGTGCCTTCTACTTCTTCTGTCATAAGAGAGCCTGAGGATATCATAACCAATGAATTTTATGACACTACCAGAGATAGCACCAGCTTTCTTAGGTCAGGAACACCGATAGGATTAGCCTGAGGTGCTGCTTATACCACACAAAAAAATCACTCTGACCGCACAGCACACCTTGGGCAGATGGCTCCTGCCCTGTCCCGCCTCCTCGGAAAACTAAATGCCAGAGTAGCATGTACACAGTTGAGAACATCAGCGAATTGATATGCTGAGGAACTTCTGGGAATTTTTTTTTCTTCCTTATATTAATAGCATTTTCACTGGAAACACTGGGATCATGATTATTGTTTTTATAAACTGCAAATATCTGACTCATTAGGAATGCTTTGATACTTGAATACATAGGCATGAGTTTTCTAGTTTAAAAAATTACTGAGATAATTGGCAAAGAGATTTTTGCTATGTGTTTTTTTCCCTGCAAGCTTTAAGAGTTAACATTTATTTACACGAGTACTTCACTCTGCTCTTATCATTCTAATCAATGGGAAAATATCGGCTGCTTTTAATGTCACAGGAATCAACTCATCCTATCTTAGAATGAGAAATAATTAGCAAACAATTATTATTCCTTTTAATATTTGTGGCGTTGTTTTCAGAGTTTTTTCCTTTACAAACCAAGGCACCGTAAACGTTTTCTGGCTGGAGGTATTGAAATCTGTTTTGCTGTGCTGCGAGGGTAGAGGTGTGTATGTTTCACTAGAAGTCTGTAGGCAAGAGCCACACTCTCCGGCTGGACGCTCTGACAGGGTGACAGGTTATGGAGCCCTGCAGTGATGTGTGGTGTGCATCACAGACTGTGGGGTAAACTCTGTGCATCAGTAGAGGTACAGGCTGAAGAGTCGAGTAGACTAGGGCAGGGATGGTGTTTGTGTGACAGGCTCCTTCCCTATGTCAGTAGGAGGAACACTTCCCATACGGTGAGGACATTCACCATAACAAATGCTGCTGCTGCTGCTGCTAAGTCACTTCAGTCGTGTCCGACTCTGTGCGACCCCAGAGACGGCAGCCTGCCAGGCTTCCCCGTCCCTGGGATTCTCCAGGCAAGAACACTGGAGTGGGTTGCCATTTCCTTCTCCGATGCATGCAAGTGAAAAGTCAAAGTGAAGTCGCTCAGTCGTGTCCGACTCTCAGCGACCTCATGGACTGCAGCCCACCAGGCTCTTCCATCCATGGGATTTTCCAGGCAAGAGTACTGGAGTGGGGTATCATTTCCTTCTCCGTAACAAATGCTAGCACCAGCTAAATTCAACTGTATGTGTAATGTCCTCTTAATTCCCAGCTGTCTCAAGAAGGACTAATGTGAAAAATATTATATTCTCTTACATTTTACAGATCATGAACAGATGGGGGAAAAAATGTGCCAATTGGTAAAGAAATTCATATGCAGAATCACACACCTCAAAATGGTGTTTCTGAAGGTTTTTCTTTTTAAAAATTATTAAATTTATCTTGGGTAAAATTTAATTACTCCTTGGGGGTTTCCTGTAATGTTATATGCGTAATTCATTTGAGTGTATGCCCTCTACAGATATGAATGTTTGGAAGTACAGGTAACCTTGTAATGAATTAAACTGATAAAAGGTTGTGTTCCAATAAAGGGGAAATTATGGAATGATTATTCACTTTGTGAAAGGCTCTGTCATAGGGCACGCTTTCCTAAAGCATTTTAAATTGGATTTCGTTTACGAAACATTCGTTTATACACAACATTTCAGGAACAAATGTAGTGAGGAAATGAGAGAAATAGTCATAATAAGATAGAGATCCCTTATGCTGCTGACATTTGTGCTTCCTGTCTTCCTCTGTCTCCCCTTGCAGCTCTGATAGCCATTGGGCGATACAGCATGACAATAGAGACCGTGGACGTTGGATGGTGTAAGGAGATTACAGACCAAGGAGCCACCCTGATTGCACAGAGCAGCAAGTCTTTAAGATACTTGGGGCTGATGAGATGTGATAAAGTGAGTTGCCTGTCAAACTCCTTTCCTACATGTTAGTGTCGTTTACAGCTTGATATTAGATTCTTCTCTCCCTGGGTATATATGTATACATGCACGTACTTATGTTATTACATTGACCTATCCCACGTTGAAGGTCAGGAAGGGCGGCGGTGAGGAGATACCCCTCGTCCAAGGTAAGGAGCAATGGCTGCGCTTTGCTGGAGCAGCCGTGAAGAGATACCCCACGCCCAAGGTAAGAGAAACCCACGTAAGACCGTAGGTGTTGCAAGAGGGCATCAGAGGGCAAACACACTGAAACCATACTCACAGAAAACTAGTCAGTCTAATCACACTAGGACCACAGCCTTGTCTAACTCAATGAAACTAAGCCATGCCCGTGGGGAAACCCAAGATGGGCAGGTCATGGTGGAGAGATCTGACAGAATGTGGTCCACTGGAGAAGGGAATGGCAAACCACTTCAGTATTCTTGCCTTGAGAACCCCATGAACAGTATGAAAAGGCAAAATGATAGGATATTGAAAGGGGAACTCCCCAGGTCAGTAGGTGCCCAATATGCTACTGGAGATCAGTGGAGAAATAACTCCAGAAAGAATGAAGGGACGGAGCCAAAGCAAAAAGAATACCCAGCTGTGGATGTGACTGGTGATAGAAGCAAGGTCCAATGCTGTAAAGAGCAATATTGCATAGGAACCTGGAATGTCAGGTCCATGAATCAAGGCAAATTGGAAGTGGTCAAACAAGAGATGGCAAGAGTGAATGTCGACATTCTAGGAATCAGCGAACTGAAATGGACTGGAATGGGTGAATTTAACTCAGATGACCATTATATCTACTACTGCGGGCAGGAATCCCTCAGAAGAAATGGAGTGGCCATCATGGTCAACAAAAGAGTCCGAAATGCAGTACTTGGATGCAATCTCAAAAACAACAGAATGATCTCTGTTCGTTTCCAAGGCAAACCATTCAGTATCACAGTAATCCAAGTCTATGCCCCAATCAGTAACACTGAAGAAGCTGAAGTTGAACGGTTCTATGAAGACCTACAAGACCTTTTAGAACTAACACCCCAAAAAGATGTCCTTTTCATTATAGGTGACTGGAATGCAAAAGTAGGAAGTCAAGAAACACCTGGAGTAACAGGCAAATTTGGCCTTGGAGTACGGAATGAAGCAGGGCAAAGACTAATAGAGTTTTGCCAAGAAAATGCACTGGTCATAACAAACACCCTCTTCCAACAACACAAGAGAAGACTATACATGGACATCACCAGATGGTCAACACTGAAATCAGATTGATTATATTCTTTGCAGCCAAAGATGGAGAAGCTCTATACAGTCAGCAAAAACAAGACCAGGAGCTGACTGTGACTCAGACCATGAACTCCTTATTGCCAAATTCAGACTTAAATTGAAGAAAGTAGGGAAAACCACTAGACCATTCAGGTATGACCTAAATCAAATCCCTTATGATTATACAGTGGAAGTGAGAAATAGATTTAAGGGCCTAGATCTGATAGATAGAGTGCCTGATGAACTATGGAATGAGGTTCATGACATTGTACAGGAGACAGGGATCAAGACCATCCCCATGGAAAAGAAATGCAAAAAAGCAAAATGGCTGTCTGAGGAGGCCTCACAAATAGCTGTGAAAGGAAGAGAAGTGAAAAGCAAAGGAGAAAAGGAAAGATATAAACATCTGAATGCAGAGTTCCAAAGAATAGCAAGAAGAGATAAGAAAGCCTTCTTCAGCAATCAATGCAAAGAAATAGAGGAAAACAACAGAATAGGAAAGATGAGAGATCTCTTCAAGAAAATCACAGATACCAAAGGAACATTTCATGCAAAGATGGGCTCGATAAAGGACAGAAATGGTATGGACCTAACAGAAGCAGAAGATATTAAGAAGAGATGGCAAGAATACACAGAAGAACTGTACAAAAAAGATCTTCACAACCCAGATAATCACGATGGTGTGATCACTGACCTAGAGCCAAACATCCTGGAATGTGAAGTCAAGTGGGCCTTAGAAAGCATCACTATGAACAAAGCTAGTGGAGGTGATGGAATTCCAGTTGAGCTATTCCAAATCCTGAAAGATGATGCTGTGAAAGTGCTGCACTCAATATGCCAGCAAATTTGGAAAACTCAGCAGTGGCCACAGGACTGGAAAAGGTCAGTTTTCATTCCAATCCCAAAGAAAGGCAATGCCAAAGAATGCTCAAACTACCGCACAATTGCACTCATCTCACATGCTAGTAAAGTAATACTCAAAATTCTCCAAGCCAGGCTTCAGCAGTATGTGAACCGTGAACTTCCTGATGTTCTAGCTGGTTTTAGAAAAGGCAGAGGAACTAGAGATCAAATTGCCAACATCCTCTGGATCATGGAAAAAGCAAGAGAGTTCCAGAAAAGCATCTATTTCTGCTTTATTGACTATGCTAAAGCCTTTGACTGTGTGGATCACAATCAACTGTGGAAAATTCTGAAAGAGATGGGAATACCAGACCACCTGATCTGCCTCTTGAGAAACCTGTATGCAGGTCAGGAAGCAACAGTTAGAACTGGACATGGAACAACAGACTGGTTCCAAATAGGAAAAGGAGTACGTCAAGGCTGCATATTGTCACCCTGTTTATTTAACTTCTATGCAGAGTACATCATGAGAAACGCTGGACTGGAAGAAACACAAGTTGGAATCAAGATTGCCGGGAGAAATCTCAATAACCTCAGATATGCAGATGACACCACCCTTATGGCAGAAAGTGAAGAGGAACTCAAAAGCCTCTTGATGAAAGTGAAAGTGGAGAGTGAAAAAGTTGGCTTAAAGCTCAACATTCAGAAAACGAAGATCATGGCATCCAGTCCCATCACTTCATGGGAAATAGATGGGGAAACAGTGTCAGACTTTATTTTTCTGGGCTCCAAAATCACTACAGATGGTGACTGCAGCCATGAAATTAAAAGACGCTTACTCCTTGGAAGGAAAGTTATGACCAACCTAGATAGCATATTCAAAAGCAGAGACATTACTTTGCCAACAAAGGTTCATCTAATCAAGGCTATGGTTTTTCCTGTGGTCATGTATGGATGTGAGAGTTGGACTGTGAAGAAGGCTGAGCACCGAAGAATTGATGCTTTTGAACTGTGGTGTTGGAGAAGACTCTTGAGAGTCCCTTGGACTGCAAGGAGATCCAACCAGTCCATTCTGAAGGAGATCAGCCCTGGGATTTCTTTGGAAGGAATGATGCTAAAGCTGAAGTTCCAGTACTTTGGCCACCTCATGCGAAGAGTTGACTCATTGGAAAAGACTCCGATGCTGGGAGGAATTGGGGGCAGGAGGAGAAGGGGACAACAGAGGATGAGATGGCTGGATGGCATCACTGACTCGATGGACATGAGTCTGAGTGAACTCCGGGAGTTGGTGATGGACAGGGAGGCCTGGCATGCTGCGATTCATGGGGTCGCAAAGAGTCGGACACGACTGAGCGACTGATCTGATCTGATCTGATGTTATTACAGGTATGCATGGTAAGCTGCCTGGTTTTCTAAAGTAATCTGAGATGATTTTTGAATATCTGTGTTTAAAAATGAATGTTTGTGCTTATGCAGAAAGGAAACAGCAATCACACTCAACTTAGATTTTGGCTTCCTGTCCATAAGTCCGTGGACCACGATTAAACGTGTTTGCACGGCACCCTACAGTGTGCATGGCTTAACAGTGAAATTCCACTCAGGGTTCCGAGTTTCCTACAGCAGTAAGTTGGAAAGCCCACTGCCAGATGATTCTGTCGCAGTCTGAAGTGTGCGATTCCACTGCTTAACGTCTTTGTGTTCTGGCCCTCGGGGGGCAAGAAGGGGCCAGTGAGGCAGTGTTAGGTGGGAATCTCCACACTTCAGATGCTGCTTTTCACACGTGTTGAGAAGCAGTCCCAGAGGCCCCACCGAAGGTCAGTGGAGCTGGCCAGAGGCGTGAGCCTGAGTTTGAGAAGTTGGGCTGCATCTAATAAAGATGATCAAAAGCTGACCTGATAACCAGGCGTTGGAGAGGCGCTCTCCCCTTTGCCTCTTTTACGTTTTCCCTGGTAACAGATCTAGGAGACGGTCGTTTGTACTGTGAAGGGGAGAAAACGGAGCTCAGAAGGACCAGGCACTGGCCCTAGACCCCTCATCCAGGGTGGTGCCCCAAGATCTTCAAGTCTGTGTCCAGTGCCAGGGGCCCACCCCAGGGGCTGTCTCCAGGGAAGGGGTGCTTCCTTGAAAAAGACCCACCTCAGCTACTGGCTCTGAAAATGTTGGCAGCTTGTAACAATTTATACACGTGTGCTACTTTTTGTGATTGGTGATTAGGGACAATGAAGCAAAAGAGCGTGAAGCTAAATATAGATGCCTCTCAAAGGACCTGTATTTTCTAAATGTAGCAAATCTGGGGACAAATAAGAATGGCCCAAATTCTCTGTGTGCTTTGTCAGTTTTGTTAATTGACCTAGTTCTTTTTTCCAGATGTTTTACAATCCAAACTTACACCAGACCTCTCCAGTTAGTTATGATTAGAGAGATTTTATATACTCAGCCCAGCCTAGAAAGCTGACTGAGTTTATTACTGAGCAACAGTGGAGACCCCAGGGTGGCAAGTCTCTCTTAAATTTCACTACTAACTAACTTAACACTGCTACTAACCCTGTCACTTCAAAATGACTCCTTTTAAAACAAGTGAAAGAGTCCATAGCAGGCAGAGTATTCTAGAAACCCTGAACAGTGACAGCAGAACTCTTTGGCTTCTGCCTGAAGGAATTGCTGCACATGAATTCCCTCATCAAGGAGAGGGAAAGGTAAGCATTTAAAACTGGATCCACGTGCCCACAACCTTTGGTGAAAGTCACCGTGTTTCTAGCCCGGGCTCTTTAGACCTGTTGAGATCAGCACCCTCTTCGGAGCTGAATTTATACTCCAGTTAGTTCAGAAGATCCTTTCGGACATATTTGCTGACCAGCATTTTGCCAATTTTCAGTAAGTGGAAGGATCCTTTTCTGCATAAATCCAAATTCGTCCAAATTAGGGCTGTCACAGTCCAGCCCACTGTAGCCAGCCCAGCCCAGCCGGCTGGTGTCCTCAGGCTTAAGGCAAAACACAGGAGGTTCTGTGAGGATGCAAGAAGTTTCCACACCACACACAAAGCACACGTAGAGCCTCGCACTTAAAAGCCTGCTGCTTGATTTAAGTCAGTAAGTGTTAGTCGCTCAGTCGTGCCCAATTCTTTGCAACCCCATGGACTGTAGCCCACCAGGCTTCTCTGTCCCTGGGATTTCCTAGGTAAGAGTACTGGAGTGGGTTGTCATTTCCTTCTCCGGGGGATCTTCCTGACCCAGGGATCGAACGCAGCTCTCCTGCACTGAAGGCAGACTCTTTACCGACTGAGCTGAGCCTGCTGGTTGGTTTAGTTGGATGGAAATCCAGTGTGAGTGTTCTGTCTTCCGCATTTCTATTATACTGTCCATCTCCAGATTCTAAATTTCTATCAGGACTCAAAGGAGTATGTGAGTAGCGAAGAACCAAAGGTAGCAGTTGAGGACGTGGACTCTGGAGCCAGAGATGAGGTGCAGGTCTGGGCTCTGCACTTAGCTGTGTCAGCTCGGACAGGTTAACCTCTGAGTGCTTCCGTCTCCTCCTTTGTAAAACAAGGATAATAACTGTACCGTCTTGTGGAAATGCTGTAATTACATAAGTGGACATATATCAAGCCCTCAGAGTAATGCTTGTCATATATAAAATGCTTAATGTTAATTATTCTTAACAATATTATACTAACCTGGGTCTTGATTTTTGAATTTGCAAATGAGAAAAAATTGCATTGCCTGCTATCCCGTTGTTGAAAGGATATCTTTAGAAAGAGGAAAGACATGAACTCAAAGATGTTGCCATTTCACTTTTCCCTCACTTAATTTTAAGATTATTATTTCTACATAAATAGATCAATAATTGCATATTAAACACACTCTATGAAGGGAAACTGATGCCTCTGAGGGATAGTGTATTTGGAATCAACTTACTGATCCAGGCATAAGGCTAAAGATAGGTTTGCAGTGGGGGACAAAGGTGAGTTAAAGATGAAACAATTCAAATAGGCAGGAAAGCAAAAAGAAGGAAAGAAGAAAAATGGTGAAGGAGAGGATATTAGAACCGAAACCGGAAACAGTGAAGTTCTGTTGAGGATGCAACGAACCACTGTCCGTCTCCGCGTGGTCCTCTGTGCCAGCAAAGACAGGAGGAAGGAAGTTCATGTGGGCCTCTCACTCGTCTCCATGTACCTTAATCTAAGCTGCTAGCCCCTGGAAGCTTCTTCAGTTCTCTGTCCCCTCTCTGCATACCAACTGGAACCAAAGGCGGGGGCAGAGAGACGCCCCTGGCCTCCACAGCCAGCCCCGCTGGCAGGCCTGCGGTCGGTGGGCTTCCTGATCTGGAGACGAATGGGCTTCATCACGTCTGTGCGTCCCAGGGCTGGTGCTCTGCAATCCTGGGCTTTTCTGAAATGCTGAAACCCGATTCTATTTTCTTTCACTCGGGGCCACTTATATTTGATTTGGAAGCTATACTTTAAAAATGTCTGCTTTTTTTGCCCCCTCACTTGAGCTTTTGAAGAATTAAATAACAAAATGCACTGTTACCTGTTGTAGGGGGAAAAAAGTGTTTCTCTTCCTCATGCTTTCATTAGATAAACAAAGAACAGATGAGAAAATGTATCCTTTGCAGATGAAAGCAGTCTAAACTCAACAGCAGTAAATTTGTCTGGCAGCAATGGGTGACTCCTAGGAAGGAGTCCTCCGGTCGTTAGACAAATGCAGCTTTCCCCTTGTGCTTGTAAAATTAGGAAGCACATTAAGAAGCCCCTGTGTGAGTAGCTTTTCTGATTGCTGGATGGATAAGCACGTTAGAGGCATTACTTTGGGTTTGAAGCCGACGCCACTTAATCCCTTAAACTTCAGTGCATTGTAAGAGCGCAGAGAAGAAAACGCTGTGTGAGACGGCTTTGATGAATTGGGGTGAACTTATATTCTTAAAGACTGTTCAAAGGCTTACTTGACCTTGGGAATTAGAGTTGACCCGAAATCACCTATCAACTTAACACGCATTTATTTGGTAATTTAGTTAAAACTACTTGTATAACCAACGGGACTCTCTAATAAGAGCAATATGTTTTTTTCTGCTTTCCGCAATTATAGACAGTCAGTGGCTTTGGTCATAGAAGTCGTTTTCACAACTTCAGTGAATTCTAGATTCTATTCAGATCTGTTTCTTCTAATAATATGGTATTTTCCTCACTTCTTACATGGCAGTTTGGATGGAGAACAAAACTAAGAAGGACCAAAAAAAAAAAAAAGTTCCTGGGAAAGCTGTAGGGCCAATGGAAATGCAGTGTTCAAGGTTAATGAAAAATGTTTGGGGTAACAAGGTTGATGAAAAGCAAGGGAGCCCAGTGGCGTGGCGTTGGCTGAGAAACCAGACCTGGCCAGAGGCAGGCCGGCTGGTTTGGGAAACCTCCGTGATAAAATGTCGAGGTGGAAACCTCTGCAACGTGTGTTAATACAGAAGTTTGGAGACAGAGGGCCTGAATTATGAGCAGCGAATAACATCATAAATGTAGCAATTCTCAAATGCCAAACCCTTGTGAAAAGCAGTTGGATGAAGAAATTCTGGAGCTTTTAAAAGCTCCCTTTCACTTTCTATATTTTTTTTCTTTTTCTGTAACTTCATGCAGAACTAATTTTATACACTGTTCATTTGATTTGAAAATGCCAGCGTCTGGGGTAGCATTAAAGAGCATTATTGAGGGAGCCACTCTTGGCAAAGCACTTGGCTGGAAATGCTTGTTGGCGCTCACGTGTCTGCGGAGTCGTCGATGGGGGCGGGGAGCCCCCGTTCACCCCACTGTGCGCTTCTGCCCAGAGCAGGTAGCAGCCCTTCTGCAGGGAAGCCGCCTCGCCTCGGCCCATAGGGGCGCCTGGAGGGCCGCGGGGGCCACCCGACTTAAGGAGCAGACATAAATAGATTCTGAAAGGTCCACCCCGATGTCCTCTGACCAAAGCCTCTTGGAATTTCTTTGATTTCTAGTTAACATAAATTAGAATTACACAGGCGTGAAGAGTCCGCCCAAAAAAAGATCAGAGAGGCTGCTGGGGGAGGAGAGTTGCCTCTGTGATCCTATTGATTATCCAGCTGCCTTGAGGCCAGAGGCCGACTATTATTGATCCACACACCATGGAAATAATCAAATTAATTCATTTCTCATCAAACTGCCACTGCCAAGACCTTTCTCCTCACCTGCCCTCATTCCTGAAGTGCTTAGTTGAGGAGCGAAACAGATGATCTCTTTTAATAAGGGATGATTTCTTCAGGTCATAAGAAATCCTTGTTTTCACACAGGGTTTCTCTCATTGAAATTGTGGAGAGATTTAATCAAATCAATGAGCAGTCAATGCAGGAAGAAAGTAAGGGAGACCAGTCAGCTCCTTAAAGCCAGGAATCTGCTTTGCAACCTTAAAATAGCAAGAGCCAAGTTTTGCATGCCCAATGTAATGTAAAAATATTCAGGAGGAATTGACCACTACGTTGTTTTTTTTTCAGGAAGTAATTATGGTAAGAGAAAGCCTCAACAGCCTAAAGATTTCTGCGGAGAAAATGGAGTTTTCATCAGCTTATTTAGGAGCCATGAGCAGGAAAGCCCTACGGGGAAAATAATATAGGACTCTGTAACTAATACACAGAACTAACTGGAAAAATCAGTTTAGGGGAAAAATGATTTGCGGGGCCCTGTGTCCAGGACTGTTTGGGTAGCAGTCCAGCTGTGAAACAGCGTGTACCTGCGGGCGCTGCCCTTGCCCACGCGTGTCCACAGCTGTCTCCAGGTTGCCGGGAGCCAGGATTTTAAGATCGCAAATGGATGCCTTATCAAAGAAAAGAAAACAAAGTGCTCCCCTGGCAAGGCGGGAGCGGTCTGACGGTATCAGATGGGGTGGTCATGGGAGACGTATCTGTTCCCCAAGCTGCCCGCCAGGCCATGTGCTCCAAGAGAGGATGTGAAAATCGGAGAGTTGTGTGTGGTTGGGGCTCTAAAATCCGAACTCGAGTCCTTCGCTTGAAGTATCAGCATCTTGTTCCTTTTGCTGATAAAACAGTTTCTCCCAGTGATTTCCACACAGGAGCACTTTAGAACACATTTTTACAGCCCTCTCCTGATTATCCCTGGTAATTGAAACAGGGAAAAAACATCAGCTGAAATTCAGAGGTTATCTCTCCACTCATTTTAGCCAAGGCCCCATCTCCGCCTCTCCCAGCCCTCCTCGCCTGAAGTTCTCCCGAGCAGTCACTGAAGGCCTTTCTGGTGTTTAATAAAGCAGGAGAGCCTGCTGCAGGACCTCACAGGGGTCACACTGGTGAGCGCTGGAGGCAGCCCGCTAGGTTTCCAAATTCTTCACCCTTCGCTTGACTGTCTGTGCGGCTTCCGACAGCTTAAGCTCTAAAAGCCTGTTTTACCATCTGAAAAATGGGATCGTGTTTGCCCCACGGGATGGTTATGAGATTATATGAGATACTTCAATGAAGGACTTAGCCTAAGGTCATGCAGTCTGTAAGTGTGTAATCTCAGCTACCATGACTGTTACTATTGACTCGCGTATATACATGGCTGCCCTGGAATCGGATATTTAACCATGATGTGAACTGCCCAGTTCATATATTCTAGCCATGAATATAAATTCACATGCTCAGATCTTACAAAGAAAACCTAGGCCCCTGAGACTCAGACAACAACTTTTTTTTTTTTTTAATTTGTTTTTTGAATAGCTGCTGCTGCTGCTAGTTAGGATCCATTAAATGACGGTCAAACATATGGAGGACGAAACCTCGAGACCTGCAGGGCTAAGTCCTTTCTTGTGAACAGAGAGAGTAAGGGCTCGGCAAGTCAGACCGCCCGTCAGTTCCAGTCTGGTGTGTTTCTTCAGGGAAGACCGCGTGTCCCTGGAACCTTTTGGGGGGTGGGCAAGTAGCTGCTGTGTCTTACTTACTCCTTTTGTGGGACTGATGCATGGTGAAATGTTTTCTTAAAGGAGGAAAGAGGAGGCCTGCTGTTCCCCAAAGGCTTCGGGGTAAATAGAACGTTATGTTGGAGTTTGCCTGCAGCATCATTGCTTTGCAGTAAATAATCTCCTTGGAACTCTGATTTGGCTTAAGTAATTATAAGAAAGAGTTAAGGTTGGAGGATCATACTGGTTTTTTCTGATGTAGAAATAAAAAAGATTAACAGGGAGTTCCTACAGGAACTCTGACCCCAGCACTCCTAAGCCTCTCACTTCGAAAAGTAGAAATGAGGGCCGCCTGCCGACACTCCAGAGACTGGGGGGTCTGCGGGTCCCTGGAAGGGGGCCCCCAACCTGCCTCCCGAAACCCAGCCACTCGGCGCCAGGCTACCGGGGCCTACCATGTCTGGGCAAGTAGTTTTTCAGGAGAAAGCCTGTTTCCTCCCCCAGCTTCCAATGTTTATTATATTATTTTATCAGTGCATTCAAAAAGCATCTGTTGGGCTCCTTACTATGTTCCAGTAACTGTAACAGGGGACAGGTCAGAAAAAAACAGTGAACGAGGTCAGAGTTCCTGGCCCATGGAGCCTGCAGCCCGCTGGGGAAGACAGACAAGCAAATGGGCAGGCAGAGTGGCGTCCGGGTGCCAGAAATTCTGTTTCTTCTGCGCGAAGAACCTCGCTTTGGTCTCGCGTGGCTTTCGGCGACGCTCCTTGCGGTTTTGTCTTTCCGGCACTCGATGGTTCAGTTCCCGGAAAGGACCGACTGTGGACACTTTTCACCACCCCCGACAGGTCTTTCCACGCCACAGGCGCGACAGTGACTTCATCTCACTGACTCCGCTCTCTGCCTGCCTGTCCACAGCTCGCTCCATCCCCGAGCAGCTGCACCCACGTGGCGCCAGGCTCCTGCTGCCTCCTCCCAGGCTGCCTCTCTGCGCCTGCATTCCCCTATCCGTAAAGTGGGCATGAGAGCAGCACCCATCTGAGGGCCGTGGGGAGGATTAAGGGAGTCGGTGCCTGTAGATTCCTTCCATGAAGAAAGTCATGCATGTTAGCCCTTGCTTCTGGTGGTGGTGGGTTCTTCCACCCTCATCCCCAGGATGCCCTCCTCCTAAGGATGGGGCCTGTGCTGTAAGCCAGGCCCTGCCACAGTGGCTGGTGCGTAGCAGATGCTAAACGAACACGCAGTGGACGGCAGACAGGTGCCTTGCGGTTGTCCCCACCTGTGCTCTGTGCGGCCCCAGGGTCCCGAGGAGGTGCCTGTGAGCCTCTTAGGGATGACAGGGTGGCTAGGAGGCCAGAGGGCCTGTCCTGGCACCTAACAGCAGCCCCAGTGACCCCAGTTTGACTGCTTTATCTGCTTGGCTTATCTATTTGATTTGTTTACTTATTTACTACTTTGGTTTGCAGAAAAGTATCATACAACCAAAAGCAAGTTTGAAAACCATTAGATCCCATTGCTTCTGAATCATTTGACAGAAAATGAAAAAGTATCTATTTCACTTTCACTTTTCAGACAGGGGAATAAATAAGTGAGTAAGAAAGATGACACCTTGGATTTAGTACCAGTTCCCTGTAGCTGGGGGGTTCTGAAGGCTGCCTCGGGGGCCCAGGTCAGTCAAGGATGGAGTTCAGACATCTACGGTATGATGAGACTCACACCTGTCAGAGCCTAACCCTGAACTGCTCTGATTCAGGTAGAGCCTCTCTTCTGAAAGGCAAAACTGTCGCTTGTTTATGCAGAAGAAATTTTTGCTGCTAATAAATTTATTTTAGGAAACAGGTCAAATCCATAAATTCTACCTCCTGGAAATTCAGTTTTAGAAAGATTTCTTATTTTTAATCAGGTGTCCACTAGTGATTACCATCACCCTAAAGCTTTATGTAAGAAAATAAAAATTGAAATCAAGAAAGCCGTTAAGCACAAAAGAAAACATAATTTTAGGTTCTGAGCATTTTCTCTCTCAATTGTGTTTTTCAGCTTAACTTGTGCAAGTTTAATTTAGAAACACACAGATGTGTTCCCATAAATATGTTACACTCACTGCTCCCTCAGTGACGATGTTTATTAATTATCCTATTAGGACCCAGGTTTTCTCAAGTAGTCTTTTAGGGGGCCACCAAGTCTTCCCCAGTGGCTTTGTCCATCCAGGCGTCCCACACATGTCAGGATTGTTCTTACGTGTGCCGCATGTGCAAATCTGTACAAACGATGCACAGCCTTGCACAATGGGTCAGTACCATACGTTTGCAGCCTCAGGACATCCTATCCCAGACTACACCTGAAGTCTCCACTTGGCTTGAAACATGCTTCTGGGTGGAGGCTCGCTTGGTGGAACAGGGAATGAAAACGCCGCTGCTGTTTCTCTCTGACGATCTAGTTGCTGGACGCCCGTCGCCCTGGTCTCTAATCAGAGGCTTCAGGTCGGTGAGCCCCCATTCTCACTTAGCGCTGCAGATGTTTCTGTGATCCCCGCTCTTCCAGATACCTTGTAGCTTTCTCGCCGTGCTAACTCAGGTGAGTGGAAGCAACGCTAGTGTTGACAGGCAACCCACATTTCCCGAGAAAGAGACAGCATGAAGCCAGGCCTGTTGTGATACTGACTGAGCAGAGCACTTCCGACCGTCGCAGATTCTGGGTGGAGAGACTGCATCTGGCCGAGCTGAGTGAATCTGTGAGCCTGCCTGTCAGGCTCATCGCATCCTCAGTGTCTCTCTTTCTATGCTTTGGGATTTGGGGATGAGTTTTTTTGCCACCCAAGAGTAATATTTCTTACCTCTGTATAAAAAAATACATCCTCGAAGGCCTTGGGCTCTTGGCATGAGGTTCATGCATGAGGCTAGTGCATTAAGGGTGGCCTGTAAACACATGTATTTAGCGGGTGGTTTTTAGACTCCAGTAAGATAGTCATTTTCTCCTTAAGATTATATCAAACACTCAGGCATGTGCGCCCTCTCCTCCCGCCTCGTGCGTGGTCCTTGAGAAAGCTCTGGGTGCTTGTGTGAGCTGGGTGTAGGGAACTCTTTCCCTCCGTGAGATGTTGGGAAGGTCAGGTGGCCACCTCCTGTGTCTCTGGGATCTCGTCAATCAACCTGAGCTTTTCACCCTGAAATCTTCCAGGGGCTTTAAAACATACTTATGCCAGGGTCCCATTCCTCCAAGACTGGCATGCATTTGGTCTGGGATATGATTGGGCCACTGAGACTTTTTCAAAGGTACCCCAGGTGGTTCTAATCAGCGCTTGGACCGGGAACCACTGTATTCTTGTTTGTATTCTTGGTTGCAGACAGAGTTTAATTTCTTTTTTTAACTTAAAAATTTTTGTGAGTTAAACCTGAGACATTTTGACTTTGTAGGAAATCCACTGAGAAATGTTTTTTCTTGGCTGAACACCTGTTTCCCCTTAGTCTCTGCGGACAGAACGTGTTCATGTTAATTACTTTGATTTAGCAGTCACCTCCATGCCTCCGCTATGAGTTACATAACAAGATCGCCTAAGCAGTGTGTGCGGTATTCTGGATGTTCTTAGTTATCCCCTAGTTTCAATAACTGCACGAGACTTTCTGGGATAAAACTGTCCCTGGAGTTCTTTGGCGGCTGCTGAGGCTGAAGCCCAGAGACCTCTTAAATGAATTCTCTTTTGGGGGGGATCATTGACATAGTTGAATCCATCACACGTCGGGAAACACAGATTGATATTTGTTATGTATGAGTCGCCGTGGGGTTCAGAGAGAGACCTTGGTTTGGCTGAGAAAGGAAGCGGAGTGGAAAGGCAGGTGACTGCCTGCAGACGCGGGCACCGTCTGCTCATGCTCAGAGTCCTCCCGCAGTCCTCCCCAGCCTCTCCCTTCGCTGCGGGTCCTCCCACAGCCTTCTCCTGTCTGTTGAGCTGCTGGACTGCTGGGAAGCTCGGCTTGCAGCCCCAGGGAAACAGATGAGGGGAGAGACCGTAGAAGCAGCGTCCAGTTCCTGGCGTCCCAGGCCTCCCTGCCCTGGTCGTAGGTGGCGCCGGCCAGAAGTGGCGAGTCACCCAGACAGGGCCATGGGTGTCCTGCTGCAAAGGAGGGAAACAGAATCATGAGAACACCCACCGCCCTGCGGAGAGCCGGTGCACGTGGTCGGCAGTGCAGGTCCTGAAGAGAAAAATCACTGTGTGGCCCGCCCTCTCATTCTGTCCTTAGTGGCCGATGTAAAGTATTCTACACTGCACTTAGATGACTCATCTCACTGACATGCAAATTTGAAGTATTACTAAATTCCCGTCCCCCTTATTTTATCCATTTTAGTACATGCCTATCTTGGGGCCAGTGGGCACTTGGCAAAAGAGCAACTGGGTCTCATTTGCATTTGCATCACCCACGAGGATTTCTGCTGGCACCCGGCGAACGCCAGGCCGCAGGGAGAGCCGGCACGTGTCCCAGGAGCTGAGCCGCTCCTGACTGCCTGGGAGACCACACGCTGCCTCCAGGCTGCTGGGAGTCAGCCTGCGGGGCTGTGAGCAGTGAGGGGCAATGCCCGGGGAGTCTGCAGGGATGGCAGACCAGCATGAGGGGGAGAGCCGGAGTTAGGAGGCAGGAGGCCCCTGTGCTGTTTGCCACGCTTTCCCGAGCTCCCTGGGGGCTCCTTACTCTTCGGCCTATAGAAACGGGGGGCAGGAGGGCCTATTTTCTCCCCCACCACCACATCAAGCTCAGAGCAGTGCCATTGTAGAGAAGAACCTGCTTCAGTTACCCCGTCGAATTTGTGAGACAGGCTGGAGAAGCGTTGCCTTACAAAGTGAAGGACAGATGAGTGTGCCCTTCTCACTCTTGAGCACATGTCCTTTCTCCCCTGAATAATACACGTGTATTTCATGCATGTAGCATCAAAGCTGATACCTCTGTGTCCTTCCGAAGTTCACTCAGACACCCCCGATTTTGGAAAGCCCTTTCCAGCCCTCCTGGCGGAAGTCAGGGCCTGCCCAGTTCTGCCCACAGCCGCCTCTCCACGCCCTGGAACGCGTTTCTTAGGCCTTGCCCTCCCTGTTGTCCATCTTTTCTGCTCAGGAGGGCGGGGGTCTGTCCCTGCCAGGCTGGCCCCTCTGCCTCTGGGACCCACAGGGACAGGAGACTGCAGAGAGAGAACGCCGGGTTATGGTGTGGGGTGGTCACTGGCCTTCTCAAAGGCCCACGGCAGTCCTACGGCTTCATCATGCTTCCTCCATGTCTCAGGGTCTCACGCAACCACAGTTCCGTAACAGGATGTTCTGCAGGCCAGCGGAGAGCCATTAGAATTAAGGAGATCCGTTAGAATTAAGGAGATCCGTTAGAATTCACATTCCTGCAGAGCAGCCGTTTTGAAGAGGTCGTAAAGGACTTTGAAATGTGTTCCAGTAGCCCGCAGTCATCCCGTGTCACCTGGAAAATGAACGTCCGTGACCATTTACTAGGAGGGTGCTCAGCGAGGCTCTGGTGAGACGGTTGGTGCACCCACCGCGTGGCATGCAGGGCAGGGCAGCCCAAGGGCCCGGAGTGCCTGCGTTGCGGGTCCAGATTCCCATCCTGGCTGCGTTCACCAGCCATGACCCCACGTGAAATGCTGATTTTGTCTGAGGCGCGATTCATCTGTAACCAGCAGTGTTCATGCATAGATGCTTGGAAAATGGTAGATGCTCACTGAACATTTTTCCTCTTTCCTTACTAGGATGGGGATGTACTTTCATTTTGCCTTATTGGTCATTAGGATGAAAAATAAATTATTTTCAGGTATTTTGTCTAAATAAACCAGGAAGAAAAAAATGTTCTCTGTTTCTATCCTATCTCATGAGCACCTAATCTGGGAGAATACAGTGTTTCTCTTTGGGGAGCGTGCGGCAGTTTCAGTGGGAGAATTTTTCCCTGTTTGGGACTGTACTGCCCATGGCAGTAGCTCAGAGGTCCCCGACTTCCAGGATACAATGCCCGATGCTCTGAGGTGGAGCCGATATGACAGTAGGAGAAATAAGTGCGGAGTAAATGGACCGTGCTTCAACCAGCCTGAAGCCTTCCCCCACGCCCAGGCCGTGGAAACACTGTCACCCATGAAACCAGCCACAAAGGATGGGGATCGCTGGACAGCTGAGACGTTAAGTGCCAAATATGACTGTGACAATGAAACCAACCAACCACCAACAACCCCCCAAAAAGAGCCCCAAGTAACAGTGAAGGCGTGCAGAGGTACTGAAGCCCAAGCAATGAGAAGGTGGAAATAGCATTGCTCTGAGTCAGACACTGTCCACGGTTCCCCTGTCACCAGACAACTGTGACCTCAGAAGGAGCCTTAAATGTCCCAAGATTTCAGAGTCTTCTGTGGGGCCCTCCCGAGTCTGCTACCCTGAGCAGGGTGGCCCTGGTGCTGCAAACTGAAGTGTGAACCCTTGTGAATCGTGGGTTTCTGCAAAACTTTGGGAACCTGCACGTAGCCAGGCACCAAGAGCGTGCTTCTCAGCACTGTCTCCCCAGTGTACTGAGCCACACATCCCTAACAGGAAGGGCTGCCATCAGTCCATCTGAAGTACAGCCTAAGGCTTCCCTGGCAGCTTAACTGGTAGAGAATCTGCCTGCCATGTGGGAGACCCGGGTTGGATCCCAGGGTCGTGAAAATCCCCTGGAGGAAGGCATGGCAACCTGCTCCAGTGTTCTTGCCTGGAGAATCCCATGGACAGAGGAGCCTGGTGGGCTACAGTCCATGGGGTCTCAAAGAGTCAGACACGACTGAGCGACTGATGCACTATATCCCTGGCACTTCCTTGGTACCGCTTGGGGGCCACATGGCCAGCAAGCAGCAGCTCGTGATGCTGAACCGCCATCACGAGCTGCTTTGGTCTCCTTGCAAAAGCGTTGGGAAGCCCGGGCAAAGTGTGTCAGGACAGAGGTACCCGGTGGAGTCAGATGGCAAGAAGAGAAAGGAGAGGAGCACCAGGAATCACCTTGTGTGTGAGGAGTTTGGAGCTGCCGTAATGTCAAGCTCCTAGAGCCTGCCCCCACTGTAGCCGAACAGTCTGGGTACAAGGTGAGCTTATCGCCACCATTTCTGAGGCGGTATTGTTCCGTGCCTCTCTGGTTACTCAGGACACACTCATGGAGCAACACTCAGCCAGCCAGTTATCACTGAGTACTCACTACATGCCAGGCGCTTGCCCGCTGCTGGGAGCTTGGCAGTGAGGAGAAGCAGGAGCTTATATTCTGATGGGACGGGAATGTGCCAGATAGTATGTGTAGGGCTGAAAACAAGGAGATGACTAACGTACTCCTTGCTGTCAAGGAGCTTACGATCTAGGAAAAATGCAACACATTTATTGTTGGGGTGCTTTGGACTAATGTTCGCTTTTTTCAGGGAAACTTTCTCCATTAAAACAATGATTTTAAGTAAGTCATTATATTCTTAAGTGTAGTTTTAATATACTCCGGTGCCAAATATTTCCCCTCGACACACGAAGTACATTCTATTTTACAACATGAGTCAAAGAGGAAATGAGAATAACTTGAATGGTTTCTTCAACAGATTTCATCAGATATTGTATTTTTTTAACAATAGGTATCATTGGGGAGATAATTTAGGCCTAATCTTACACTTTATAGAATTTTCTTGGGAAAGCGTCAATAAGGAGGTGAAGGAACAGGTGATAGTTTAGGTAAATAGGTTAAACTGAATCTCAGAAACCCTGACCAGTCTCTTCTCACCCTTCTCTAGTAGCAGCAGCGATAGGATGAAACTGTGGTATGATTTACCTTAATTAGCACAGCAATTTGCCTCACATTTTCAAAAAGTGCTAATAGATGTTAACTCAAAATAGATTAAAATACCAGACAGATTGCTACTACCTTAAAAAGAGTTATAATAATTTTTAAAATGTAAATTATGGTTATACAGTCTTTGGGAGAGAACTATAAAATCCAATTTTTCTTACATTTAAAAAAAAAACTCTGTAGTACATGCTTTTTTTCCCCCTTTAATCACAGTAATTTCTCCAAATGACACTGCTGAGTATTTCTCTGAGACAATCCACTGCATTTCTCAAATCTTATGTGTAATATAGAAATTGCCATTGATAGTTTGCAGCAGAGGAAAAAGAAATTAAGAACAGACAACCAAGGATCATGGGAAAAATTTTTTTAATTCATCTTCATGTTCCGTTTTTATGTTACATACATTTTATGAGTTGGAACAGAGAATAGTTCTCTTCATTCCAGCAAGTGGAGCTGTGCATGACAAAGTGTCTACAGAAACACATATGTAGGCCTGAGGAGCTGAAATGATTTGGACCGCCCCAGTGTCTTACACCCAACTTTTTCTCTAAGGCACCAAACTGCTTTTGGAGTCTATACAAAGAGGTGAGCATAGTGTATACTTGTGAGGAGTAAATGAAAATAGCTTCAGTATAAAATGTGTCACACCTTATCGCCAGGAGACACTATAAGTAAAAGATAGAACCCTCCCTAGTGGGAACACATGTATTTCCCCAGGATAGCTTCTACCAACAAAGCCCTGAAATGGAGGATTTGCATTTCCCCTACTGCTTTATTTTCTGGAGTTTACAGAGCACAGCAAACGGACTGCTTAGAAGACACATTATGTCCACAGAGGATTACCTGTAGCATTTTTTATACAGCTACACAAAACCAGATGACTATCCTTTTTTAACCCACAACCTATGAAAGCCAGAAATCTAGCCCACTGTGTATTCTCAGCTATAGGTGGGCCTTGCTTTATGCAACAGAAGAAGGTAGGCTGAATTTCAGTAAGTCAGGGATATAAAAACACATTAAGAGAGCTGACTGACTAAATTAACCCTACCATGAGTCTTTGCTAGAGTCGACAGTTAACCCCTAACTGAAGCTAATTCACGTACTTCATAAATCGGTATCTTCATGTATCAAGTTCGCTTAAGGTGAATTTTCTCTCTCTTCATGCAAAGCAGCTGTCACACAGTGATACTTTATCTTTATAAAACTTGGGCCTCCAGAACAAAATGCCTGTCAGTCCTTGGTGTAAAACTTTGTACAGGCCTATGATTAGAAAAGATGTATTGTAGAAGACAAGCCCATCTTTATGGTGGGTTTAGAGGTTTTCTCTTCTGCCTCTGTTTTTCAGCTATTTTCAGTTAGTTGTTTCTTGAATGCTAGGTGATTTGGGCCACATTTACTTTCTCTGCCATTTGAGGGAGATTTTCTGAAAATCCTTCGGCCAGGTGACTTCAGCTCTCCCTGAGTGAGACCGGCCTCCTTCTAAGTTTATTTGTGGAAGCAGGGAAGAAAGTAACCTCACCCACAGCCTGGGGGGAACATCAGGTAAAGGAAAGGGAGGGTTTCCTAAAAGTGGCTGTTGAAAACCCGGACTGTGTTACTAAGAAAAGTTTTGGACTCTTCTCCAGAGAGCATTAAGATAGATTCTTCTTATATATGAAGTATATTATCAAGGTTGCTTCTTACCCTGTGGTGATAGCTAATGTTCAGTTCAGTCGCTCAGTCGTGTCCGACTCTTTGCGACCCCATGAATCGCAGCACGCCAGGCCTCCCTGTCCATCACCAACTCCCGGAGTTCACTCAGACTCATGTCCATCGAGTCAGTGATGCCATCCAGCCATCTCATCCTCTGTCATCCCCTTCTCCTCCTGCCCCCAATCCCTCCCAGCATCAGAGTCTTTTCCAATGAGTCAACTCTTTGCATGAGGTGGCCAAAGTACTGGAGTTTCAGCTTTAGCATCATTCCTTCCAAAGAACACCCAGAGCTGATCTCCTTTAGCATGGACTGGGTGGATCTCCTTGCAGTCCAAGGGACTCTCAGGAGTCTTCTCCAACACCGCAGTTCAAAAGCATCAATTCTTCGGTGCTCAGCTTTCTTCACAGTCCAACTCTCACATCCATACATGACCACTGGAAAAACCATAGCCTTGACTAGCTGGACCTTTGTTGGCAAAGTAATGTCTCTGCTTTTCAATATGCTGTCTAGGTTGGTCATAACTTTTCTTCCAAGGAGTAAGTTATCAAGGTTTATTTCTGAAATATCTCAGAAGTTGAACAATATTGAACATCACTGTAGAGAACTGGTCACCCTGCCATAGCATTAATTGATTCAGTAAATGATCATTTATTGAACATCAGCTCTACTATAGGAACCAGCATTTGAGGACTTTTTATGTCAGTCACACTGTTAGGCATATTATTTTATCCTTGTAACATCCTATGACATCGGTACTTTTATCCTGTTTTTACAGTTGAGGAAACCAAATTTTGAAGTGAAACCAGGATTCTGACCTGTGCCTGGTTGACTCCAAGGTCAACTATAGTCGCCACGTTGCTTCTCTGCTTTGTACACAACTCTGTAGTCTTATTAAAAGAAAAGGCAGTGTCTGGTGCCCAGACTTTGGTTCAGGTAGAGGAGAGTCGAGTGGAGAGATGACTGGAGCAGTGTGAGGGCACTGAAGCTAGAGGCCTGCAGGTGCTGCCATGGGTTCAGAGCAGGAGTGCCCAGCGCACCTGCGCCGAGGGTCGGCGTGGCCAGGGGATGTTCCCTGAAGGAGCGAGTCCCTGTGCTGAGGATGGTTCTTGGGGAAGTTGCTGGTCTTGGTCAGTAGTGCATTAGTGTCTGGCAGCGCTTTGCTCTTGGGTTTCTGTTTTTCGTTTGTAGTTATTGTTTTCTCCTTCGTTCACTAAGAAGTTAGTCTGGCTCATGAATGACAAAACAATCATGGTTCTTGTGGATCTTACATTGGAACAGGAGCAGACATTAAATAAAGCAATTATAAACTGACTTTTGAAGGTACTATGAAGAAAAAGTAGGCAGTGTTGGAAGAGAGAATAACCTGGAAGCCTCGCCTGATTTGAGGAGGGAAGCAGGCTGAGGGCAAGGATCGAAGCTCCTTGGGGAAATGACACTGACCTGAGAATGAGGAGGACTAGCCATGGGAAGGGGGTTCTTAAGGGGGAGGTGGCTTTAAAAGTATTCCAGATAAAGAGAATGGCAGGTGCAAAGGTCCTGAGGCCAGAAAGGACTTGGACAGCTTGATAACTTGACATTAGGTCAGGTGATTGGATAATATCAAAGATGTACCGGAGAGACGGGCACAGCTAGGTGACACAAGACTTTGTCAGTTACTGATCCAAGCAGACTCAGCTCAAGCTAGACTTAGGTAGAATTCAATGTTTTAAAAAGTTACATTGCTTAGAAATCCTTATAAGGTCAGCAGTTGATATTCTCAATTCTGATTTGTATATCAGTTTTTCTTTTTATTCAAAATCATTTTCTTCATGTTTTTGTAAACAAAAGTCATATATTGTAACACAGATTGAACTGCATAGCTTGGTTAAATTTGGAATGACAGTTGATTTCAGTACAAGAAAGTCTTGAATAGAAATTCTGACAAAAAATAAGCATCATCAGTGCAATGTGGAAATATCAACTCTGAATTTAACAAATACTACATGTAACATAGTTTAACAAAACACCATGTTATTTTAGAAAAGTGCAGAGGACTTAATGTCACGGTCAGCATACTCCCAAGCTGGCTTTCAAAGCAAATTGCAAGGGTCTGATATTGTTTGAGGTTTTTCCTGATGGTCCTGATCCTTTCAGTAGTGGACAGACATGGAAAGGAAGCACAAAAACGTGTCTCAGCAGAACCTTCTTGCAGACCAGCTTATTCAATATAAATGAAACATTATTGTATTTGAAAATGCCGAAGTGTTCGATAAAGATTTTAAATAAAGCAAGCTAAAAGTTGCAGTTCTTAGGTTAATCATTTATTTATCTGAAGGATGAAGGGAGCTGTCTGCTTTTGTGATATGAACTGCAATCAGCTTAAAAATAATTGACAAATTAATCCCTTCACAGCACAGCAATTGAAAAGGTGTTAGTTTTAATTAGGCCTGTCTGATTGCCTTGTCTAATCAAGAATCAAGGTGGTGTCTTTGATGGTTAAGGTCTATTGGGGCCATCTCTGACCTGCCAGCCATGTATGTTTTAGTGATTGATTCCTCACATTTTCAGCCCTTTTCCACGAAGGGACCTGAGGTTTGCCAGGACCTTAACATTTAAGGGGAAGAAAAATAAACGTTTTGCCCAGCACTCCTATTCAGAGTCCCGTGCATCCTCTCCGGCAGTCTATGGTTCTCTCCTAAAAAAGCTGCCAGGTGGGTGGCAGAGTCAGAGGTACATGAGAGTGTCTCATGCTGCCTCCCCTCCCAGGCACTCACCCTTCAACGGACACACTTCAGCTCATTTATACTCCTAGAAAGCGCTAACCTCCCGATACCTTACATCTTTTAAAAAAAAAAAAAAAAACGTAGGGGGAACATAGTACTTAGTACTACTTAGTACTACACAGAACTTAGTAGTGCTTAGTACTACGTAGAACTTAGTACTACCTAGCACCACGTAGAATGTAGTACTTAGGGCAGGTCTTCCCAGCAAACACTTGCTGGCGCTGCTGAGAAGGACGAGGGGCGGTCCTGGTGCCTGTGTGTGACGGCAGCTCTTGTTCACTTGCAGGTCAACGAGGTGACGGTGGAGCAGCTGGTGCAGCAGTACCCGCACATCACCTTCAGCACCGTCCTGCAGGACTGCAAGAGGACGCTGGAGAGGGCCTACCAGATGGGCTGGACACCCGGCGTGTCGGCCGCCTCCTCCTAGGGTGCGGAGCTGGGGCAGGCGCCCCGGCCGAGGTCGCGACTGTGCTGTGTCCCCGCTGTGTACCCCCGCCTGTGTGTATCCGCGTCTCGTTTGCATACTGCATAGCGTCAGTGCAGTTGCTATTTGTTCCCAGGTGAGCTGGTCTTTTTGTCTTAAAAATGAAAGATTTTGACAGGCACAGACCTTTAGTTTTTAAGTTCAAAGGCTTATTTCTCTAATTTTGTTTAACTGTAGAATAAAAAAAACCAAAAAGGATCCATTATTTTGAGCTTCTAATTACTGCCACTGGAGATGCCCCCAAATGAAGGCAACTGCCTTCTTATTTGATGAGAAAGAATTGTGCAGTTCTGCGGATGGTGACCAGAGGGGAGTGACGTGGCACTAATTAGAAGCCTGAGAACTAGTGCGTTTCAGGATTTCAAGCACATCCACGGGTGTCGGTTCTCATCCTGTCTCACACGTGCACACACACACACACACATGCACGCACTTCCTCCCTGGTCATTTTCTGACACGGGCCCTTCTCCAGGCCCCGCCCTCCCCTGCCACTCCCCCTAGCACACCGTCCCCACGGGGCTCCCCACCTGCCGTCCAGTGGGCAGCTTAGGGACTAGAGAGAGCAGGGCCTTCTGTGAAGTTTCCGTGTGGAGTCCGCGATCTGAAACCCGCTGGCCAGCTCACAAAAGTTAATTATTCACTATTCTACCAAATTCTCTGGAGTACTGAGTATTTTGAGTTTTACGTTAACATTGTATTAGCTTTTATTTCACGGATAGTAACTGGTCCAGATATTTTAATGATATTTGGAACTAATCTTAGCATTATTCACATTAAAGTCACCAGTGTAATTAATAGTGTGCAGTTATTTAAAAAAAAAAAACTGTACAGATCATTTAATTATTTTTGTTAATTTGGTAATTATGAAAGTATATTTCTGAGATTCGGGGCTAGTCACATTAATAGAAGATTAATGAATGAGATATAAGTAGACAATCTTTCTATTGATTTTTTTTTCTTTTTGCTTTGCTTTGGGCTTTAGAACAGGTTTTTTGGAGATGTGCATGTTATATTTTTCAATAGTTCTTATGCTATTGCAAAGATCTATTGCTGGTTAATGTATGAGTTTAGAAGAAAAATTAGAAAATCTTTTCATTAAGATTCTGTTTACACTTGTCAGAAATAAGCATTTATTTGTTTAATTAAAGATGTCCAGCTTTCAGTTTAGGCAATACCTATTAGTAAATGAATATACGTTTTGATTTCACACATCTTTACAATTAATTCATAGTAGGGACTCAGGCTCATAATAACCTTTCCTATGTCTTGATTTATAATCAAGACAGCAGGGAGCCTTTTTAAGCTAAAGCGTGATTATCTTTCACAGTAGTTAGATATACAAAACCCTGACTTGTGAGTTTGCTATTTATTCTTTCTCATTGTGGACATAATTGTTTTTTTTTTTTTTTTTTGGTCTTTAACAGATATACTCAGATTTGAATTTCACTTTATAGAAGTCCCAGTGTTGCTAAAATGATACTAGCTGTAAGAAGTGAAAAATAGCTTTACATTCAAGTACCATTCACTTATTTATAATAACTCTTTTTATGTAAACAACTATTTCCTTTGATCATGTCAACATGTTTCTGATGTGGCATGTTTTTGCTTTTAATTCCAGTCAGTTTGGAAAATCTAGTCGCTAAGCACCAAAAGTATTTTTTCCATCACTAAATGGGTTACTAATTTAATTTGAAGGGAATAAAATTTATGTAATAAAAAAAGCTGTTTGCTATTAATAAATTGTAATTCTTCTTACACATCCAACTGTATCGTCTTCATATTCATTTCCCCACCACTGAAAAATATCTTAATTCACAATATTTTAACTGGTTTTTAATCCAAAACTAATTTATAAGACGACATGTATAGTAATAGCTTGAGTGAATAAGCAAAAGTTTAATTTTTATATATGTCACACTATATTTTAAATAGTTAAAAAGACAGAAGAGGGGAGAGCCATCAATGATATAGATGGTGCCATTTCAGTTCAAAGTTGTAATAATCTTGGGAGTGTTACAGTTTGGTTGTCAAATGGTTTTGAAAGTGTATAATTGATTTTGTTGAAATGCTGCATTGTTTGAATCTGAAGTACAGCACTATGACATGCTTTAGCCTGGGGGGTGGGGTGGGGTGGGGGCTTGCACTTATTCTTTAAGATGGCGATGAATCCGGAAAGCCAGATGCATCATACCCTGGAAAACTGCTTTGGTGCATTTGTAGGAATCTGTAGAAATACCATATCCAGCCTCAAAGCACTAATCTCAAAAGCAACCAAGAAAACATCACCTTGAATGATCCTGTGATGGTTGTTGAATGTGTTCTCATTAGATACTTTGAAATAAGGCTTAAAATGAACTTTTTCCTGGGCAATCTAAAGTTTCTTTTTTTGCTTAGAATGTCATAAATATATGTGAACATGTTTAACGCAGGGCTTTTTATCCTCTCTAAAATGTCAACAGTATTTTCAGAATAAAGACTATATGAAATATATTGCGGTAGTGGAAAATTCTGGTCTTTTGTCTTTAATGTCTTTTTGAGTGGATAAAGGAAATTCATCCAGTTTGTAGTTTCTATATTTCTGTGAATCTTTTGACCTTCGACGGGTTGCAATAAAAGAGAAAGAAAACACAGTGTCTTTTGTTTTCTTTTAGAGACAATAAATGGCCTCCCTCATGCTGGCTGGGTGTGGGGCCTGAAGCAGTCCGTGTCCTTGTGTGTTTCACTGTAGACTTTATGGAGATTCAACTAACTCAGAATAATAAACAAGACTGAATTTAGGAGGTTCTCAGTTGGCCAGTGAGTACTGAGATAAGATTGAAAACCTCAAGGATTTAAATAATAGGTTTGTTTAAAATACCATTTTCTAAACACTCATTCATTTACTTAGCTTTTTTTTTTTCTCAAAGTAAATAAATTTATTGAGTTAAAAACATGTGTCAGGCACTGGGCATTTAAAAATAAATAAAACTCCTTGCCATCTTGAAATTGCTCATAGCCTAGCAAGAAGATATTCTTAAAAACTAGCCATAGCAGTGGAGCACAGTGGATGTAATAATTAGAGGGAGCACAACTCAGAAAGGCAATGCCCTTTTCCAAAGAGTGAACTAAAATAAGGAAAAACAGAAGTTGAAGAGGCAGACAGTAAGAAAAATTACCATTTTCAGCCTTGGCTATTTATAGGTTGTTTTCTAAAAGAGGAGTCTCCTGAAAATCGGCGTCACTGGCTACCATTCACGTGGGCTCATCTGAAACTACAGTATGTGCATCACTTGTGTTGCGTAACTGTATTTCTAAAAGGACTCATTACAGGAGTTCCCACTGCCCAACAAAAGCAGACAGAAATCATCCCAACCAACAAACAGCATGCCAGCAAACATGAACTCACTATCTAAATCATAGAGGACAGCAGGAATAAGCCAGCATTACACAAATCCATAGGGGAAAAAAAAAAGACTAGACTCCCATCCTCAAAGGCTTCAATGTTAAAGGCTAAGATACATAATTCAGAATAGATGTTTGAAATATTAAAATATATTAAAAATTATTTATAACACGTATAAGGAAAAAAACTACCAAAAGATGAACAAAAATATTTTTTAAATAAATAAAATTTCTAGAAATGAAAACATAATTGAATGTTAAAATGGAAAGGCATTAGAAGAAAGGATTCAGCTGTAGAGAGAATTCATAAACTGAAAGGTAGAGCTGAGTAAAAGAAAACTTTAAACAAAACCATATTTTTTTTTCCTTCGTGTGGATAATTTCCATATGGATGGCTGAGAGGTTAAGACACACGGGACATATTATGAGGCTCTCCCACATATCTATCTAATCTTGCAGAGGAAAAAAAAAACAGAACAAAGGAATTGCATTGTTTAAAATTATAATGGTGTTTAATTTGTTTATGAAGAAAAAGAAAGATTTTAGGGAAGAATCTCAAAGGCTTAATTTCAGGTTAATTTTGAGATGCTTATTAGACATCCAAATGAGTACACTGAGTTACGCAGTTTGATACAGGAGCTCTGTTCCGAGGAGAGGTATACAGATGGCATTTTAAACCATGAGTCTGTCTGAAATTATCATCTGTGGTCATCGTCCATTACTTTAAATAGAAAATGAAGTCTAAGGACTGTGTTTTTGATCACTCCAAAATGTGGAAGGCAGGAAGAGGAAGCAAATCCTTCAAAGGAAACTGAGGCAGAATAACCTGAAAGGAAGGCAGACGACCAAGTATGTTCTATCCTAGAATCAACTGAAAGCCAGCAAAATTAAATCCGCCACTGCTCAGGGAGACAGTTCATTAATAAGAACGGAAAGGGGAAAAAGGAAAGGTAATACTTGCAAAGGTTTAGAGTGCTGGTGACACTTGGCAGCAGGCGTGGGACCCACGGAGCCTTCCACTGAATCCGAAGTTCTGCTCCGTAAGGGGAAGAGTGGATTCACCAGCGCTTGTTTTATTAAGGTGCTTCGCAATGCGCCTCTGAGGCAGGCTACCCTGTATCGAATACTTTGTCAGATGTTACGAGAAAGTTCCGTACTTTGTGTAAGTTGGTCGACTGGTGGTCCAGAATTGCTAACCCTAGATGCGAGCTTCCCTGCCTGCGTCCGGGTGAGGCTAGCTCTGTGTGAAGCAGAGTTTACCAGGACCCCCGTCTAAGCAGGTGGCAAAACCGGAAGAAGATGCTGGTCCAACCCCTCTTCGCTGCTGTGCTGGGAGCAGAGCGTTTCCTGTCTCTCTGTGACCATCACTGGCACTTCAAGCGGAACAGCTGTCCACGGCGTGTCTGCCACGTCATTCCCCACGCAGAAGCACTGTGCTGCTCTGTAGTGCACGGGGCCCTTTTATTATCACTTCCTCTTCAATTGCAAAGTCAAATCTGGTATCGAAACCTTTTTAGTAACACAGAGGCTTGTCTGATAATGTGAAAATCTATAGCTGAAAAGAACAGTCAGGGTAAAGTCTATCCATTTCGTTATACAAACAAACCGCGATTTATTTACGGATCCTACCATCACTGAATACTAGGCTGTATCCCGTGTGGGTATTATGCTTGCTAAAACTCATCCCCGGTTTCTTGAGATACTTAGTAGAAACACAGGTAGCAGTATTATTTCCTCAGTCCTTGAAATGCAACCTTCTATCACCAAGAATTAAACTTTGGAAAACTAACATCATCTCATAAAGAGCATTTCCTTTCCTATGATTTTGCCTGGCTAATAAAAGTTGGTCATAACTTTCTTTCCAAGGAGTAAGCGTCTTTTAATTTCATGGCTGCAGTCACCATCTGTAGTGATTTTGGAGCCCAGAAAAATTAAGTCTGACACTGTTTCCCCTGTTTCCCTATCTATTTCCCATGAAGTGATGGGACCGGATGCCATGATCTTCGTTTTCTGAATGTTGAGCTTTAAGCCAACTTTTTCACTCTCCACTTTCACTTTCATCAAGAGGCTTTTGAGTTCCTCTTCACTTTCTGCCATAAGGGTGGTGTCATCTGCATATCTGAGGTTATTGATATTTCTCCCGGCAATCTTGAGTCCAGCTTGTGTTTCTTCCAGTCCAGCGTTTCTCATGATGTACTCTGCACATAAGTTAAATAAACAGGGTGACAATATACAGCCTTGACGAACTCCTTTTCCTATTTGGAACCAGTCTGTTGTTCATGTCCAGTTCTTACTGTTGCTTCCTGACCTGCATTCAAATTTCTCAAGAGGCAGATCAGGTGGTCTGGTATTCCCATCTCCTTCAGAATTTTCCACAATTTATTGTGATCCACACAGTCAAAGGCTTTGGCATAGTCAATAAAGCAGAAATAGATGCTTTTCTGGAACTCTCTTGCTTTTTCCAGGATCCAGAGGATGTTGGCAATTTGATCTCTGCTTCCTCTGCCTTTTCTAAAACCAGCTTGAACATCAGGAAGTCCATGGTTCACATATTGCTGAAGCCTGGCTTGGAGAATTTTGAGCATTACTTTACTAGCATGTGAGATGAGTGCAATTGTGCAGTAGTTTGAGCATTCTTTGGCATTGCCTTTCTTTGGGATTGGAATGAAAACTGACCTTTTCCAGTCCCATGGCCACTGCTGAGTTTTCCAAATTTGCTGGCATATTGAGTGCAGCACTTTCACAGCATCATCTTTCAGGATTTGGAATAGCTCAACTGGAATTCCATCACCTCCACTAGCTTGTTCCTAGTGATGCTTTCTAAGGCCCACTTGACTTCACATTCCAGGATGTCTGGCTCTAGGTCAGTGATCACACCATCTTGATTATCTGGGTCATGAAGATCTTTTTTGTACAGTTCTTCTGTGTATTCTTGCCATCTCTTCTTAATATCTTCTGCTTCTCTTAGGTCCATACCATTTCTGTCCTTTATCGAGCCCATCTTTGCATGAAATGTTCCCTTGGTGTCTCTCATTTTCTTGAGATCTCTAGTCTTTCCCATTCTGTTGTTTTCCTCTATTTCTTTGCATTGATCATTGAAGAAGGCTGTCTTATCTCTTCTTGCTATTCTTTGGAACTCTGCATTCAGATATTTATATCTTTCCTTTTCTCCTTTGCTTTTCGCTTCTCTTCTTTTCACAGCTATTTGTAAGGCCTCCCCAGACAGCCACCTTTGGCCACCTCATGCGAAGAGTTGACTCATTGGAAAAGACTCTGATGCTGGGAGGGACTGGGGGCAGGAGGAGAAGGGGACGACAGAGGATGAGATGGCTGGATGGCATCACTGACTCGATGGACGTGGGTCTGAGTGAACTCCGGGAGTTGGTGATGGACAGGGAGGCCTGGCGTGCTGCGATTCACGGGGTCGCGAAGAGTCGGACACGACTGAGTGACTGATCTGATCTGATCTGAATAAAACTTTCAGCTCTTTTATTCACCATGTGATAGGTGGGTGTTTCTTATACTTTTTTCAGTTTGGCCTCAGATCAAGTGGCAGGAGAATTCATGGCTAGATCAGGCTGGTGGGCGCTCCACTGAGTTACTTTCTATAACCTGAAATTTCCCAGTGGGGTGGCTGTGTGTGTGCTCATGTGCTGATATGCACCATACAATAGAAAACAATGTCAACTGAATGCAATCTATTTAGTCTTCTTTGTTTCTTGAAGTTTTTAGTGAGTAACATAATGGAAAATGAAAAATTAGTGAACTAAAGGGCTTTTTAAAAGCATTGTTTAAAAAAAAATAGATGCTTTGGTGGGCCTGGGTGGCTACTTAAAATGATAATTTTTATAAATAATACCAAAATGAATGGTAAAAGCTCAGCAAGCTTGATTCTGTTAGAAAATAATTCTACTGTAATTTAAGCAGCATCTTGCAACTGACTCACTTATTGGCTTAAGTGGAAAAAAGACATCTTGATAATTGGATTTCAATGAAGCTTGTATTAGTGTTTCTTCGATTCCAAACCAAAAGATGGATTGCTATTCAGGGCCCATGGATGACTATAGAGAGGCAAATACTTGGAAACACACTCATAGATAACTGAACTAACTGGGTTTAATGTGAAAATTAAGTTACTGGCACCCCTCGTTATTAGATAACGTAGATGACTGAATTTGCTCAACTGCGTCTTCATGGATGTTTAGTCCATATCCTTTCTCTTTCCCTGTGGCTGCTGTTGAATGTTACTGCCCCCATTTCTTCCTTTTTACGCTTCATCTGTGGAGCTAACCGGAGTCTAAGAATATTAGTGATCAGAGTCTTCGTTGCCTCCAAGGATGAATGATACATTTGAAAGTGATCCCCTAACATGGAATTGGGGGGAGGCAGGGAGAATTAAGTAAACTATATAAGACACTCCGTGTTTTAAAATATCTTGTGAATATAACGGAGAAAAGCAGATGTGTTTGATACAGTTTATTAAAATCACAGAGCAAACGCCACTTAATACATAGAACAAGGCTGGCACCCCCAGAAGCCCCTATCCCAGATTCCCCTTTCCAAGCCCAGACACTTACTCCTTCCAGATAAAATCACTCTCCTGGCCTCTATAGAAGTCATTTTCTTGCTTTTGTTTTTGTTCATTGAAAAGAAAGGAAAGAAAATGTGTGTGTGGCCAGTGAAAAAGGAGGTGAAAGAGATTCAGGGTTTGCCATCTGAGTAATCTTAAAGTGTCTTCTAGCTACCACTGAAGCTTAAAAGAGTGAGTGAGAAATTAATGAAACAAACGTGGGGAAGTATTAAAGATGGGTCATTTTTTAATAAAGAGCACTCCAGGAAACCTGCATTTTGATATAAAAAAATACCACCTATTTGAATCCTTGTAGTTTGGTTTTGAACTTTACACGGAAGAATCACATGGTGCGTATGGCTTTGTGGCTTTCTTTTTTTACATGATAGTGTTCGTAGGGTCCATGCATTTTATTGTGTGGACATGCTATTCTACTACCGAAAAGCGTTTGGTTTGTTTGCAAACCAAACATGTCCTTGTACAGGTATCACAGTGCAGACACGCACGCAGGATGTGTATTCGGAGAAAAACTGCTACGCCGTGCATATCTTCCATTTCGTTGGGTGAATCCACACCACTTCCCAAAACTGTCGAAGGAATTCCCATTTCCACCAGCAGCGTATGGAAGTTCTTACTGGTCACCATTTGCTTCCAGTTGCCCTGCAGTCGTGTCTTATTATGGTTTAGTCTGCATCCTCCAGAATATCAGGAAGCTGGCTACTGTTTCATCTGTTTATTGACCACTTAGGAAATAATGGTTGTAAAGGCCTTTAAACCAATGTTTGCCTTCCCATTTCAAATAACAGAAGGAACCCAGACAGGAAAGGCCTGAGAGGATTGCCAGGGTTTCACTGTGGATCTTAGCTCTGGGGGCAGAAGCTGAGCAAGGTAGGCGAGGGAGCTGAGAGGCCCTGTAAGAGCTTTCAGACTAACAGGACAGGGCTTTCTTTCCCTTCATCTCCCCGTCACTCTAGTCCCGCATCTTCCTCTGACTTCATTACATCCTTTTGTATGGAAGGAGGCCATTATCTTGGATTTAAATGAGAAATTATGGGGATATGAGCATTGCCTAAATGCCAAATTGTATGGTTATTGTGATGATATAATTAAATATCATGTAAACCAATGAAATAAGAATGGGAAAAAAGAGAGTAGTCACTTCTCTGCTATAAAAACAAAGTTGAATGCTTTGAAAAAAATTCAGATGAAAAGATAGGGACAAGAAAAATCTTTCAGGTTAGTTATAGGGCACACAAGGTGTAGAATGTGGAAAACATTATAAAGACCTGAGGGATTTTGTGTTTAGTTTGCTTCAAAAATGAATTTAATTTCTGACTCTTTTTTAAAGAAATTGAAGCTAGAAAGCATAGATGATGTGTTATAGTTTATTCAAGAACGACAATGTAGAACACAAAGAAAATCGGTCGTGTCTATACATCGAAAGATTGCAAATGAATGCATATATGTGCTTTTATATGAAAAATAAAATATTGAAAAATATATATACTTAAATGATTTTTAATAAACTTCTAAAATTAAGTAACCAGCTAGCTGTCCTTGCCATGCTGATAAGAGGGATTTCACTGTTCTTGCTTAGACCGAAACATACCCTACTGATGGGAACTCATATTTTATAAAGTAATATTTTTTCAATTGAAATACAATTTGCCTACAATAAAATGCACATGTGTTAAGTTACAGTTCTTTGTAACTTTGAAAAATATGTAGACTTTTGTAATACCTCAAGCTGTACAATATATATAAAACAAGCTATATAATATACGTGTGTGTGTGTGTGTGTGTGTATAAATACGTGTGTGTGTGTATACCACCCTAGACATTTTCCCTGTCACCTCACTCCTTCTCAATCACTGTTGTGATTTCTGTCGCATATTATTTCTGCCTGTTATTGAATATCTCACAAGTGGAATCACAGGGCACATATTCTTTGTGTCTAACGTCTTTCCCTCACACGATTGTTTTTGAGACTTATCTTATTGGGTGTGTCAGTCGCTGCTGAGTGTGTATGAATATGCCACAATTTATCTGTGTTACTTTTAATAGACACTTGGGATATTACCAGTTTTTGACCAATATATAGTGATTTAGTGGCTAAGGCGTGTCCAACTCTTGCAACCCCATGGACTGCAGCCCACCAGGCTCCTCTGTCCGTGGGCTTTCCCCGGCAAGAACACTGGACTGGGTTGCCATTTCCTCCTCCAGGGGATCTTCCCTGCCCAGGACTCAAACCCGGGTCTCCTGCATCGCAGGTGGATTCTTTGCTGACTGAATCACCAGGAAAGCCCTGTTTGACCAATGTATATAAAGAGCTATAAATATTTTAGTAACTTTTTTATGGGGCATATTCCTAGGAGTGGAATCTCCTGGGTAAATGCCTAGGAGTGGCATTGCTGAGTCATAGGATATGTTATAAACATAGTCCTTATAAGAAAAGTCTCAAACTGGCTTCTAAAGTGTATGTTCCACTGCTGCCAGTACCAACGAGCGGAAGGTTCAGTGAATTACTGTACCTCCTCACCGACTGTTGATATTGTCAACAAATTTAGCCATTTTAGGGACCCATTAGAACTTTAAATGGGCTTTTGTTTTAATATTTGGATAAATGTAAGGATAATTGATATCTTAACAATGTTGAATCTTCTAGTCCACTAACATGGAACATTTCTCTATTTTTACAGTTTTTGGTAATTACTTTCAGCAACTCAGAGTTGCTCTCAGAGTAGAGATCTTGACTGCTTTCCTTAAATTATTCCTATGTACATTATGCCTCGGTGTCGTTATAAATGGAATCTACATTTTTTCATTTTTAGATTGTTTGCTACTAGTATGTAGAAGTGCTACTTCGTTTTGCACGCTGCCTTTGTATCCAGCAGCCTTGCTAAATTCACTTATTAGTTCTTATTAGTTGTCTTGCAGATCCCTGGGATTTTTTTAATAATAAAAAAAAATCTGCAGTAATAAAAACAATGCCGTTTCTTTCTGATCTTTATAACTTTCATTTCCTTTGCTTAATTTATTGTACTGGCTTATGAACTCCAATACAATATTACATACACATCATGAGAGATGACCTCCTTTTTCCTGATCTTAGGGGAAATTGTTTCATCTTTGATAATTATGATCTTAGTTATATGGTTTTGTATGTGCAAATAGTAAGATTGGAAAGATTCATTGCTATTTTTAGTTTGCTTAGAATGTTTATTACAAATGAATATTGAATTTTGTCAGGTGTTTTGCTTAATATTTTAATATCTAGTCATATCTATTGTTTCTCCTAATATCATTTTTCTTCATCCTGAAGAACATTTTTAGTATTTCTTGAAACTGATTGATAATGATCATATAGATTCTTTCATTTATTTTCTTCCGTTATATTCTAGCCTCTTAATGTCCTTCTATTTTGTGAAAGAGGATGTGAAAGTCATATTGTTTATTTCTTAAATGGTTAAAAGAATTCTCCAGTGAAATTATTTTTGTGTTGAAACAACACGGGGGTTTTTTCATTACACTTGGGTTTTAGAATATTGGTGTCACGTTGTTGTCTGTGATTCCCTGTAACCTTTTTAATGTTTATAAGATCTATAAAGATACCCCTTTTCAGTCCTGCTTTTGGTGATTTATATTTTCTCTCTAACAAAGAGATTTATGTTTCCTTCAAACCAAGCCTCCACAAGTTCAAGGTCATTAGCCAATAATTTAACTAATGGAATAAAGTAAAAAAAATCAACAGAAGATAACAGAGGCCAGAATCTCTACAACACATGGTCTCTCGTGGCTTGTGTCCAATCAAAAACTAACAGATACAAGAAGACAAAAGGAAAATCTGACCAGCACTCAAGAAAAAAATAAGCGAGTTGAAATAGACCTGATGTGATCCACATATTGGAGCAAAGTTTCTTTTTTTAAATAAACTATTATAAATACGCCCAAGTACTGTGAGGGGGAAAACGTCATAATGAGTGAACAGATAAGGAATCTCAACAGAGAAATGCTATGCTATGCTATGCTAAGTCACTTCAGTTGTGTTCGACTCTGTGTGACCCCATAGACAGCAGCCCACCAGGCTCCCCCGTCCCTGGGATTCTCCAGGCAAGAACACTGGAGTGGGTTGCCATTTCCTTCTCCAATGCATGAAAGTGAAAAGTGAAAGCGAAGTCACTCAGTCGTGTCCGACTCCTAGCGGCCCCATGGACTGCAGCCCACCAGGCTCCTCCATCCATGGGATTTTCCAGGCAAGAGTACTGGAGTGGGGTGCCACTGCCTTCTCCGCAACAGAGAAATAGAAATTGTATTTTAAAAATGGAAGTTCTAGAACTGAAAAGTACAATACCTGAAATAGAAAATCCGTTGAATATGGGTTTAAGAGCAAATGGAGTTGGAGAAGTCAGTGGATGTGAGTATATAGCAATAGAAATGATCTCATCTGGAAATGGAGAGGGGAAAGGCTGGGCGGAGAAAAACAGAAACACGACCCTGAGCCATGTAGCCCGGGTGGCCTAATGCACAATGCAATTGGAACCCCAAAGAGGAAGAAGAGAAGAGACGTGAAAGTTATTTTTTAAAAAATAGTCACGTGCCTCTAACTTGAAAGGACTTAAACTCTAAGCTCTTTCTTGTCTGTGTTGGCAGAACTGAAATATCTTTCATCTTTTCAGCGTTCCGATTGTTGCTTTCGCTGAACTCTTTAATAGGCTCCCCGACGCATGCGCGGAACACGAGTTGGCCAGGGCTCGGCGTCGGGTTTATATGCCGATTCCGACGGGTCTCTTTCATTCCCAGGACTTCCCATTCAAATTCCAACCTCTTGGACACTTCCCTGACCCTTCAGGTCTAGAGATGGCAGCTTTCTGCTCGAACCTGGACGGTCTCCAGCCTCCCTGGTGCCACGCAGACTGAGGCGTCCTCTCAGGGGAAAAGCTGTGTCGCGCAATGAGTGCGCTTCCTCTTTAAAGGGCTGAGTCCCCTTTAATAGCTGCCTGCTTTGGGTTGTTGTGCAGTGACTTCAAGAGGTTTTATGTTTCTGTTTTTTTCCTACAGTTTAATTGTTATCTGTGGGAGGGTTAATCCAACACGAACTGCTGTGCCACTCTCAACCCCACGACTCCTTATGTATTGATATTTAAAAAAGCCAAATTTAGACTGGAGAACTGCCGTCAGTGCCACGAATATACTTTGTACAGTTGCAGAGACAGCTTGTTGCCTCTAATACCCATATTCTCTTTCTTCTTCAGGAATAGTGAAAGTCGCTCAGTCGTGTCCAACTCTTTGCGACCCCATGGGCTGTAGCCCACCAGGCTCCTCCGTCCATGGGGATTCTCCAGGCCAGAATACTGGAGCGGGCTGCCATGCCCTCCTCCAGGGGATCTCCCCAACCCAGGGATCAAACCCGGGTCTCCTGCATGGCAGGCAGATTCTTTACCATCCGAGTCACCAGGGAAGACCTCTTCAGGAAAACCCAGTTGGATGGAAAGCCACATTTCCCAATTTCCTCTGTGGCAATATCGATTCTGCTGCATATAAGCAGACTCTATAGGGAGGAATTGTGCAGACATCACTTTAAGAGAGAAAGAGACAGCAGAACGCCCCTTTTCTCCTTTTCTCCCCTCCCGCCACGTAGTGTCCACGACGCCAACAGGTGGGGTTTCCGCATCTGCCTTGGGTCATGAATTGGTAATAGACCGATGGAGGAGAGTTCACGCATCCCCCAGGAGCGTGGTCCCTAGTCCCCGTGCAATCCCCACACCAGATCTGCCTGCCAGCAGGGTTCAATGAAATGAGGGAAATACAAGTTTTCATCTTGTTCTAGCTTAGTAGTAGCTGATGCTCATCCTCACTGACGTGGGTGCAGGAGGCCCATATGAGTAATGCACCAGTTATTAATGGTCCAAGCATTTGCGTTGTATGAGAACTTTTGTCAAGAAAGTATGTGAAATGGGAGGGCATTGGCTGCAAACCAGGAGATCTGAATTCTAGTCCTGCCTCTTCCCACTGTAGCTACTTATTTTTAAGCAAGTCTGCCTTCCGGGGCACAGTTTCCTAATCTCTGCAAATGTCTCACTAAACTAAACGATCCCTAATTTTCCTCCCCCATTCCACTGGAACTCTACAGTGTAGATCACGTTTTTACCATTTTACATAGTTTTGGAGGTTTTATTCATTTTTTATTTAATTTGACCGTGAATTTTTACTTCCAAACAAAAGTCCCTTTAGCCCTGATTTTCCAAGATCATTTGGTGATCAGAATCAGAATCCATGTTCCCGTGGATCTTAGTCTGTTGACCTCAGGTTTTGAATGGAAAGCATACTTTTTTGCAGGGCACCTCTCTGCTCACAAATATTTCCCTAATTTTTTAAAAGGGTAGAATCCATCAGTGGCACAAATCAAACAAATAAAACATCTTTTCAATAGCACGGAGGCTCAGGACTGCGGCTGAGCCGATGAAATGGCTTTTATTTTCTAGATGACTATTTTTCAAACTAGAAATATGTTTTGCATCAGTGATGTGTTAAGGTCAAGTCAAGAAAGAGACAATATGTCCCATGTCACGGCGAGCAGGATAATGAGAGTGTTCTCTGGGAGCTGGCTCAGAGGCTGTTCATTTCACCGGCAAAAGGTTATACCAGACAGATTGCTTCTCATTTGATGCCTTAAATTAAACTGCTGACATGGCCTGCCTCTAAGTAAGACGCATACGTGTTTGCCAAACAGACCCTAAAGAAAAGCCCTGTTTGAGAGAGGTGGTTCCTTCAGCTGCAGCCTTGCAGGCTTTTCTGTTTTTAAGGCAGGCTTAAGAATGGAACCAGGTTTTCAACAGCAGCGTACTCCTAGTGTGGTCATCAGGTAGGCCCGGGGGCTGGGGGCTGGGGGCTTATCAGAGTGCTCTGGGATAGAGGTTAGAGGAGGACCTGCTTCTCAAATACTGCTTGGACATGTCACAATTCCAGATGCACGTGAGATCAAGGGGAATAACTGAGGCTAGAGAAATCCCGATCACAGGCTCCTTTCCGCTCCTCCCGCCCCGCCAATTCTGGCCTCGCCTTACCTCTCCCTCCAGCCAGCTTCACCCACCGCCACGTCAGAGCTAAAGGAAAACCGAACCTCATGGCGAGGGGTCCCCTGATCAGCCATAGGGGTGTCACAGATGCTACCCCCGGGCATCAGAATCTGCATCCGAACCAAATTCCTCGGTTCATTCAGAAGTCCTGGCCCAGACGTTTCACATAGGATGAGACAAGGGCGATGCGCCAGGCACAGTTAGAGGTTCAGAGGGTACAGCAACAGACAAATCTTCTTGCACTGAGCTTACATTGTGATGGAGGAAGGGGGCATGATCCGTAAACAAGCAAGCGAGTGCTGGTGTTTCTGCTGGTGATGGGTCTAAGGGAAGGGAAAGGGGTGAGGGACTGAGACGGTAAAATCTGAACAGAGATAAAGGAAGCAAACGCTTCCCTGATAGCTCAGTCGGTAAAGAATCCGCCTGCAATGCGGGAGACCCTGGGTCAATTCCTGGGTGGGGAAGATCCCCTGGAGAAGCGATAGGCTCCCCACTGCAGTGTTCTGGCCTGGAGAATCCCATGGACTGTTAGTGCATGGGGACACAAAGAGTCGGACACGACTGAGCGACTTTTATTTCCCTTTCTTTCAAAGGAAACAAGGAAGGAAACATGTGGGTGAGTGGCCAGGAGACCCGAACCCCAGTCCAGGGCCTCCCCCTCTTTGCCAAGCAGAACATTTTGAAGATGCTCAGACTTCCTGGCACTTATTCTTCTCATCTGCCAATTAGGAGTAAAATACTCATTTTTGATGAATTTAAGGTGACTTCAAGGATCAGAAGTAATGAACATAGGCTTGAATGCCAGGATCGACGCTCCTTGACCCCCTGCCTCTAACTCACAGGGGGAAAACTGCGTGATGTGAGTTACAAATGGAAGTGTAATGACTGAGCTCTGGCCAGTTGTTGTCCAGATGCTCAGTCATGTCTGACTCTTTGAGACCCCATAGACTGCAGCACGCCAGGCCTCCCTGTCCTTCGCTATCTCCCAGAGCTTGCTCAAACTGACATCCATTGAGTTGGTGATACCATCCAACCATCTCATCCTCTGTCATCCCCTTCTCCTCCTGCCCTCAATCTTTCCCAGCATCAGGGTCTTTTCAAATGAGTCAGCTCTTCGCATCAGGTGGCCAAAGTATTGGAGTTTCAGCTTCAGCATCAGTCCTTCCAATGAATATTCAGAACTGATTTCCTTTAGGATGGACTGGTTGGATCTCCTTGCAGTCCAAGGGACTCTCAAGAGTCTTCTCCAACACCACAGTTCAAAAGCATCAATTCTTCAGCGCTCAGCCTTCTTTATGGTCCAACTCTCACATCCATACATGACTACTGGAAAAAACAAAGCTTTGACTGTACAGAATTTTGTCAAGAAAGTAATGTCTCCATTTTTTAATATGCTGTCTAGGTTGCTTATAACTTTCCTTCCAAGGAGCAAGCGTCTTTTAATTTCATGGCTGCAGTCACCATCTGCAGTGATTTTGGAGCCCCCCAAAATGAAGTCAGTCACTGTTTCCACTGTTTCACCATCTATTTGCCATGAAGTGATGGGACCAGATGCCATGATCTTAGTTTTTTGAATGTTGAGTTTTAAGCCAACTTTTTCACTCTCCTCTTTCACTTTCATCAAGAGGTTCTTCTTCACTTTCTGCCATTAGGGTGGTGTCATCTGCATATCTGAGGTTATTGATATTTCTCCCGGCAATCTTGAGTCCAGCTTGTGTTTCTTCCAGCCCAGCATTTCTCATGATGTACTCTGCATAGAAGTTAAATAAGCAGGGTGAAAATATACAGCCTTGACGTACTCCTTTCCCAGTTTGGAGCCAGTCCATTGTTCCATGTCTAGTTCCAACTGTTGCTTCTTGACCTGCATACAGGTTTCTCAGAAGGTACATAAGGGGGTCTGGTATTCCCATCTCTTTAGGAATTTCCCACAGTTTGTTGTTAAAGGCCTTAGCAGAGTCAATGAAGCAGAAATAGATGTTTTTCTGGAACTCTCTTTCTTTTTTGATGATCCAGTGGATGTTGGCAGTTTGATCTCTGGTTCTTCTGCCTTTTCTAAACCCAGCTTGAAATCTGGAAGTTCTTGGTTCACGTAGTTGAAGCCTGGCTTGAAGGATTTTGAGCATTACTTTGCTAGCATGTGAGATGAATGCAATTGTGTGGTAGTTTGAACATTCTTTGGCATTGTCTTTCTTTGGGCTTGGAATGAAAACTGACCTTTTTCATTCCTGTGACCGCTGCTGATTATTCCAAATTTGCTGGCATATTGAGTGCAGCACTTTCACAGCATCATCTTTTAGGATTTGAAATAGCTCAACTGGAATTCCATCACCTCCATTAGCTTTGTTCGTAGTGATGTTTCCTAAGGCCCACTTGACTTTGCATTCCAAGATGTCTGGCTCTAGGTAAGTGATCACACCATTGTGGTTATCTTAGTCATGAGATCTTTTTTGTATAATTCTTCTGTGTATTCTTGCCACCTCTTCTTAATATCTTCTGCTTCTGTTAGGTCCATACCATTTCTGTCCTTTATCGAGCCCATCTTTGCATGAAATGTTCCCTTGGCATCTCTCATTTTCTTGAAGAGATCTCTAGTCTTTCCCATTCTGCTGTTTTCCTCTGTTTCTTTGCACTGTTTACTTAGGAAGTCTTTCTTATCTCTTCTCGCTGTTCTCTGGAACTCTATGCAGATGAGTGCATCTTTCCCCTTCTCCTCTGCCTTCTGTTTCTCTTCTTTTCTCAGCTGTTTGTGAGGCCTCCTTAGACGACCATTTTACCTTGTTGCGTTTCTTTTGCTTTTGGATGGTTTTGATCACCGCCTCTTGTACTCTCTTAGGAACCTCTGTCCATAGTTCTTCAGGCAGTCTGTCTATCAGATCTAATCCCTTGAATCTATTGTCACTTCTACTGTACAGTCATAAGAGATTTGATTTAGGTCGTATCTGAATGACCTAATGTTTTCCCTGCATGTGTGCTGAGTCACTTCAGTCGTGTCCAACTCTTGAGACCCTACGGACTGTGGCCCACCAGGCTCCTCTGTCCATGGGGTTCTCCAGGCAAGACTCCTGGAGTGGGTTGCCATGCCCTTCCCCAGGGGATCTTCCTGGCCCAGGGATAACACATGCATCTCTTACATCTCCCGCATTGGCAGGCGGGCTCTTTCACCTCCAGCCCCACCTGGGAAGCCCAGTGTTTTCCCTGCTTTCAGTGTAAGTCTGAATTTGGCAATAAGGAGTTCATGGTCTGAGCCACAGTCAGGTCCCAGTTTTTTTTTTTGTTTTTTTTTTTTTAATGACTGTATAGAGCTTCTCCATCTTTGGCTGCAAAGAATATAATCAATCTGATTTCGGTGTTGACTATCTGGTGATGTCCATGTGTAGAGTCTTCCCTTGTGTTGTTGGAAGAGGGTGTTTGCTGTGACCAGCAGGTTCTCTTCCAAAACTCTGTTAGCCTTTGCCCTGCTTCATTCTGGCCCTCCAAGACCAAACTTGCCTGTTACTCCAGGTATCTCCTGACTTCCTACTTTTGCATTCCAGTCCTCTATGATGAAAAGGACATCTTTTTTTGGTGTTGGGCAGTTCCTCTAAGTCTTCCCAGAGAATGGGACCCAAACTGTGGTCTCACTTCCCAGAAGGGAAGTGCCTTCACGTGACCTCTGCTCACTGATTTCCTTCCTGACATTCTCCCCACCCCACGTCCTCCTCACCAGCTCATCTCCATGCCCAGACCTCTATCATCTGCTGTCCTCTGGCGTCTCTGAGTCACCTTTCCCCAGATGATGGTCCTTCCCCAGGCAGGGGCTGCTTCCACGTTACCCTGGCAACAAGGATTTCTCTCCAACTCGCTAGCTCTTGCCGAGTCTACATTCCCTCCTCCCTTGCCTTCATCTTGGAGTGTGCCTCGTGTAGCATCTGGCTGCTTTGTGACCCTCGTCACTACAGTGTAAGTCCTGTTCCATGAACTTAAAGCCGGGATGTTCAACCTCTTCGTCCTGTTTGCTAGGTCGTCAGGGACCATGTGGCTGACCCACCTGGAAAGTGCCCAGCCAGTGTGACATCTGGTGAAAGTGAGCCCGGGGCAGTGGCCGTGCAGCAGCTTACGTAGTTTATTCCTCACCAGCAATCAGTTCTTTCTGGATAATTTGAGAGAATGTCTGTATTTAGTGTTTCTGTAATTTTATTTTGCGTTTCAGTTGAGTAAGTGTTGCTGAATATCTGTAGAATGTGTGATAATTTTTTTTGTAAAAAACTCAATAAAAGAAACATTAGCATAGGAAAATATTTTATGTTGTGTAAAACACTTGGCTGAGGAAATGTTTTAATGCATTATATCAAAATGCTACAGACGCTCAGCAGCTAGACTCCAGGAGCGAGCTGTGTTTGGCACTAACGGAGCTGGAACTTGGCATTGCCAGATTTGTAGAAGGGCACTGGGGAGGCCGCGATCTAGAAAAGAGCTGAATATCAGAGGTTCCTCTCTGACTGAACCAGCATTTATTTGCTACAATCCAACGCGAAGCACTAAATGTAGGCTCTTTGGAAAATACCAATGGAAAATGCTTCCAACCTACTCTCCTGGGACTTACAAACTAGAGATGGTCTGGGTATAAACAGGAGCTCATTTGGCCCATTTTTAGGGGAGTACTGTGAACAAAGTACTGTACGGCATGCGGGAAATGAAGACAGAACAGAGGTAAGCTCTGATGTCCGTGCTAACAGGAGTGAGGAAACCAATTCAAGAATTGTTGTAAAAAATGTGAAATGTGATGAATGGTAGAGTTTGACACTGACGATTTTATATTTTATTTTTAAACCCAGCATCTCATAGCACTTCACAGTCCTGCTTAATGGGCTTTTTGTTGTAGAATTTTGGTGACTTACAGAGTCCCCAGTAGTCATGTACGAATGTGAGAGTTGGACCATGAAGAAAGCTGAGCACCAATAAACTGATGCTTTGGAACTGTGGCGTTGGAGAAGACTCTTGAGAGTCCCGTGGACTGCAAGGAGATCCAACCGGTCCATCCTAAAGGAGATCAACCCTGAATATTCACTGGAAGGACTCATGCTGAAGCTCCAATACTTTGGCCACCAGATGAGAAGAGCCGATTCATTGGAAAAGACCCTGATGCTGGGAAAGACTGAAGGCGGGAAGAGAAGGGGACGATAGAGGATGAGGTGGTTGGATGGCATCACCGACTCGATGGGCGTGAGTTTGAGCAGGCTCTAGTAGTAGTGGTGTTGGTTGCTCATCGTGTCCGACTCTCTGCGACCCCATGGACTGTACTCCAGCAGGCTCCTCCATCCATGGGATTCTCCAGGCAAGAGTACTGGAGTGGCTGCCACTTCCTCCTCCCCTCTGAGCTAACTCCGCTGCTGCAGCTGCTGCTAAGTCGCTTCAGTCGTGTCCGACTCTGTGCGACCCCATAGATGGCAGCCCACCAGGCTCCCCTGTCCCTGGGATTCTCCAGGCAAGAACATTGGCATGGGTTGCCATTTCCTTCTCCAATGCATGAAAGTGAAAAAAAAGTGAAGTCACTCAGTCGTGTCCGACTCCTAGCGACCCCATGGACTGCAGCCCACCAGGCCCTTCCGTCCATGGGATTTTCCAGGCAAGAGTACTGGAGTGGGGTGCCATTGCCTTCTCCAAGGACAGGGAAGCCTGGCGTGCAGTCCCACAGGGTCACAAAGAGTCGGACACAGCTCAGTGGCTAAGCAACAGAGGGGCAGAAGTCTGTGCTTGCCTTCTGCTGTTCATGTGGACGGTGATCACCAGATGCCCTCGCGCTTCTCCGTGCGTCTGACCTCCTGGGCCCCTCACACAGTAAACGGTCAATAAACCTGTGAGCACTGAGTGAACTTGGCCTGCTGCATGCTTGCCGATTTTACCCTGGTGGCCTCCTCCACTTAACGCACATAATGCATATGACTTTAATCATAACCTGAGCTTGCCTAAAGTCCACAGTATGGAGAAGAGTCTTTTAATAATGGCACTCCTTCTGCCTTTGAGGATATATGGCCCAATAATTCTGATTTCCATTCAAAGTCTCAAGGATTCCCTTGCAGAGGCTGCAGACTTGCAGAATCCAGACCACTGACATCAGACATGTTTGTTTGCAAATACTTGGCTTTGAATGGCAGGGCATTTAACAGTAACTCCACCGCTGGTACTGTCTCCCAGTCCTGCCATTATATTACCTGATTAGAAGCGTAACTCACTTCAGCTGTCAACCCCTGTGAGACAGAAATCTCACCTCAACCCATCGTGAAAAGTCATGCCATCTGAATTTTTAGGGGCATGTAGATTGTTGCAGCTCCACGTCCATACCATTCCAACACCATGAAATGTAGCTCGATAATAACCTCTACTCCCGGCTCCTTGCAGAAGAAAACTGAACATCTTAGCCGACTTGTAAAGGCTGCTGACCCCCTGACCTCTACAAATGCAACCGTCATTGAGGAAGTGTCAGGAGAGACACCAGAATGGAGGCTAGGATATTGGAGCCTTAACACGCTGCAACTGGGGCTTTAAAACGAAGAGTCATATGACTTAAAGACCCAGGTTTTTTTTTTTTCCATTTTGCATAAAAACAATCTAACATTGGAATAAAAGAAATAGGAAGTATATCAATTTTTAATAAATACAAGCCACAAAATAAATTTAATAAATTATAAATGATAAAATTATTGAAAAATTAAATATTAAACATTCCCACATAAAAATGTAGAACATTTATTAATTAGGGAGCATTTTCAGAGTAATACTTGCACTTTAAATTGCTCATAACTTTTTAAACACGCAGGGTTGTAGACCTCTAAAAAGTGGTCTCAGTACATTTGCACGGCTGGTCACCTCAAAGGGACGCCCTAGGTCGGTTCCCTGCGGATGGTCAGTGTGGGATGAACACAGATGGCCGAGGAGAATGTGGGCAATGGGGCCGACAGTGGAATTCCTAGGACTCGAGTTTATGAAGAAGGTAAGAGGTCTCTCTTTCCCTATTTGGACACCCGAATACAAAGAAGAGCAGTCACCGTTTGATTGAACATTTCTGGCAGAAGCCTGGAAGAAAGGTCCATGCAAACATGCCTGGCTCTTTGCCAGCAGCTTTAAGGAAACTCCCAGTCCAGGGGCTTTGTTTCTGGGTCTTAGACTGGAATCCAAGGGGATGAAAACAGTGAATGAGGGTATCTGAGGAGAGACCAGCTTTCATTTTTCTTTTCCTCACCTCATGCGATGCTTTTCTCTCCTTTTGCCTCCTAATTGGCACACAGTTATTCCTCGGGTCGTCCCTGCCCTCTTCCCCCTTCTTCCACGACAACAGGTTGAAGGGCTCACTCTGCAGAACCCCTGAGCAGGAATCTCAGTGCGCCTTGGGGCCCATGCCTTCCTGGGGCCCTGTGCAATGCCACCGCCCTCTTCCGGGGGCTCTGATTGTTGGAGGAGAGCTCGGGGGTAGGCATGGGGGTGCGCTGTGCAAAGCCCCCTTCGTGGAGGGCCCTCCCGCCCAGCTGCAGGAAGCTGGTGCAGCTAGCAGGCAGGGGGCTGGCATTGGCTCCTTCAACAGAAGCCACGTGGCCGTCACTGCTGCAGGGCCAGAGCGCTGGGGCCTGTCGCCGACGCCCCCTGCACAGCCCCGCGCTGGGTTGGCCAGCACTTCCTCAGGCCTGCCTCCAAGGCCAGCTTCTGCGTGGGGCCCGTCCTGCCTTTTCCTCCGTTCCCTTCTAGGTACATTCATCTGTAATGGCCGTCTCGCCCCCCAACTGTCTCAGCTTGAAGAACCAGCCTTGCCACAACGGGTACTGAGAGCCATCTGAGACAGCAGAGGGTAAGATGGAGTTTTAGCGCTGCATCGTTCACTGTCTACCCGGCAATAAAGACCCGTTTTCTAGCACCAGGGGGCGGGCCTGTTAGAACTTTGCTCGGTGGTGAATCGGGCTGGTGTGTTGTAACAGCGAACATACCAGTGAAGCAGCATACGAAGCCCGGAAACGTTGGGAAGATACAACCCTGCAGGGGACTGGGGGGCTGATGGGGACACCCAAGGAGGGCTGAAGGTCAGAGAAGAAAGCTGGAGGCCTCTTTGCCCGCTCACAATGAAGTGCTCATCGTCTCTAGCTGGAGAGTGCAGCCGGCCAAGGACCAAGCCGGGACTTCAAGTCAGAGGAGATCAACCAGCCAAGACAGGTGTGCTAACCCGAGGTCAGCACCCGGGCTGGGAAACCTGGGACCCTGACAGAAGCAATCAGAACGTCGGGGTGGATTTCCTCTCAGAGTCATGGCAAGTCCCAGTGGGAGAACCACAAAGCCAGCTCCGGGGGTTCCGGAACAAAGCCATGCTACCTTCAGGGGAGAATTAGACACCTTTTGAAATACAAATCTGACGTATTAGTGGGGCCCTCCTGGAGGCAGAGTGCCTGGCCTGGGGTAGGATGGGGAACACAGCATCTCAGTTTGCCCCAGACCTTCCCAGGTTTTAACACTGGAAGTCTTTCATCCTGGGAAATCCCACAACCCTGTGTAAACAGACGGTCATACCAAGTCAGCGGGCAGCCTGCAGTCTCCATCCAAGTTTGGGTCCTGGCCGACCTGCCGCATCAGAAGGTTGGGTGGGCCCTGAAGCACTTTATCGTGAGATGGACACGCTCCATCTGGGATCAGACGTGAGCAGGACCTAGCACACAAGCCAGCTCTGTGAACAGGTAGCCCAGACCCAGAGCATCTGCCCTCTTTCCATGTTCCCTCGCCTCAGCGCTAGCTGATGTGTGTGAAGGACATCTCGTATGACCAGCTGAGAACAGGGAAATGCCTGAGTTCAGTACACAGATGGACTGGTTCAGTATGCGGGTTTAAGCCAAAAATGGGCGGCAGCCTCAGCAGAGGCTTGAGAGTGGACTTGAGAGACCGTGCCAAGGGATCGTGGGCCATTCCCGATGTCTTTGGTCTTCAAACTACGAAAAGAGAAACGACCCTAGATTTGAATATATGTTTATTTTTTGGGCTGTGGGCTATTGTGCTTACTTCGTCAGCACATACGCCAGAATATATATGTGGGCCAGATATAGCAAATGTCCTGGCTCCCTGGTTAGCTGCTCAGTAGAAGAAAGGTTAGAAGTTTGGGTAAAAGGCAAAGTCTGGGGAAGAGGCATGCAGATGAGCACGGCCAGTGACACCGCCATGCGGAAGCCTCCAGAGAGTCACCACTGCAGAAAGCAGTGAGCAGCCTGCCGACATCAGCCAGCCTCGGTCATCATCACGCCGGGGACGGCACAGTGGGCACGCGACATAGTGGCCACAGCAACAGAGTCACACGCAGGAAGCCCGATTCCCAAGGCTGACTTTCCGTTTCCTCTGCTGGTGGGCCCACCCTCCAGTGACGTGACACTGAGTGCCCACCCTCAGTCCAGAGGAGGTCAGCTGGTCACTCGGTGGGGCGCTCCTCACATCGAACCTCTTCCCTTCTGGAAGGGCTGCAGTTTGTTGTCATAGGAACGGACCCAAGTGTGACTTGCCCACCACTCCAGGGCATAGCGGGCCCTGCTCTCCAAGGGGCTCATGCAGCATTTCACCCATGGGCATAGGATTCTATGTCACACGGACCCCATCAGGGGACCCACTTTCCAGCAAAGATGTGAGGAGTGGCTGTACTACCGTGGGACCCCTGGTTGGTGGTGTCGCCTTCCCCGCTGCTCCAAAGGATACAATGCATGCACTGAACCAAAGGCCTTTCCCGGGCACTGCATCCCCCGGGTGCCCTGCTCTCACGGGAAGCTACCGGGGTCTGGGGACCAGCAGGTAGAGGTGGGCGTGACCCCCGCCCCCATCCCATGACGCACCGGGGGACCTTCTGCTTTTATGTCCCTATGACCCAGAGTCGCCCCACAGGGGCAGGCATCCTCGGGGGGCACAGCAGAGTCCCAGTAAGTTCGCACTGCGGTCGCTGCTCGGGACTTGTAGGATCTTTGTTTCCAGGGACAAGATGGGTGCAGACGGAGCCGAGCTCAACCTTCAAGGGGAGGGCGGGGCGGGCTTCTGCGACAGGCTGGGGCCCTTGAGGAATATGCATGGGACCAAACGGGTGTCCCTTTCTCCTTCCTCGGCCGCTGGTGACCACAGATGGGCAGATTCAGCAACTCTGTCGGGGCGCGAGGTGGCCTTGGGAAAGCGTGGTCCGGGTCAGCTGAGCTGGTCCCCAGGAGGGGCGGGGCAGCAGCATGAGCTGTGAGCCCGGAAGGCACGCGCCTCGCTTGCTTGGATGGCCCCAGTGGAGGGCAGTGGCAGCCCGCCATCTCCCCCTTCCCCAAGGGGCTCATGGAGCCCCCAGAGGGGCTGATCGCCAAGCTCATGTGCAGAAGGGGCTCTGAGAAGCGCTGAGGGTGGGCGGCAGTGGGCTCCCGCGGGGTCAGCCCGCTCTCCTCCGGGGCGGGATGTGCTGCCCCACCACAGGGACCCAGCAGACACAGCTCCAGCGGGCAGCTCGCTCGGGGTCTGCCCGGCTGCGGGGGTCCTTGCTCAGGGTCACGGTCTCGCTGGAGCCCCTCTCGTGGGTGACTGGGCGAGGGGGAGCAGAATGGAGACCTGGCCACGTTAGCCCAGCGCGGTGCTCGGGGTGGCAGAGGTTGGTCGGTCTGGTCCCAACCCTTCCCTTCTTCCTCTGCTAATTCCGCCTTCTTCTACATTTTACTCACAGCTCTTCCACTCTAAAAAAATAATCTTGTATCCCCAAGTCAGCTTCTGGAGAACCCGTTCCATTTCAAGCTCTGAACGGACCTTTGGTCCAGACACGAAAGAACAGAGATGAATGCCGCCTTCCAATCCCTGTGATGACGCCTGGGAGGCCACTTTCCAGGCGAAGGACAGTCTGATGGCCCTAGAACAACTGCTGGTTAGAGGTGGGGAATGTAGGGATGCAATGTGGCAAGAGGGGGATGAAAGGAAAGTTCTAAACCACCTCTGGGCCTCAGTCTCTGCAGAGCCAAGCCTTTTGAGGGCCTGACCATCCTTGGCGGAGGAGGTTGGGGGTGCAGGACGGGCCCAGCGGCTGACGTGAGTGACCAGCGCTGGGCACAGAGGGCGTCGGCAGACTGGGGTCCAGAGGAGAATTTGGTGGGCACCTGGCGGCCTGCAGTGCACAGCGGCAGCCCCGTACTCAGCGGGCCTGTCAGTTGGTCTGTCTCACCTCTCTGCCCAGGCTCCGTCTCTTTTTCACGGCAGTTAGCGATGCGCTGTTCCCTGAGGTCACTAGGGAGTGCTCCGCAGGGAGCTTATAATAGAGGAAATATGCTTGTAGACAGAGTCCATTTAAAAAACTGAAAGCAGCCAAGAAAGAGGCCCTATAGCTCAGATGACCCTCAACTCTCCAGAGATACCTTAAGAATCTCTACCGGCTCCTGGAGGTGGTCCTCAGCTCTCCAGGGATACCTTAAGAATCTCTACCGGCTCCTGGAGGTGGTCCTCAGCTCTCCAGGGATACCTTAAGAATCTCTACCGGCTCCTGGAGGTGGTCCTCAGCTCTCCAGGGATACCTTAAGAATCTCTACCGGCTCCTGGAGGTGGTCCTCAGTAAGAGCAGCGCCAGTGATCCCGGGGTGATGCTGTGGAGCCAGCGTCTGGAGAATCTGTGTAGAAGGCTTTGGTTTAAACTATGGTGGTCTTTCACTGTGTTTTGTTTTCTATGGCTATAGTGTGGCCTGAAAAATAAATGATGTATCTGTTTGTCGTATAGACGGATGGATGGATGGATGGAGACAAAAATGATACAGAAAGGAGAAAGGCAGATAACCTCTTCTGTAGTGTATCAGTTAGGATGCTTGTGACTACAGATAACATTATCTGATTGAAAGTGGCACCAAAATGAGATGTTTATTATTTCACATAAGAAGCCTGGTGACTTCTAGGTTCATGCTGTGGTTCAGTGATGTTGTCAAGAGCCTGGCTCCTTGAGATTTTTATGTGTTGGCATCCTTCTCTGAAATGAATTGATCCAGTGTCATTTCTTACAAAATAGTCTCCAGCATAGGAAAAGAAGCTCTTTCTTATTGCATCTTCTGTCTGTTTCTCCAGAGAAAGAAAAGCTATATCAGTCATGATAGAATAAATTATATGGCAGTAACAACCTCCCAATCTTGGTGGCTTAAAAACAATAAAAATACATTGCTTGCTCCTGCTCCGTGTCTTACACAAATTTGCTGGCTTTGTCTAATGGGCCCAGACTGATTGAAGTTCTCATTTTAAAAGGAATTTCGGAATTCATGGTGGCAAGGAAAGAGGAGGCTGCTGTTAAATCTTTTGGCCTGAAATGACTTCCTCTTAGAGTTCACCATAACTTCCTCTTTGATTCCATCGGCCGGAAATCAGCCATGGCCCTGCCTCACTGCAAGGGAACAGGGAGGCACAATCTTCCAGGTATTCAGAAGTAAAGGAAAACCAGATATTCGTGAATGTTGCCTGTATTGTTCAGCTTTCTGCAAAAGTTCTAAGCCTCTTGTATCTTTGTCCAGAACTGGGCCACACGATCATGACTACCTTGGAACCCTACCCACGTGGAATGGGCACCCTACCCAGTGTCAACCCTCTGGTGCAAAGAAACATTTGTGCCAGCAAGTCAGGAGGCGACTGATTTGGATAAGCAAACATCAGTACCCACTGCTTGCTATAAAAGGACTCTTACTGCCAAATGCAATACCTGTGAGTCAATTTTAAAGGTCCCTCATGGAGGGTTTCCTTTTAGATTTAGAGAATCATGTCTTCCATGGGCCACGACCTCGCTCACTGACTGATCCTCAGTCACCATCATCGGATGAGACCAGCAGCGGGTACCCTGAAGGCTTCTGCCCTCATCCGCTAACAGCTTGGACCGATGCATGAGGAATTTTAGACAATTAGGAAAGCTCTGGCTTGTTAGTTCTTCCAGAAAAATTAATTCAAGCAAGCAAACAGCCAAAGTCTCTGAAAGAAACTGATTAGTCCTCTTCCTCGGTTAACGAGGGACAGTTGAATTCAGAAGGTTCTTTTAGTCTCTTCCCCTCTCTCTACCATCCGTCCCTCTTGTAAAATAAAACACCATAAAGCACATTACCCTATCTTGCCATAGTTTTAGCCCTCAGATGTTTATGATTCTGCTGCAGCATGGAGGCACTTTACGTGAATGGCTGCAAGGGGAGAGGGAGGCTGCAGCAGATGGCTGAAATTCCAGACAAGCCAGCCGCAGCACCCCCACCAGGACTGAAAGTGAGCCATTTCTGGGCGGGTGCAAACCTGGAGGCTTTTCACCTGGAGCCTCCTTGAAAGGAAAAGCAGAGGGTGGAAGAGGGGCCCAAATCTCTAGTACCAACCCAATCCCAGCCCCTGGCAAGTATGGTGCGTGTGTGTGTGTGTGTGTGTGTGACATATGGCAGTTTGAAACAGTTAAACATATGAAGAATGTTTTTCATTCACAGATGGTTAAAAAAAAAAAAAGGCATTTATTTTTTCATATAACACGTTCCCAGGGTTTGGAGCCAACCGCCTCCAGGGAGGGTCACAAATGCACTCAGTGCCGGGATGACTCGAGCTGATGTTTGAAGGTCTGCTTCGGCTGAAAGATAAGTAAAACCATGGTTAAGTCAGACATTCCCCAGTGGCCCTGGAGCCTAGGGCCACTGGTTATTTCAACAAGGCTGTAGGACAAAGCCCAGCTCGTCACATTTGCTTGAGATGATTCCACCTGCTCCAGGCAGCCGAAATTTATCCACGGGGCTAACTCCTGCTCGTGGCACGTAGCCGGCACCTAGCACCACGGCTCTTCTGGGGCCGCAGAGGGGAGGAAGGGGGCGGCAACAATGCCGTCCGTTTCCACAGTGAATAAAGCACTACCGCCTTCCAAGCTTCTTCCTGCCGCTAGGACAGCAAGTCGGGTGTCTGGAGCGTCCAATCAGGGCGCTGAGATTCTGCGCGCGGCGCCAAGACCATTATTCCACTGAGGCTCCTGACAGCGGGAAAGGAGAGTTAATTAAATCTCATTGTAAGATGAAATAGCATAACTATATATTCTAGAACTAGTGCAATTATGCCTTATCTTGGAGCGCTGTAAATGCTTTGTGACCGGGATGTGTTATCAGAAATTTTCGTTAACTTCTAGAACTCGAGGGGTTTTAGAGACCATGAAGAAGAGCGATTTCCTTGTATAAAGATGGGAACAAAGCCGGAGAGGTTAGGCGACAGACTAAGACCCACAATAAGCCTCCTGACCCCAAACCCAGCACTCTTGCCATTTCCTTCGATTTGCACTTTTGCAGAGACGAAACCTACCGCAGGTGAAAACAGCAGGTGGTCCAAATAGCCTCTGGAAATCTCTTAGAGAGGCAGCATGCTAGAAACGAACAGGTCTTCCGTTGAGTCCAGCACGGCCAAGTTAACAGTTGTTCTTACATTATGCATCAAGTGAAGTAGAGGGTTGGAGTTTAGAGACCCTGTTGTATAGGAAATAGGTCTTTTAAAGTCAAGAGTCACAACCCAGAAAGATGCTCCCACCTCGAGAGCCCAGAACTGAGACCAACTCATGGATCAAAGAGTCCCCAGTGTGGCAACCAGTGATCTTGGAGCTTTCTGTGAGCTCCCACCTCTCTGCTACTTTGCCCTGTGAATTCCTGGCCTCAGAATTCTGAATGCTGTCTCCTCAGCTTAGCAAGGCTGTGGGTTCTTTCGCCTCCCTGGGCGGGAACCTGACTCTCTCCAGGCGGGCGACTGTAGCAACCGCAGGCTCACCTTGTCTGTTTCTTTCCTCTCCGCGCTCACTGTTGTATTAGTCAGGGTTCTCCAGAAAGAAATGAAACTAACAGAGCAGGGATAACAGATTTAGTGTAAGGAGGTGGTTCATGCAATTATGGAGGCTGACAGGTCCCAAGATCCTTAGTCAACAAGCTAGAGACCCAGGAGAGCTGATGGTGTCGTTTTGGTTTAAGACCAAAGGCCTGAGAACCAGGGTGGTCTAGTTCCGGTCTGAAGGCTGGCAGACTTGAGCCCCAGGAAGAGCCAATGTTTCAGTCTGTGCCTGAAAACAGGCAACGAACAAACAAACAAACAGAAACCAACCCAGTGTTACAGCTTGAAGGCAGTCAGTAAGGAGGAATTCCCTCGTACTCACAGTGGGGTCGGACTTTTGGTTCTTCTCAGACCTTCAACGGTAAGATGAGCCCCGCCCCCACCCCACCCACGCTAGGGAGTGAACTCTGCCTGATTCAGTTTATCAAGTTAAATGTTAATCTCATCCAGAAACATCTTCACAGGCACACCCAGAATAATGGTTGGCCAAATGTTTGCACACAGCATGGCCCAGTCAAGTTGACAAGTAAAATTAGCCATCAAAACTATCCTGGGCTGCTTGTGGTCCAAGGTCTAAAAGCTTTTGCTTCAAATGTTTCTTCCTTTCTCTTGCTGTCGCTGTTTGAGATGCGAGAGCAAATTTGGATTTTCTTACTCCATCATGGCTGGAAGCCGAAGTCTGGCAGCTGCATTCTTTTTCTGAAGGTTACTGACAAATTATCTACCTCCGAATGTGCCGTTTTGCACTCTGACCGGCAGCGAATGAGAGTTCCTCTTTTCCTGCCTCACCAACTGAATGTTTTGTCCTACTTTTGGATTTTTGTCAATCTCATAGGGAAAAATAATATCTTGGTAGAGTTTCAGTTTGCCTTTCTCTTGTAATGAGTGACACTGATAATCCTGATACATGTTTTGCCTTTGTGTTTCTTTTTCTACAAACTGTTAGCTCATGTCATTTGCTCATTTTTATATTTTGGGTTTGTTAGCCTCTTTTTCTTTTCTAGGAACTCTTTATATAGAGAAATTATCACTTTGTCTATATATGAGTTGCAATTATTTTTTCTCTTTGCCAATTCTACTTTTGCATGGAGAAAGCTTTGTGTTTTTTTTTTTTTTTTTGTAGCTGAATTTATCAATCTCTTTTTTTATGGATTCTAAATTTTTAGTCATAGTTAAAAAGGACTTTTCTATACCAAGATTATAAAAGAATTCTCCGTGTTTCCTTCTGGTACTTTTATGGTTTAATTTTGCACATTTAAATCATTAATTTTGCTGTACAGTGTAAAGTATGGATCCAATTTTCTCCTTTAGTATATGATATTCAGTTGTCCCAACACCCAGCAGAAAAAGTCCATTTTTATCATTACTAAATTCTATATGTGTTTTATTCTCCTATAATTTCTATTCTCTTCCAAGGGTCTGTCTTTCTATGTGGCAGTGTCCCACCTTTCAAATACTGAGACTTTTCATTATATTCTAATATCTACTAGAGCTGGTTTCTAGCCCCCCTGTCCTCTAAAAACAGCTTGATTAGGCACAGAAAAGAACTGTTAGTACTTCTTCTGAGGTCATGTCAAATTCATAACTTAGGAAGAATTGGGATATTCATGATGAAAAGACTTTTTGGTCAAGAACACTTTGGGTCCATCATTCGTGAAAGGCCCATGGGGATTCTGAAGGCTTCTGAACGCCGCCTTACAGGCGCTGCCACGAGCTCGCTGGGGCAGGCAGTAGAAGTATATTTCACTCGGAGGCTGCGTAGCCCAGAAAGCCAGAACCGAGAAGGCCAAGTGTCTGTAGGCTGCTCCAGTGGGAGTTCTCCCTACATCCATGTTAATAACGGGGAACACATTAGAGCTCCCAACTGCTAGACTCTTCCACATGACCCTTCCACATGGCTCAGCAAAGCCATTTCATTGCTTCTGAGTAAGACAGGCCCCCTGGAAAATTATGAAGGGATAAGCTTTTGGCAATCTCACCTTTCCCGTTTTTCATCATTTCCCCCGACACAGTATTTCCTCCCTCCCCCAAGGCACTCCTCCAGCCATCAATAATAGCTCCACATTCTTTCTTAGTTTCCTCTTATCAAAACCCATCCTTGGGAAAGAATATGCTATCAGTCACCTACACCTTACTGTGAAATTCTTTGTATCTAACAGTGGCAAGAAAGGCTGGATTTATCTAGGAGGGTTCTCAGCAGCTGGCAGCAATTGGAGGAGGCAGGCAAGGGGCCCTCCGGGTGTCACTGAAATATTAGCAGGTAGATCGCAGCTTCTGGGGCTCCGCTCTCAGGTTTAAGGGGACCCCGTAGACCCCAGGAGATGCTCCTGTCGTCTTTCTCCCCACACTCGAGAGAGGAACCCCGAGGCAGCACGAGTGATTTCACCGCGCCCGCAGACTGCAGGGATAGCATTTCCCTTATCTGGCTGGCCTGGAAGCGTGCATCCGGCCCAGCACGCTCCCCTGTGAGCCGGAGAGGGTGGGATTAGAAGCAAAAAACAGGAAATGCCTCGCCATGCAGCTTCTCCCGCAGCATATGCGAAGGAGTCCGTCTTCACCTCTGGCAGCCACGCCAGGGAGCCTGGCTGTCCCTTTTTTATTTATTGACTTGCCCTTGGCCAGCCCCCTTAACGTATTTGTTTTTGTCGTTCCAAGGTTTTTTGCTTAAAATTCAGCCAGTCCTGTTTCCTTGCTGGGATTCGGATGGTTTGTGTCAGCTTCCTCCAGCGCCAGTGACCGACCCCCAGGACGCCGTGTAGTAGAGCCCGCGTCACTAGGACTTAGTGACCTGGAGTCTCTTCGGCTTCGCTGTTCAGTGTTTCAATGAGCATAGCCTCCTCTTTGTTCCCAGGCTCCCTCTGGCTCTGCTCGCAGGGTCTAAGCCCCTAGGAGGATGCCTCCTGGAGGCCCAGACCTCCCTCGGGACCTGGCAAGCGAGGCTGGTCTGGCCTGGGGCTCCATCCTCCACCGCTGCAGATTTGGAAGGGAAACCTGGTGCCCGTCTCAAACAAGGGCATTTTTGAACAGCTGGAAAAAAAAAAAAACCCCGAGCTTCAGACGTAAGGGGAGCCTTCGGAACAAATGAGAGAGGAACGTGAGCTTACCGAAGCTCCTGAACGTATGGGAACTGCGCTTCATTTCTAAGCACTTTGCCAGAGCGGCTCTGCTTCAGGAACTGACCGCAGTGCCGGGTACGAAGGGCCTCCGACCCCTCTGCGGGGCCTTCTCGTCTTTCAGCCTCAACCCTGAGTCAGAGGAGACGGCAAGGAGCCCCAGGATGCTTCTCCGACCGGTGCGTCCCACCCCTTCTTCTGCGGCCCGTCTGTCTCAGCAGCTAAGCTAGTCTCACCTCCGGACTGTTTGTTTTAAAATTAGGTTTTCATAAGGCTGCTCATCACAGATCAGGTATCGTTTATTTTTCTGTGCAAGTGAAGTCGCTCAGTCGTGTCCGACTCTTTGCGACCCATAGACAGGCTCTTCTATCCATGGGATTCTCCAGGTAAGAGTACTGGAGTGCGTGGCCATTTCCTTCTCCAGGGGATCTTCCCGACCCAGGGATCGAACCCACGCCTTCCGCATTGCAGGACAGACGCTTTACCCTCTGAGCCACCAGGGAAGCCCCTGCTATTTTTCTGTAACACTGGTTAATTTCGCATCAAGTCCTGGCTCTGCCGGGGTGGAGGAAAACCCCGCTCTGTCCATCCAGGCTCCTAGCTGCCCTGCTCTCTGGGGCCACCGCCCAGATGCCCAGGGGGCCGCGCGGAGGCACGGTGACCGGGGGTGCTCCTGATCCGCGCCGCCTCCTCCGCCCTGGTCTCTGCTCAGTGGTCCACGCGCCGGCCGCTCCTGCGCAGCTGGACCCCGAGGCCGGCCCCTCTCCGCCTCTCGCCTCTCGGGGCCGCGCTCCGTGTCCGAGGCGTCACGGGCTCTTTTCAAGCCCCGAGCCTGGCCGAGGCCCGGAAATCTCTGCGAGACGTTCGGCGACCCTGCCCTGCGGCCCGGAGTCACCGCAGCCCTTTCCGCCCGGGGGAACGGGCTCAGCCCTCCCGTCTCAGGGTTTAGGAAGGGCCTCGGGTTTCCCTGCTTCCACAGCGTTCAGCCCAGGAGGCGCGGACAAAGGGCCGGTTTGTCCAGGAGCTGCCAGCGTCCATATTCTCGAGGAATCCTCCCTGGATCTCTTCTGTCTTCTCCAGCCCAGGGAGTTTCCTCTCGTCTGAGGTCTCGGAGGTGGGCAAGACTGCATTTCCACGTTTTCCCACTCGCATCCTCAGCGCTCAAGCTTTCGGGCACTTCCTCTCAGGACACTCAGGGCCCCGGCTCTTGGATGACAACGGCCAGAAGGCAGTTTTAGCTTTGATCCTGTTGCAGCAGCCTCACCTTGAAGCACGGGCCCTAAAAGTGGCCCAGCTGCTTGAAGGGGTTAAGATGGGCGGATTAAAATTTCAAGCATATTCTGCCACAAGGATAAAAGAGCGTAGGAAACAATAATCTCTCCCGAGAGGGTCTCTCCGAGGCAGCCCTTGCCGCCTGCTTGCTAAAGGCTGGCGCGCGGCTCATCAGGATGGAGGCCCTGGGCAAACATGGTGCCGCTGGGTTTTCAATATGGCTGCTCTCCGGCGCGCCGACGTCCGTCTCGGCTTGCTTGCTCAAACACTTGTGTTCTGAGGTCCGGCTTAAACAAAGGCGTGCAGACACTTCCTAAGGCCGTATCACCAGGAGCCTGTCTGGCATGATCTGTCTTGTTCCCTTCCTGCCCTTTTTCTTCCCGGGAAAACATCCTGAGGGCAAACTTCCTATGAAAATGGAGCTTGGCGCCCTCAGTAACGTTTTTATCTTTCTTTCCTCCACCATCTCTTCTAGTATTTCATTTTAAATCCATCCCATGTAGAAGTCAATATTTTCTTTAGTATGTGAGTAAATCTATAATAGACACCCTTTTTACATTTTTCAGTATATTGTCAGATACTCAAGTAAATAGAACTCATTTAGACTTTCTGTTTTAATTACAAGTCCTTTTTACGTATGTTGGTGTCAGAAATCCCATTTTCAAAAGGAGTATCTCTTTTAATTGATTGTACCAGTTAGAAATTAAAATAGCTATTAAAACTTTTAAAGCACCTATATTGAATCATATAAAAAGGAACTTACTTTGAAATTCCTAAAGGTAATGTGGGGGAAGAAAATCACTGTTGGGCTCAATATTCAATGGTATTAATATAAAGGCATAAATCCATACATATGCATGAACACTTATAAATGTACAGATATACTCAAGAGTGTGATAATATGGAGATGAGCAGTGGTGACTCATGAAGCAAAAAAGGAAAATGGTGCCTTCCAGGGAAGAAAAAAGAGTAAATTGACTTATAGGGGTACCTGCTTTGTGCTCAGGACTTCTCAAGCCTGCGATGCAGACATCATCACCTCCATTTTACAACGAAGGAAACCAAGGCATAGAAGGGTTAGGAAGCTTGCCCCGAGGTGACATGTCTGCTTAGCAACAGAGCTTGGCTTTGAATCTAGGTCTGTGAGACTCCAAAACTTCCTCTTGTCACAGAATGCCAATATTAGTGCTTAGATACTTACCTGGTATTTTTTATACTTGTAAAAATCCATTCCAAAGGGTTAGCTCCAAGGAGTACAATGGAAAGAGATAGCCAACTCTGTGTTCTTAAGCATGCTACATCCACTGCACACACTGAAATGAAGTTGGCTACGACAGGTCTTGCTGAAGGTACTGATTTGATCAGTGCAATCTTTCAAGATATGATCCAGGTCTTTAGCAAGAGCTACACTATTTTTGCAATCCATTGAGTGGTGACAGGAGTTCACTTCACACCGTCACAAATTTCCCACGAGAGCTCACACAAGCTTGCAGCTTGGTAACATGTGGGAAAGTGTAATATTCTATTCACAGAGTAAAAGTAATATGTCACCATCACAGGGTACAGTAATCAACTACGTGTGTATTCTGAGTAAAATGGAGTTGGGCGGAGGGGGCGAGGGCAGGTCTTCACACAGAAGACGGATTGTGGGCTCAAAAATAGCAGGCGATACAGCATTTCTCACTACAGATTTGCTTCTGACACTCAACCTAGCAATATGTGGTCTAACAGCTTCGTTTCCTTATCTTCCGCACAAGACTGAAATTCAGACATTCTAATTTTAAAATCAGTTTTTCCAAGTGTCACTCAGTTTGTGGCACTTTGGGTCCCGATAGGTAGAAAAGCTACTTAGGTCTGATTTTCTTGAAGAATCTACCTTTTGCATAAGATGCTTAATAAAATGTGCATTCTTTGTACAGCTAATGCCTTAATAACTGACTTTACATTTTTTAAAAAATTCCTTCATCTAAGAAATAAATAAAAATTAAGGTGACTCATGTCCAAAGACCAAATCGTCTTTACAAACATTTCATTTTAGCAGCAGCTCCTTTCTTTCTTTTCTAATAAATCAGTATGTTGATTTCCAAACCTAAAAAATTAAGGGGAAATTTTTAAAAAATATTTTCATTATCTAGAAATGGAACCCAAAACTGACTAGTAAGCCAAGTAAACTGTGGCTAACCAGTTGCTCATTCTCTGCCAGAAAAATAGCTTCAGGAGAAATTCATTCTTTCCTCTTCCCCAAGGTATATATTTATTCCTCAGAGTCACAAGGAAGAAATCAAACGGACCAGGAGCATCAGAAGTTCTAGGTGAATATTTTATTTTTAATTTGATTTCTAAATACAGTTCAGCGTCTTGGTGCAACAGCTTGTACGACCCCAGAGGTCTCTGAAGACACTCTCAGCCAGGATAAAGAACACCGGCTCTCGCGTCAGGAAGCACTCAGTGCTGGGCCCAGCACTTCGTGACCAGGTGACCCTTAGACAGTTCCTTGGCCCCACCGAGCCTGGTTTCCTAATTTATAGTAACTGAGATCACTAAGCCTCTGATCTCATGGGGTCAGCGAGGTAATATTTGAAAGTAGTTTCTAGGCTATGAAAGTTAGTACAGACTCTTTTAAAACTAGGAAACTCATATCTGAAATGGTCCACATTTATAGCAGCAGTTTCCTTTCATTGCAGTTTTCTTTGGCGTCGAAGGGAATTTCAACTAAGTTGAATTAACACTAAGAGTTAAACTGTTGGAGAAGACTCTTAGAGTCCCTTGGACTGCAAGGAGATCCAACCAGTCCATCCTAAAGGAGATCAGTCCTGGGTGTTCATTGGAAGGACTGATGCTGAAGCTGAAACTCCAATACTTTGGCCACCTCATGCGAAGAGTTGACTCATTGGAAAAGACCCTGATGCTCGGAGGGATTGGGGGCAGGAGGAGATGGGGATGACAGAGGATGAGATGGTTGGATGGCATCACCGACTCAGTGGACATGAGTTTGAGCAAACTCTGGGAGTTGGTGATGGACAGGGAGGCCTGGCATGCTGAGGTTCATGGGGTCACAAAGAGTCGGACACGACTGAGTGACTGAACTGAACTGAAGAGTTAAACAAGCATCCATACGCATAGCCATGTAACCGCTGCCACTGTCGTGAATATTCTTTCTCAAAGAAAAAAAAAATGTGACTTGGTTTCCAGTCAAAACATGAGCACTCCCCACCCCCCACCACCTTTTTAAAAAAAGAAAACAAAGCCACAAAGCCTACTTGTTAGTTTTGGGATTCATTTATTTTATTCTGCTCCTTGCTGCCTGGAATTCAGGGCCCTTCTATGAAGGACTTCAAGGGACTCATCATTCCGTAAATTTGTTGAGAGTAGGGGACATTTTTGCATCTCTAGCGCATAGCACAGTGCTTGGCACAGAGAAAATTGAGTACGTGTAGGCTAAACTCAGCTGTTGAACTGAATGAACTGACGAGACAGTTGCATAGGACAGGGCGGTAAAGCCGGGAGCTGACGGGCGTTGAACAGAAACTCGCCCATCGGAAGGAGGGAGGCCAGCGGTGGAGGTGTGGCTGTGACGTGTGTGTGAAGGCAGAGTGCGGTTCTGCTTCCTCTGGGAGGCTGTGTGTGCTTCCTTGTGTCTGTGTATATGGAGAGATGACGGTAAATGGAAAGAATACAGGTCAGAATTGCCATGGCTTGCTACGCGTGCAAGTCCATTTAAGCAACATTTGAGTAAAATTTGTTCTTTAAAAACAATCAAGAACCTCTTCCTTCCTCTAATCGTAAAAGGTTATCTACCTTGTCTTTTTTTTTCCGACTTTCCAATTTGGCTTTCCAACCAACAAGTAATATTACTTAGTTTATCGTTTTACCGTGACTTCTAAATATATATATAAAAGGAACAAGTTATGGATGAAGAAAAAATCAGTCTATTTATAAATATATTAATGTGTTTTATTCCACTCAAGATGCCTCCCTGGTCTGAATTAGGCTGTAATGGAGCCAAACATGGAGCTTAGCGCTGGTTTCATGGGGAGAAGCCGAGTAGTCAATTTTAATTACTTGTTGCCATATCCTTAAACAATGCACCAAGCATGGAAATGTTCAAAATATCTTTCCTTCTGTCTGATTTCACTTTAGTCAATCCAAATTTGGCATCACTGCTTTTTGAAATATTTTTGATTGTAGAGCAGTTGGTGATTTTAATAATTTAGTATAGAGGAGAGAATGAAGAGAAAGAAACTGGAATTTAAAGCACAATGGCAAAAAAGTTAATTTAAAGTGATGTTTGGTTTTTTTTTTAAAGGCTCCCTTTGAGATGCTGTTGTGTAATTGCACGGATTAAGGGAGCTGACGGGAACTTCACGGGCGTCTCAGTGGAGGTCTCTGGGGTCAGCCCTTGGCTCTCACGCCTCACGTTAAACAACTTTGTCAATTTTCCGTCAGATTGATTTTTCTCACAGGTCTGAAGGCCTTGTCTTATTTCGCCTTATTTCCACAGGGGTTCTTAGCATTGCAAACTTCCCTTTACCTTTTGTTTCAAATCGTGAAGAGTGGTTTTTGTCTCCGAGAGATGACCTGAGGAGAAGCCTATGGATCTGTAGCGCTCTGTTTAATATGGAGACCGTGTGGAGTGGCGACCGTTTTTCCTTCATTCTTTTTTTTTCCCTCTTGGAATGAATCACTCTTTAAGGATAACCATGTTCATATAGTTCACCTAGAGCCATATTTTGCATTTGATGTTTTAAAATTTCTATTTACAACAGTTTTGAAGGAGATCAGATAGGTTGGCATTTTCAAAATAAGTAACCACGAGAAAATTCCAAATAGACCCCCCTGAGAATCACAGAGGCCTTAATATTTAGGAGCTGACCTACTTGCCCCAGTGACTTCTGTGAGAATGCAAGCAGTGCATAAAGAAGCTAGTTCCTGGCTCTTAATATTGAGTTCCTTTGTGTTGAATATTGGATCCCTCAGGGTTTTTGTTTTTTTTTTTGAAAGTTGTTGTTAGTTCCAAAAAAGAAAAATCACTTTTACTCCAATTTACCAAAAAAAAAGTTCCTTAAAATGACTTTAGTCTTATGACTTCCTTTGAGTTTTTTGGAAAGCATGTAAGAAAAACACCACATTTACATAAGCAGAATCAATTATGTTTCCCATTGCTGTCCTTACATGTGCTTGACTATTTCTTATTTAAAAGGAAACCACAAAAATATACACATCGTGCATTTCTGTTTTCTAAAACTTTCAAATATTGTCTTCCCATACATGCTCCCATTTGCTCCTCCCTCCTGTGACTTCGTGAGAATGTACAGATGGCAGGAGTGTGTCCTGCCCTGAGTGAACGAAAGAAAGTAAAGTCGCTCATTTGTGTCCGAGTCTTTGCAACCCCACAGACTATAACCTACCATAGACTGTAGCCTACAGGCTTCTCCATCCATGGGATTTTCCAGGCAAGAGTACCGTAGTGGGTTGCCATTTCCCTCTCCGGGGAATCTTCCCAACCCAGGGATCAAACCCGCGTCTCCTGCATTGCAGGCTGACGCTTTACCCTCTGAGCCACCAGGAAAGCCCCTGAGACACACCAGTAAATGCAGAGTTGAACCGGTCCCCAGCCTCCTCAGCCTAGGCCCTTTCTACTGCCTCCTGCTGCTTGAAAGAGCTTGTCAAAGATCAGGGGCTTCTCAAATTGATTCCCTGGCAATTTTTCTTTCAGAAAAGGAAATGGTTTCTTCATCTTCAAGCTATAATCACTTTGTCACATTAATAGGGAATATCTTCTCATTTCCAGACTCTTGACAAATAGGTCCCAGTGAATAAATGAACCCTGCTCTTTCTGCTACCTGCTAATTTATTAGCTGTTTTCATATTAATATCCAGGGCCAACCTTAGGAGGAGGCAAACCAGGTGTGCAATGCCTGAAATTCTACCACTGTAACATCTATGTCTTTGCCAACCTTTGTCCCCAGTGGAAGCGCAAAGGGTTTTCAAAGGATCATGAGGCACGAATTGAAATTTTACTTTGTGCTAGTCTCCGCGGCTAGAGAGGCAAATAATAACAACATGAATTGAACCCTTATAACCACGAGGCAGTATGCTCAGCACATTTCACTATCTCACTTAACTATGACAGTGAAAATATTAGTCGTTCAGTCATGTCCGACTCTCTGTGACCCCACGGACTGTAGCCCACCAGGCTCCTCTGTCCATGGGATTCTCCAGGCAAGAATACTGGGGTGGGTTGCCATTTCCTTCTCCACGGGATCTTCCTGACCCAGGAATTGAACCCAGGTCTTCCGCATTGAGGGCGGATTCTATGAAACAACCCAATACACAGGTCCCATTATTATCCTCATTTTACAGATTAGAATATTGAGAGTTAGGTTAGAAAATTTGCCCAAGGCTTGCAGCTAAGTAAAGACAGAGGGAGAGGATTTTGAACCCAGTCAGTTTGGCTCCCAATCCTTTGCTTTTGAAGGTTATTCTCTATGAAACACGTTTCCTATGTGTGAGAAGCCGTGCTGCATTCAGAGAGAGTGGGGTAATGGGAGCAGAGCGCTGTGGGAAGTGGAGGGGTGGGTGCTGGGCTTTGCCTGGCACAGAGAGCGCTTTGCACAGGAGGAGGCTGGGGCCTGAGGCTTGAGGACGGGTAGGAGCTTTCCAGGAGGCCAAGGGGTGAGGTGGGGAGGGAACACCAGGCTGAGGACACAGCCAGGACAGAACAGAGGGCCATGACGGCACGCAGTGTGCTTGGGAATTGCAAGGGATTTGGTGTAGTTGGAACAGAGACATCTCGGAGTTGGATCACTGATAGGAAACAGGTTGAGAAGCTGCAGGTAAATGCCAGATTACAGAGGACCCAGGGTGTTCTCTGCCAGATTTTTAGAAATTTCTTCTGGAGCAACAATAGCGCTTAAAACATGTTTAGTGAGATGACTATGATTGGATTTATGGTGGAAAAAAATTGAAGTCTGGAGCAAGAATGCCATTTATCTCACTGTTAGAATGCCTGAGAAAACGCAGAATGGACTGTGTGTTATCCATACAGTGTAACAGATTACCCCAAAACTTAGCAGTGTAAGGGCTTCCCTGGTGGCTCAGAGGATAAAGCATCTGCCTGCATTGCAGGAGACTGGGGTTGGATCCCTGAGTCGGGAAGATCCTCTGGAGAAGGGAATGGCAACTCACCCCAGTACTCGTGCCTGGAGAATCCTATGGATGGAGGAGCCTGGCGGGCTATAGTCCGTGGGGTTGCAAAGAGCTGGACACGACTGAGCGACTTCACTTTCCCTTTAGCCGTGTAAGACAATAAGCATTTATTATCTTATTTTACAGGTCAGGAACCCAGGCATGGCTTAGCTTGATGTCCCTGACTCAGGGTCTCTCACAAGGCTGCAGGCCCCTCAAGGTCTGCCTGAAGGAGGCTCTATGTCTAAACTCCCTCATGTGCTTCTGGGAAGGTCTCCACAGTCTGCTCTCAAGCTTATTTATGTGACGGCTATGGGAGGCTGCAGGTCCTTTTTGGTTCTTGGCCAAAAAAATCAGGTCCTTGCCCCATGGGCCTCTCCACAGGGCTGCTCACAGCAGAGCAGCTTGCTTTCCCCAAAGCTCGCCACCGGCTCTGAGAGGGAGTGACCAACCGAGAGATGGAGAGGTTCAGGGAGGTGGAGAGGGTGAGCAAGACAGATGCCGAAGTCTTTGAGGAACCGGACCTCACAGTCAGCATCCCAGAATTTTGGTTAGATTCCGTCTGTAAGAAGCGAGTCACCAAGTTCAGCCCATTCAAGGGAGGGGATTACACAAGGACACGCCGCCAGAGGAGCCAGTGGGAGCCAGTTTAAGAGCTGCCTACCAATGCCTGATATGAACTGACTCATTGGAAGAGACCCTGATGCTGGGAAAGATTCAGGGCAGGAGGAGAAGGGGACGACAGAGGATGGGATGGCTGGATGGCATCACCAACTCAATAGACATGAGTTTGAGTAAACCCCAGGAGTTGGTGATGGACAGGGAGGCCTGGTGTGCTGCGGTCCATGCGGTCACAGAGAGTTGGACAAGACTGAGCGACTGAACTGAACTGAACCAATGCCAACTTTTTGGAATGTTGGTTTTGAGCTGTCTGTGGGGCCTTAAGGTACTAATGGCAATTGACTAGTTGAAAATATAGATTTGAGGTTGAAAAGGAAAAGTGGGATAGTATGTAAAGCAACTTTTTAGACGGCTCTTTGGCAGCTGTGTTTTAATAGGGGGCACACCATGTTCTAGCTTACTTAGGAAACATTCATGCCTCCTCTGTACAGAAGACACCCTGCTAGGCCTTCAGCTAATACTTTGGTAGGCTGCTCTTCCGTTTCTTAATGGGGTTCATCTTGTGGCTTCATAGCACTTAAAGCCTTTATAATGGTGTTAAAATGCAGTTACAAGACCTCATACACTCCTGTTCAGTTCAGTCACTCAGTCGTGTCCGACTCTTTGTGACCCCATGGACTGCAGCACGCCAGGCCTCACTGTCCATCACCAACTCCGGAGTTTACTCAAACTCATGTCCATTGAGTCGGTGATGCCATCCAACCACCTCATCCTCTGTCATCCCCTTCTCCTCCCGCCTTCAATCTTTCCCAGCATCATGGCCTTTTCAAATGAGTCAGTTATTTGTATCAGATGGCCAAAGTACTGGAGCTTCAGCTTCAGCATCAGTACTTCCAATGAATATTCAGGACTGATTTCCTTTAGGATGGAGTGGTTGGATCTCCTTGCAGTTCAAGGGACTCTCAAGAGTCTTCTCCAACACCACAGTTCAAAAGCATCAATTCTTTGGCGCTCAGCCTTCTTTATGGTCCAACTCTATATGGAATTGGAAATGACTCCTGGAAAAACCATAACTTTGACTAGACAGACCTTTGTTGGCAAAGTAATGTTTCTGTTTTTTGATATGCTGTCTAGGTTGGTCATAGCATTTCTTCCAAGGAGCAATCATCTCTTAATTTCATGGCTATAGTCACCATCTGCAATGATTTTGGAGCCCAAGAAAATGAAGTCTGTCACTGTTTCCATTGTTTCCCCATCTATTTGCCATGAAGTGATGGGATTGGATGCCTTGATCTTTGTTTTTTGAACGTTGAGTATTACTTAAACACGGCCAGGGAGTGATGACCTTGGCAAATGAAATAGCTCACACAACTAGCCCACGTGAAGGACCAGACTAAGGAACAACAATACCCAGAAACAACTGAACTAAACCACGTGCAAGCTGATCTACAGAAGTAGCTTGGGATGCAAAACTGACAAGGACCCGAAGCCCACTGCTGCCTTTATTCCAGTGAACTCAGAATAAATTGTGTTGTAAGAACTATAATTTGACTGTGGCGGAGTTCATGGTCTGCAAATCCAAGTACATTACTGATAAGGGTATTTTCTGCTTGTCTCTACTCAAGGTGAATTACATACTTTTACAAAAATGAAGTGATAATTTAAGGCCATTTTCTAGATAATTCAAGCGGGTTAAATCTAATTATCCCAGACACCATTACAGCGATAACAGCCTATACAACAGAGATCTAATGCCCAAATGATGAGTCACTTCTGGTAAACAGTATTCAACATTCAAAGTAATTAGGACAGTGCCTTAAAGTTTGTTGAAATTGGATTTTCCTTATATCCAGATAATTAAGATGAGTCAGTGATTTTCCTGAAATCTCCAGATAATTGCTTCACTTACCCTCTTGGGGTACCTGTGAAGAGCTGAATCCCTGTGTGACTTCAGGCAGAGTCCCTGGTGTTTCAGAGAAGCTGTAAGTACCTCACACTTTGTTACAGAATCCAGTTTGTTATTCACGAAGCAAAGAAAGTGCAGCAGCCCCCCAGATAATTAAATATCCATCCTGTCAACACTCAGTGTGATACATTAACATGTGAGAGACTACAGTGCATTACAACTTTCTGGAGATGCGTGACTAAAACTATATAGCCAAGCTTTGGGGAAAAAATATTGCTAAACCAGGAAAATAGCATCATTGTTCCACCCAAATACGACTCAGGGCCTTCCACGAGGCTGATGTATGTCTTGTCAAATTATCCTTTGTTTCCTCACTCAAGACTGCTGAGTTTGTGGACTGTGATGGAGCTCTGACAAAATGTGGTCCACTGGAGAAGGGAATGGCAAACCGCTTCACTATGCCTGCCTTGTGAACCCCATGAACAGTATGAAAAGGCAAAAATATAGGATACTGAAAGATGAACTCCTCAGGTCAGTCGGTGCCCAATATGCTACTGGAGAACAGTGGAGAAATAACTTCAGAAAGAATGAAGAGACAGAGCCAAAGCAAAAACAACACCCAGTTGTGGATGTGACTGGTGATGGGAGCAAGGTTCAATGCTGTAAAGAGCAATATTGCATAGGAACCTGGGATGTTAGGTCCATGAATCAAGGCAAATTGGAAGTGGTCAAACAGGAGATGGCAAGAGTGAATGTCGACATTCTAGGAATCAGCGAACTAAAATGGACTGGAATGGGTGAATTTAACTCAGATGCCATTATATCTACTACTGTGGGCAGGAATCCCTTAGAAGAAATGGAGTAGCCATCATAGTCAACAAAAGAGTCTGAAATACAGTACTTGGATGCAGTCTCAAAAACGACACGATAATCTCTGTTCGTTTCCAAGGCAAACCATTCAAAGTAATCCAAGTCTATGCCCCAACCAGTAATGCTGAAGAAGCTGAAGTTGAACGGGTCTATGAAGACCTACAAGACCTTCTAGAATTAACACCCCAAAAGGATGTCCTTTTCATTATAGGGGACTGGAATGCAAAAGTAGGAAGTCAAGAAACACCTGGAGTAACAGGCAAATTTGGCCTTGGAGTACAGAATGAAGCAGGGATGAAGAGTTCTGCCAAGAGAAGGCACTGGTCATAGCAAATACCCTCTCCCAACAACACAAGAGAAGACTCTACACATGGATATCACCAGATGGTCAAAATCAGATTGATTATATTCTTTGCAGCCAAAGATGGAGAAGCTCTATACAGTCAGCAAAAACAAGACCAGGAGCTGACTGTGGCTCAGATCATGAACTCCTTATTGCCAAATTCAGACTTAAATTGACGAAAGTGGGGAAAACCACTAGACCATTCAGGCATGACCTAAATCAAATCGCTAACAATTATACAGTGGAAGTGAGAGATAGATTTAAGGGACGAGACCTGATAGACAGAATGCATGATGAACCATGGACAGAGATTCATGACACTGTACAGGAGACAGGAAGCAAGACCATCCCCAAGAAAAAGAAATGCAAAAAAGCAAAATGGCTGTCTGAGGAGGCCTTACAAATAGCTGTGAAAAGAAGAGAAGCCAAAAGCAAAGGAGAAAATGCAAGATATACCCATTTGAATGCAGAGTTCCAAAGAATAGCAAGGAGAGGTAAGAAAGCCTTCCTCGGTGATCAATGCAAAGAAACAGAGGAAAACAATAGAATGGGAAAGACTAGAGATCTCTTTAGGAAAATTAGAGATACCAAGGGAACATTTCATGCAAAGATGGGCTTAATAAAGGACAGAAATGGTATAGACCTAACAGAAGCAGAAGATATTAAGAAAAAGTGGGAAGAATACACAGAAGAACTGTACAAAAAAGAGCTTCACGACTCAGATAATCATGATGGTGTGATCACTCACCTAGAGCCAGATATCCTAGAATATGAAGTCAAGTGGGTCTTAGGAAGCATTACTATGAACAAAGCTAGTGCAGGTGATGGAATTCCAGTTGAGCTATTTCAAATCCTCAAAGATGATGCTGTGAAAGTGCTGCACTCAATATGCCAGCAAATTTGGAAAACTCAGCAGTGGCCACAGGACTGGAGAAGGTCAGTTTTCATTCCAATCCCAAAGAAAGGCAATTGCATTCATCTCACATGCTAGCAAAGTAATGCTCATAATTCTCCAAGCCAGGCTTCAACAATAAATGAACCGTGAACTTCCAGATGTTTAAGGTGGTTTTAGAAAAGGCAAAGGAACCAGAGGTCACATTGTCAACATCCACTGGATCATCAAAAAGGCAAGAGAGTTCCAGAAAAACATCTATTTCTGCTTTATTGACTATGTCAAAGCCTTTGACTGTGTGGATCACAATCAACTATGGAAAATTCTGAAAGAGATGGGAATACCAGACCACCTGACCTGCCTCTTGAGAAACCTATATGCAGGTCAGGAAGCAACTGTTAGAACTAGACATGGAACAACAGACTGGTTACAAATAGGAAAAGGAGTACATTGAGGCTGTATATTGTCACCCTCCTTATTTAACTTATATGCAGAGTACATCATGAGAAACACTGGGCTGGAGGAAGCACAAGCTGGAATCAAGATTGCTGGGAGAAATTTCTATAACCTTAGATATGCATATGACACCACCCTTATGGCAGAAAGTGAAGAACTAAAGAGCCTCTTGATGAAAGTGAAGGAGGAGAGTGAAAAAGTTGGCTTAAAGCTCAACATTCAGAAAACTAAGATCATGGCATCCGGTCCCATCACTTCACGGCTAGTAGATGGAGAAACAGTGGAAACAGTGTCAGACTTTATTTTTGGGGGGCTCCAAAATCTCTGCAGATGGTGACTGCAGCCATGAAATAACAAGATGCTTACTCCTTGGAAGAAAAGTTATGACCAACCTAGACAACATATTAAAAAGCAGAGACATTACTGTGTCAACAAAGGTCCGTCTAGTCAAGGCTATGGTTTTTCCAGTAGTCATGTATGGACGTGCGAGTTGGACTATAAAGAAAGCTGAGCACCAAAGAATTGATGGTTTTGAACTGTGGTGTTGGAGAAGACTCTTGAGAGTCCCTTGGACTGCAAGGAGATCCAACAAGTCCATCCTAAAGGAAATCATCCGTGAATATTCATTGGAAGGACTGATGTTGAAGCTGAAACTCCAATACTTTGGCCACCTGATGTGAAGAGCTGACTCATTGGAAAAGGCCGTGATGCTGGGAAAGATTGAGAGCAGGAGGCGAAGGGGACAACAGAGGATGAGATGGTTGGATGTCATCACCGACTTGATGGACATGAGTTTGCGTAAACTCCGGGAGTTGGTGAGGGACACGGAGGCCTGGCGTGCTGCAGTCCATGAGGTCAAAAGAGTCAGACATGACTGAGCAACTGACCTGAACTGAATGTACATCTTGTTAAATTATCCTCTGTTTCCTCACTCAAGACTGCTGAGTTTGTGGCCTGTGATGGAGCTGTGTCTCCAGTGAAAGTGAAGTCATTCATTCATGTCCAGCTCTTTGCAACCCTAGGCACTGCATCCCACTGGGCTCCTCTGTCCATGGGATTTTGCAGGCAAGAGTACTGGAGTGAGCAGCTCCGGTAGGGCGGTGGAAGCCCTGTCTATGCAGTGCTTTCCTCCATCGCCCCTGTTCTTTGGCTTCACGGAACCATCCAGATGTCTGGCCTTGCTTCTATCCCCTAGTCTCCTCTCTTCTTTTTTCATGTACCTCTTTGTCCAGCTTGACTTATAACATGCCAATGGTTGAGGTTATTGTCACGACTGATGCTCTAGATCACTTGTGTTTCACAAAAATCCATCAGATAGTTGAAGCCATTGTCCCATTGGCTTCCCACCAGTATCTATGTATTTACTAGCATATTTGGAATGAGAAGGAAATGGCAACCCACTCTAGTACCCTTGCCTGGAAAATCCTATGGACAGAGGAGCCTGAGGGGCTACAGTCCATGGGGTCACAAAGAGTCGGACACGACTGAGTGACTTCACTTTCTTTGGAATGTTTGAACCAAGAACCCTGTCTGACTTCATGGGGATCCTAATCACTACCTTATATTTTTAAAACATATTTCACGTTTCCAGGCCTCCAAATATTTATACAATTTTAATTTTTAATTGATACATAAGGCAAGTATTTTGTTTGCAATGAAGAGAAGGACATGGAAATTTGGGTCACTTATCTACCTTCATAGAGATTTGGTGATAGGACTGGGACGATATTATATTATATATTACATATGCTGCTGCTGCTAAGTTGCTTCAGTCATGTCCAACTCAGTGCGACCCCGCAGAGGGCAGGCCATCAGGCTCCCCTGTCCCTGGGATTCTCCAGGCAAGAACACTGGAGTGGGTTGCCATTTCCTTCTCCAATGCGTGAAAGTGAAAAGTGAAAGTGAAGTTGCTCAGTCGTGTCCACCCCCAGCGACCCCCTGGACTGCAGCCCACCAGGCTCCTCCGTCCATGGGACTTTCCAGGCAAGAGTACTGGAGTGGGGTGCCATCGCCTTCTCCGTATATTACATACATGTGCTATTATATTACAGCATCCTGCTGAACTGCTTCATCACCTGTTTTCTTCCTGGCCCCTGACCTGGTCCTCAACACAACAGTGTCCACGCTTCCACCTTGCTGTCTAGAGTTGCCATAATCCAGGAAACCTGGTCTATAATCTTTCATCAGAGTACTCTCTTTAACTCAGTCTCTTAATTGAAACTTGTGTCTTTCCCCCATATTTTGCATCCCCTGAAGCTCTTTCATGTTGTAACTCAAACCTTTCCCGTCCAGTAAGCCTCAAGGCTGCAAGAGCGTTCAGAATCAGTCCTCTTTGCTTCTTGCTGTTACTGCTTTCTATATGACTCCCTGGCCTTCTTTCCCTGCAAGCCAGCTCCACTGGCTTGTTACATTCAGCTCCATCTCCCTCTCCCCTCTCCTGCTGCCTTCATCCACTATGAGTTCCTCCAGTTCACCTTTCTTCTTTTTTTTATCTAGCTTAAACTCCTTGACACATCTTTTCAAAACTATGTTTTTTCAGGTACCCTCAACTATCTATTGGAGAAGGCGATGGCACCCCACTCCAGTACTCTTGCCTGGAAAGTCCCATGGACGGAGGAGCCTGGTAGGCTGCAGTCCATGGGGTCACAAGGAGTCGGACACAACTGAGCAACTTCACTTTCACTTTTCACTTTCATGCATTGGAGAAGGAAATGGCAACCCACTCCAGTGTTCTTGCCTGGAGAATCCCAGGGACAGGGGAGCCTGGTGGGCTGCCGTCTCTTGGGTTGCACAGAATCAGACATGACTGAAGCGACTTAGCAGCAGCAGCAACTATCTATACCTCGGTGTTTTCCTTCACGGGAAACTTCCTGATCATCTGAGCGCATAGACACTTTTTCCTGAGTTTCCCCATCAGCTGCCATCATTAACATTATGACTATCACCACCACCTCTTCCAGGAGCACTACTATTACAAAGCTACTACTTGTATTATTGCCATCATTTATTGAGTGGATACCCTGCACCAGACCTGGGCTAAGTGCCTCATGTGAATTCTCTCTCCTAATCTTCACAGCAACCTTGCAAAGTAGGTAGTTTTATTATCTCTGTATTACACATGGGATTGGGGCCTTAGCAAGACTGACTGCCTGCAGCCCTTGGTATGTACCTACGTGAATTTTTAATACAATGGCTCACTCAATAGCTCAATTAGTTGTCATCAATAGTGACTTCAGTATAATTCAGCACATTTCTAGGAGGATCAGCTATACACCAGGTTTATGCCAAACACTGAGGTTACAATGATAAACAAAGCAAACAACAGCCCCTTCAAAGTTTATGGTAACGTGGTGAAGACAGATAATTAGACATGCAGTTACAACCCAGCAGGCTTATATCTGGGGGGCAGACAAGAGTACAAATAGAGGCCCACATACCATATGTCTAAATATTTAAAGCTAATAAACTGTTAAACAAAACATGTTCTATTTTCCTTCCTTGAAAAACATATTTCATAGAGACAAAACTGAAAAACATGAGTATAATTATAGCCTTTATATGACTTAAAGTTGGCAAAATGTCAAAACTGACTGAATTAATTGTTATTGCATATGTCTTGAGTGTTATGTTGATGAGCTAGAGATATTTGAATGAATAAAAAATAAGATGTACCTAATTCATAAAAATCATAATTTATTCCATAAAATGTATTATTTGCCTTCATTTCACCAAATCACTAATTAAATGCTACAGTCAAGATTTTTCATATAATTTGTGTTCTCTTGTAAGTAATGTCTAAAGAATTAAAATAATAAGATATAATTTTATTAAAATACATACAATTTGAATGTATTTTTATAAAAGTATAAATGAAAGTAAAGCTTAAAAATGAAAAAGTTAAAATTACATTTTAAAATAAAATTTTCTCTAGCAGAAAGGTGAACGGTAGCTGCCAGGGGCTGGGGACAGGGAAAAGGGGACTGTCGTTGTCCAGTGGATATAGGGATTCGGTTGTGCAAGATGAAGGATTTCTAGAGATTTGTCGTGCAACAAGATGCACGTAGCTAGCACTGCTGTGTTGTTTTCCAGTCGTGTCCAACTCCTTTGCAACCCCATGGACTGTAGCCCGCCAGGCTCTCTGTCCATGGAATTTCCTAGGCAAGAACACTGGAGTGGGTCGCCATTTCCTTGTCCAGGGGATCTTCCTGACCCAGGGATCAAACCCAGGTCTCCTGCTCTGGGAGGCAGATTCTTCACCACGGAGCCCCCAGGGAAGCCCAGCACTGTTACACTGTACACTTAAAAGTGGGTGAGATGGTAAATTTTATTGTTACGTGGTTTTATTTGTTTCTTTTAAAATGCCCAAACTCTATTTAAAGTTTAAACATTTTTAATGTACATTATTTAAAGGCTAGATTTTTATTTACCTTTTAAAATATGTCTTGTTACATATTTTTGTTAAAAAAACTATTTGCAGCTCCATTGTAAATGTCCATCAGCTGTCAATGTAAAGAAGCAGTATCATACTTCCCCCCCGCGACACAGAGACACGCAGAGACAAATTCCAGGGCGGTGCACGGTAGCAGCCACGTGTAGCTGTCCTGAATGCCACCTTGGTGGGTGAGTGCCTTTGGTATCTCCAGTTGGAGAAAGGAGAGAAACAAGGAAATGGAAACTTGGCACTGCTGGGAAATGGTGCCTTGTTATGTAAAAATCGATCGCATCTGAACTTTATGAAGGGAAGGATTTGACAAGTGAATTAATTTGTCGCCTCTCTTACCTAAGAGCTTCGACTGATGAAATCCTCCTGTACTCCGAGGTGGAGTCCTGCCCCTCCAGCTCCCTGCTCAGCCACTGACCGGTGTGGCATTTGGATGTGCTTGCCGTTTGCGTTGAGGATCTAGGACAAGAAGACTGAATGTGGGTTTCCCTGGGGCTTAGAGGATGCCCTCAGGAGGAACAGCATCTGGGGTCACAGCTACCAGCCCTGAGGTTAGGATCGCAAATGAGGAAAGGGTCCACAGAGCTGCCTACTAACTAAAATGTAGCATCTCCTGGCTTCCCCAGCCCTGGAGCTCCTTCCTGCAGCACTGGGGATTCCACCGCCACCGTGGGCCCTCTCTTTCGGGGGCCCACATTCTCCCCTTTCCTTTCCTCTCAACTTTACTTGTGACTTCTTCCAAGTGCTGTAAAAACCCACTTTTCCTGAAAGTAGATGACTTAGGCAGGTTCCCTCCCAGAGGACACTCTTGAGTTTGGTGCTTCTTGGATCCAGTGCCTTTTCCTCCTGAAGACCATTTTCAGTTTTCTGAATTTGGGTCACTGGATCCTGAAATTGGGGGACATATTTGGGGAAAGATGGATGGGATTTAGCATCTCCAAAACACTCCTTATTAAAATGTCACAATTTTGATTTCTTTCCGAATCCAAATATTTTAAACTATGTTAATTAATTCCATCCCCTTTAACCACTTTCCCCATATTGTTGGTCTTATTTAATTTTTTAAAGTTCAGATTGACACTGCTTTTAACACCTCACAAGGAAGTTCCCCATGTTTGGGGTCCCTTCCTGCTTAACAGCTGACCCTTCAGAGACATAAAGGAAGCCAAGAAAATGGTTGGGTCTTTAATTCACTCCCATATTCTGATTCATAAATTTGATAAATTATATTTGGACAAGCTCAGATCATCATATGTCTCATGTTCTTTAAAGTCAGACTTCGTAAGACACTCTACCTTATATGCTAGTGACCTTGTATGACAGCAATAGCAACATTAGTGACTGGTGAAAATGCCATTTAACAACAGCAAAAAAACTAAAAATCTTTATGAAAGGTAATAAAAGTTAATTTTCACAGACACTTTTCAAAATTAAGCAGTTGAGACACCTTACATTTTCCTCATAATTCTAAAAATAATTAGATCACAATGTGGATTAATTTCTTGTCACATTTAATTTCTTAGACAAAAACTGTTTAAAAAAAAATCCCCGAATGAAACTGTTCAGACAACGTTGCCCCATCCCCCTCCCTTTTCCCCCTGCATTTTTCTCTATAAAGATAAAGATTAGGCCTGCTAGAATTAGGATTGCAAACCAAGATGGGGTTTTTTTCATCTGGTAGCTCATTTTCTTTAGAGAAAAGGTCATTAAACAATCAAAATTTTGATTAAGAAAGAAATCCTCACATTGACTCCTTATGATATTTTGGTTAATAGACCTGACTTGCTCAAAAATCTTATTTTCAAGAGCCCCAAATGGAAAAACATTATAGTATCCTGGCAGCCATAATGGGCTCTTAAACCATAGCACCCTGGTGGTCATTTAGAAAGACCCAGGTTCTGATCCAGCTCCACCATCCACTCCCTGGTGACTAAGTGCCCTCGTTGCTCTGAGCCTTGGTTTCTTCGACTATAAACGTGAGATGCTCACACCTCCTCCTCGGTTGCTGTGAGGATGAAATGAGACAATCGATGTAAAGCAAGTAGCACAGGTCAGCGTCCGGTATTTAAGAAAACCACTCTGAGGATGCCAGCTTGACTTTCAGGACAGGACAAAACGTTGTCCACTTGGCATCAAATGAAGACTTCGAGGTAATGAAATGGCTTTCAAACAGAGAAGGATTCAGACTTTGGGGGACCCTTTGAACCCCAGGCTCAGGAAGGGTTATGGGACACTTGAGGCTCAAGCAGGTGGTGACAGTTTCCAAGTCCTCTCCTGAATTTCCTGGGAACTGTGTGACCCTTGACCCCTGCACCTGGCCTCTCACCTGTGTGGAGATGCTCCTCCCAACAGGGCCTGGGTCAGAGGCGAGAGTAAGGAGCCTGTGTGGGGGCCTGGAGGGGCCTGGTGCTGAGGGGCACCTGGGGAAAGCCTCAGAAGCTTGAAGTGGGCAGCGCGGGGCTGGAGAGGGTGGTCGGGAGGCGGGCACCACCTTGGAGGACTTCCAGCCTTATCACGGACCGAAGTCGGGAGCTGGGCATAAAGCCAGAAGCCCGGGTCGCTCGAGCCTAAAGGAAAGAAAGGATTTCATACCCCGCTCACTCCTTGTCCACCACCTTCCCCGCCTCCCCTTCTCGGGAGGTGGTGGAGGGGCGAGAGTATATTAGGAAGGGCTGGGAGGGCTTCCTGTAGAGCATGACGGCTTGTGTGTGTGAACCCAGGAGGGAGGCCTGGCCCAGCATTAACTGGACCAGAACTTTTATCTACTTTATGAAGGGAGTGTCCATCATGGGACACATGCCTATACGTTCCCAGTGAAAATGGGGGTGTTCTGGGAAATGATACTCATGGGGCCCCGGTGCAAGGATGACTCCTCCATAGGAGATCTAAGCTAGGAGAGAGGTAAATATTCTGGTTAGCCTACGTGAGGGTGAAGCAGAGAGTGGGAGGATTCTTCAGGTAACAATCAAGAGCTATAAATTCGGCATTAATCTGCGGCTACCACATGCCTGGTGCAAAGGCTTCATTGTCCTGCATTTATAGTCCCCTTCCCCAGGCCATGCCAACCAGTCTCCCCACCAGTCCCCCGGGGCATCAGTGGATCCACTTGCTGTTTCTCAGACGTACTGAAAACGCCCTGGTCTCTGTAGCTTAGACGGCACTGTGTCCTCTCTGGACACTTCCCAAACTCTCCTTTGTGCTCAGTTATGTCCAACCCTTTGTGACCCCATGGGCTGAGCATGCCAGGCCTCCCTGTCCATCACCAACTCCTGGAGTTTGTTCAAACTCAAAGTCCATCAAGTTGATGAACTCTCTTTACCAAAAGCAGAATTGGCTGCTGGATGGTCTACCTCCTCTGCCAGCCCATCCCTTGTCCAGCTATCTCAGCAGGCCAGGGCCAATGGAGGCCAGGAGTTATCTCCTTGCATTCCTTGTGCCCAGGAATACAGTGGCACTCAATTAATTTCTGCAAAGTGATTTGACTCTCTTTGACCATTCCTGTATCTCCAATACTGTGTAAAGTAAAGCCCGAGTTTTCTTTTCTTTTTTTTTTTTTTAAGATGATTTTTAGGAAGAAAATACCTTCTGTTATATTACCTCCTTCTGCTAAGACTGGCTTCTAAATCTTTAATTGGTAACATATTTTCCTTATCCTAAACCCTCCCCTTGTCTGAACTCTGAATACATTCTTGGCACTTTGTAGAGGTCAACAATGCCCTGGTCCCAAACTCTTCCCGTCTATGTTTGTGTGTAGACAGGCGTAGAACAGCCCCACGGATCTTTAGAACTGTTTGACTCACTTCGGAATGATTTTTGAGATTTTTTTTGCAGGGTCAGCCATCTGGCCCCCTGGTACCATGGGCAGTCTGGTGTCTCCCAGCCTCCCATCCCCTCTTTTAGCTGGGTGACCACTTGCTCCTGTGGTCACGTCCAGGAGAAGGAGTGGAAGGGGCTCCCAGCGGGGGGCGTCAGGGTATCTGCGGGGGGTACCGCTGGAGTCAGGAGGTGTGAGCAGGACCACTCACCTCTGGATGGTTACAGTGGAGGATGGAGAAGGAGGCAGCCCCCAGCGGCAGGCCGTCGGGGCTTCTGAGGGTGCTGCTGGAGTCAGGAGGTGCGAGCAGGACAGCTGCTCGGTGGCTATTTCTGACTTCCCCACCACCAGATGGGGCCGCCGTGCCTGGCCGGCAGAAGCCGGGGGGCGGCGCACCGAGCGGGCTCCCTATTTAGCTTCGTGACACACACGCAGCCCAACTGTGAGAGCCCACTCTGCGTGGGGACACCTGGTCACGTCTGCCTCCGCCAGACGGCGGGGAGAACACTGGCATTTCTCAATGGGAGTGGGAAACGGCAGCAGGCTTGAGGTTTCCGCCGGAGCAATGAACTGTTTCTCCCTGCTTCTTGTCCTTTGCTCAACCTCCAGGGCCTCCCATCAGAGCAGCTGGTGTCGCCCCGCCCCAGCCCTGCACCCCGTGTCCAGGCCTGATTGTCGTGAGGCCTTAGAGGGAAGAACAAAACAGAGGTGGGCTCTTCTCCCAGCCCGGCAGCAGCAAAGACTGGAGATTCTTTTCTTTTTTTTTTTAAACTGAGGGTGAGAATGCAAACTGGTACGGCCTCTATGGAGGTTCCTTAAAAAACTGGAAATAGAACTGCCATGCGACCCAGCAATCCCATTCCTGGGCATACACCCGAGGAAACCAGAATGGAAAAACTGGAGATTCTTACAAGACCCGCTAAGCAGCAGGAAACAGCGCCGGCCAGTCTCTCGGAGGGGAGGGAGGTTAATAGTGTGGTGCCTTTAGGGGTCCGTTTGGGGACCACTGTTATTTAATGTGTTTATTATTGATTCGGAGGAGCGAGTGGAGAGTAAGTTAGTGAAGGCTGCGGAGGGCACCAAGTTATTTCACTTAGTAAACACTGTGGAGACTTGTGGAGAATTCAGGAAGGATTTTCCTCGGAGTTAAAAGAAATTAGAAATGAATACGTCTTGTTAGATGATGTACTCCATCCCAGTGGGCCAGCATGGATTGGTTGCCAACAATAGAAAATATTTCCCAGAGTTTAATTCAACCTCAATTTTCAAATGCCCTGGTGTGTTCACCTTCCCCCACCCAGGAACATGGAAATTCGGTTTCCTCTCTAATGCCTGTCTCAAATTTCATTTTTAAAAATTCTGTCTATTACTCCTCACAGCTCTAGCAGGGGGGTGGGTGTGCCTTGTTGGATTCTCAGTATTTTACCTCCTACACAGCACGATAAAATTGGACCCTTAACATTCCTCCTAGCCATTTCTGCTACAAAGTAATTCTTTTATCTTTTCTTTAGCCATTTTGCCGTTATTCACTTTTCCTGGTCCCCAAATCTTGGTAGCTACTTCATCTCCTAATTTCCCTTTCAGGCCCCCAAAGTAGTCTGGTTCCAGGCCTGGCAGGTTGTCCTGATAGCCCCATTTCTTCCAGCTCCAGAGGAAGAAATTATGGAAATTTTATACAAATATGTATTTATGCAAATATTTGTTTATATATCTGTCCAATAAAATGGCCTGTGGTTGAAGCTCAAAGTCCTAGAAGCCAAGTAAGTATATTGAAAATTCATTTCCAACTTGCCATCTAGATTCTTAAGTTCCCAGTATTTTTCTAGCTCTCTTTGTGTATTTGCATACTCTCCCCCAGTGAACTGGTTTACAGTTTTCGATTCCCAGAGCAGGGATCTCTAGGCCCCAGTGAGGTTGCATGGAGCATTTCTTGTTGTTTAAAATATTCTTGAACATGTTGAGAGATAGAGCAGCTTCGATGAGACATGGCTTTTAAAATGAAAGTTAATTTTTTAAAAATTTGACACAGCAAATTGTTTGGCTACATTAGGAACATGGGTAAACATGATTTGAGGAAGAGGATGAACTCTAATGGACAATGCCCACCAAGGCAAGGAAGGAGACTCTAACTTTTTACCCCATTTTCAATCAATTTTTTTCCCATTTTGTAGAATCTTCCTATTTGCACCCCCCTCCTGCCCTTGTGTATAATCACTTATTGAATTGCCTGCTCCACAGTGTAGACAAGGAAGAGACAGCACTGGAGAAGCTGCATGGAAAAAAATCTTCCAACTATGTTATTATTTAGAGGCTTTTTATAAAGCTTTAATTCTAGCAAAGCAGGCTTCTACTTGGAGGTATCCTTGTATTGCCTGCTCTTGTCTGAGAGAAAATATTGTCTTCCCAGCCCAGGGTAAATACTTGGATCATCAGAGAAGGTTAAAGCCAGAGAAATCTTAAAGGTCATTTTATTTTTTGTGTGCTTTTAAAATCATTTATTACTTTTCATATTACAATTATTTTCCCCAAGCACAAGTTGGTACACATATGATTTGCAGAAAATCTAACCCAGATTTCAGTTTAAGAAATTATAGATGGTTTCCAATTTCTGATGGTTTTTGCTTTTATGATGGTGCACATTCAATATGCATCCGTTAAAGACAACATCACATTTTGAATTTTGCTCTTTTCCATGGTGTCTGAGGATAGAGGGAACAAAACTTGCCCACTGCACTGAGGAGGTACCTTGAGACTGAAGAATGAGGCAGGCAGCTCCCTGTAATCAGTGGATCCATTTATTACATGGTAACTTACAGAGTAGAATCAGGTGCATGGTGACCCAGAGCTGTACTTCACATCTCCAAGGGGCCATTGTGACAATTGTATAGTTAACCTAGGCTGTGGGGAATGTGCTTGCAGGCAGCAGGTGCATTCCTAAGTCAAGATTTATGATGGAGACCCGTCTCAAGGGTGCCAGGAATATATCAGTGAAGGTCTTAAAGGTCATTTTAATTAACCCTTTGGTTTCTCAGTGCTGGAATGGAGAAGCACAGGTTTAAACTCCCTGCTTGAATGGGTGAAACAATTTCAGCAACTCATTCTTGAGTAGGGGAATCAAGAAAAAATTTGACACATGTGAATTAAAAAATGACCACCTTTTAAATGTAAGTGGAACTTGCAAGCTTGTTGAAAGTGTGCAGCAAGAGACCTCAGGTCATTTATGTCTCTTACCAAGTCAGTTCTCTTCTCCCTGGAAGCGTACCTTCTCTCTCTCTTTAATTTTATTATATATTGGAGTACAGTTGATTGACAGTGTTGTGCTCAATTCAAGCACACAGCAAAGTCACTGCTGTACATACACACTTATCTGTTCTTTTTGAATTCTTTCCCATTTAAGTTATTACAGAATATTGAGCAGAGGTCCCTGCGCTATGCAGTAGGTCCTTGTTGAGTATCTCTTTTAAATATAGTAGTGTCTACATGTCAATCCCAAACTTCCCATCTATCCCTTCTCTCCTACCCTCCCCTCAGTGATCATAAGTTCATTCTATAAGACTGTGAGTCTATTTGTTTTGTAAATAAGTTCATTTGTATCATTTTTTCAATACTCCACATATAAGTCATATCATATGATATTTATCTTTCTCTGACTTACTTCACTCAGTTTGATAATCTCTAGGTTCATCCATGTTGCTTCAAATGGCATTATTTCTTTATTTTTAATGGCTGAGTAATATTTCCTGGTATATATGCACCACGTCTTCTTTATCCATTCATCTGTTGATGGCCATTTAGGTCGCTTCTATGTCTTGGCTATTGTAAATATTGCTGGAATGAACATTGGGGTGCGTTTGTCTTTTCGAATTATGGTTTTCTCAGGTATGTGCCTAAGAGTGGGCTTGCTGGGTCATATGGTAGTTCCACTTTTAGTTTTTAAGGAACTTCCGTGCTGTTCTCTGTTGTGACTGCATCAGTTTACATTCTCACCAACAGGTAGGAGGGTTCCCTTTCCTCCACACTCTCTCCAGCATTTATTATTCGTAGACTTTTTGATGATGCCCACTTCTGACTGGTGTGAGGTGATATTGCATTTTAATTTCGATTTGCATTTCTCTAATAATTAGTAGTTGCACTCATCTCACACGCTAGTAAATGCTCAAAATTCTCCAAGTCAGGCCTCAACAATACATGAACCGTGAACTTTCAGATGTTCAAGCTGGTTTTAGAAAAGGCAGAGAAACCAGAGATCAAGTTGCCAGCATCCGCTGGATCATGGAAAAAGCAAGAGAGTTCCAGAAAAACATCTATTTCTACTTTATTGACTATGCCAAAGCCTTTGACTGTGTGGATCACAATCAACTGTGGAAAATTCTGAAAGAGGTGGGAATACCATCTGACCTGCCTCTTGAGAAACCTATATGCAGGTCAGGAAGCAACAGTTAGAACTGGACATGGAACAACAGACTGGTTCCAAATAGGAAAAGGAGTACGTCAAGGCTGTATATTGTCACCCTGCTTAACTTATATGCAGAGTACATCATGAGAAACCCTGGACTGGAAGAAACACAAGCTGGAATCAAGATTGCCAGGAGAAATATCAATAACCTCAGATATGCAGATGACACCACCCTTATGGCAGAAAGTGAAGAGGAACTCAAAAGCCTCTTGATGAAAGTGAAAGTGGAGAGTGAAAAAGTTGGCTTAAAGCTCAACATTCAGAAAACAAATATCATGGCATCCGGTCCCATCACTTCATGGCAAATAGATGGAGAAACAGTGGAAACAGTGTCAGACCTTATTTTTTTGGGCTCCAGAATCACTGCAGATGGTGACTGCAGCCATGAAATTAAAAGACGCTTACTCCTCGGAAGAAAAGTTATGACCAACCTAGATAGCATATTGAAAAGCAGAGACATTACTTTGCCAACAAAGGTCCGTCTAGTCAAGGCTATGGTTTTTCCAGTGGTCATGTATGGATGTGAGAGTTGGACTGTGAAGAAGGCTGAGCGCAAAAGAATTGATGCTTTTGAACTGTGGTATTGGAGAAGACTCTTGAGAGTCCCTTGGACTGCAAGGAGATCCAAGTAGTCCATTCTGAAGGAGATCAGCCCTGGGTGTTCTTTGGAGGGAATAATGCTGAAGCTGAAACTCCAGTACTTTGGCCACCTCATGCGAAGAGTTGACTCATTGGAAAAGACTCTGATGCTGGGAGGGATTGGGGGCAGGAGGAGAAGGGGACGACAGAGGATGAGATGGCTGGATGGCATCACTGACTCGATGGACCTGAGTCTGAGTGAACTCCAGGAGTTGGTGATGGACAGGGAGGCCTGGCGTGCTGCGATTCATGGGGTCGCAAAGAGTCGGACACGACTGAGCGACTGAACTGAACTAAATAATTAGCAACGTTGAACGTCTTTTCATGTGCCTTTTGGCATCTGTATGTCTTCTTTGGAGAACTGTCTATTTAGGTCTTCTGCTCATTTTTTGATTGTGTTTGCTTTTTACAAACAGGCACTTGAGCTGTTTGTAAATTTTGAAGATTAATCCTTGTTGGTCACATTGTTTGCAAGTGTTTTCTCCCATTCTGTGGGTTGTCTTTTCCTTTTGTTTCCTTCTCAATCTGAATGTGTAGGTTTAAGAGGGGACACATGAGGAGCTTTGCGGGAAGCATAGGGGACTAGCCCAGCCAGCTGGCTCAGCCTAATCAGCAAGGGTAATTATGGGGTAAGACATCACATCAGGTCATTCTCACATCAAAAGTGAATAAAATTAAAAAGCCATTGTCAAGAGTAAGTTTGGTGATGGGTTAATAATAGAAAATGAGTCTTCTTATCTCCTGAAGTACTTCCCAGTTTCCGCCTCAGTATCTGTCTCTGTAGGAAACATCGACTCTGCTAGATGCTGTGACATGCCTCTCCTATCCTGCTCCAGGACCGAGGTCCTCACTCCTCCGGCTAGTGGGAGTACAGGCTGAGGTGGTGCTGACCGCTGTCCTCTGCCTCAAGCCAGGAACTAGCCCGGGCTGGAGAGTGCTGCCTTGCCCCAAGCCACATCCCAAGATGACCTATCCTGAGAGCGCTCCCCAGTAAACTCCCTCCACGCTGCTTCTCACAGAGCCTGCTTCCCCGGGGAACCTGGCCAAGGCAGATGTTTAGGACAATGTCATCCCCACTACAAAAGCATAGGACTGGAAGCTCAGATCGGCCAAGCACTCATGTATGTTGTTTAGTTATATATCTCGGCCACTCCAATCAACAACCATCAGAATCCCTGAAACACTTTTAAAAAACTTGTATGCCCAGGGTCATACCAGCTCTATCGACTCTGGGCTGTAATTCTCAGTGAATATGTTTTGAAAAGCTTCCCAGGTGACTCTAAGGGATGTCCTTGTTTGAGAATACCTGGGAAGAAAGATCCAGTGTTTCTTACGCGTTATTTCCCATCCCACCCCCCAGCATCTAAGACAATGCCTGACATCTGACAGCACTCCATAAATGCTAAGTTAATGAATGAATTCCCCAGAGTTACAGAGGGGCTCATCACAAAGCCCTGGGACTCGTGACCCATTGCTTCCAGTGCTGGAAGGTTTTCTTTCTTTCTTTCTTTTCAACCACACTGTCTTAGCAATATCTTAATCATAACTCCTTTGGCAATTGTTTGTTGAACTTAAAATTCCTCTTGGCCATGGCAACAAAAATAAAACCACACAGGAAGCTGCATACTAATGGGCTCTGTTAATAATTTGACCACCAAATTATATCATACCCTCTCCACCGCCATCCCCCACTTAAGAGTCAACATGCTGGAAAGATGATGGATACGCATATTAGTCTCTGGTTGTAATGAACACATCCATTATAACAGCAACTGCAACTGCAACGGGGATTATGTGCTTGGTGAAAACATCTCCAGAGCCTTGTAAACACCTCAACCTTCTGGAAGCCCCCCTGTGGGCCTATTTACTGCCTCTACGATGCAAGGTAGCTACCGTCTAATTATACACAACTGGCTTGGTTAATCCTGTATAATAATAATTAAAAACAATTCATATATTTTTTTCCTTTTCTCTCTTTATTAACTTTAAACTTTTAAAAGCCTCCGAGGTCCCTGTAGAATCAAAAGCTTATTAAAATATCAAGACACGCGAGCCTTTTCAAGTGCATATTATTACATTTGTTTTTGTTAACATGACAAGGCCCGAAAGAAACTCAGCAGACTTTTGTAGATCAAAACAAAGGCAGTTGTGAGAGAAACTGGAGCGCCTGTGCAATGTCACCCAGAGTCATAAAGAAAACAGCCAGCCCCAGGAGCCTGCCTCCGCAGCGGGCCAGGTGGCCGCGGCCATCAGGGGACAGGACCGGCAGCTGGGAGAGCGTCCCAGCTCACTGCCAGGAACCCGCCGCCTGTGGGGACCATTCCCCGGGGAGGCCTCCTGGGCTCCGGGGGCTCCTGGCCACCTTGGCTACCTGACCCGTGGATCCCTGGAGTCAGATCCAGCCTGTGCAAGAGAGGCTGCTGCAAAGTCCCAGTGAACAGGGGGAGGAGGCCGCTGCTTGGCCCATGGGAAAATGAAAAGGTGGGTTGCATCCGTAAGCCCGCGTGCACGTCCTGGGGCCATCGATAAGATGAATGAGCTCTAGCCTCCCATGGGCCTGCTCTCCAGGCCACAGGCTCCCCTTCCTTGATTCTTTTCCCCTTCGGAAACCACCCTTTGCCTTAAGTTGTGTTCTCAGTGTGACTGATTGGGTTGCTGGCCTCCCTGGGGTGGCCTGGGGCCCCAAAGACTCTTGCCTTAGCCAAGGTAAGACCAATTACTAATTCCTGAAGTGGCCCCCTCTTATTCCCCAACCAAGAAAGAAGTGCATATGTTCTGTGGAGTACCTGAGCATTAGAGGGAGAGGGTTGGAGTTGTGGGGAAGGGAGAGACTCCCTTGCTTATCCAAACTCACTAATTAGCACTAAGTAATTTTAATTGGTCTCAAGAAGCAGAGGAGAGTGAGAATCCACACAGGCCATACACAGGCAATTGCTATTCTTACCCGAGCAGTGGTGTTATCTGTCTGAGCACCTTCTGGGGTCAGGCCCTGTGCTGGGTGTTTTATAAATGGTAACCTCCCACTCGAGGCAGGGAACCGTATGTAGCGCAAATCCACGTCCCCAGTATAGCAGGTATGCTTAGTACATGTTTATTAAATGGATTAACTCACTTATAATCCTCACAGTAACTTCAAGGAGACATTAGAAGTCCCATTTAGCAGATGCAGAAAGTGAGGCTTGGCAGTTTGCCCAGGGTCCCGCTTCAGTGACTTTCTTCCCTTGGGTCTCACATCATCACCCTCTCTGGGTTTCTGTCCCCCACCCTCCTTGACCCATCCCTCCCCTTCTGCCTGACCTCTTCATTTCGGAGTACCTTCTTTTCTAAATGTGCTCCATTGGAAATCTCACTGAACCCCGTGGCTTGAAATACTGACAACTCCTCCCTTTCTATTTCTAGGCTAGACGTCTCCCACACTCCAGACTTGGATCTCCAACTGCTGTGCGGCACCTCTTCATCTCCGTTTGGAGGTCTTTGAGATATTTCAATCTCAGTGTGTTGAAAATTAAAGTCCTGATTCTCCTCCATCAACTTTACTTTGTGTGATGCCCTCCCCAACCCAGGGATGGCAGCTCCACTCTTCCTGTGACTCAGGCATCCTCCCTGGCTCCTCTCCTTGTCTTGTACCCTGTCCACCCTCTGTCCTCAGCTCTTTAGTGTTGACCCTCTGGTCTGAGCCTTCAGTATCTCTTGCCTGAATTATTATAGCAGCTACTGCTCTCCTTGCATCTAGCCTTGCCCCCACCCCAATACTGCAGCTCGAGCATGCCAGTCCTTTGCTCACAATCCTACAACACACACCATTTAATCCCCAAATGCAAAATCTTTCAAAAACCTACAGTGTCCAACATGACCTACTACCCTCCCTTAGCTGCTAGATCATCTCTAAGTTCTCCCCGGATGCCTTCAACTCTAGCCATCCCATCCCTGACCTTTGTTCTGGCTGTTCCCTCTACCTAAAATACACTTCATCCAGAAATTCCCAAGGCTAACTCATGCGCCTTAACTCCGAGTGCAGATCCCACTTTCTTGGCGATGCCGCCAGGACAGTGCAGCTTAGTCGATAAGTCCGGAAGTTGGGAGTGTATAGGAATTTTTTTATAGCAGCTTGTCATTGTCACGATGTCCATGTATGGGGTCTCTTGAGAGAATGTCGGGAAGCCCAGGTACTGTTGCTCTTGGGGGTGAGTCACATGTGTGTTCCAGCTTGCTCCCTAGTTCTGCACAGTAGAGCCAAGCACCCACCCACCACATATTGGAATATAAAAAGCTACTTCCCTGTCACAGTAAATTTGGGAAGAACTGACTGTTCCAGAGAGTACATGAGTGTCAGGGAGACGGTTCAGTGTTACGCTGGGACTTCAGGCTGGGAAAGAATTCTCTCTGTTGTCTCCAGATGACTTGACAAGGTGACTTTCAAGCACCTACAGGCTTCTCCTTCTCTCACTTTATCCAAGACTTTTATTCTCATTTTCCCCTGGAAGGTTGTATGTGATCCACTCGGTTAACTTGGAGAGAGAAAGGAGAGAGACAGAGCTAGGGAGACAAAGAACACAGCTGCTGAGCTTGACAGCTGCTGCCTCTGTTACTGAAACTGGGAATTAACCGAATTGGAGAGATTGGATGGAATTAGCAAGCTGTTGGATGGATCTCCTGGGAGCTGCCTCCCTTTGAGTTGGTGGGGGTGGGGGGTTGGGGAAAGGAGGACCGGGGTAGGAAGCTCCCTGAAGACCCCGTGGGTGAGCGCTCTGCCTGGTTCAGCCTGAGCAGCAATCACCCCCCACCAGTGAACTCAGGGGGCTCAGTCTCCCCAGCTTTACCCCCTTCTCAGACTCTGCAGCTCCCTTCCTCCACCACGGACATTTTCTGCTTTGCCTTTCTATCACCTGTGGTAAAGCAGTTATCTTGATCAGGGAAGCATGAAGGGCTCTGACATTTTAATTATCGTCTGTCTCCTTGAACAACACGAATAAGAGGAAAAACAAATCCCCTAAGAGCCACCCGCTGGAGGGCTTTGCCGGGCCTCGTTTTACCCCACCCCTCGTTGTATGCAGCTAAGTAGGGTCCAGGCCAAGAGTCACAGGAAGAAAGAGGGCAAGGGAAACGCAAGGCCATGTGGGGCCTGCAGAGCAGAGCTGAACTGGCCCGGGAGGCTGGGTGCGCTGGGGTGACGAGTGAGCACCACCTCGGCCCCCTCGCCGGGCATTTGTGCGGGTCTTAAGCAAGTCGCATGATCTCTCTCTGCCTCTGCTTCCCAGGCAGGGAAGTGCTCAGACCACAGGCAGTGGGCAGCAGGTGCCTTCAGTGGACTATGCTTACGTGCATCTTACCAGCGTCCGTACATCTTTTACTCTCTTCCTCTCTCTGTGTGGTCCCAGAATTATCTCCTTTTCTCCTCCCAAGAGGTTCTACAGCCCCATCCCTGTGACTATTATGTCACACTGCAAAGGGACATTAAGGTGCAGATGAAATTATGATGGCTAGTCACCAGTTCAGTTCAGTTCTATCACTCGGTCATGTCCGACTCTTTGCCACCCCATGGAGCACAGCACACCAGGCCTCCCTGTCCATCACCAACTCCCAGAGTTTACTCAAACTCATGTCCATCAAGTCAGTGGTGCCATCCAACCATTTCATCCTCTGTCATCCCCTTCTCCTCCTGCCCTCCATCTTTCCCAGCATCAGGGTCTTTTCTAATGAGTCAGCTCTTCACATCAGGTGGCCAAAGAATTGGAGTTTCAGCTTCAGCATCAGTCCTTCCAATGAATATTCAGGGCTGATCTCCTTTAGGATGGACTGGTTGGATCTCCTTGCAGTCCAAGGGACTCTCAAGAGTCTTCTCCAACACTGCAGTTCAAAAGCATCAATTCTTTGGTGCTCAGCTTTCTTTATAGTCCAACTCTCACATCCATACATGACCACTGGAAAAACCATGGCCTTGACTAGTCACCAAGGGTCATCAAAAGTGGCAGAGGGAGGCAGGAGAGAAGGTCAGAGGGCACAGTGTGAGGCTTCAACCCCCCAGGCTGGCTTTGAAAATGGTAGAGAGAAGTCACGGGGTGGCAAGGCACATAGGCAGTCCCAAGAAACCAGAAAAAGCCAGGAAAGGATTGTTTGTTTGTTTTCAGGATTCTTTCCCACAGCTTCCAGCAGGCATGTCCTGCCAGCCCCTTGGTTTCAGCCCCAGGAAGCTTATGTCAAACTTCTGGACTCCATAACTGTAAGATAATAAATGTGTGCTGTTTCAAGTCGCTGGATTTGTGGTCATATGTTACAGCAGCAGTAGGAAGCTGAAACACATCTCGCTCTGTCTGGTACTTACAGAGCTGTGTGAAGGCCAGGCTCTTAGTTAATCGTCACTGGACATCCAGCACATTCTCACTCAGCTCCTGTTGTGTATTTAGCATTGTTCCAGGGTCTTCGGAAGAGTGGGAGGAAGGCAGGACTCTGTTTGCTGGGACTTACCATCTAATTGGAGAAAACAGACACATATGTATGAAATTCATGATACGAAGTGGATGACAAGCTACAGGAAAGAAGGGGGTGTTTGCTATGTGGACACAGGTTTGAAGGGCTGGCTAGGATCTGGATATTTCACAGACTTGACATTCATATGAAAGAATTATGCATGTTTCATGATGTGCAGTTGAAAGAATGCAGGTGGTTTGACTTTCTGCCTTTATGACTGGCAGAGAAAGACAGTAGTAGAACTGAAATTGTTTTCTAACTCTGTTGCTTCTTAACTATCAACTCTAGGATACATCACTTTATCCTCTTCATCTATAAAATGTGGAATATACCCGGATTTTATATGGATTAAGTAAGACATGACCTATGAAAGCAGTTAGTAAACTATCAAAATACATAAAAATTAGCTTTTTCCCCTCTGATCTCTTTTGTAAAAGTTGGTAGCTTATATTACCATCTTCAAGAGTTAGGCATAAAAACTGATGCCAGCAACTTTGGGCTTTATCCAGGGACTGTCAGATAAAGACTTAGGGGTGCTTTTGGAAAATTGTTAACTACAAACGAATAGCTCCTCTCCTAAATGCAAGGCGTCTCTGTAAACACCAGAACAGGGTAGCTTCTGGAAGAGAACTTTGGGGAAGTAAGAACTATATTCAATATCCTGTAATAAGCCATAAGGAAAAGAATGTCTGTATATGTATAACTGAATCACTTTGCTGCACAGCAGAAATTAACACAACATTCTTAATCAACTATACTCTAATACCATACCCCTAAGAATGAAAGAAACCATTTGCTTAGGATCACAGGGTAAGTGATGTACAGTACAAAGCAGGAAAAGGCAAGGTTCATGATTCTGTCTAGTTCTAAGAGACCCACTTCCTGGGTTCTGGGACTTCAGGACAACATCCACTGTACATAAAAGCTCTCTGGGAGGTGCATGCATATATCCAGTATTAGAAGATTAGCATGGGTTTTGATAAGGAAGTACCCAGGAATCCCCAGGGACTCGACTCCAAGACAGTGTCTGGTCTGACATTTATTTCTAATTTTCCCTGGTCTGAGACCATCCAGCTCCACAGACCAGCAGTCATCCTCTGACCTTCCCAGGGGTCCCAGCCCACTCCTCATCACGAGGAGCAAATGAGCAGGGGCTGCAGAAAAGCTTTGCAAACTGGAAAGCAAGGCCTCTCAAAGTGTGATTCCAAACCAGCAGCAGCAGCGTGACCTGATAGAAATGCGGGTCCTCTGTGTTTCCACCCCACACCACTGAGTCGGCAACTCTGGGGGTGGGATCTAGCACTCTGTGCTTCAATAAGCCCTCCAGGGCATGCCGGTGCCTGCGGGTGGTTTTAGAACCACCTCTGCCCACTTGCAGGGCCTCCCTGGTGGCTCAGACAGTAAAGACTCTGCCTCCAATGAGGGAGACAGGTTTGATCACTGAGTCAGGAAGATTCCCTGCAGGAGGGCATGACAATCCACTCTAGTTTTCTTGCCTGGAGAATCCCATGGACAGAGGAGCTTGGTGGGCTACAGTCCATGGGGTCGCAAAGAGTCAGACACAACTGAAGTAACTAACCCTCACTCACTGCCCACTTACAGCATGGCTTCTTTTCCTGTGTGTTTCCTGCGACTTCTAGCTTGGAATATGCGACTCTTCCCTCTTAGGAGAAGTTAACAGTCCTGCTTTGCCTGGAACTGTCCCAGTTTTACCACTGGAAGTTTCTTGTTCCTAGAAAGCCCCTTACTTCCAGGACAGTCAGGGTGTTTGGTCTCCCTAGAAATGATTTCTCTAATGCTGCCTGGAGCTCACTGCCTCCTCTCCAGCCAAGTCCTCCATCCATTCTCAGCACCACAACCTGACTTCCAACCTTCACTGAGCCTGTTCCTGCCTATGGAATCGCATCTAGCCGGTGGAAGGCTTAGTACGAGGCCGTACCGACTTAAAGTTGACTCGAGCCGGCCAGCCCGCCATTTGTTTGCTCGTGCATTTGTCTGTTTTGTCTGCACCCGTACAACAAACACTGGGCAAGATGTTAAGGGCGCAGAGATTGAGAGCTCGGCAATGTACTTAAGCAGCTGTGTCTAAGCTTTCCCCTCTGAAATTACAACAAAAAATCCTAGCAGCCTGTTCATCAGACTGTGAGGATAAAATGAAACCATAGATACAAAGCGCGTACTTTGGTCTGGCACGCTCGACACACGAGCGCTCCTTTTCACGGTGTCTCTCCTCTCCGGTTCCTCCTGCTGGGTCACCGCAGTCCAGCTCTGGCCGTGTCTCTCTGCAGCCCAGAGGGCTCTCGTGTTTACGTGTCTCAGTGCCCACCGCTTGGCCCTGCTCGCCCGTCCTCCCTGTGGCCTCAGACTCACCGATTCCTAAATGCTTATCTGGTTTCTATCTCTTCCTTTTGGGACCATGTCCTCTGCCTTATTTGTCCTGCGGAAACCTTCACAAAGGACTTTCTATGTCAGTTGCTCCAAGCAGCCCTTCTTGACCTCCTTAAGTGAACAAGGAATATGGCCCTTAATCTATTTCTTCGTCTGTCTTTTCATGTATTTGGGGGAATATGTGATGCTTATTCTAGTATCCTTCCAGGACCTGGCAGAGCGTACGGCGGGAATCACACTAACCTGTCATTGTGAGGTAACATGACAAGTGCAGTGGCAGGGAAAGGCGCAGGCCCCCATGGGCAGAGAAAGGAGCCTAGGATCAGCTTTAGAGGAGACACTGAAGGTCCTCATCCAGGCGCTCCTGCATGATGGTGCCTAGCGCCACGTAGAATTTTACCAGGTGAAATGCATTGGATCACATGTTCTGGAAGCCAGAAAGTGAAAGTGAAGTCGCTCAGTTGTGTCCAACTCTTTGCGACCCCATGGACTGTAGCCTACCAGGCTCCTCCGTCCATGGGATTTCCCAGGCAAGAGTACTGGAGTGGGACACCATTCTCTTCTCCAGGGAATCTTCCTGACCCAGGAATCAAGCCCAGCTCTCCTGCATTGCAAGCAGACGCTTTACCATCTGAGCCACCAGGGAAGCCAGAACCAACTCAAATGCCTACAGGTGTGAGGAAGGTAATGTGTGAGGGAGACAGGCAATGTGTGAGCAGCCCTGCAGACAGAATGAGCACTGTTGAAAGTCTAAGGGAAGCAGGCTCCAGCCCAGCATTTCCTGGTGGACGTGCATGCCTGGTGTTGTCAACTTGTCTGCTTTTGCAAGAGGATCCATGACTTCTGACTAGTTTCCCTCAAAGACGTTCTTCCCCACCCACACTTGGGCCTCCACGGCTCCATTGCCTGCTTTCTTGGTGCTGGTTATGAGGATTGGTGTGGCTCTCTGCTGAGTTTCTAGAAGGATTTACCCTGAAGTAACAAGGAATTGTAGAAATACAGCAGATTCCATTGCCAAGGGATGGTGAGTATGTCAATTCTCCTTATTACCTGTGATAATGATAGATTTACTTCTTGCTTATGGCAAAGGATGGGATGGTTTTAGTGATTCTGGTAGATGTACAGGGAATAATAATTAATTTAAATGTGTGAATATTAAGATGAAGACCAGGCTAGAGGAATTCTTTTCCAAGCAATGCTGTGCATTAAAAAAAGCGGTACTACCTTCAAGACCTTCCATCCAAATGCAGAAGAATACATCTTCTCAAGTGCACATGGAACATTCTCCAGGATGGACCACGTTTTGGGTCACAAATCAACCCTCAGTAAATTTAAGAAGATTGACATTGTATCAAGCATCTTCTCCAACCACAATGCTATGAGACTAGATATTAATTACAAGAAAAAAAAACTGTAAGAAACACAAACACATGGAGATTAAACAGCACGTTTCTAAATAACCAACAGGTGACTGAAGAAATCAAAAGGGAAATTAAAAAATTTCTAGAAACAAATGACAATGAAAATATGACAACTCAAAACCTATGGGATGTGGCAAAAGCAGTTCTAAGAGGGAAGTTTATAGCAATACAATCCTACCTCAAGAAACAAGAAAAACATCAAATAGACAACCTAACTTTACACCTAAAGCAACTGGAAAAAGAAGAAGAAAGAAACCCGATTAATAAAACTAAAAGCTGGTTCTTTGAGAAGCTAAACAAAACTGACAAACCCGTAGCCAAACTCATCAAGAAAAAAAGAGAGAAGAATCAGATCAACAAAATTAGAAATGAAAAAGGAGAGGTTACAATAGACAATGCAGAAATACAAAGGATTATAAGAGACTATTATGAACAGCTATATGGCAACCTAGACAGCATATTAAAAAGCAGAGACATTACTTTGCCAACAAAGGTCTGTCTAGTCAAAGCTTTGGTTTTTCTAATAGTCATCTATGGATGTGAGAGTTGGACTATAAAGAAAGCTGAGCACTGAAGAATTGATGCTTTTGAACTGTGGTATTGGAGAAGACTCTTGAGAGTCCCTTGGACTGGAAGGAGATCCAACCAGTCCATCCTAAAGGAGATCAGTCATGGGTGTTCATTGGAAGGACTGATGCTGAAGCTGAAACTCCAATACTTTGGCCATGTGATGCAAAGAGCTGACTCATTTGAAAAGACCCTGATGCTGGGAAAGATTGAGGGCAGGAGGAGAAGGGGATGATAGGATGAGATGGTTGGATGGCATCACTGGCTCAATGCACATGGGTTTGGGTAAACTCTGGGAGTTGGTGATGGACAGGGAGGCCTGGCGTGCTGCGGTTCATGAGGTCACAAAGAGTCGGACACGACTGAGTGACTGAACTGAACTGAACTGATATGGCAATAAAATAGATAACCTGGAAGAAATGGACAGATTCTTAGAAGAGTTCAATCTTTCAAGACTGAACCAAGAAGAAATAGAAATTATGAACAATCCAATTATAAGCACTGAAATTGAAGCTGTGATAAAAAAGATCTCCCAAAAAACAAAAGCCCAGGACCAGATGGCTTCACAGGAGAATTCTATCAAACATTTAGAGAAGAACTAATGCCTATCCTTCTAAAAATCTTTCAAAACATTGCAAAGGAAGGACTACTTCCAAACTCATTCTATAAGGCCACCATCACCCTGATACCAAAACCAAACAAAGAAAACACACACACACAAAACTACAGGCCAATATCACTGATGAAAATAGATGCAAAAATCCTCAACAGAATTTTTGCAAACAGAATTCAGCAACACATCCAAAAGCTCATACACCATGATCAAATTGGGTTTATCCCAGGGATGCAAGGATTCTTCAACATCAATCAATGTGATATACCATATTAACAAATTGAAAGATAAAAAACATATAATAATCTCAATAGATGCAGAAAAAGCCTTTGACAAAATTCAGCACCAATTTATGATGAAAACTCTTCAAAAAAAAAAAAATGGGCATAAAAGGAACCTGCCTCAACATAGTAAATGCCATATATGATAAGCCTACAGCAAATATTATTCTCAATGGTAAAAAACTGAAAGCATCCCCCCAAAGATCAGGAACAAGACAAGGGTGTCCACTTTCCCCACTATTATTCAACATAGTTATGGAAGTCCTAGCTACAGCAATCAGAGAAGCAAAAGAAATAAAAGGAATCCAGATCAGGAAAGAAGAAGTAAAGTTCTCACTGTTTGCAGATGACATGATTCTGTAATAGAAAGCCCTAAAGAGAGTATCAGAAAATTACTAGAGATAATAAGTGAATTTAGCAAAGTTGCAGGATACAAAAAATCAATACACAGAAATCACTGTCATTTCTATACACTAACAATGAAAAATCAGAAAGAGCAATTAAGGAATCAATCCCATTCACCACTGCAACAAAAAGAATTAAATATCTAGGAATAAACTTATCTAAGGAGACAGAAGAACTGTATATAGAAAATTATAAGACACTAGTCAAAGGCGACCTAAATGGATGAAGAGATATTCCATGTTCCTGGGTAGGAAGAATCAATATTGTGAAAATGACTATACTACCAAATGCAATCTACAGGTTTAATGCAATCCTTATCAAATTACCAATCGCATTTTTCACAGAACTAGAACAAAAAATTTCACAATTCATATGGAAACACAAAAGACCCCGAATAGCCAAAGCAGTCTTGAGAAAGAAGAATGGAGCTGGAGGAATCAACATTCCTTAATTCAGATTAGACTACAAAGCTACAGTCATCAAGACAGTATGGTATTGGCACAAAAACAGAAATATAGACCAATGGAACAAGATAGAAAGCCCAGAAATAAATCCATGCACCTATGGGTATCTTATTTTTGACAAAGGAGGCAAGAATATTAAATGGGCAAATACAGCCTCTTCAATAAATGGTGCTGGGAAAACTGGACAGCTACATGTAAAAGAATGAAATTATAACACTCCTTAACACCATACACATAGACAAACTCAAAATGGATTAAAGACCTAAATGTAAGACCAGAAACTATAAAACTCTTAGAAGAAAATGTAGGCAGAACAGTCGATGACATAAATCAAAGCAAGATCCTTTATGAACCACCTCCTAGAGTAACAGAAATAAAACAAAAGTAAACAAGTAGAACATGATTAAACTTAAAAGCTTTTGCACAGCAAAGGAAACTATAAGCAAGGTGAAAAGACAACCCTCAGAATGGGAGAAAATAATAGCAAATGAAACAAGTGACAAAGGATTAATTTCCAAAATATACAAGCAGCACATACAACTCAATGCCAGCAAAACAAACAACCCAATCAAAAAGTGGGAAAAAGACCTAAACAGACATTTCTCCAAAGAAGACCTACAGATGGCTAACAAACACATAAAAGATGCTCAGCATCGCTTTATTATTAGACAAATGCAAATCAAAACTACAATAAGCTATCACCTCACACCAGTTAGAATGGCCCTCATCAAAAAGTCTACCAACAATAAATGCTGGAGAGGGTGTGGAGAAGAGGGAACACGGTTGCACTGTTGGTGGGAATGTGAACTGATACAGCCACTATGGAAGACGGTATGGAGATTCCTTAAAAAACTAGGGATAAAACCACCATATGACCCAGCAACCCCACTCCCAGGCATATACCCTGAGGAAACCAAAATTTAAAGATACACATGTATCCCATTGTTCATTGCAGCACTATTTACAATAGAACATGGAAGCAACCTAGATGTCCTTCAACAGATGAATGGATAAAGAAGTTCTGGTACATATACACAATGGAATATCACTCAGCCATAAAAAGGAACACATCTGAGTCAGTTCTAATGAGGTGGATGAACCTAGAACCTATAATACAGAGAGAAATGAGTCAGAAAGAGAAAGATAAACACCATATTCTAACACATATATATGGAATCTAGAAAAATGGTCCTGAAGAATTTGTTTACAAGGCAACAATGGAGAAGCAAACATAGAGAATAGACTCATGGGCATGGGGAGAGGGGAGGAGAGGGTGAGACGTATGGAAAGAGTAACAGGGAAACTTACATTACCATATGTAAAATAGATGGCCAACCGGAATTTGCTGTATATCTCAGGAAACTCAAACAGGGGCTCTGTATCAACCTAGAGGTGTGGGAGGGGGAGAGGGATGGAAGGGAGGTTCAAAAGGGAGGGGTTATAGGTATACCTATGGCTGATTCATGTTGAGGTTTGACAGAAAAACAACAAAATTCTGTAAAGAAATTATCCTTCAATAAAAAATAATTTTTAAAAAAGGTGGTACTGCTGCTGCTGCTAAGTCACTTCAGTCCTGTCTGACTCTGTGTGACCCCATAGACGGCAGCCCACCAGGCTCCCCCATCCCTGGGATTCTCCAGGCAAGAACACTGGAGTGGGTTGCCATTTCCTTCTCCAATGCATGAAAATGAAGTCACTCAGTCATATCTGACTCTGAGCAACCCATGGACTGCAGCCTACCAGGCTCCTCCACCCATGGGATATTCCAGGCAAGAGTACTAGAGTGGGGTGCCGTTACCTTCTCCGAAAGGTGGTACTATTACTAACAAAAAGACAGAACTATTGCTAAGATTGAATTTCTCAAATTTTCACCTTTAATCTTGTTTTGCTTCAAGAAGGACATCTTGGGAGAATTAAAACTTACTCTAAAACGGACCTTGCATGCACAAACACACACTCACAAGCCTAAACGTGTGCATGAAGAAGCCATGGGTTCCGCTTGCCTGAGATTATTTCACCCTGTTATTTTGATTGGCTTGTCTTGCTTTCCAAGGTAACAATCAACACTCTATGTTTATTAAGTGATTAAAATGACTTCATAATAGAACTAGTACAATTTTCACCTTGATAGCTATGAATATTAATTAATGTAATTTTTGAAAGGTAGTATGAAAATTTTTGTTCAAAAAATAGTACAAAAGGGTATTTATCCCCATGAAAATTTTAGGCTGTGTTGATTGAAATATCAGAAACCATGTAAGGTGTATACAAATAAAAGTTGCTTTAAATTCTGGTCTGTTTATTGTTCTCAGCTAAATTGCTTCTCTACAGAGAATGCTACTGACAAAAAGGTGAAACTAGGCCAAGAAGCACTGTGGAAATTAACAAAAACCCAGAGTGCTCTTCTTAATAGAAAGTATCTTCTATGTGTCCAGGATGTTCAAAAGTGAATGAACCCAGTGTTGCATAAAACGCTCCCATGCAGTCTTTAGCTTCATGAGAATTTCTGCATAGCAAATATTTTCTGATTATTTTAGTGAAATCGTCACTCATGTATCGACTTTGAACTAGTTAACTCCTGGGTAGGGAAGAAAAAAAAAATGCAGATTTATTTTGAAGGACAGGAAAAAAGCCAAACCAGTTGCAAGCCACAATTACTTCTCTCCAGTTCTGAAAGATTTTTCAGCTTTTTAAGAAAAGAGAATTAGCATAAAGTATTTCCTGGGCAAATCTTAAGGCTGAAAACTGAAGAAAATTGAAATAATGGCCCCCGTGTTTGGCTTCCTTCCTCCATAACTGAAAACTCTTCCATATGTTTGCTGTCGTACCCCGCCTCACCCTGTACTCAATCTCTTTTTGATTTCCGGAATGGTTGATCTCGTTTTCCTGCTTCTCTGTTTCGGCGCTATTATTTGAGAACAGCAGGACGTCCACGGGAATCGCTCTCTGATGAAGCAGAATCTTTCTCCTTGTTGCGTGTTGGGTCCTTGTGTCAGTGATGGGAACACTAGAATCTCAGGGGTTCCAGCTATTTACAAGGGTACAATGTGCGTTTGTCATTCGCATCCTGAGGTCTAAATCCCTCTTCAGATTTCAAACGAGTGAAAAAAAAAAAAAAGAGCCCGTTCTTTGGCTGTGGGCAGCAACAAATGTGGCTCCATGCAGGAAACAGCACCAGACCCATGCAGGGCCAGACCCCGGCAGGGCTGCTAATTACCATTAGCAATAAGGCATTGACCGTGGCTTCTTCGGGCTTAGAAACATGGATATGCCATCCGGGCGAGTTGAGTACAGGGAGGTGACCGTGCCTGAGCACCTGGCCCCAATTAGAGTTTGTTAAGGGGCATCTGGGAACCACATTGAATGGACTTGCCTCATACCAAGGATGATTTAACACTGAAACCCATATGAACTCTTTATTTCGCCCTGAGTCAGGACATACATTAGCATTTAAAACCCTATCAAGCTCACCATGTCAACCCCTTTAGGAGAGCAAAGACCATCCCTCCAACTTCACATCCCCACAGCACTCCAGACTCAGGTGTCATTCATGCGTTTAAAAACAAACTGTTTAAATGTTATACTCTTGCATTTTCTGTACTTGTTCCCTACTGACTTTTCCAGCTAGTTGATTTTCTTTGCTCCGCTGTGTTCACCTCTGCTCTTAGGTTCGGTGTTCTCTTTCCTCTCTTTAAAACTGGGTTCTTCAGGAACCATCTTGAGTCAGGCATTTTTACCTTACTGAGAATGAGAGTGTGGGCTCATGTGTGTGTGTGTGTGTATTGATGAATATGTGTATACAGAAATGGGTGTGCACGTGTTATCACTTTTCCCAGATGTTTCTACTTATCTCTAATAATAAGTGAAGCATACAAACGTAAACTCTAATAATAAGGTCTAACATTCGAACAAGACTGGAGTGAACTTAGATGAATCATAACCATTTTATCCATAGTTCTCTCTCCACAGCCATTCTCAGTTAGGGGCCTGACACCTTCTTCTCTTGGTAGAATAGCCTGGAGTGGCCAGTCATTAGTGTGAAGGCTCTCCTGCTATTTCCAGCTCACCATTTAGAAGTTCTATTTCTTACATCCTCCATAGGAATCTTCTCCCCTGCAATGTACAAGTTAGGTAACTTACGCTCTTCAAAAGCACAGAATAAAACTTAAAGAGGCCTGAAGGTCAAGGAGCTAAGATAAGATTCACAAATCTCTTCACCTGCTTTTGTAGCTTGTGGGTTGCCATGGTGATGGGAGCATGGGAATTAGGAAAAGATGAGGAGAAGCTGTAAAACTTTTGTAAAGGCTTCCTTCTCTGAGTCTAGCCTGGACCAAGATATTGCTTGATGCTCATTATGTGATGAAGGGTGAACACTCCTGAATTCTGTCTCTTATCACCTCTGCATTCTCCATGCTTCCCCAAGACCTTAACAGGACCAGAGGACGGTGTTTCTGCACCTTGCATTTTGAGCCTTATTTTTAACTGTGGAGCGAGAGACTGTTGGAATTTCAAGCCTCATCAAGAGTATGGGTGGTTTTGTAAGAGTCTTGGAGGAGGGTGTGTGCTTGAGGTTATTTTTCAAAATGGGCAAGGTGGACCTTCCGGCACTCTCCTCTGGATCTGTGGCAGAAAGAAGGCCTTTTGAAATATTTGTCTTTGACTAAGCACTCTCATTTGAGGGCCTCTTACCTCTTATGTAGAAAGAGATGGTCACCATACCTTTGACCATTGATTTATAGACATTCCAGGTTTACAAGGGAAACTCTAAACAAATGCACATTTCGTGACTAGAGGAATTTGGCCCAGAGGCCTCCCTGGAGGCCTGGCCCTGGAGAGCTGGGGGCAGTGGGGCCAAAGCTGGCGACTCAAGTCGGTTGCCTGGAACTTCTTCCTAGTGTCGGCCCTCCGGGTCTTCCCCGTCGCAAGGCAAGAAAAGGCAGAAAATGGTAGTCACAAAAGCAAGAGAGCGCAGTCTTCCCCCCCGAAGCCTAGGGCACGTGGCCTCTGCCTCCCAGTCCACGGTTCTGAGTGCTGGAAGCCCAGCTGGGACCCTCCACAGGAGAGACGCAGTCTTCCTCGAGAGCTGGAGGAGGCCTGGTGTCCTTGAGCAGACCACCGCAGGAGAGAGGACAGAGAGCCTGAGGGAGGGAGACAGACGTGCCCGTAGAGAAGCTAAGAGCAGGGGAGTTATTTAGACAAAAGAGCTTTAAACTTCTTTGTCTGCGTGAGCACCCCGGTCAGAGGGTAACAGCCTAGTGGAATGGTCTGTGTGGTCTGGACCCGCAGTGGGGTTCCTCTTCCAGCTCAGGACTCCCCCTGGACTAGGGCCGTTTCTTAAACCCTAATGTGGGTGCGGTCTAGGGAAATAGTGTCAACATATGAACGTGGCCATTGGGGACTGGGGGGAACTGGAGGACACGATATCTACTCACTTCCAGCTGATGGTTACCATGAGAAAATGTATGGCCAACTTTCTGATTTTTTTTTTTAAGTGAGACTAACTAGGAATTCAGATTTTTATGTGCATCTCTTGTTCTTAGAATGCTAGTTCAGTTTTCACAAAAACAAAAAAGCTTTATACCAGATATAGCCTGTGGATGCTAAGTCACCCATCTTTGCCCGGAGGCTTAGACATTAAAACTACATTTTCCAAGATTCATCATAGTGAGTGTTCTATGAAAAAGCACGTTTGGGAAATTCAAGATAGAGTGAGTCATTCACACGTGGTGAAGGCCATGCAGCAGCTCACACTTTAGGACACTCAAATATAACTAAAGAGGACAGTCTCAAAAGAACACGTCTAGAATCCACTTGCTTCTTCCGCCCTTCCTCCGGTGGTCCAAGCCACCATCATCTCTCCCTTGCATCCCTGTGCTCACCTCCTAAGCCCTCTGCCTGTCTATAACTGCCCCTTATTGCAACACTGCAATCAGAGACAGCTCTTCAAAATACATCAGATCATGTCCCTTCTCTACTCAGAACAGAGCCAAGGTTCCATTTCACTTGGACTCAGAGTCAAAGCCCCTGAAAGGGTCTCTAGGATCCTCGGGGCCCTGGCCCTATTCTTCTCTGACCTCATTCCCTACTGTTCCCTCCTTTGCTCACTCTGCTCATGAACCTCCCACTGCTGGACTTTTGCACTGACTGTTGCCACTGCCTTAAATGCCCTGCCCCCTGATATCCATGCATGCCCTTTAGTGAAGCAGACTTCCATGACTACTCCATTTAAAACTGTCATGCACATCCAGCCCTGGCATGCCCCCTTTACTCTGCTCCCCTTTTTCTTTTCATCCAGAGCACATATCCCTTCCATCATAGTGTATAATTTATTTGTCATGACTATTGTTTGTGGATTATCTTCTCCCACTGGAAGGTAAGCTCCATGAGGGCAGGAGTATTCGTTTTGCTCACTGATACATTTCCTATAGGTAGCCTTGCTGCTGCTGCTGCTGCTAAGTCGCTTCAGTTGTGTCCGACTCTGTGCGACCCCATAGATGGCAGCCCACCAGGCTTCCCCATCCCTGGGATTCTCCAGGCAAGAATACTGGAGTGGGTTGCCATTTCCTTCTCCAATGTATGCAAGTGAAAAGTGAAAGTGAAGTCGCTCAGTTGTGTCCGACTCTTAGCGACCCCATGGACTACAGCCCACCAGGCTCCTCCATCCATGGGATTTTCCAGGCAAGAGTACTGGAGTGGGGTGCCATTGCTTTCTCAGATAGGTAGCCTTGGGCTTGCACAAAGTACAATGGGAGGGAGCACTACTGTATCTTTTTTAATGATTATTACTATTAACAATGGATTGTGGCCACGCTGCTTGGCATGTGGGATCTTACTTCCCTGATCAGGAATGGAACCTGCACCCCGGCAGTGAAAGGCCAGAGTCTTAATCACTGGTCCGCCGGGAAAGTCCCCTCCGCGTATCTTTGACCTAACTTAGTGAAGGAGCAGAATGATGCTCAGAAACCCATCTCTGTAGAAGCCTCAGTGCCCTCACGGGTCCTTGTGTTGTGAAGATTAACCAGCACAGCCCGAGGCTTGTTTTGACCCTGGATTGCATCTGGAGGTTCGGCGGCTCATAACATGTCAGGGGCCACAGGGCGTGGGGGCCAAGAGGAAACCACAGGCTCCTTAAGTTTGGCTTTCCTAAAGATGCTCCAGGCACTAGCAAGCCTGGAAGGGGTGGGTCTGAAGCTGTGTGTAGGGGGCAGAGCCCACACTTGCCCTGCCTCACTGAAATCTGGTCTGGGATGACGTCTCCTTGGCACAAGCCTGCTCCCCCGCAACCCTGACTGATGTTCCATTAAGACCTCAAGGTAGTGAGCCTGTTTCCCCCAAAGCTTGGATGGAACACTGGCAGAAAGACAGACCGGCCGTCCCTGAGTGTTGGCAACTGGTCTACCCTCAACATCTGTTCCTTCCCTTCTTCCTGTTACCACACGCGCACCGGTTAATTTTGACACCGGTTAATTTTTGACTCCGTGAACGTCCGTCCTGCCACCCCGCCCACCATCCTCGCTTTCTTCGCGGTGACCTTCCCTCCACACCCACTCTCAAGGGATGGACTGTCCTCAAGACATGGTCCCAAGTGAAGCTGACAGATGGCGCTGATGTGCCAGAGGGATCTTATTTCAGCCGTAGGCCCCGCCCAACACACACATGTTTTAAATGAACACTGCACACACCGCAAGACACCACACAGCTTACTGTCGGGATTTTTAACTTGAAAACATGACTTGCTTACCAGACTGGGAGGTCCTGATCTTGGCTGAAATTCCCTTCCCGTCACCGACAGCCTAGTCCTACCTCGAGAAGGCCTGGGATGGATGGCCACTTGGGGATGGGCCTGAAAGCCAGCCAGAGGCTCCAGAGCTCAGGAAAGAGGCTCGCAAGGAGCTGGGCTGTGAGAACTATGGACAGTCCTCAGTTACCCTGACAGATGAGACCCGAGAGGCAGCTTTCAGCCTCTGAAGCTCCAGACAGCTAGCAAAGGAACAGGATCGAATCACTTTAGTGGCCTAATGGGAGAAAGGTCAAGAGCTTCAGGGCTGGCCTGGGTTGGGTCTTCCAGCTGGGCTGGTCCTACATTTTCCCCCATTTTGATTACATTTAATCCTCCCTCCAGGCCTTCATCACTTTATGCTTCCACCTCCCAACCCAATTCCATCCATCTGAGAAGCCAGCCACATTCTCCCTCTTCTGTGGACCCTTCCTAGTCCAAAAAGTCCATTATCTTTTTGCCTTGATCTCTAACCCCCTTGACACACAGCTTAGCATTCCACTGCTTTGGACTATATCCTACATATAGATTCTTTCTCCTTCTATCTTTTCAAAGAATAACTCTTTACAATTCAATGTTGTTGACATAATATTAAAGTGAGGACCTCAGAGAGGTCCTGGCTGACCAGGACAGTGTGACGTAAAGGAATCAGGTTGTGGTTCTGATATGGAGAATAAAGATATCCACATGGGAGGCATGTACCCCAAGGGTTTCACAAGATGATCTGCTCAAGTAAAGGAAGAGAGACAGTATTAGAGCTTCTAGTTGCATTTACTTTTCAGTTTCATCTTCTTAAGATTTCTGTTGAGTATGTGTAAGTTATCATACTTATTATAGCAGTATCAGTTCAGTTCAGTGACTCAGTCATGTCCAACTCTATGTGACCCCATGGACTGTGGCATGCCAGGCCTTGCTGTCCATCACCAACTCCTGGAGTTTACTCAAACCCATGTCCATTGAGTCCGTGATGCCATCCAACCATCTTATCCTCTGTTGGCCCCTTTTCCTCCTGCCTTCAATCTTTCCCAGCATCAGGGTCTTTTCAAATGAGTCAGCTCTTCGCATCACGTGGCCAAAGTATTGGAGTTTCAGCTTCAACATCAGTCCTTCCAATGAATAGTCAGGACTGATTTCCTTTAGGATGGACTGGTGGGATCTCTTTGCAGTCCAAGGGACTCTCAAGAATCTTCACCAACACCACAGTTCAAAACCATCAATCCTTCAGTGCTCAGCTTTCTTTATAGTCCAACTCTCACATCCATACATGACAACTGGAAAAATGATAGCTTTGACTAGACAGACCTTTGTTGGCAAAGTAATGTCTCTGCTTTTCAATATGTTGTCTAGGTTGGTTATAACTTTCCTTCCAAGGAGTAAGCATCTTTTAATTTCATGGCTGCCGTCACCATCTGCAGTAATTTTGGAGCACCCCAAAATAAAGTCAGCCACTGTTTCCACTGTTTCCCCATCTATTTGCCATGAGGTGATGGGACTAGATGCCATGATCTTAGTTTTCTGAATGTTGAGCTTTAAGCCAACTTTTTCACTCTCCTCTTTTACTTTCATCAAGAGCCTCTTTAGTTATTATATTGCAGTATGCTGCTGCTAAGTCACTCCAGTCGTGTCTGACTCTGTGCGACCCCATAGATGGCAGCCCACCAGGCTTCCCCATCCCTGGGATTCTCCAGGCAAGAACACTGGAGTGGGTTGCCATTTCCCTCTCCAATGCATGAAAGTGAGAAGTAAAAGTGAAGTCGCTCAGTCATGTCCACCTCTTAGCGACCCCATGGACTGCGGCCTACCAGGCTCCTCCGTCCATGGGGGTGCATGCAATTTATGTTTAAAACACATAAATTGGAGGGGATAGATCAAAGTTATTTTAGAAGTATGTGTGCAATGAAAAATCTTTGAGATACTGGCATAGAACTACAAATGGAAAAATAACTATCTTGATTTGTCTACATATTTCTGAATAAAATGAAAAGAGATAATCTGATTTTAAAAGGAACTAGTCTGATGTGTTGTCTTAAAGTCTAATCCCAAACCATTGGTATTTCCTACTATGATAACTGCTGTGACTTTTGAGGAATCTTCCCTTATAAAAGTGCTTGTTTCTGAGATTTCAAAATATAGCAATTTATTGATGTCTATGAGTTGTGGGACCAGGGATAGTGAATATTGATCTGTGAATAATCAATGAGTTGAAACTGGATAGGTTCTCTTAAGTCTTTAATTGCTAAATGCCACTTTCTGGCTGTGAAGATAGGGATGAAAAGGAGAGAACTGAGTGACTGCCATGAGACAATTGTTGCAGATTACATATTACACATTTAATGTAATCTGATTATACACCAAAGGGTTAACAAGCAGACCTGGGTTGTTCAAACCCTCCATCCTCCAAAGAAAGGACTGGCTCTTCTCTGGCTTCTGGGAAGTAATGTCTAAATCCTCAGAATATCCCGCTTGATAAGAGTGACTTTCCATAGCTGGGGCCTTGGGTGACCCCAGATAACTTACGTCAATGATGTCACTGATGGTGGAAGCCTTGAGCCACCCTCCATCAGTCTGTCCTTAGTGGGAGTTGGAGCCTGAGTGACTATGGTCAGGCATGGGGGCTTTCCATGCCTACGTTACCAACCCCAGCAGCAGCCCTGGACACCAAGACTGAGGTAAGCATCCCAGGTTGGCAATGCTTGGTACATAGAGATCCACATCATTGCTGGGAGGGCTAAGCATTGTCTGTAGACTCCGACTGAGGGAGGGTATTGGAAGCTTATATCTGCACTATACTCTTTCCTGATTTTAATGTTTATCTGTTCATCATAATAAACTATAACCGTAAGTGAAAGAGCTTTTCTAAGTCCCGAGTCCTTTTAGTGAAGAATCATAGGGTGGTCTTGGGGAGCTCGAGGACAAGGATGAGCATATCCATGAAGTTGATCATACTCTGTCATCTGATTTCATTGCACAGAGGAGGAACATGAAACTTGAAGAGGTGGAAGTGACTTGCTCAAGATCACACAGCTGGAAAATAACAGAGCCAGGTATCCAAATCCAGGACTCAGTTCTGTTCAGTTCAGTTGCTCAGTCATGTCCGACTCTGGGACCCCATGGACAGCAGCACGTGAGGCCTCCCTGTCCATCACCAACTCCTGGAGGTTACTCAAACTCATGTCCATCGAGTCAGTGATTCCATCCAACCATCTCATCCTCTGTCATCCCCTTCTCCCACCTTCAATCTTTCCCAGCATCAGCATCCAGGACTGTTTAAAACTAAAACTTGTATTTAAAGTGAAAGTCACACAGTTGTGTCCGACTCTTTGTGAACCTATGAACTGTATAGTCCGTGGGATTCTCCAGGCCAGAATACTGGAGTGGGGAGCCTTTCCCTTCTCCAGGGGATCTTCCCAACCCAGGAATCAAACCCAGGTCTCCCTCATTGCAGGTGGATTGTTTACCAGCTGAGCCACAAGGGCAGCTCAAGTATACTGGAGTGGGTAGCCTATCCCTTCTCCAACAGATCTTCCTGATCCAGGAATCGAACTGGGGTCTCCTGCATTGCAGGCAGATTCTTTTCCTGCAATCAAATATCAGCTCTGCTACTTACTAGCTATGTGACTTTATCCAAGTTACTTAATATTTCTCTGCCTTCAGTTGCTTCCTCTGTAAAGCAGGGATGATAAAAACAGCCTCAAAGGGCCGTTACAGTGAGGATTTAATGAGATAGCTCATGTACAGATATTTAGAAGAATGTCTGGCATATGGTAGACACTTAGCAGTTATTAGTTTATGTAATTATGATGATGAAAGTTGTGCTGGAGACTATATTTACTCTGAACTGAAGAAATAGGCCACTAGGTACATAGATGTGTGTGTGCACGCACATGTATGTAGTGTGTGCACACGCACGGATGTAGTGTGTGTGTGTGCGTGTATGTGCATACCAGCCCTTCCCAAAGCCTGTCCCTGCTGCTCCTCCACACGTCTTCTTTTTCACATGTTATTGGTCCAGGCTGACCCTATCAAACCGAAGGGAAGCCTGGCTTCTGCGCGCTTTCCCTCTCCTCTTAGGTGTAGCTTCCACTGCTGGGGGCAGCCATCTTTGCCTTAGGCTGAAGTTGATGCTGATGGCAGGGTGGAGAGGCAGAAAGAATCTCATTTCATGATGATGTGCTTGAGCTCCTGAATTCTTGGGTGCTGCCCTACTTATAGATTTCTTGCTAGAAGAGATCATACATGTCATTATTGTTTAGTCACTTTGAGTTTGGGATTTTTTTGTTTGTTTGGAACTTATAGCCAAAAGCATCTTAACTAATACAACCAACCCCCTTTATTTTCAACTTTGTGTGTGTCAGTCGCTCCGTCACGTCTGACTCTTTGCGACCCCACGGACTGTAGCACACCAGGCTCTTCTGTCCATGGAATTCTCCAGGCAAGAATACTAGAGTGGGTTTCCATTCTCTTCTCTAGGGCATCTTCCCAAGTCAGGGATCGAACCCTGGTCTCCTGCATTGCAGGCACATTCTTTAAAGTCTGAGCCACCAGAGAAGCCCAAGTAGTTCAACTTTAGAAAGTCTAAAGAACAATGGACCTCTCTTTCCTTCGGTTAACTGGAATTCTTCAGATGCAAGAATAAGAAAACCGATTAAGACTTACAGGACTGCCAAAGGGTTACATCAGTTCACGTAACAGAAGATGCAAAGCCTGAATGTTGTGGGTGTGGTCGGGGCTCTGGCTCTGGTTCTCTGTTTTCCCAGCTCTGTCTTTCTCCCTGTGTCAACTCCGTGCTCAGGCTGGCCCCTCTAGACGCCCTGTCCCACCTCTTGGGACCACCCCACGAGGTGAAGCTCTACTTTTGTTTTGTGTGTAATAGAGATTCCCTGATGCCAGGGAAGGCGGGGCCAGGGTCTCGTTTAGACGTTGGTGTGTAACCCCGTCGTGGCTCCGCGGGTCTGAGAACGACACTTACGCATGCGCAGTGGGAGGAGGGCAGGACGGCGCGTGAGGAGCGGCAGTGCCCCAGGCCGGGTGCTCTTTCGCCCTTGCTGCTGAATGTGGGTGTGCGAGGATGGAGCTGCTGCAGTCAGGAGGCCAAGAGCTTCGTGGAGATGACGTTCACGCACAAGCACCCACCTGAGGCCTGCCACCTTGCCGCTCTGGTCCTCTTCTTCTGTAACCCTGACAAACTGCTTCAGTGGAGGGGTTTTGGATACTTTCAGCTGACACCTTTCTTGACTAACCCGGCCGCCACTGGGTTATGCGCTTCCTTGTCCATACTCAAGGAGAGAGGAACCATACAAACCCCACGCACGGAATCAGAGGCTACAGTTCATTCTGATGGAGCCATCCGAGCACCACGGTGACCTTGGACGACCTATCCCGGACGGCCTTAGTCCAAAATGGAATCAGTCTTTCCCAAGCCTAAAATCGGGGGTGTGAGAATTTGAAGAAAATAACCACAATGTTCACCACACACCTCAAATCGTACATGGGCACGTATTGTAAGCACGCTCAGACATTTCTTCAGAAGAACTTTCCGTGAGGCGTGTGTTCGGCAGACAGCCTCCAGCACGGACACCTGTGGACCCAGCAGGATGCTCGTGCCAAGGTGGGGTGTTAGACTCAGGCTCTACTGTCAGGCTTGCTCTTGGGTTCCACTTGGGCCAGTGCTGGGTCAGAACAGCTCTGTGCTAAAGGCTCCCCTGACAGGTCTCCTGTCCCTCTCTCCTGTCACAGGGGTCTGAAGACTCCCCTCCCCAACACAGACCTCCTCCTGCTGCTTCTTCCTCCTTCGCTTCACAGGCCTTGCCTCCAGCAGGTCTCCGACTCGTCCAGCTCTCCCATTGCATGTTGCTCAGAGGCCCAGACTCAAGCAGGCAGCTCCTGCACAGGACAGTGTTGCTCATATCTGAGCCCATCGTTGCCCCAGCAGGCAGCACCCCTCTCCTGAGAGTGCATCCTGGGGGCCTGTTTGCCTCTCTAGTCCTCGCCTGGTGACAGAGTGAATATTTTAGGCTTTGCAAGCTCTCCGGTCTCTCTCTGAACTACTCGGCTCTGCCCTAGAGCAAAGCTGCCACAGACAATATACAAACAAGTTGGCCTGACCGTGTTCCAGTAGGACTTTATGGACAAAACAGGCAGCATCCCAACTGCTGACTCCTGATGCAGAAGATGGATGGGAGTTGGAGAGAAAGAAAAGAGTCAGCCAAAACAGAGAGATAATGACGGGCTGACGATAGTAGAGAAAATGAAATGAAGGGGAAACTTCATGTTATGAACTTAATACATGTTAATATCTAAAAGTAAACTTTTATAGAAAACTTCAAGAAAAGAAAAAGCCATAAAACCATGGCCACTTTTCCACTCTGCGTTTATTTCCTTTCAGTAATTTTCTACTCATTATCTGGTGATTTTCAGTGATTTTCAATCGCTTTCAGTGATATTGCCAAATTCTCTAAAGTTACATATTATTTTTACTCAATATTGTTATATCATTAGCATGTTCCCATATCATTAAGATATTTTAAAAATTATTTCTAATGGCTCTATAACATTCTACATTGTATTTCATAATTTATTTCTTAAATCTTTAATTGATTTAAGATTAACTTCAGTATCTTGACAGAAAAGGAATTTGGATATTTACCCGATACAACCTGTTTTCATTTTTTAAAAAATACATTGAAAGACTTCATGGTTTCCAATATTTGAGAAAAGTTTTACAGTTCTTGGCATTTTCAGAAAGTCACAGTACATACCAACATTTCAAAATCCTTGAGAATTCTATAGTAAAGAGGTAAAAACACCTTTCCTTATCTTAACTCAGAATTTTCCAAATATACTTGCTAATTAAATCCTTCAGTTCAGTTTAGTCGCTCAGTCATGTCCAACTCTTTGTGATCCCATGGACTGCAGCACACCAGACCTCCCTGTCCATCACCAGCTCCAGGAGTTTACTCAAACCCATGTCCATTGTGTTGGTGATGCCATCCAGCCATCTCATCCTCTGTCATCCCCTTTTCCTCCTGCCTTCAATCTTTCCCAGCATCAGGGTCTTTTCAAATGAGTCAGTTCTTTGCATCAGGTGACCAAAGTATTGGAGTTTCAGCTTCAGCATCAGTCCTTCCAGTGAATATTCAGGACTGATTTCCTTTAGGATGGACTGGTGGGATCTCTGTGCAGTCCAATTAAATCCTGCTTCACTTTATTTTGGCTCAAGACCTACAGTATCCTGCAAGACTCACATACGTTATGAAATACACTTTGGAAAAAGCTGCTACAGGGTTTTCACATCACAAAATGAGCGAGAGGGAAACACTGTCAGCAGAATACAGTTCTATTAAAGTTCAGATGACTTGGTGGCTTTAATAGGTAGGCCTTACAGAATATAATCAGTGAATGCAAATACAATACACTTATTTTGTTTTTATTGTTTCTTAAAAACCTTTTTATTGAAATTAGGGAGGGGATTAAAATATGTCAAATAGAGATTATAGATGGCCACTGAACTGAGGCAAGAAGTGAATTTATTAATCCTGCTAGAATCACAGTCTCAAAGTAAATGAAAGAGTTAGAACTTGTCAGTTTAAGAGTTATAGATTTCTTTAGTTAGAAAAGAATGATAAATGATAAGAATTGGTAGGATAATTTCAGCATGGAACATAACAGCTGAATATTATTTATATTTTATTATATATCAAGGGTATTGCAGTGTTAAAATTTCATCTCGAAATATAAATCTAAAGACATAGTAATCTGCACCTGTATTTCTGAAGTAGTGAAGTCCTCAGATGAAATTGGCACTCTGCTCATTTGTCAGTTCATTAATGCTCTTGTCATTTTGTGGAAACAGAGAAAAGACAGAGAATATTTTCTATTTTCCAAGGAGTTCTGCTTCATTTTTTTCATGAATTTACTTTAGCAAGAACCCGTTGAATATTCTTTCGTTAGGTATAGTGATTTCAGCAGCCATTTGTGAAAGGGAATTACTGTCTTATAGCCAATGGCAATAATTACATTCTCCCTTCTAAACATAGGGAAGCTACAAAGCACTTTCAGAGCCATTCCGAGGGCGAGCTCCAGACCATATCCTATTGAAGCAACTTTTCAGACTGCCATATTAGAAAGCTGAGTATGGTTTTACAAAGAGTATGAGTTAAATGTCTTAAGTTTTACAAGCAGGACCAAAAAGCTCATATAACATCTCAATTTCTTAAACTAGTCACCAATACCATAAAAAGTTGGAAAGGATACATAAATAAAAATATAGGCACTCCACACACAAGGAGAAAATATTTGCCTTATATATATATTTGGCCAAGTGCTTGTATTCACATTATGTAAAGAATATCTGTAATTCAATAACAAAGAAAGTTCAGTTAAAGGGGACACGCCCAGTACTTGCTAAATTACAGGGCCTAAGGGCAGAATTTTCCAAAGACCACCCTCACTTCTGACACCAAGTTCAAGGTCAATCAGGGGTTTCCAAAACTACCTTCAGATTCAGTAATTCTCTGGAAGTATTCACAGAACTCACTGAAAGCTATTATATTCATGGCTACCATTTATTAGAAGAAATTCAGAAGATCAGCCAGAGGAAGAGACTTCCAGGACAGAGTCTGCTCGGGTTCCAAACGTGCAGTTTCTGCTTTACCTCCAACACCGCCGTGTAGCAGTGCACGTAGAGTATTGCCAACTCGTGTGTTCAGTTCCTGTCTGAAGTTTTGCACCCCCATCGACTGTAGCCCACCAGAATCCTCTGTCCCTGGAGTTTTCCAAGCAAGAATACTAGAGTGGGTTGCCATTTCCTACTCCAGGAGATCTTCCCAACCCAGGATCACCAATGTCTCTTGCGTCTCCCGCATTGACAGGCAGATTCTTTACCACTGCACCATCTGGGAAGCCCATTGCCAAACTAGGAAGCTCATCTAAGCTCTGTGGTCCATGGTGTTTACTGGGGACTCACTACATTGGCAGGATGGATTGATTGCCCATTCGACTAATTGCAGCCTCTAGGTCATCCTCATAGAGCAGACGGACAGAATGGAAACCACAGTCACAGAAAACTAAGCAGACAGATCACATGGATCACAACCTTGCCTAACTCAATGAATCTGTGAGCCATGCCGTGTAGGACCACCCAAGATGGACGGGTCATGGTGGAGAGTTCTGACAAAACGTGGTCCACTGGAGAAGGGAACGGCAAACCACTTCAGCATTCTTATCTTCAGAACCCCGTTAACAATATGAAAAAGCAAAAAGATATGATGCTGAAAGCTGAACCTCTCCCCCTAGGTTGGTAGGTTTCCAGATACTATTAGAGAAGGGCAGAAAAATAGCTAAAGAAGGAAGAAGAGGCTGAGCCAAAGTGAGAACAATGCCCAGTTGTGGATGTGTCTGGTGGTAAAAGTCCGATGCTGTAAAGAACAGTAATGCATAGGAACCTAAAATATTAGCTCCACCAATCAAGGTCAATTGGAAGTGGTCAAACAAGAGATGGCAAGAGTGACTAAAGACATTTTAGGAATCTGTGAACTGAAATAGACATGAATGGGTGAATTTAATGCACATGACTACTACTGTGGGCAAGAATCCCTTAGAAGAAATGCAGTAGCCCTTCATAGCCAACAAAAGAGTCTGAAATGCTTGGGTTTAATCTCAAAAGTGACAGAATTGCCTTGGTTTGTTTCCAAGGCAAACCATTCAATATCACAGTAATCCAAGTCTAGGCTTCCCTGGTGGATCAGATGGTAAAGAATCTGCCTACAATGTGAAGGACCTGGGTTCAGTCCCTGGACTGGTGAGATCACCTGGAGAAGGGCATGGCCGTCCAATACAGTATTTTTGCCTGGAGAATCCCCATGGACAGAGGCACCTGAGGGGCTACAGTCCATGGGGTCACAAAGAGTCCCACATGCCTGAGCGACTAAGCACATGCCCTGACCAGTAACACTGAAGAAGCTGAGGTTGAACAGTTCTATGAAGACCTACAAAACCTTCTAGAACTAACACTAAAGAAAAATGTCCTTTTCATCATAGGGGACTGGAATGCAAAAGTAGAAAGTGAAGAGATACCTGGAGTAACAGGCAAATTTGGCCGTGGAGTACGGAATGAAGCAGGGCAAAAGTTAATAGAGTTTTGCCAAGAGAATGCACTGCTCATAGCAAACACCCTCTTCCAACAATACAAGAGAAGACTCTACACATGGACATCAACAGATGGTCAACACCAAAATCAGATTGATTATATTCTTTGCAGCCAAAGATGGAGAAGCTCTATGCAGTCAGCAAAAACAAGACCGGGAGCTGACTGTGGCTCAGACCATGAACTCCTTATTGCCAAATTCAGACTTAAATTGAAGAAAGTGGGAAAAACCACTAGACCATTCAGGTATGGCCTGAATCAATTCCCTTGCGATTATACAGTGAAAGTGACAAATAGATTCAAGGGATTAGATGGGATAGATAGAGTGCCTGAAAAATTATGCATGGTGGTTCGCAACATTGTACAGGAGGCAGGGATTAAAACCATCCCCAAGAAAAAGAAATGCAAAAAGGCAAAATGGTTGTCTGAGGAAGCCCTACAAATATTGAAAAAAGGAAAGAAATGAAAGGCAAAAGAGAAAAGGAAAGATATACCCATCTGAATGCAGAATTCCAGGGAATAGCAATGAGAGGTAAGAAAGCCTTTTAAAGTGAACAATGCAGAGAAATAGAGGAAAACAATAGAATGGGAAAGACTAGAGATTTCTTTAAGAAAATTAGAGACACCAAGAGACTATTTCATGGAAAGATGGGCACAATAAAGGACAGAAATGGTATGGATCTAACAGAAGCAGATGTTAAGAAGAGGTGGCAAGAATACACAGAACTATCAAAAAAAGATCTTAATGACCCAGATAACCATGAGGGTGTAATCACTCACCTAGATCCAGACATCCTGGACTGTGCAATCAAGTGGGCCTTAGGAAACATCACTATGAACAAAGCTAGTGGAGGTGATGGAATTTGAGCTGAAAGAAAGTGAAAGTGAAAGTCGCTCAACTGCTCCGACTTTTTTCGACCCCATGGACTATATAGTCCATGTAATTCTCCAGGCCAGAATACTGGAGTGCTTAGCCATTCCCTTCTCCAGGGGACCTTCCCAACCCAGGAATTGAACCAGGGTCTCCTGCATTGCAGGAAGATTCTTTACAGGGAAGCAATTCCAGCTGAGCTATTTCAAATCCTAAAAGATCATGCTATTAAAGTGCTGCACTTAATATGCTGGCAAATTTGGAAAACTCAGTGGTGGCCACAGGACTGGAAAAGGTCAGTTTTCATTCCAATCCCAAAGAAGGGAAATGCAAAAGAATGTTCAAACTATTGCACAATTGCACTCATTTCACATGCTAGCAAAATAAAGCTCAAAATCCTTCAAGCTAGGCTTCAACAGTATGTGAATCAAGAACTTCCAGATGTACAAGCTGGATTTATAAAGGCAGAGGAACCAGAGATCAAATTGTTAACATCCCCTGGGTCATCAAAAAGTTAGCGAATTTCAGAAAACATCTACTTCTGCTTCACTGACTATGCTAAAGCCTTTGGCTATGTAAAATTTACAACTAACTGGGAAATTAAGAGATGGGGATATCAGACCGCCTTGCCTATCTCCTGCGAAACCTGTATGCAGCACAAGAAGGAACAGTTGGAACTAGACATGGAACAACAGACTAGTTCAAAACTTGGTAAAGAGTATATCAATTATATGCAGAGTACATCTTGTGAAATTCTGAGCTGGATGAAGCACAAGCAATAATCAAGATTGTGGAGAGAAATAGCAACAACCTCAGATATGTAGATAACACCACCCTTATGGCAGAAAGCAAAGAGGAATTAAAGAGCCTCTTTAATTAAAGATAAAGGTGAAAGAGGAAATTGAAAAAGTTCCCTTTAAACTCAACATTCAAAAAACAAAGATCATGGCATCTGGCCCCATCACTTCATGGCAAATAAATGTGGCAACAATGGGAACAGTGAGAGACTTTTATTTTCTTGGGTTCTAAATCTCTGTGTACAGTGACTGCAGCCATGATAATTAAAACATGCTTGCTCTTGGAAGAAAGCAATGACAAACCCAGATAGTATATTAAAAAGTAGAGACATTACTTTGCCTACAAAGGTCAGTATAGTCAAAGCTTTGGCTTTTCCAGTAGTCATGTATAGATGTGAGAGCTGGACAATAAAAAAGGCTGGGCACCAAAGAATTGCCTTTGAACTGTGGTGTTGGAGAAGACTCTTGAGAGTCCCTTGAACTGCAAGGACATCAAACCAGTCAATCCTAGAGGAAACCAACCCTGAATATTCATTGGAAGGACTGATGCTGAAGCTGAAACTACAATTCTTTGGCCACCTGATGTGAAGAGCCAGCTCATTGGAAAAGACCCTGATGCTGGGAAAGATTGAAGGCAGGAGAAGGGGACAGTAGAGGATGAGATAGTTGGATGGCATCATTGATTCGATGGACATGAGTTTGAGCAAACTGGGAGACGGTGAAGGACTGTGATACCTGGTGTGCTGCAGTCCATGGGGTTGCAAAGAGTCGGACATGACTGAGTGACAGAACAACAATTACGAGGTTACTCGACCCCCTGTGACCTGAAGCACCTACTCTCTATTCATATGGTTAATCTTTTGGTGGCCAGCCTCTGACCTAAATAGAGACAATCCAATGAGATATAATATAGATTACCTTTCAGAAGACAAAAGCAAAGGCCAGAACTTCTCTTTGGCAGGAGTAACTTTTTTTTTTTTTTTTACTGCAAAGGGCAAAGGAACCTCTGTAGTGGAAGATATATGATTGATCAAAGTGTTCAGAAAATGTTGTACAGCATATCACTACAGCCTATGAAAATGGATGAAATTAAAATGACTTCATAAGATGAAGTATTGATGAGAATGTGGAATTCTCATATATTTCCAGTGCAGATATAAAATTGTACAACTTTGACTGATATATAAAGTTAAAAATACATCTATTGATGACGCAGCTTTCCACTCCCAGGTATTTCCCCAAGATTAATACATTTCTGTATTAAAATACAGGCACAAGAATTTTCATACCAGTTTTAGGCATAATAATCAAGACTAAGAAGAACTCAAACATCCACCAACAAGAGACAACTTGTGGTATAATCTTACACTGAAACCCTATTCATCAATAAAAAAGAATGAACTATTGTTTCACCCAACAACAGGAATTAAGCTCAAATTTTTCAGAGTGAAAGAAGCCATATACAAAGAGTACATGATATGTGATTCCACTTATATGAAATCATAGGCCTGGCAAAACTATAGTGATAAAAATCAGAATAGCATTTGACATGCAAGATAATGAAAGTGGGAAGGGGTATTGATTGACAGGCAAGAAACTTTACTGTGTGATGAAATGTCCCATAACTTGATATGGCTGGGGTTTACAAGGTATGAGCAGTTGTCAATTCATCAACTTGAACACTTAAGATTAGTGCATTTCACTGTATATAAATTATACTTCACTTTTAAATGCATTTCCTAAAGGTGAGAGGCATTCGGAAACAGACAAGCCGTATATACTTTGAAATGATGAGTGGCAGCTTTGTGTGGCCTTCTACTGGGCCAATTTTGATTTGGAGAAAAAGAGGAAGCTATAAAATTAAATAGTTGGTATGGGAAAATTCAACTCATTTAGTGATAAGAAATAAGGAATAGGCCCAGCATCAATACAGAGATTCCTTTTTTTTCAATGGCAGAAAATGAAAACAAAAGTTACTGACCATTATGGACTGAACTATAATGGCCTCCCCAGAGTTCATATGTTGAAACCCCAAGCCTCCAGGTGACTGTATTTGGAGACAGGTCTTTAAAGAAGTAGTTAAGGTTAAATGAGATCATAAGGAAGGGATCTTTACCCAATAGGACTGTTGTCCTTTTAAGAGGTGGAAGAGACACCACGGGTGTATACAGAGGAGAGTCCAGGTAAGAACACCATGAGAAGGTCAAGGTCATTGGCAAAGCTTGAAGGGAAGCTGTAAGAGAAACTGAAGATGCCCAAAACCCTGATCTTGAAATTCCAGGCTCAGAACTGTAAGATACATTTCTGTTGCAGAAACCACCTGGTTTATGGCATTTCGATATGACAGGAACAACAAACAAACCATGATAAATAACACTCTCGCCCATGGAATGTGTTTCCACAGAGAAAACGAGTATAGTTATAAAATATTTCTCCATTATTTTTTGAGTTAAAAGATTACCTCCAGGGACATCACAATATAGAATTATAAAAATAATAGGAAGAGATGAGCCAGCAGGAGAGACGAAAGACGAACCAGGAGAACCAAGGAAAGAATTAGAAGAGAACAAAAGTGTCCTAGAACTAAGAATAGAACTGGAAGCATTCTGAGGAAGAAAAGTCAGTAAGAGAATACAAGTCAGTAATGTAGGGGGAAAAGAAAGAGAAATTTTAAGAATTGAATATATTTGGAAAGAAAAATTGTAGGCACAGACAGACACTGGCAAAGGAGATGCAACATTCACGTAATTAGAGGCCACAAAATTATGACGTCGAAATAATGGAAAAATATTTAATGATATAATTTAATACATTTTTTATCTTTAAAAAGTGTATTTAATACTACAAGTTGAATGGATATACTGTGTATCAGAGAAAACTGAGACCGAAATGTGGACTTATTGTTAAAAAGATATCTATCCTTAAAATTAAAGAAACTTCTGCACAGAAACAAAGCCTTCAAATACATGAAGTAAAAAAAAAAATCACAAAAGTGAGGGGAGAAATAGAAAATTCAACCATAATTGGGAACTAAAATACTTCATGTTAAATAAAAGACAGAACACCTAAGCAGAAGATGGAAGACTTGAGGAAAATAGAAGACTTGAACAATACTATATGTTAAACCATAAAATAAGACTTGACATTTTTTAAAAGTTGAAATCATATAAAATATGTACTCTAACCACAATGGAATTAGATTAGAAATAAACACCAAGGAAATTCTGGAAATTCCCAAATATATGGAAATAAAACAACAACCACCCCCACTCCAAAGCCAAGTGCCAAATAAAAATTCCACAAGGGAAATCAGAAAATACTTTGAGATGAAAAATGAATATATAGCATATCAAAAATTATGAAATAAAGCTAAAGTAGTGCTTAGATGGAAATTATAACTGTGTCTGTATTAAAAAGGGGGGAGAAAGACCTCAAATTTATGACCTAACCTTGCATTTTAAGAAAGTAGAAAATGAGGAGCAAATCAATCCCAAACTGAAAAGAAAGAAGAAAATGATGAAAATTAGGCAGAAATAAATGAAACAAGAGAATAGGAAAATCATGGAAATAACTCAGTGGAATCAAAAGTCATTTCCTTGAAATAATTTTTTAAAAATTAACAAAACTTTAGCTAGAATGGACAAGAAAAAAAGGTGGAAAACCTCAAATTATTAAAATTAGAAATCAGAGAAAAGACATCCTTCACAGCCTACAGAAATACAAAGCATTGTAAGAGATACTGTGAACAATTGTATGGACTGGACAAACTAGCCCAGAAAAATTTCTAACAGACACACTCTATCAGAACTGACACAAGAAGAAACGGAAAATCTGAAAAGGACTCTTAACAAGTTAAAAAAAAAGAATTAGTAATTAAAATTTTCCAAAAGTCCAGCAAAACATGGCTTCACTGGTAAAATAATACCAAATGCTCAAGCAAGAGTTAATATGAAATCTTTCCCCCTCAAAAAATGAAGAGGAGGGAAAACTTTCCAACTCATTCTATGAGGCCAGAATTACCCTGATACCAAGATCAGACAAAGACATCACAAAAAAAGAAAACCACAGTCAATACTCTTTATATAGAGAAAAAAATCATCAATACATTCATAGCAAAAAAACCCCAGCAACATATATGAAGAGGATTATGCATCATGACTAAATGGGATTTATCTCAGAAGTATAATGTTGGTTTAATATCTGAAAATCAGCAACACAATATTATGTATTGTAATATTATGTATATATTACAATATTATGTAATACATAATGTTATGTATTATGTATGTAGATATATACATACATGTGCAACTACACAATAATATGTAGTTTTACATATTAACTACATATCATCTGAATAGTTAATAGATGCAGAAAAAAAATTTTGGCAAAATCTATCTCATTTCATGAAATAATGCTACAAAAAACAGCTAGGAATGGAAGAAACTTTCCTCAACCTAATCAAGGTCACCTATGAAAAACCATGTCTAACATCTTAATTGTGAAAGATGAAATGCTTTTTACCTAAAATCAAGAAGAAGACAAGGAGTTATGCTTTTGCCATTTCTGTTCAGCATTGTACAAGAGATTCTAATCAGGGCAATTGTTGTCGTTCAGTCACAAAGTCGTGTCCAACTCTTTGCGGCACCATGAACTGCAACACTCCAGGCTTCCGTATCCTTCACTATCTCCTGGTGTTTGCTCAAACTCATGTTGATTGAATGAGTGATGCCATCCAACCATCTCATCCTCTGTCGTCCCCTTCTCTTCTTGCCCTCAGTCTTTCCCAGCATCACAGTGTTTTCCAATGAGTTGACTCTTCACATCAGGTGGCCAAAATATTGGAGCTTCAGCTTTAGCACCAGTCCTTCCAATGAATACTCAGGGTTGATTTCCTTTAGGACTGACTGGTTTGATCTGCTTGTGGTCCAAGGGACTCTCAAGAGTCTTCTACAGCACCACAGTTCAAAAGCATCCTTCTTTATGGTCCAACTCTCACATCCATACATGACTACTGAAAAAATCATAGCTTTGAAAGTACAGACTCTTGTTGGCAAAGTGATTCCTCTGCTTTTTAATAAGCTATCTAGGTTTGTTATGAGAAATGCTGGGTTGGAAGAAGCACAAGCTAGAATCAAGATTGCCGGGAGAAATATCAATAACCTGAGATATGCAGATGACACCACCCTTATGGTAGAAAGTGAAGAGGAACTGAAAAGCCTCTTGATGAAAGTGAAAGAGGAGAGTGAAAAAGTTGGTTTAAAGCTCAACATTCAGAAAATGAAGATCATGGCATCCAGTCCCATCACTTCATGGGAAATAGATGGGGAAACAGTGGAAACAGTGTCAGACTTTATTTTTTTGGGCTCCAAAATCACTGCAGATGGTGACTGCAGCCATGAAATTAAAAGATGCTTACTCCTTGGAAGGAAAGTTATGACCAACCTAGACAGCATATTGAAAAGCAAAGACATTACTTTGCCAACAAAGGTCCATCTAGTCAAGGCTATGGTTTTTCCAGTGGTCATGTATGTATGTGAGAGTTGGACTGTGAAGAAGGCTGAGTGCCAAAGAATTGATGCTTTTGAACTGTGGTGTTGGAGAAGGCTCTTGAGAGTCCCTTGGACTGCAAGGAGATCCAACCAGTCCATTCTAAAGGAGATCAGTCCTTTGAAAGCTGAAACTCCAATCCTTTGGCCACCTGATGCGAAGAGTTGAGTCACTGGAAAAGACTCTGATGCTGGGAGGGATTGGGGGCAGGAGGAGAAGGGGACAACAGAGGATGAGATGGCTGGATGGCATCACCGACTCTACGGACATGAGTTTGAGTGAACTCTGGGAGTTGGTGATGGACAGGGAGGCCTGGTGTGCTGCAATTCATGGGGTTGCAAAGAGTCGGACGTGACTGAGTGACTGAACTGAACTGAACTGAACTGAGGTTTGTCATAGCTTTTCTTCCAAGAAGCAAGCATCTTTTAATTTCATGCCTGCAGTCACCAACCACAGTAATTTCGGAGCCCATGAAAATAAAATCTGTCACTGTTTCCACTTCTTCCCCATCAATTTGCCATGAAGTGATGGAACCGGATGCCACGATCTCTGCTTTTTGAATGTTGAGGTTTAAGCCAGTCTTTTCATTCTCCTCTTTCACCCTCAGCAAGAAAAATAAGTTTTAGCATCCAGATTGGAAAATGAAAAGTAAAATTATCTCTATTTGCAGATGATATGATCTTGTATATAGAAAATCCTAAGGAATACAAATATACACCCCCACACACAACACTATTAGAACTGCTAAATGACATCTGCAACGTTTTGGATATAAAATTCGACTATACTTTTTACATATAGCAATGAAGAATTGAAATTAAATTTTAAAAAATAAGTCTGTTTACAGTAGCACCGGAAAGAAAAAAGTAGCAGTAAATTCAACAAAAGAAGAGCAAGCTCTTTGGACATGGAAAACTACAAAACATTGTTGAACAAAATTAAAGACCTAAATCAATGGAATGATGTCTCATCTTTATGAATCAGGAAACCTAATATAGTAAAAATATAGTAGTAAAACAATAATAATCCCCAAATTCATCTACATATTCAATATGGTTCTTGTAAAAATTTCAGATGCCTTTATTGAAGAAATTGGAAAGCCAATCCTAAAATTCATATGAAAGTACAAGTTACCCAGAGTAGCCAACACAATTTTCAATAACAAAACGTTTGAGGACATTTACATCATAATTTCAGATTTTCCTATAGTGCCGTAGTAATCAAGACAGTGTGATAATGGCATAAGGATAGGCATATAAACTCGTGGAACACCACTGAGATCCAAAACACACTCTTTCTCTTTCCTGCCAGAATATTTTTGACAAGGGTGTCATGAATGTTGAATGGGTAAAAGAATAATCCTTTGAACAAACAATACTGAGACAACTGTATATCCATATGCAAAAGAATAAAGTTGGACTCCTTCTTTACACCGTATACAAAATTAACTTAAAAATGGGTCAGAGATCTAAATATAAGAGCTAAAACTATAAAATGTGGAACAAAGCGCTGGAGTAAATCTTCACGACCTTGGGTTAGGCAGTGGGTTCTTAGATATGACATAGAGACAGGCAACAAAAGAAAAATATATAGATAAGTTAGATAAATTGGACTTCATTAAAATTAAAAACTTTTGTGCTTCAAAAGATACTATCAATAAAGTGAAAAGATAGCCACAACATGGGAAAAGTATTTGTAAATCTTATATGTGATAAAAGGCATGAATGTATAAAAATTATCATAGTTCAACAGTAGAAAGACAAATAACTCAATATTTTAAGTGGGCAAAGGATTTGAGGAGACGTTTTTCCAAAGGAGATACACAAATAGCACCTTTCCATGCGTTCCACGTCATTAATCATGAGAAAAATGCATATCAAAACCACAAGGATATACAAGGAAAAATAGACTGAAGTCCTAGACGTGGAAGATTTTAATTCTCTTGAGTTTGCAACAGATCAAGTAGGTCAAAACCTCAAAAAAGAGATGGACCTAACAAACGAAATTAGTATAGTTGATCTGATTGATAAGCAGTTTCACTTATCAATTAAGGGACCCTGGGGCTCTGTAATTTAAAGGACTCTGAATTTTGCAAACACATAAAATTGATTAAATAATACACAGGAGCCTCCTTCTCTCTGAATCTGATGCTCAGCATTGGCACAGAGTGACTAGAATCCCTGAACATTCATCTTTTCATTAACACCATTGAGACCCCAGAGAAACGCTTTTCCGCATTTCTTGCCCTCTGTCTTTGCAACAAAAGGGAGCTAGGTCCAAGGGACCTGAAGCTCTGGGGCTGGCGCTTCCCTCTGCATCACAGAGGGAGACTGCTTCTGAGTCCCAAGGAGGATGCTTGGGCATAAGAAAAGACAAATTAAGTCACTTCTCAAGTTCTGATCTCAGATAGCGTGAATGTTACAAATCCTGTCTAACCGAGTATCATCTCCCACGGTGACAAGTAGCGGAGTCCTGGAGCCTACTCGTGCCAGCTCCCAAGAGCCAGTGGTTTAAGAGGCAGGAATTTTTGCAAGCCAAGTTTTAAGTCACTGGTGGCCTTAAATGAAAATAGTAAACGCTACTAATCAGGACACATCCCCTCACTCCTCATGCTGGTTCAGCACCACAGCACTGGGGCGAAGTTTCCTTGTTGTTTTTTTTTCAGTCATGTCCCTTTACATGGTACCCACATCTTAGCATTATATTAGCAAGTTTCATGCAGTAGCTGAGGAATGATTTGCACTATAAAATAATATTAATTTTAAATTTGTATATATGTTGGTATTATACTATAAATGAACACTGCATTAAAATTGTTTTTATTTTTGCAAAAAAGAATACAACTTTTGAAAAGCTCATTTAAAAGTCAACTTTAGTTTTGAAAACTTATGAAAAGTTTATGTAGTCAATAATTGTAATTTATTATGTTTTGCTTTAAAATTTTAATGTATAATTTTAATGTTGTAGATGAGAAATCACTTTTTGGAAAAATAGATGAAAATTAATGATAAATTTTTGACTTTAGTCCTTTTTGTTTGTTCGCTCTGTGCTTGTCTCGGCGGTTTCCAGCCACACAGCATCGTTCGCGCCCACTGTTCTGAGCGCTGAGCCTAGACACAGCCGCGTCCTGTCTGCTCCCAAGATCACAGGTGCAGCAGGGTGGGTGCAGCCACGGGGCCAGTGGATCCAGCGTCTGCAGGGCAGCGCGCCATCCCTCCCACACGGTGGTTCAGGTTTTTGATGAAAATGCATTTGAGTTTCATATATTTGGTGACTAGTACCTTTCATATTGGGCTTTCCTGGCGGTGCAGATGGTAAAGAATCTGCCTGCAGTGTGGGAGACCCAGGTTCAATCCCTGAGTCGGGAAGATCCCCTGGAGGAGGGCATGGCAACCCACTCCAGTATTCTTACCTGGAGAATCCCATGGATGGAGGAGCCTGGCGGGCAACAGTCCATGGGGTCACAGAGTCAGACACGACTGAACAACTAACACACACACACACACACACACCCCTTTCATATTTAATGCTTCCAGTGATTTTTGGCAGTAGAACAAAAATTTATGAAAAAAAGATCTTAAGCATTACAATATAATTTTATTCATGATTGCTGGGGTTGTGGGAGTGAGAAATGGAGAGTAAGTACTTAAAGGGTATGGGGTATCCTTCTGAGGTCATGAAAGTGTTTGGGAAATAGATTCCATAACATTGTGACTATAGTAAGTGCCACTGATTGTTCACTTTAAAATGGTAAAATTTTATGTGAATTTCACCTAAATAAAAATTTTAAGAGCAAATAAACATAATTTGCTAGACATAATTTCGCTAAAAGGAAGGCAAGAAAAAAATTTAGGGGATAAATATATAATAACTTATGAATTATATATGTCTTATTTTATTATTCATCCAAACATCAGCCGCACATCAACAAAACATCCAAATATATGCAAAAGTAACTGAATTCTGTCATCTTTTATGTTCTGGTGACTTTCAGTCATATAAAAATTCTGCTTCTTTTAATGCATTGCTCAGTTTCGTTACTATGAACACATATTTATCAAGGTAGAAGACTAAACACATTGAGTGCTAGTTTTAAAACTATTTTATTTATTTATTTGGCTGCACCGGCTCTTGGTGGTGACACACAGGAGTTCTCGTGGCAGCCTGTGAACTCTTAGTTGCAACATCTGGGACCTGGGTCCCTGACCAGCGATTGAACCGGGGGCCCCCGGATTAGGAGTGCAGAGTCTTAGCCACTGGCCCACCAGGAAGTCCCAAGCGCTAATTTAAATGTGTAACATATCATTTTAGATGTCATGTATAATTCTTGAATATTTAGACGTGATATAAGGGCCTGTATGCATGCTTCTGCCTCAGACCCCACCTACCAGAGCCACATCTAGGTCCGTCCTACAGCACGTGAGTATCAAGTCAGTGAGAAGGCCAAACTCCGCACAGCTCTGGAAGCAGTTTATCCAGTGATGCAGGGGAGCGTGCTGGATGACATTCGATACTTACCAAGTGCTGTATGGGGGAAGTGATGAGATTTTCAAATGCAGATTAATTTTCTATCTGATTTCATGTTTAATGTGCATGATTCATTCTGTGATATTTCAGTAGATAATTTACATAGAGAATGAAATTTTAGGAGTATATTCCATCATCAGTGTCATCCAAAGGACGTTGCCATTCTCTGAAAAACATGCATTATGAAATACAGAATATCTGAGTATCAGTACTTGAAATAGATAATTGTTGATCCATCAGTAGAGGCTTACCTATTTACTGATCTCTTAAGTGTACCCAATAAGATATAGTTGGAGAAACTACAAGAAAAGCAGAAAAGAGGATTTTACTTGCAAACATGCGTGTACCTTCCATTAATAGGCAAAGCAGGACAAAGGCTTAAATACTGCATGGCTGCCACCGATGAGCTGAATGATCACTGGGTGAATTTCATCTAGAGTTGTGGGTGCTATTAAGAATGATACTTTGAAATGACAGTAACCAAAATAACATTCCCCCCCCATCCTTACCCTCAGTTTTGCCATCATGAAATAACCTTAAACACATGGCAAATATCCTCCGTTGGCACCAACTCGAAGTAATTGTTATGCTCAGTCCTTAACAGAAAGTTAGAGCCTGCAAACATTTTGAAAGTCGGGGACATGACCTCCATTTCTTTCGTAGCTAACTTTCAGCATTCATGACTCCGGCTGTACTGAGGGCGGATGGCACGCTACAATCCTAGGAGGGTTTGATTGACAATGCTGCATGATAGCCCATCCAAAAAATTAATCTGTGTTGGAAACAGTGAGATGCCCTCAAGACACTCAGTCCGTTGGTTCTTTTTCACTTTTTTCTTAGAGATAGTAAGGATTACAGCGATTCTCCTCTGTCCTTGAGAAAAGGTCCCACGCAGACATCAGAGCAGCATCTTATGTCTGTATTTTCAGCAGGTCAGCTAACTGATCTGGGAGCTTTAGTCTTCTTCACAATCATACTGAAATGTCAGTTTTGTCAAAAGATAGCATCATATCCGTGCCAAATGTCTGGGTGGTGGGGCCACGTTGGGCCACGGCAGCACTGCCTATGATGAGGGGAGAGCTTAAAAGGTGATCACAGAGGCATTGCTGCTGTGTCCAAAGCATCTTCCTTTGTCAGTGCTTCAGAAACTCCTTCGTAACCATGGAGTTCGAAACAATCTTTCATGTGAAACATTTCAAAATGTCACATTACAATTGTCATTCTTCCAGTAAGGGTTGAGTTTTCGTGGAGCAAAAAGAGCAAAGAGGAGAAGTGCTTTTGAACATCAGCCCTGAGAAGGCAGAGGCCAGTCCCTCTTCATGATCTGATGGCTATTTCAGTTCTCAGAGATGCCTAGGAAGATCCAAGCTTAGGCATGAAATAACTCTGTAGTTCCCATACCCCAAAGACCGTCATGGCCTTGAAGGTGAGATCTCACCTCCCACCCTCGTGCCTCCTGTTTATTTCCTCCATCCTTGTCACCCTGCAGCTACAGTCCACACTCTCTGACTTAATGGTTTTCGTCATTGAACTGGGTTTTACATGAAACCAGAGTTAGGACTCTCAGTCATTCTACTGCTACTCCTCCGACTAACTCTGAGATCTCTGAGAATGGCAGGCGTACCTTGTCTCTTGCAAAACACAACGAAAAATAGATAGCTTTGAGAGTAGCAATCTATACTTATATATATAAAACCTATATATGTAATCTATATGTAAATACATATATAGTAAACGTCACTCAGTCGTGTCCGACTCTTTGTGACCCCATGGACTGTAGCCCACCAGGCTCTTCTGTCCATGGGATTTTCCAGGCAAGAATACTGGAGTGGGTTGCCATTTCCTTCTCCAGGAGATCTTCCCAACCCAGGGATCAAACCCAGGTCTCCCACGTTATAGGCAGATGCTTTATCGTCTGAGCCACTGGGGAAGTTTTATATATATATATATATATAAACTTATGTATATATATATGTATGTATGTGTGTATATACCAGCCCTGGTGGCTCAGATGTTAAAGCATCTGCCTACAACGCAGGAGACCTGGGTTTGATCCCTGGGTTGGGAAGATCTCCTGGAGAAGGAAATGGCAACCCACTCCAGTATTCTTGCCTGGAAAATCCCATGGACAGAGGAGCCTGGTGAGTTACAGTCCATGGGGTCGCAAAGAGTCAGACACAACTGAGCAACTTCACTCACTTACTATGTGTGTATGTATACATAGGTGTGTGTATATATATGTAGCAAATAGTGTGTGTGTATATATATATATATATGTATAGCAAATAGAGTGTTAAAAAGGGCAAATGACCAGAAGAGTTCCGTTCACTTCCCCCCTAACTTTCAGCTGACAGACCCTGAACACAATCCCTTTGGTTGCAAGGCAGACCTTACACTCTGCCATCAGAGCTGTGCCTTGTCTTGAAGGAAAAGATCCGGGCTCTTTTACTCAGCAAGAGACAGAAACACCACGTGGGGGAGAGCAAGGCCTGAGAGCTGTCGTTTCCCCTCTGACTTCTGCTCGCTGCTGTCTGCTGAAAGATGTCATGGCTGACCGACCCTCAAAAACAGACGCTCTGATGGTGATGTATTGTGGCCCTTGAAGAATTTAATTGTCAAATTGACATTTATCAAAAGCTTTCGTGCATTTGAAAGATAAATGGTGAAAGTTTGGTTGAGATCAAAGAGCCCCCGTCCTTCTCCATTCACAGCGCCGGCTGGCTTCAGCGGGCAAGTCATGTGTGAACAATGATGCCCTTCCACTCACAGACCCTGTAAGCACCACCCTGGTGACAGACAATCACACATTTAAACGTTAGCCTCCTCTTCGGAAAGTTCTGAAAAGAATGGAGAACCCATTGAGACCATTTGTATTTGAAAGGAATGCTAAATAATTTAGAGTTCCAGTGCAGGATGCGCTGTGCTGGGCAGATAAATGATGAAACCCCAGCACAGACTCTCTTCAGCAGTTGCCACACTAATTACAGATCAATTACTTCCCAGTTGCTTGCAACCTTATCAAAGAATGGTAAATTTACTGAGAGCAAAGTGTGATAAGATGACTTTTCATTATTACAGTAGATTTGTTGAAACAGCTCTGACACTGAGATTAATAAGAGCTCTCCCAGAGGTAATAGGATCCGTGTGCATATAGGGAAAATTTAAGGGCTGAAAATCGGATGCTAGACACTATCATTAAAACCCTTCCTCTCGTTAATTGTTATCATGCATGTGTTCGCCATGCAGAAGTGAGGCAGCCAGGAGCCCCATTCACTGAAACTTGCCTCAAACAAAGTAGCTCTCCACTCCCAAAAAGGCAGGCTGGAAATCAAACAGAAGTAAACGCAGTTGGGTTTGGAAGCAGGAGAATCTGTGTATGTGAAGGGGGGAGGGCATTGTGTGTGTGTGTGTGTGTGTGTATTCTAGCTGAATTCCATTTTCATTAAGACAATCACAAAGAGATGGTCCGTCCAACGTCTCTATAAAAGGAAGCGTCCAAGTTTTTGAGGTGGACATCCGTGGAATCACTCAGGTCCTGAGACTAATAAAGATTTGGGGTGGCTGTTAGTGACACCCTAGCAGGGTTCCTCGTGGGAGCAAAGGCCTAGGAGGGAAAACCAAGGGTTCCTAGAGGCCCCAGAGCCGTTCAGGTTGGAATAAATAATGCGTAATGTTCTTAGCACACAGCCCCATAGCACTGGGCTCTGTTTTTATTTTTTAAATTGAGAAATAGCTCATGGAGGAACTCGTGAAGTTGCTCAGTCGTGTCCGACTCTTTGTGACCCCGTGAACTGTAGCCCACCAGGCTCCTCTGTCCATGGGATTTCCCAGGCAACAGTACTGGAATGGGGTGCCATTTCCTTCTCCAGGAGATCTTCCCAACCCAGGAATTGAACCCGGATCTCCCACATTGTAGGCAGACGCTTTTACCGACTGAGCCACCAGGGAAGACTCGTTGGTTAATTCTAACAGCACTGTGCCAATCTCCCACCCTTTCAGAGGCCATCTCCACCTCTCCTGCTAAGTGTGTAGGCACAGAGACATGTGCGGAGTTGTTCATTCAACCTTGCAAGCTATCGCTATTTTAAATATATGCTCCTGTTGCAGGAAGGCGGACCCCTTCCAGTGCCCGAAACTGGGCTCTTGTCTAACACTCGGAAATGAATTGTCCGAGGAGACACATGTGCTGACAAAGCAAGAGATTTTATTGGGAAAGGGCACCTGGGTGAGAGCAGTAGGGGAAGGGAACCCAGGAGAACTGCTCTGCCACGTGGCTCGCAGTCTCGGGGTTTATGGTGATGGGATTAGTTTCCAGGTGGTCTTTGGCCAATCATTCTAATTCGGAGTCTTCCCTGGTGGCTCACGCATCGCTCAGCCAAGATGGATGCTAGCGAGAGGGATTCTGGGAAGTGGATGGACACGCGGTGTCTCCTTTCGACCTTTCCCGAACTCTTTCCGGTTGGTGGTGGCTAATTAGTTCCATATTCCTTACCAGGATCTGTCATAAAACAACTCGTGCAAATGGTTACCATGGTGCCTGGCCAGGGTGGGTGGTTTCAATCAGTGTGCTTCCCCTAACACTCCGACCAGAGGAACCCGTGAGAAATAGAGACGTGTCCTCTTGACTTAGGAAACTCCAGTCATGTTTCAGATCCCCGTGGAGACGGACGAAGAGAAAAGCTGAGCGGCAAGAGCCAGCTTTTAAGAAATGGATGGTCTTTTATAGCTCATTTTCATAAACTCCTATTTCTTTTCCTGACTTTTAAAGGAAATAAGAAGCCCTAGGGTAAAGACCAGATCTCCTTGTGAATCAAAAATCAGTTAGGGAAGGGAATGACTCACTGGATTGGCGAGGTGGCCCCTGGTGGTAGGCCACCCATCCTCACGCCCTCATGGAGCGTTGCTGACAGGATTTCGAAATGAATATGGTTTGCCATAAATTATGTTTACCATACATCTCAGGAACTGCATTCAATTACACTCTGTACCGTTAACCTTGTTTTGTGAACAGACTCAAATAAGTAAACTAATGTTCAAAGACAGAAGGTGATTCTGCCCAGATTACTTTCAGAACCAGACTTGAAGCCTTGTTGGAGAAGTTCAGTGCCGGTCGTTCTATTCCTTTGAGGATGCTGCTGCTGCTGCTAAGTCGCTTCAGTCGTGTCCGACTCTGTGCAACCCTAGAGACAGCAGCCCACCAGGCTCCCCCGTCCCTGGGATTCTCCAGGCAAGAACACTGGAGTGGGTTGCCATTTCCTTCTCCAATGCGTGAAAGTGAAAAGTGAAAGTGAAGTCGCTCAGTCGTGTCTGACTCTTCACGACCCCATGGACTGCAGCCTACCCAGCTCCTCTGTCCATGGGATTTTCTAGGCAAAAGTACTGGAGTGGGGTGCCATCGCCTTCTCCATTCCTTTGAGGATAAGCCATAGTAAATTTGAAGACTTTTCAGATACAACCAAGCAAATTAGGAAAGAGGCCAGGGGGAAGCATGCAGTATTTAATTTGTACAAATGAAAGGAAAGATGATAATGACCAGGGAAAGCTAATGTAAACTTTGTCTACTTCAGACTTAATCCTTAAACATACAAACTTAATTCATACACATCCCTGTGGACCGGTCTTAGGAATAATTGTCGACCAATCAACACGTCGCTTCTAGCACCCTGAGCCACACACACCAAGAAAAGATGAAAAAGTAAGGCAGTGTGGCATCGGGAGTGCTGTTTGTTTTTACCTGTTCACTTGTGTCCTTATCACCCCTTCAAATAAACAAAACAAAAAGTATCCCAGAGGAATGAAATATCCTCTTTCACATTTTTCTCCATCTTCTAGAAGAAGGTAGCAAGAAGGCCAGAACAAATATCTGCATCCTCTTTGGCTCAACAGGCTGTTTGTAAGGTGATAATAGAAAAGAGAAAGCTCAGAAAAGCCTTTGAAAACCACACGATGAATTTCCAGCCTAAGTCTCTCTCCTCCCCACCCTCTCCAGCTCCCAACTCTCCTCTCACTGGCTGAATTTGATGTATTTCTCTCTTGATGCTTATTTGGACAAAGCAACATAGCGCTTTTCAGATTCCTGTAACAAATTTGTTTCCCTGCATTTTAAGAGTCAGGCTAGCAAAGCTCTAGCGTGCGTGTGTGTGCTGCTGTTGCGTGAAGGGGAGACAAGAGGAAGGGGGCTGGCGTGGAGTATGAATTACACATGGTGAGGATACTTGGCGCGGACTGTCTAGAAGCAGATGTGTTTGATGTATTCAAACACGTGCATATTCAAAACTCACGAGAGGTGTTAGGAGAGCGGATCAGTTCCCTCCACACTTCCTGCCCAGAATGTCAGAACAAAGGCTCGCTTGATGAAACTGAAGGGCAGAGATTTATGAGGGGAGGGGTCACAAAAGGAAAGGAAATTCCACTTCACGTTGCCTTCATTCCGCCTTCTGAATCGGCTTCCATGGAAATCCCTCACATCATGCTGCGGTTGGGTTTTAATACGGTTAATCTTTCTCACTGATGGTAGCGCCGCGTACAGGGTTTCGCTGAGATGATGATAAACGTAAGAAAATCTCCCGCTTTGGGTTGTAAACCGTCCTTGGAATGATGAACTTGATTCTGCGCACAGCGCTGGCAGAGTTATCCGAGGAAAGGCCTGAGTTTGCTTCCCCTGCTCAGAAGCAGGGCTTTTGGATCATCACTGCACGGGATGAGCCTTTACCAGCCACTTGTGACAACCTGAGATCCACTTTGTTGAAGAGGCTGCTTCGTTTTGGTGTTAGCTGTCATTTTCCAAAGTGTTAGGGCTAAGCCCCATTTTTAAATGTATACTTTTTTCATTATACAAGTAATACGTGCTCATTTAAGAAAATGCAGAAAGTTATGGAAAGAAGAGAAAAACTGGTATCACCTCAGACAGTGCTACTCTTAATTTTTCAATGATTTCCCTCAATCCTGTATTTCCTGTACAAAGAGTTTTTTTTTTTTTCTTTTGCTCTCTAGTTGACTGGTTTATGTAATATATAATCACACTTGTTTAGAATTTTGCATCTCGCCTTTCTGACAACATCTTAGCGTAAGTATTTTTGATGTTATTGCATAGTCTTTATAATCATTGGAGTGGTTATATAACATTTCACTGCGATCATAAACTGTGGTTTACTTAGCCATTCCCCTATTATTGAATATTTAACTTGTTTTCTATTTTTTGCTATTGTTTAGAATTGTTTCTTTGGAATAAATTCCTGCAAGTGGTGTTACCGAGTCAAAGAGCATGAATATTTTAAAAGACCTCACTAATTTGAAATGCAAATAACTGGGAGAAATAGATTGATAGGTTTGTTTGACTCCACGTTTCAATATTCAAATAATGAGCTGCTGCTTTAGGTAGGAGAATAGCAGAGGCATCCGTTGTGAGCCATTTTGAGTGCACTGACGTCTGCCCTGTGGTAAAGCTGAGGCCTGAGGTCTCCGCTGTGAACCAGGGCCCGTGATGGCACCCATACGGTGCCAACTGGCCATCATTTTTCTGGGACATCAGCTCCCAAGCTGGCTTGTTGACGCTTGTTAACAACATTTTGTCATTTTTACGAAGCATGTCTCAAATTCCCCTGGTGCAAACATTCTACCAGTGCTGCCCTGAAGCTTCAATTTTGCTTATGGAAAATTGAATTTGCTTTCTTTTGCCTCTTAGGTGACAGAGTAAACTCACCCAGAGCAAGTACACTAACACAAACAAAGGCAGTTGGGCTGGGTTTCAGAAAGAGCATTTGAGAATGGAGGAGAAGCTTTTAGGCCGTCCTCAGTGGATTTCTTAAGAAGGATATTTAGACCATTTCCAGATCTCTTACCATCATGCCCTGGCTACCCCCGCAGGAAGGGGCATTCCAGCAGAAAGAGCAGGCTCCTTCTGGGGCAGTGGGCACCATCCTAGCCCATACTACTGATGTCCCGTTACTTCATCACTGTAGCATAACCAGGAGGTCAGAACGCCACTTTCTGTCTGTGACAAGAATGGCAACGTCCTCAGTGCGTGCCTGCTCCAAGGCCCTGCCTGTCTCCTGCTCTGGGGATGCTTACCTTTGTGCTGTGATATCATGCCCGCGTCTGTGCCTGCCAGCTGCATCAGACGGGCTTCCTGCTGGCAAAGAGGTGGGCTGGGGGCCGTCTGATCTAGAGCGCAGAGAAGCCACGGCTTGCACGTCAAGCTAAGATGATAGTTGTCTTCCACTGCTGCTACTGCTGCAGCTGATAAGTTGCTTCAGTCGTGTCCGACTCTGTGCAACCCCATAGACGGCAGCCCACCAGGCTCCCCCCGTCCCTGGGATTCTCCAGGCAAGAACACCGGAGTGGGTTGCCATTTCCTTCTCCAATGCATGAAAGTGAAAAGTGAAAGGGAAGTCGCTCAGTCGTGTCCGACTCTTAGTGACCCCGTGGACTGCAGCCTACCAGGCTCCTCCGTCCATGGGATTTTCCAGGCAAGAGTACTGGAGTGGGGTGCCATCGCCTTCTCCATTGTCTTCCACAAGGGAGCTTTTACAGAAGAAAAAAAGACTTCACTCCAAGGCAGCCAATCGGCAAGTTTAGTTAGCCCTGTGCAGTTATTATTATTTTGTTAAAACAAATTGCCAATCATAAAAATTGGGCAAATTCACATGAACAGGTAGGTTTCTTATTTCTCATTAAAAATCAAAAGGGTCACCCGAGGCTGCCTTTCTGTCTGAGCGGCAGCCCCCTCACACCCTGAGACATCTTTTCCTCTTCGCCATGGTCCCTGTCTGTCCCTGTGTGCTCCTCAACCTTCCCATTGAGTCTCTCAGTTGCTTCTCCTGGCCAAGGGCACAGCCGACTTTGCAACTTTGGGATTGCAGGAGGGTGCCCGGGAAGAATCGCGGGCTGCGGTGTCGTGTACCTTGCCTTTCTCGTGGATGCCACGTGAGAGTATGGCATCTCTCATGCCGTCTCTCACTCCTTTGACTGGAATAAGACTCTCCAGGGCTCTCTGCACTTACCTGTGCAAAATCCTCGGTTGTTCACCTGTACCATCACAGAAATAATTCAGTTGACATTAACAGCAGAATTAACTTCACATCATCTTTGGAGTACGGTGTGGAAACTTGCCATTTTTCATTGATTAACACTCTGTGGGATGTTTCGTCCAATGCCTTAGTGTGATGCTAATTTAGAAAGACAGAGTAGCCCAGCCCCTAAAAGCTGATGTCTGTGAGAAACTGTGACCATGCTTGCCTCACCCTAGGAAGTAAGACTGAGGTCTGTAACGAGGAAGCGTCTTCCTCTCCGTCATCACATTTTGCAGTGTATTTTTTTCTCTACTGTATAAAGGTGTAATTTTCATTTACAAAAAGCTAATGGTCATTTTAAAATCACACATGGGAGAAGGGCTTTGACTTTGGAACAAAAAGTCAAAATGTACAGTATTATATATGCAGCAGGATCCCAATTTTATAAAAAGATCATCTTATGTACATACAAAAAGTCTGAACAGGAATAGCTCACAATGTTAATTGTGATTATCTCTAGGTGGTGAGATACAAGTAAATTTTCTTCCTTTAACTATATTTTTTTATTCCTTTTGAGTCAGGTCTATTTTGTAGAGGAACATTATCTAGAAACTCTTACAGTGAAATAATTTGAAGTAGCATTCTGAAATCTTTCTTTAAAAGATATCAGCTGTTAGTATAGACATGAGACTATACTCTTTATCAATGGAATTCAATGTTCATCTGAAACAGTGAGATAAATCTCTTTCTTTCTCCCTTTAGTAAAGGAATCATACACTTCCTTTCATACCTACAGGTCTGATGTGGGACCAGCCCATTTCACAGACAACACAACTTAGGAAATCCCAGGGAATAGGGACAAGGGGGTGACAATGTATCTGGTACATATTAGCCCGTGACACCTTTCAGTTAAATGGTGATTTTGCCTCACTCTCTCCCTTCTGGGTTTCAGGGAAGAGGGATGCGTAAAAACGGCTAAAGGAGTAGAATGTGCAAAAATCATTCCTTGCTACAGAAGCTTAGGAGCTAAGCTGTGGCTCTTCTCTTTGTTGCTTGCGTCGTGTGACGAAACCTTTCTAACAACATAGTGAGGAGCTGACGTGCAGTTTCTCACTGCATCTTGAAGCGCGACCAGGCTTATATAGAACACTTCTAGATTTTGTTTTATGAGAAAAGATGGGCATTGCACTAGCAAAGTTTTTCACTTTGAACTTTTTATTAATAGATGAAAGTGAAAGCCGCTCACTCATGTCTGACACTTTGTGACCCCATGAACTCCTCTGTCCATGGGATTCTCCAGGCAAGAATACTGGAGTGGGGTGCCATTTCCTTCTCCAGGGGATCTTCCAGACCCAGGGACTGAACCCAGATCTCCTACAGGAGATCCTCTACCATCTGTGTCACCAGGGAATAGATAGCAAAGCCTTTGACTGTGTGGATCACAATAAACTGTGGAAAATTCTTCAAGAGGTGGGAATACCAGACCACCTGATCTGCCTCTTGAGAAATTTGTATGCAGGTCTAGAAGCAACAGTTAGAACTGGACATGGAACAACAGACTGGTTCCAAATAGGAAAAGGAGTTCATCAAGGCTGTATATTGTCACCCTGCTTATTTAACCTGTATGCAGAGTACATCATGAGAAACGCTGGACTAGAAGAAACACAAGCTGGAATCAAGATTGCCAGGAGAAATATCAATAACCTTAGATATGCAGATGACACCACCCTTATGGCAGAAAGTGAAGAGAAACTCAAAAGCCTCTTGATGAAAGTGAAAGTGGAGAGTGAAAAAGTTGGCTTAAAGCTCAACATTCAGAAAACGAAGATCATGGCATCCGGTCCCATCACTTCATGGGAAATAGATGGGGAAACAGTGGAAACAGTGTCAGACTTTATTTTTCTGGGCTCCAAAATCACTGCAGATAGTGATTGCAGCCATGAAATTAAAAGATGCTTACTCCTTGGAAGGAAAATTATGATCAACCTAGATAGCATATTGAAAAGCAGAGACATTACTTTGTCAACAAAGGTTCGTCTAGTCAAGGCTATGGTTTTTCCTGTGGTCATGTATGGATGTGAGAGTTGGACTGTGAAGAAGGCTGAGTGCTGAAGAATTGATGCTTTTGAACTGTGGTGTTGGAGAAGACTCTTGAGAGTCCCTTGGACTGCAAGGAGATCCAACCAGTCCATTCTGAAGATCAGCCCTGGGATTTCTTTGGAAGGAATGATGCTAAAGCTGAAACTCCTGTACTTTGGCCACCTGATGCGAAGAGTTGACTCACTGGAAAAGACTCTGATGCTGGGAGGGATTGGGGGCAGGAGGAGAAGGGGACGACAGAGGATGAGATGGCTGGATGACATCACTGACTCGATGGACGTGAGTCTGAGTGAACTCCAGGAGTTGGTGATGGACAGGGAGGCCTGGCATGCTGCGATTCAAGGGGTCGCAAAGAGTCGGACATGACTGAGCGACTGATCTGATCTGATCTGATTATTTATTGGGCTTCCCATGTGGCTCAGAGATAAAGAATACACCTACAAATGCAGGAGACACAGGAGACCTGGGTTTGATCCCTGCATCAGGAAGATCTCCTGGAGGAGGAAATGACAACCCACTCCAGTCTTCTTGCCTGGGAAATCCCATGCACAAAGAAGCCTGGCAGGCTACAGTCCATGAGGTCACAAAGAATTGGACATGACTGAACTGATCATGCATGCACGCATGGTATTTTTTTTTATTATTATTAACAGGAAAACCAGATTGGAGGTTAAAAAAAAATACATCAGATTTAACAATATGCATTGAAAGAATTCAGCTTGATATTAATGGCAGGGGTCTCAAAGGGGAGAGTATTCCAGAACCTTTCGTTGATTTATTTATTTTACTGAGAAAAAGCACTGCATTGGATCAAAGTTAAGCTAATTACCAGAATGTATTTAGACATCCCTAAACAGAGGCTAGGATCTTTATAAACACCTCTCGCACTCTTGTCTGGAGATGAAACAGGGCTATACCATTTAGAAGACCATGTAAATGATTCTCACCGAATCGCCGAGCGAGTCTGTAATGACTTTACAGGCAAGTTTCTCCCTCAGGTACCAATTGTGTCCCGGTGCCCACAGCGCTCTGTTCTCAGGATCAGCCCTCTGGGTCCTCTCTCCCTGGCTTCATCTCTTTCTCAACCCCTACTTCAAAACACAGATGATAAAGGCCATTCTCCCAGGCATATTTTCTAGCTGCAACTATTAGCATTTTCTTCTCATTTTCTTTTTTTCTTTTGCAATTAAAAAAAAATAGGTAGAGCTCTTTTCCAAATCGTTGCATTCCTCTTGGCTTCAGATGGGGCCACCTGCAAGTCATTCTGCTCTCTCCATCTCCACAGAGGGGGAAAAAAGGCAGGCGCTGTGCTTTCTGCCCCTGCCCCCCACGTCTTATCCTTGTGTCTCTCGAAGGATGCCCCAGAAACACGATTGTCACATTTCAAGCAAGTGAGTGGAAAGTGAGAATTAGCAATTTCCAATTTTCCCCCTCCCTCCCCCAGTCAAGGAGCACTCGGTTTTGGCAGCTCTCCTCTGGTGGAAGAGGCGTCTGGGGCCTGAGCAGCGTCTGCCCGTTTGTGGCAGGGAGGCCCAGCATGACGCGGAGGCAGAAAGAGGTGGACCAGGCTGGCTTGTTCTTTCGTTAATTCAATGACCATGAAAAGTAAACTTTTCCTGACACAGTTTTGCGGTTCACTGCTTTTATTCCCCAGTCCTCTCTGGGCACAGAACAACTTTTAACTTTACCTCAGTAATTAGCCAGCCTCAGACAGCTGAAATTTAAGTCCCTCTCAGAGGTGGTAAAGCATTTTTAAAGAGCTATGACTGAAAACCATTAGCCTACACCACATTTTTAGAAGCTTCTGGGACCTCTTCATTTTCTTTCAATATTCTTCATCTTCAAATCTGGAGAAACTGGAGCCTGGGCAGCGTAATAAATACTTAATTCTCGATAGATGGCTCCTAATTTGCCCAGGCCCATCTGTACATAATCCAGCCAGTGAAGAAAAATGAACCCCCCCGCCCTCGATCCATTTACTGTCCTGTTAACAGTCTAATTCCTAGAAACATCGGACTTTCAATACTTTAAGAATCTATTGCTCTTGGGCAAAACGCCAGTCACCCTATTATAAATCCTGAAAAACAGACTGGTGATTAAGACACAAACCAAGTTCTACATTCGGAACCAGCATCTGACTTTCCACTTGCGCCCTCCCCTGCCTCCACACACACACACACACACGAGCTGAAGACGGGCTCAATGCAGTCCACCACACTCGCCTTAAATGAACTGGCTCATCTCCTGGGTCTCTTTCCCTAAGTCAGCACCCAGCACCACAGGGCTCCCTGTCAGTCTTGACCCCCTGACCCAGACCCGAGCGCTTTTCCCTCCTGATTGCTGGTGAGCGCTCAGCCTCCCCACTCCCTCCTGAAGCAAATCCAGGTTTCCTGCTACTCTCTTAATACAAACCACAAATCTAAGATGCCGACCCTCATTCATGTTCTAGGAGAGCGTCTGACAGAATCTGCTGATCTCCTCTGTCTTCAAGAGTCTCCTGGAGACAATACCCTGTCTTTACCTAAATCCTAGAAATGAGTCTAATAGTAGAGATTCCTTACCAGCCCAATCATGAGAAGAAGGTGGCTGCCAATGTCCCCCATGCGGTGGGCTGGCCCTGATCATAACACACGTGTGGGGAGCTGAATAGAAGTGAGTAAACCCAGTATTTACCCTGACCTAAAATTATTTACTTGGAGGTCTTGTAAGCCTTCTTTTCCATCACGCTTTATAAACACAATTCTCTAAACTTATTTATGCTTTTCCTTTTTCAGCTTCAAAGCTATTCTCAACTGCCCTCTCACTTCACACAGGTGTGTCCTGATCAGTTGTGAGATGTCACAAGAAATTTGTTACCAGTAATAGTTTTTCTGAAGCCTGCAAAGTATTTGCTTTCTTTTTCTGAGAAGAGAGTTTTCCAGGCTATAGCAACCATCTCACAGTCTTGTTACAGCTAGAATAACCCTGACAGCACCCTTGAGAGTGTGCTGTACATGTGAAAGTCATCTACCATGGATGATAAGGAAGGGGAAAAAAAACATTGACAAACTCCATGCTACGGCACTGGATCCGGTAACTGAATATAAGGGAGATGATTGGATCATTATTCCAATGGACTTCTATTCAATTAAACCATATGCCTAGAACAGCAAGGCAGATAATTCACAGGAAGGAAGAAGGCACCATGGCGACCCTGACCCTACAGAACAGGCCAGATCCAGAGACACGGCAGCTCCTCTACTCCGGCCAAACGCTGTCGTGAGATGAAGCAAACCCGATGAGGCCAGGATGCCCAGCTTTTCCAAAGAAACCAGAAGTGCAGATTTTAATGTGAAATCTCTCAGTCTGTAAATGTAAGCATGTAGGTAAAACATAAAACCTAGTTGATGTCTTGCTAAACTTTGTATCAGGGCTTTCCTGGTGGCTTAGTGGTGAAGAATCCATCTGCCAATGCAGGAGATCTGGGTCAGGAAGATCCCCTGGAGGAGGAAATGGCAACCCACTCCAGTATTCTTGCCTGAAGAATCCCATGGACAGAGGAGCCTGGCGGGCTATGGTCCATAGGGTTGCAAAAGAGTCAGATGTGATTTAGTGACTAAAGAACCACAAAATTTGTGTTGAATGATACCCAAGTAGCCAGGTTGGTGTACGGGCCCCAGCTTGCAGTTTCTGGATTAAACAAAACATTAACCCAAGAGACTGAGTTCAGTTCAGTCCTCAGCCGTGCCCAGTTCTTTGCGACCCCTGGACTGCAGCTAGGCCTCCCTGTCGTTGGGTTCTATTTATAGCATCCAAAGATGAGTGAGACCTACTTTCTGATGGCAAGGGACGGATAAGGGAGAGAAGGAAGCACGGGACTTGGACACCATTAGGCTAACACGGTCACCTTCCTTGGGAAAAGCACAAAGTACTATTCAGCAGGAAGCAGGGCCACCAGAGTTGGGAGATTTTGCAGTCTCATCCCAGGGCCAGTCCACATCCCAGGCAGCCTTTTGACAGGGGCCGTGCAAAGTTTGGACCCAAGCCCCCCACCACCACAAAGAGCCAGCCCCCAACAGAGTCACCGCACCAGGCGGTGGAGACCAGACACAGGGCGTCTTAAGCAGGGCCCCATCCACCTGTGGGGTGACTGGCGAGACACGGCCCGCCATGCACAGGTGGATAGCATATTTGCCGAGTGGGAAAGAAAGGCCTCTTCCTCTAGGCAGCTGAGGGTCAGCGTGGCCAGCAGATCCCGGGATGGATTTCATCCCCCAGCCTTGTCTTTGGCTGGGCTTCCCTTAGTAGGACCAAACTTGCAGGGTATACGTACCAAGCAGCCCAGTTCTTTACCAACTTAGGGGTGCGTCTCCAGACGCGCCTTTCCGGAACCTGGTAACACGCAGACCGTGTTGCGAATCATTTTCCTGCAGCGTTTCTACCTGCCGTGTGGATGGAAATCAGGAGCCCTTGGGACGTGGAGCTATTTAAAAATAAATGTGGCATATGTAATCATAGCAAGCGATTATATCAATTCTAAATGGACTTTGCCCTAAGAAAACTTTTAAAAAAGGCCAAGCTTTGGGGTTTTATTTCATTTACCAGAACCCAAGTGAATCGAGCATGATTGAAGTGCCTGTGTTTGGCTGGGCTCCTCTCTGTGATGTTGGCTTGTCGGGCGGGTTTGAGTGGACCCAGCTGTAAAACTAAGAAGCCCCTCTGGACACAATCTCTTCCCAGATGCCAAAAATACCTCCTCTTTGAGAAGCTGGAGGAATAACTCTCCTCCAACAATAGGACATTCTTTTCTTCTTGGAGGTTTTATTTTTGCAGGGAATGGCAATGAGCAGGAGGTTACTCTCTGCCACAAGGCAATGCCCAGAGCTGGGACCAAGTCCTAACTTAGTTAGGAGACTGGGAATTTGATCCAGCATCCCAAGGAGAAAAGCGTTCTGTGTTTCTCTTTAGACACAGCACCCTTGTCCTGCACGTGTGTGTGTGTGTGTGTGCACACACTCACACGTGCACACTGGTCAGCGTTACCAGCTGGGGACAAGAATCACTAAAGCTTCTTGGAACCCGACTTTGTTTTTATGTCTGAAGGCATCTCACTCACAAGAGTTCTTTCAAAAGCCCCAGTGCTGAAATATTTCACCAAGCCATATTACAGCAACTTGGATTATGCTACAGGAGGTATGTGCATGCTCTTCCTTCACACTGCTTTGTGGATTATTGTGTGGCCATAACGTCTTATGGAAACCTTGCCCCCTGCTTTATTTTTCTCTCAGGGTGTACTCAGCACTTCTCCCAGACAGCCTTGTAGAATGACTGTCTCCCCATTTTATTTCAGCTCACCACTTAGTTTGAAATTCTTGCTTCTTGATTCAATTTGAACAACTGTGAGAGTTCGGATTGAAACAAAACAAAAAAGCATTACCTCTCTGTCTGATGTTGACTTTCAAATTGGAGAGAAGACTCCTGGGATTAAACAATGTGTGGTATCTTCTTGGAAGGAGCATTTTCTTTCTTTCTTTCTTTCTTTTTAATAGATAATTTCTGACTCAGACAAAGAGGCCAGGGGAGTCTGTTGAAAAAATCAGAACATCTCATGTGGCTATTCCAATGGAAAGTTAAAAAAAAAATAAAGAAATACAAATCATGTACAACACCTCAGTCCCAATGCGGAAACCATGAACTGATGGAGTTAGGGGTGGTAATATACCTCACTGGGGATCCAAAGCAATTAAACAGTGTTGCAAACCCAAACTCGGAGTGGATTTAAGCCCTCATAGGGAAGTACAGTCCCTTCTTCGGGAAGAAAGTGAAACTAGGCATTCTGATGGCAAACAAGAAAGCTTTCCATTTGATTCTCTCCTTCTTTATAGCGTCTGCTTTATAGCATCTTCTTGCTGTCTGTCACATTTGAGCTTATCTTCCTTATTCCGACAATAAGGAAGCAATGTTATAGCTTGTTATGTCAAAGCTGCGAGGGAAGCATGGACCTAGCTGAAGAAAGCACGTCGTTATTTTTCTTAATTATTTCAGAAATGTCATCTCCGATACCATTCAGCCTTTTGTAACTATGAGGAGAAAATTGAATAACCGCCCGTTCTCCCTAGAATCGCTTTAAAAAGTTTGCAGTCAATTTTTTCGGACGGCCAGGAAACAATCCGATGATACAGGTAAGCTTTGCAGGATGATAGGAGGGTCATTACATGCAATCAGGAAAAAAAATATTATGGTATATACAGGCAGACTGTATCACGTCGTCCAGTTAGTTTAGGTTAAGAAATGTTTTCTCTCAGGAAATGCCTTTAAACCAGGGCTACGTTTTATTTAATGATGTGGAAAAATTCCACAAAATATCCTTATGAGAAATGTATTTAATTTTCTCTTTTTAAGCCAGTCAGCAGGTAAAGTGAGCTGCGCATTGCTCACATGACTAGCACCGCCTGGCAGAGCACGCTGAAATATGCCTGGTCACGCACATTTGGAGGTAATGTTAGTTGGGAGCAGTTGGTACGGTTGCTTAGCACTTTCCAGAACCTGATTGACTTCAGCTGCTAAAAGGTTCTGCAAGGATGCTGACAGATGTTGGAACCCAGGGCAAACTCCCCTTGCCTATTTCTGTCCTCGTACGAAGGAATCAACAGAAGTGCAACTTGGCATCCCGAAAGGAGATCCTCACCTTCTCCCAGCTTTAATGACTACACTGAGGAAAGAGCATTTATGCCCTGCTCTGAAAGAGCAGTTAGCAACCTTGGTGTCATCGGGTGTGCAGGGCAAGGGAGCTGAAGAAGCTCGGGAAATATGCCTGCGCCCCCGGGTGCATCGTCCTTGGCTCTCACTCTGCCGACTCTCCTCACTCAGTGAACTCATTCAGCGTTTAATCACAAACAAGTCACACTCTGTCCTTCCCCAGGTCATTCGGCTTCTCTCTCTGACCTTTGGTGGAGATGGGCTCGTTCCACTCTGCTCTCCACACACAGTAAGGCAGTCATGACATTCTCAGAGTATGTGGGATTCAGTTATGAGAACCACTGGGTTGGTGGTGGTAAAACTGTGCACTAAAATTATCTTTCCCCCTATGTTTACAATTTGCAAACTCTACTTTTGACTCCAGGTAAAAAGTAAACTGGAAAGATAGGCTGATTTTTTCGACAGAGGTAAATGTGATAGAAAATCCTTGTGCAAGATGAAATGTATCTGATTCATTTCGGATTTTCTCCCTTGTTTGACCTTCACTCTTGCTTCCAGCTCAAGGCTACTTGCTTCAGCACTACAAAGAGAAAGTGTGTTTTTCAGAAGTCAGATATGCAAAGGAAGAATTGGATCGGCAGGGCTGCTTAGGCATTTTAATTCTAGGAAAGGTGTCACAGGATAGTGTTTTTTAGAGGATCAACTTCTACACATTTTAAATATGTACACTGAGACTGAAGTCCATACCTGATCAGCAAATTAATAGAAAATCTATGTACTAACAAGGGTATGAGCACAATGAAATGATAGTCTTCGACCCTGGTAAAGACATTAATCGCAATTCTTTTCCCGCCAAGGTTAATTGTTGGGAGTTTTCAGTGTGCTAATTGCTCTTAAGGAGGATGTCAGCCATCAGTCAAAATGAAGTATTGTTGCCACATAGGAAGAGTTTCTGCCCTCCAGACTGCTGACTGACATCAGGCCACGGGGAAACTTTGGGGTATAAGACTGGTACAGACAGTCACTTGAAGCCAAGTGTCTGACTTTATCGTAACCTAAAAGGAACCGGTGTCCTGAAACACAGTATATCATCTCTTTGACCCGGAGACAGATGGTATCTTATGCATAATAGAGGTTATTTTACACAGAGCTTTCAGTTCCCTGGAAACAAACTAGTCTTCCTAAGACCAAGAACTTCCAGTAAAAAAAATCTTATAAGAGAAATAAAGATCTCCCATAAATGATCAATTGTTGGCCCCATCCGCTCACCAGGTACCCTGTATCATTAGTAGCTAACGTCTGCTAATACCAAAATAAGTTGGCCATTGACCCCATTATATGATAACCAATGGGTATGTGTGATATTGCTGAGCACGGAAAATAAATGTAACTTCTTCTGTAGGTAATCAACTGATGCCTTATTGCTTTTAATAGCGCCACATTACCTACAAGAGAGATTGATAGAATACTATTTTTATACTGGTGGAGACAAATATAATTGACGATCATAAAATATATATCTCCATAATTTCCCCACTAACATCTTCAACACAATATTCTATGTTTTAGCTCTACATAAAGTAAAAAATTAATTCATGTTTTTACTAATTTTCCTGTTTATGAACTTCATACAATGTCCCTTTTCTTCCCTTGGCACATGGGTGAAATGTGGAGTTGCTTAGATTTCACTGAGTGTTTAAACAGCTCCAAAAAGTCTCTAATTATTTTTTCTCTATTCTAGAATAAAGTAATGTTAGACTGTTCAATTTCATGCCATGCACTGGACCATCCATCTTGTATTCTGCATTGGAGTCTTTATCCAGAGTGGTTGCCTTAACTCTTATTATGCTTGGCTATGGCTATCCTAAATCTTTTTGAGTAGAGCTACCACAATTTAAGAAATGTTTTAATACTAGTATATTATAGTTCTTTGTTTCAACCATTTTTCCTGGTTATGGATGTGATACATATTCATGAGACAAAATTTAGGGCAAAAAACCCCAGAAAAATATAAATCACTTTTAGAAAGTAATGTTGGATTATTTTTCTCCCCATTTTGTTGTCCTTCCCCAGAAAGAATTTAAATTGAATATTGATTTTATTTTTTACTTCAGAATATATCACAATTATAAGGGCATATTGATTCAATTAATCTTTGAAGAAAGTGTTTTAGAATTTAAGAGGCTCAGGGTTTTTAAATTTCTTGTATCTCCTGAGGATAAGACACCTTTCTAATTTCCAGAAATAATTCCTCTGCAGGAATAGATGATGGGACCCAATTCTCAAACCTTTATTCAAGAAAAAGACTCCCAGTGGAGTCTGATGTTTAGGTAAGAACATAACGTTGAGACTGTATTTTATGTCCTGACCAATACTATGGCCATTCACATGTGGGTCCTCCTGGGACCCCCACAATGAATACCATCTGGCTTTGGAGAGTTGGAACACTTACGTGTCTTAAGTGCTACGTAATGACTTCCTGGACGACTTTAGTCTCCATCAACATTTTACTAAAAATGATTTCAGGAGAAATTTTTGTTTTACCTTAAACTTCTTTTGTTGAAATTGTTTCTCTTAGATTCTCTATTCTTTGTTAAATTTATCTTCAGCAACAGTTTTTTCATCCAGCTTCTAAACTACAATATGTAGCTTTCATAAAGATTCTTGACAATCTATTGTACCATCTGTTTATCTACCCCATCCAATCAGAATTTAATGCATATATTTAACACCTCATTGGCTATTATCCTTGCCAGGTAGACTTTGATCTTTTAGATTATATTTTACTTTAAAGACTTTCTGTTTTCTTTCTGAAGAAGTCATTTCTCTGCTTCATCACACAGGGATTGCTCTTTCTTGCCCTCATGCTTTACTTCTCAAAAGCAAAGTGACCCTCAGTGCTTTCAACTCAACATGTTATACAAACTCAAGGCTGATTCTAGGCTGCTGGAGGGCCAGGGCTGGGCGGGGGGTTGGGGGGGGCGGTTGTTCTTCAGGATTTCTTCATTCGATTTTGTCTGTTCTCTGTACTATATTTATCCACAGGACTGTTGCCACTGCTACTTACCAAGCCAAGAATTGCCAAACTGCAGATTCTCACTCAGTATTGAAAGACTTCTCTTAGGCTTATTTCACAGAGTGGTTCTTAAGCTTTTGTACCTTATTTCTGGCCAGTGTGACTGAATCATAAACTCCTTGAAGGCCAGGTACTGTAGCTTATGAACACTATATAAATATGGCCAGTGCCTGACGTATCAGTGACTCGACAAACGCTGAATGAAAGGGTGAATGTGTTTCTGCGTCTCATCTAATTCGAAATGCTCACTTTTTCTCAGGATTGACTGTTATTAGTTTGTGAAAACATGTGAATCATCTATAGACAGTTTGAAAGATATTAAAATAGTGGAAGTATCCATGGCAGTGAGCTACGGTGCTTTCACTAAAGCAAAAACAACATTCAGAATAGAGTAGTCATGATGCCATTGTGAGTGGAGACAGAGATTGTGGAGAATTAAACTTTGGTAGTTTTTCTGAAATCCTTTGTCCACCTAGAGCTTAAAACATCAACCCGTGTCACGGCCCTCCAGCCGCCGCTTCCTCTCTCCTTGATTTCCCACCTACCTGTGCATCTCTGCTTGGACAACCCCTGAGGGGACACACTATTACTGCTCAAGCCTGTTCTTCTGTGGATACCTCTGTCAGTAACAAGAATGAAAGTGAAAAGTGAAGTGAAGTTGCTCAGTCGTGTCCGACTCTTTGTGACCCCATGGACTGTAGCCTACCAGGCTCCTCCATCCATAGAATTTTCCAGGCAAGAGTACTGAAGTGGTTTGCCATTTCCTTCTCCAGGGGATCTTCAACAACTATAACCCTTGGTATGTGCCAGACAATGCCTAAGCATTTTGGATCTATTTGCTCTTTAATCTCACCACAGATATTATTCTTGACATCACTTTGCCGAGAACTGAGAGAACTGGGGCACCCAGAGGGTAACTCATTTGTCTGAGGTTACCTCAGGACCTTCAGACCTAAGCAGCTTTGCTCCAAACTCCAGGCTCCTAAGTCCTCAGGCTGTTCTACTTTCTAGAAAGTTCCTTATGATATGTCCGACTTGAAAATCTTTTTCCTGTAACAGCTACCCATCCACACATGCTTCATCCCCTGGCACATGACAGACTTCTAAGTACTTACCATTGCACCCCCTGTATTGCCTCTTTTTGAGGCTCAGCTGCATTGTTTTTTCCTGTTAGATCTCAGACTGTGTAAGAGATGGCCCTTTGATCCTCTGAATCCTACCCTCTCCCCCCATTTTAATATCTTTACCATAAACTGAACCTAGTCTGCTGGAGGAATGGGTTAGACTGTAGAAGCCTGGTATTTTGGTGATGATGTCTCTCTCAGAATGTCCTGGAACTGGCTCACTTCAACGCGTCTTTGGCCCCACTTGAGCTGAATGCCTTCTAAAACTCTGATGTAGCTCACAAGTATACTCTAGTTTGGCCCTTTCTCTGTCACTGTGTGTAATTCTCCCTATCTAAATTTTCTTAGCTCATGTAAGAATCTCTCTGGATTATGATCAATCATCTAACGAGCTGAGTTTCCTGCTCACCATAGCCTTTGTCGTGGGCCCCACAGGTCATGCTGTGTGCTTCTTGCTGCAAACTAATTCGATCCTCAGACCCTTGTTCATCCCATCTGTTCTCCTCTTGTGGGCACAGGAACAGCCCAGCTATTCTCCTGCATCCATCTCAGGGAGGCTTGGGGAAGTAAATCGGTACTCACCTTGTAGACATATCAACTACTCTGTTCCCCCGTCATGGTGCCACAGAGACATCTCCAAGACCCCCACAATCTCAAGGTTTAGGGGGAAGGAGGAGAGTTCAAAGCAGCTCCTTCTCATGGGATTCAGTTCAGTTCAGTCGCTAAGTCGTGTCCGACTCTTTGCGACCCCATGAATCGCAGCACGCCAGGCCTCCCTGTCCATCACCAACTCCCGGAGTTCACTCAGACTCACGATAGGCATCCTAAATTCAACGGCCCTAAAGCCGTGCAATCCAGGATGGGAGGCTGTGGTGTGTGCACAGTTGGCTTCTTTGTCCATGGGATTCTCCAGGCAAGAATACTGGAGTAGGTTCCCATTTCCTTCTCCAGGAAGGACTACAGTTCCTGATTAATCTGGGTCGTTTGCAGTAGATTCTGTTGTTGAAGTGTTGCAGAACTGAGGAAGAGCTAAATTTTACATGAAAAACTGTCACCAGTTTCTAGGAGAGGCCGTGGTACCACCAGGGTCTCTGGTAGACCGGCATCTACTGTGGGGACTTTGATAGGTCATCATCACTCCATGCTTGCTTATTCAACCTTCCAGGAATACCTGGGCTGGCTTCTCGGGAGGGTAAAATGATTCACTGATGTAAAACAGCTCCACAAGGCAGCCGAGACGTGGAGAGAGGCGCAGCAGTGGTTTTTCATTTTTGTGTGTCACCACTCGGGTAAGTCGGAGTTTGCTTTCTTAAAAACGACCCAGCCTTGAAATTGTCCAAAATTTGTATAGGTTGAAGAGTAAACAGGAAGGATCTGTCTACCAAGAAAGGGAGAAGGATGTGAAGGCTGTGTGATGCAGTCCTTTATTCCCAGTGTAAGTGGTCCCCCTGACGGGTGAGGCCTGCCCAAGAAGCTGACTGGGGGGCTGGGGGGAGGGCTAGTGTGGTACCTCTTCTTCTCTGCCTTCTCAGTGGTCCTCAAACTGTGGTCCCTGAAACGGCAGCACTGGCGTCACCTGGGATCTGATTAGAAATTCAAATCACCAGGCCCACCCATGCCTATTGTATCAGAAACTCTGGAGGTGGGGCTCAGCAATCTGTTTGAACAAGCTGTCCGGGGGACTGTGGTGTGCACCATAGTTGAAAGCTAACAGTTTACATCAGGTAGAAGTATAGAAATCGTCCTTCCCTAACCCAGCACTGTATTCCAACAGGCTGATATTCGGTGAGAAAGCCAAGCCGTAATCCCTAAACTGGGGTTAAAAACACATGGCCCGATATTCCCTGAATGCTTCTTGAAGCTTCTGGCCTATCGTTTTGTCCCTCCTGCCTCTGTTTTATCTCCTTTATTTGCATGGGAAGATTCCTATTCGCCCTTCAGAGTCTTGTTTCATTGACATTTCCTTTGTGAAAACTTTCTTGCGTCCTCTTCTTCTCATCCCCAAAGCCCGAACAGAGTTATTTGTTTTCTTCTCTATATGAAGTTTGCTCTCAGTGCTTTTGAGACCTACAAACATTGCTCTACGTTGTTCCTCCTTGGCCTTCTCTGCTTGCGCCTCTTCCTTGGAACGTGAAAGTGTTAGTCGCTCAGTCGTGTCCAACTCTTTGTGACCCCATGGACTGTAGCCCGCCAGGCTCCTCTGTCCATGGAATTCTCCAGGCAAGGATACTGGAGTGGGCTCCCATTCCCTTCTCCAGGGAGTCTTCCCAACCCATGGATGGAACCCAGGTCTCCTGGAGTGCCCGCGCATTCTTTACCGTCGGAGCCACCAGGGAAGCCCCTCAGGCCTCGTTCACTTACGTTCTCCCCCCTGGGCCTTCTCATCCACTGGCGCAACGTCAGCTATCATCATTTAGCTGATGATATCACAATCCGTATCTCCAACCTAGACTTCTCCTCTGAGCTCTTGACCGTTATGACTAGCTCCCCCTGGACACCATCACCTCAGAGAACCATAGAGAACCTCAAAGCCAGCATGTGTGATGTGGAATGAAGCATCTTTTGTCACCCACTGCCCCCAACCCCTCATTTGCTTCGTCTCCATTTCCGCCAGAGACTGTCGGGCCTCTCCCTCTATGAGCAACGCAGGACACCGGTGTGCCATCTTGGACTGCTTCCGGCCTCCTCCCCCGCTAAGTAACCGTTGCCTGTGGCAATTCTATAGACCTTACCTAGCTTCCCGGGCGGCTCCGCTGATAGAGAATCCGCCTGCATGCTGGAGACCCAGGTTTGATCCCTGGGCTGGGAAGATCCCCTGGAGAAGGGGATCCACTCCAGTGTTCAGGCCTGGAGAATTCCATGGACTGGGTAGTCCATGGGGCTGCAAAGGGTTGGACATGACTGAGTGCCTTTCACTGTCACTTTACCCTGTCAAACATCTCAGGTGTGCAGCTGGAGTAGTTTTCTCACTGGTCTCCTAGGCTGAACCTAATGCCTCTCGTTCTGCCTGCGATTCACCCTGTACGCGAGTGGTCCCCAGCACCCAGGCCTCCAGCCTGTGGCCTATTAGGGACTGGGCTGCACAGCAGGAGGTAAGTGGTGGGCGAGGGAGCCAAGCGTCCTCTGTATTCACAGCCGCTCCCCACTGCTTGTATTACCACCTGAACCCCACCTCCTGTCAGGTCAGCGGCAGGATTAGATTTTCACAGGAGAGCAAACTCTACTGTGACCTGCACAAGCAAGGGGTCTCTGTTGCACACTTCTTATGGAGATCTAATGCCTGACGATCTGAGGTGGAGCTGAGGCGGTGATGCTCAGTAAGTGGAATGTGCTTGAAGCATCCTCAAACCACCTCCACCCCCCTCTCAGTCCATGGAAAAATTGTCTTCCATGAAGCCAGTCCCTGGTGCCAGTAAGGCTGGAGGCTGCCCCTGTACACCTCAGGCAGAGGAATGATGCTAAAGTGTAAATCTGCTCATAGAACTACCCTGCTTGAAACCTTCCTTGCTCTTCTGTTCTGCCTGCTGCAGGAGATGACCAGACTCACTCCTCTGGGTCTTGGCTACCCATTCAGCCTTAACTTTTTTCTCCAATATTTTATTATAAAAATGTTCAAACACCGGAAAAGTTGAAAGAATTCTAAGGTAAATATACACACCTGGACTGTGCCACTAACATTTTACTTCACCTAATTTATCACATTAACAATCCATCTATCTGTCCCTCAATGTATCTATCAATCCATCTTATTTTTTGATGTAGTTCAAAGCCAGTTCAAACATCAGTACACTTGCCCACAACATGCATATTATTAACTACAGTTCAATATTTGTTTATCGTGTTGGTTTTATTTGAAGTAAAATTTATACATAATGAAATGCACAAATCTTAAAGAAATATTCCAGAGTTTTGACACTTGTATAACCCAAACCCCTATTCAAATATAGAACATCACCCACACTCCAGAAAGTTCCCACGTATCCCTTCCCAGACAATTATTGTCCCCTCAGGCACTCACTGTTCTGACATTTCCACCATAAATTATTTTTGCCTCTCTAAGATTTCTGTAAGTAGAATCTTTGTGTAAGGATTCTTTACTCAGCATTGTTTTTGAGATTTGTTCATATTGTTGTCTGTAGTCAGTATGAGTTTCCCTCTTTGTATTGCAGTATTTCATTGCATAAATAGAGCAGAGTTTATTTCTACATTATCCTGTTGATGGGCTTTTTCTGGTTTTTCAGCTATTATGAATAAATCTGCTATGAACATTACTGTATAAGCCTTTTTAGACACATGTTTTTAATTTATCTTGGGTAAATACTACCAGGGGATCTTTAACATCCCTTGGAGAAAGGAAAGGCTACGCACTCCAGTGTTCTGGCCTGGAGAATTCCATGGGCTGTATAGTCCATGGGATTGAAGAATCGGACACAACTGAGTGACTTTCACTCAATCAAATGCCTAGGAATAGAGTTTCTGGGTCATAAAGTAGGTTGTACCTGCTTTAAGCGGTACTGTTTTTTCACTCCTATCAATAATGTTTTCAAGTTCTAAACAATCTACATCCTTGTCAGATTTTGAGGTTGTCAGTCTTTTTATTTTAGCCTTCCTCATGGATACATATGACTGGTACTTCATTGTAGCTTTAATTTGCATTTCCTTGATGATTATTGTTAAGCATCTTCTCGTGGACTTAATGCCCATTCATAAATCTTCTTTTGGACAGCATCTTCAAATCTTTTGCCCCCTTTATTTTTTAATTATTTGACTTTATATTCAGTTCAGTTCAGTTCAGCTCAGTCACTCAGTCGTGTCTGACTCTTTGTGACCCCATGAATTACAGCACACCAGGCCTCCATGTCCATCACCAACTCCCAGAGACTACTCAAACTCATGTCCATCGAGTCGGTGATGCTATCCAGCCATCTCATCCTCTGTCATCCCCTTCTCCTACTCCCAATCCCTCCCAGCATCAGGGTCTTTTCCAATGAGTCAACTCTTCGCATGAGGTGGCCAAAGTAATTGGAGTTTCAGCTTTAGCATCATTCCTTCCAATGAACACCCAGGACTGATCTCCTTTAGAATGGACTGGTTGGATCTCCTTGCAGTCCAAGGGACTCTCAAGAGTCTTCTCCAACACTACAGTTCAAAAGCATCAATTCTTTGGTGCTCAGCTTTCTTCACAGTCCAACTCTCACATCCATACATGACCACTGGAAAAACCATAGCCTTGACTAGACAGACGTTTGTTGGAAAAGTAATGTCTCTGCTTTTAATATGCTATCTAGTTTCCAGACCACCTGACCTGCCTCTTGAGAAACCTATATGCAGGTCAGGAAGCAACAGTTAGAACTGAACATGATGGAACTACAGACTGATTCCAAATAGGAAAAGGAGTATGTCAAGACTGTATATTGTCACCCTGCTTATTTAACTTATATGCAGAGTACATCATCATAAATGCTGGGCTGGGAGAAGCACAAGCTGGAATCAAGATTGCCGGGAGAAATATCAATAACCTCAGATATGCAGATGACACCACCCTTACGGCAGAAAGTGAAGAGGAACTCAAAAGCCTCTTGATGAAAGTGAAAGAGGAGAGTGAAAAAGTTGGCTTAAAGCTCAACATTCAGAAAATGAAGATCATGGCATCCAGTCCCATCACTTCATGGGAAATAGATGAGGAAACAGTGGAAACAGTGTCAGACTTTATTTTTGAGGGCTCCAAAATCACTGCAGATGGTGATTGCAGCCATGAAATTAAAAGACGCTTACTCCTTGGAAGAAAAGTTATGACCAACCTAGATAGCATATTCAAAAGCAGAGACATTACTTTGCCAACAAACATCTGTCTAGTCAAGGCTATGGTTTTTCCAGTGGTCATGTATGTATGTGAGAGTTGGACTGTGAAGAAAGCTGAGCGCCGAAGAATTGATGCTTTGAACTGTGGTGTTGGAGAAGACTCTTGAGAGTCCCTTGGACTGCAAGGAGATCCAACCAGTCCATTCTAAAGGAGATCAGTCCTGGGTGTTCATTGGAAGGAATGATGCTAAAGCTGAAGCTCCAATACTTTGGCCACCTCATTCAAAGAGTTGACTCATTGGAAAAGACCCTGATACTGGGAGGGATTGGGGGCGGGAGGAAAAAGGGACGACAGAGGATGAGATGGCTGGATGGCATCACCAACTCGATGGACATGAGTTTGAGTAGTCTCTGGGAGTTGGTGATGGACAGGGAGGCCTGGCATGCTGCAATTAATGGGGTCGCAAAGAGTTGGACAAGATTGAGTGACTGAGCTGAACTGAGGTTGGTCATAACTTTCCTTCCAAGGAGTAAGCATCTTTTAATGTCATGGCTACAGTCACCATCTGCAGTGATTTTAGAGCCCAGAAATATAAAGTCAGCCACTGTTTCCACTGTTTCCTCATCTATTTCCCATGAAGTGATGGGATCAGATGCCATGATCTTTGTTTTCTGAATGTTGAGCTTTAAGCCAACTTTTTCACTCTCCTCTTTCACTTTCATCAAGAGGCTTTTGAGTTCCTCTTCACTTTCTGCCATAAGGGTGGTGTCATCTGCATATCTGAGGTTATTGATATTTCTCCCGGCAATCTTGATTCCAGCTTGTGCTTCTCCCAGCCCAGCATTTATGATGATGTACTCTGCATATAAGTTAAATAAGCAGGGTGACAATATACAGTCTTGACATACTCCTTTTCCTATTTGGAACCAGTCTGTTGTTCCATGTCCAGTTCTAACTGTTGCTTCCTGACCTGCATATAGGTTTCTCAAGAGGCAGGTCAGGTGGTCTCGTATTCCCATCTCTTTCAGAATTTTCCACAGTTTATTGTGATCCACACAGTCAAAGGCTTTGGCATAGTCAATAAAGCAGAAATAAATGTTTTTCTGGAACTCTCTTGCATTTTCTATGATCCAGCGGATGTTGGCAATTTGATTTCTGGTTCCTCTGCCTTTTCTAAAACCAGCTTGAACATCTGGAAGTTCACGGTTCACGTATTGCTGAAGCCTGGCTTGGAGAATTTTGAGCATTACTTTACTAGCGTGTGAGATGAGCGCAATTGTGCAGTAGTTTGAGCATTCTTTGGCATTGCCTTTCTTTGGGATTGGAATGAAAACTGACCTTTTCCAGTCCTGTGGCCACTGCTGAATTTTCCAAATTTGCTGACACATTGAGTGCAGCACTTTCAGAGCATCATCTTTTAGGATTTGAAATAGCTCAACTGGAATTCCATCATCTCCACTAGCTTTGTCCATAGTAATGCTTTCTAGGGTCCACTTGACTTCACATTCCAGGATGTCTGGCTCTAGGTGAGTGATCACACCATCGTGATTATCTGGGTTGTGAAGATCTTTTTTTGTACAGTTCTTCTGTGTATTCTTGCCACCTCTTCTTAATATCTTCTGCATCTATTAGGTCCATATTATTTCTGTCCTTTATTAAGCCCATCTTTGCATGAAATGTTCCCTTGGTATCTCTAATTTTCTTGAAGAGATCGCTAGTCTTTCCCATTCTGTTGTTTTCCTCTATTTCTTTGCATTGATCGCTGAGGAAGGCTTTCTTATCTCTCCTTGCTATTCTTTGGAACTCTGCATTCAGATGCTTGTATCTTTCCTTTTCTCCTTTGCTTTTCACTTCCCTTCTTTCCACAGCTATTTATAAGGCCTCCTCAGACAGCCATTTTGCTTTTTTGCATTTCTTTTTCTTGGGGATGGTCTTGATCCCTGTCTCCTGTACAGTGTCATGAACCTCCATCCGTAGTTCATCAGGCACTCTATCTATCAGATCTAGTCCCTTAAATCTATTTCTCACTTCCACTGTATAATCATAAGGGATTTGATTTAGGTCATGCCTGAATGGTCTAGTGGTTTTCCCCACTTTCTTCAATTTAAGTCTGAATTTGGCAATAAGGAGTTCATGATCTGAGCCATAGTTAGCTCCTGGTCTTGTTTTTGCTGAGTGTATAGAGCTTTTCCATCTTTGGCTGCAAAGAATATAATCAATCTGATTTTGGTGTTGACCACCTGGTGATGTCCATGTGTAGAGTATTCTCTTGTGTTGTTGGAAGAGGGTGTTTGCTATGAGCAGTGTGTTCTCTTGGCAAAACTCTATTATCCTTTGCCCTGCTTCATTCCGTACTCCAAGGCCAAATTTGCCTGTTACTCCAGGTGTTTCTTGACTTCCTACTTTTGCATTCCAGTCCTCTATAATGAAAAAGACATCTTTTTGGGGTGTTAGTTATAAAAGGTCTTGTAGGTCTTTGTAGAACCATTCAACTTCAGCTTCTTCAGCGTTACTGGTTGGGGCATATGCTTGGGTCACTGGGATATTGAATGGTTTGCCTTGGAATGAACAGAGATCATTCTGTCGTTTTTGAGATTGCATCCAAGTACTGCATTTCGGACTCTTTTGTTGACCATGATGGCTACTCCATTTCTCCTAAGGGATTCCTGCCCACAGTAGTAGATTTAATGGTCATCTGAGTTAAATTCACCCATTCCAGTTCATTGTAGTTCGCTGATTCCTAGAATGTTGACGTTCACTCTTGCCATCTCCTGTTTGACCACTTCCAATTTGCCATCTCCTGTTTGACCACTTCCAATTTGCCTTTATATTACTGAGTTGTAAAAGTTCCTCAGATCATGGGTACCAGTCTTTTGTCAGATATGTATTTTACAAACATTTTCTCCCAGTCTTCAGTGTGCTTATTTATTTTCTTAGAAGTGTCTTTTGATGACAGAAAAACTTTTCATTTAATGAAGTCTAATTTATCAAAACAATTTTGATGGTTACTGTTTCTTTGTCCTATTACATAAGAAGAAACCCTTAGCCTACCCAAATCATGAAGATATTCTCTGACGTTTTCTTCTAAAAGTTTATGGTGTTAGCTTTCATGTTTAGGTCTATTAGTATGTGTATAATGTGAGGTGGAGGTCAAGGTTCAGTTTTTTTCCTTATGGATATCCAGTTTATTGATACTTATTTCCTTTTATTTACTGTACCATTTATGGATAAGAACTTCCTTTTCCTATTGGATTACTTTGACCCCCTGCCAAAAATCAAATGGCCACCCGAGTGGGCATCTCCTGCTCTGTGGATCCCATTGCTCTGTGAATCTTCATGCCACTATCACACTGCCTTGATTATCACAGCTTTCCAGAATACTTAAATCAGGTAATGTAAATCCTCCAACTTCGCTATTCCTGTTCAAGATCGCTCCAAATATTTGAAGTGTTTTGCATTTTCATATAAATATTAGGATCAGCTTATCAATTTGAAGAACTCCTGCTCATTGCATCTTGACTTTTGATGTGCAACACTCCATCCCCACTGTCCCTGAAGACTAGGAAGAGTGAAGAAATTGCTCCTTCATAAACTCTTAGCTGTATAGGGATTTAGCCAAGGACAGAATTTTTAATAGCCTGTTTAAGGTTTGTTCTTAATTCTAGGTGAAAAAAATTCCTCTTTCCATCTGACAAAAGTCATACAACCCCATTTCAATTTTACAATGAATATTCTCCTACAAGGACAGGTAAAGGATTGCACCTAAATCCTTCACTAAAATATAATTTACCCTTAGAAGGAGAGGATTCTCACACTTCATCATCAATTACTTCTGCTAGGAAGTCTCTTTTAAAAAGGGTTTATAGATGCAGAATCTGGCTGATTTCCTTCTCCATTTTCCTCCTCTTCATCTTCTTCATTATATTTCACCTCATTATCAACACTATAGCTGACAATTTACTGAGTCCTTCCTCTCCCCGACTCTATGCTAAGAACTTTATTCATAGCTCACTTAAACTTCACATCAGCCCTGTTTGGTCCGCCTTTACAGATGAGGAAGCTAAAACTCAGTGAGGTCAAGGACTTTCTCAAGGACCAGTGGAGATTAAGGGGTGATACTGGGGCTCGAACTTGAATGGTTCTTACTCCAGAGACTGACGTTTTAGGTTATCTGCTATAAAATGATATTTTATTAAACCTGTGCAATAGTATTCCCTTTGTCCATCTTAGGATCATTTAAAACTTTTGTCATTGTTACTGTTGTTTCTGTAACAAAGTATCAGGCATCCCTGAAATCATCTTCCTATACTCCTCCAACTTCTGTGATAATGCAGTGCTGAAGACATCTGGAAAACAAAGTTGGTTCAGTTGGTTTTTGCATTACATGGAGTTTTATAGCCAAAGTAATTTAACCTTCCCCTTTTCTCTTCACAGTGGTGAACTGTTTTCGTAGTGTCTAAGTATTCCTTTATACATCATGCATGCCTCATTCCAGTCCTAAGCTATCTTTATGTATAACTCAAAGTAAAGATTGCCATGCCCCACTGATTTCCATCATTCAAACATGTTGCTGAATTCCAATTATGATGACTCTTTCTGACTCAGCCATAGAAATCCAACTGTGCAGTTTGGATTTTTAGATTTCACTATTAATGAAGAGAAAGCCATTAGTATACTTTTGCATGGAGCTATATATAAAATACTTTGTACTGAACTCTTTGTTCCTGAGAATCCAAGTGAAAGTGTGAAAGTGTACACACTCACACACAATCTAATACAACTGCATAGATAACTTCAGTATTCTGTGCTTTTGAACTGACTCTCAAATGGGGAATTGAAACCTTACCAGGTGCCTATATTGATATACAATAACTACTGTCAAGATCAGAATGTTGATCTCTTCCCTTGATATAAACAGAGAAGAGTTAAAGGATTCACACCCAGGGAACCTTGAGAAAATTGGCTTTTTCTGAAGCTAAATGGCAGAGGAAGAAAGAAGCAATGACCCAGAGGGAAATATGCTTTGTGTATTAACTACTGGCTACAAATAAACCTTCTATCACAAGTTGATCAAATGGTGAGAAATGCGTTATAGCTCAGATCAAACATGAATACATTTATTGGTATAAATACCATTTTGAACATGTGAAATTAAATACAGGAATTTTCTTTCTTGCATCCATTCATTTTATTAAACAGATACCATATTTGTAAGCTTGATGGCTTTGGTAGAAAGCATGGAGAAAAAAGGCTGGTGCCCTCTCAGTTTAATTTTATAAAGATCACACATTAACGGTGACAGGTGGAAGCACGTCGGGGTAAAGGCAAATTGGCCTTCTGTCCCCGATGTCAAAGATGTGCTGCAGACATCAGGGAGATGCCTCGTGGTTGGGAAAGGTAAGGAAACTCAGCAGGCTGGTCTTTGATGCCTAGGGCTTTCATTTTTAATTAAAGAACATAACTCTGGTGAAAAGTCATCATAGCATCTCTTTTATATAGGACTTGGATGATTGCTCTGTAAAGCAGATAATGATTGGGAATATGCCTAAAATCATACCTGGAAAGGGAGCCGTGCTAGGCATTACTGACAGGGCCACATATCTAATCAAATAACACACATTTAGCATTTCTTGAGCATCCCTTCAGAGACTACTCATGCCTCTGTAATAGAGGAGAAGCCGTTATCTCCACTTTGCGGATGAGAAAACTGATTCTCGGAACTGTTCAGTAACTTTTCCAGGGTCACGGTGCTAGGAAGTGGGCGACCCAGGAAAAGCAAACGTCACTTCTGTGATGGCATCCGCCCACATTGTCACGTTCTCAGAACACTTCTTCCTTCCTTGAGTATAGATTGATAATCCTAACTTACATTTTCTGAAAGGACTTTCTCATATACTGGGTGATGAAGAATCATTCCTCTCTATGGATGACTTCATCAGAATAAAACCCCATAAATAGCCTTATCTCCAGTATCCTTTCTTTCAGCCAGGGCCTCACCCTGACCCCAGTGTGGAACGAGGTCTCTCCTCCCTTTTTTTGACAACATGTTATCATACCCCACAATTTTATCAACTTTATAGTCTAGAGACTTATCCCACTGTCTCTTTGTAATCTCTCGTGCAATAACCCAAGCCATTTGTCCTCCTCTGAGTGGGAACGTGGAACAGCTGCTCATGTAACAGTTTCTTAGACACTCAGAGACTAATAACTAACATTTCCTGCCCCTACCTTTTCTGAGTCAAGTACTGCAGCCTCCTTTGCCTCCTGCTCCTCCTTCCTCTTCTTCGTATATAAATTACTTCCACCTAGGGCCTATTTCCAAAATTGCTGATCATTTTAGTCCCTGTCCTCCGGCGTCTTTTCAGCATCTGGATGGATGCTCAGCGGGTGTCATGAAGACATTGCCAAACAGGACTGAGATTATGGCATCTGGGGAAAATTTGAAACATGTCTACAGGAATATTTTCTGTTGTGTTACAAATTATAGGCAAAACATTAAAGAAAATTGCGGTTTTCCCAGTTCTCACGTGGTGCGTCTTGTCTAAACTAATGCAAGACGAGAAAGATAGAGTCGTTAATATTGTTTTCCTTGTGTGAGAAAGATGCAGCCGCTTTGGAAAGACATCATGCTCTCTAAATTTAGTAATTATTCACATCTGTGTATTTGCATGTATAGCATAAGGGATGCCGAAAGGCTATAGAAGTTGAAAGGAGAAAGAAGTCACTCATTTAATAGAATCGGGCAAGACTTTGTAGAAGTCTTTGAAGAAGTAGCATTTGTGAGAGGTTTTAGAGAATAAGGAGCACTGTGACATAACGAACTAGGGAGGAAGAGAACTGCAAAGTGGAAAAACATCACAATCAGAGGCTTGAAGAAATAAACGCCTTTTGCTTGGAGAAGAGGGAAATAGTTCCATGCTGTGTCATCCACTTTGGTTGTCGGTATGTCAAGAAACAGGCAACCAGGCTGGAAATGGATGTTGGGGCTAGAATATTTAAGATATTTAAGCAAATTTGAAATTTCTCCCCCCCTTTTTTAAAGGTCATTCTGGCAGTAGAATGTACAATTAATAGACTTTCAGTAGCGAGATCAGTTTGGAAGCTGATGCCAGTATGACAAGACTGATCTATATTGAGGACTTATGTGCCCAGTGGAGAGTCAAGAGTACAGAATATAACATGTAAAGTCTGTGGTTCCAAGAAGAATAAAAAATGAGAAAAAGCTTGTGAATTTGATGGTTAGGAGATCATTTGCTCAACTTTGGAAAGTTCTCAGGAGAGTGGAGAAAAGTGAGCTGAGATGGCTCAACAGGGGTCAAGCAAAGGAAAACGACGTGATGGCAGTTTGAGGGTCTAGGGCTGCTTTCTTGTTGACTGGTTTGTAGGATATGAGACTAAACCTTTTTTTTTTTTTTTGGCTAATGAAAGGGGCCTAATGGAGAGAAACATATTAAGGAGGCAAAAGAAATGAAAGTCCCATAGAGAATGAGAAAAGATGGCAAAGATGGAGGCATGATCTTAGCAAACATAAGTGGTACGTTTTCTGAGATAATAACAGGGAGAACGTAAAAGAATGAAATTATGGGAGATTTTGCAATCAAGAGGGGGGAAGTTGAGGGAGCTCATATTGAATAACATTAATTCTTTAGTTAAATGGATGAGGAGTCATCTATGAGTAATAATGGGAATAAAAGGTGCCCAGATTTTAAGGGGTAAAAAAGAGTTGGCGTAAGCTCCACGGAGAAGCAATAAAGAGCAGTTAAGAGGTCAGTTGCTAAGCAGCAGTGAGTGGCAAACCAGGAGAACTGAGTAGTTCATACACAGACTGAGCATCTGTAGGATATTCAGCATAGTGACAGCAGGGCGTCCGAAAAGTTCTTCACTTGTTTTGTTGATGATTTCATCTCTCAGATGTAGAGGACTTGATCAGGAAATTAGTAATTGATTCTTATTTCTGATCAACAAGAAGGAAAAATCCTAGGAGTACTGGCAGCAGCGATGATTTAACCTAAGAGTATGTAGCATAGTTGGACAGATCGTCTAGATATTAGGCCAGTGAATGTCTGGAAAGTCCCATGAGCTCAGCAATGTACCAACAGAAGAAGCTAGGAGTGCCACCTGTCCGTGGTAAACACGAAGAGAACCCTAAGTCAGCTTTAAAACTGACACAAGGACCAACTAAGAGGAAATCTGGGAAGATGTGACTTAAGAGGAACATGAGGGAAAATCACTTAAGGAAGTTGACAATACATCCCAATGCTGGGATGTGGCCAGTGTGATCTTGGATTGCATTGCTAGAAGCAGCATGCAGAACAAAGGACACTCACTCGGCAGAACTGAGTTTCAGTTGCCTTGTCCAAAAAGACGTTAAATAGAACTCTGCTGTTGTCTTGGGTTTTTGCGGTAGACTCCAAAGGACACGAAGAGCAGTGCAAGAGTGATCGGAGTCCTCCCATGTCCAACGGGGTGTGCTGGGTCACTTTCATGGAACATGTTAGCAGATCATAACTCCAGTTTGGTCAGCATGAGCTCATCATCCACCTCAAAGGAGGTTAAGGAGAGGGGCATAGCCTGTTCCTGAAGCTGAGACAGGGAGGCTTCAAGACAGCACCTTACTAGCTTGGCTCTTAACCCCTGAAGTTTGGGACACAGAGACATCCCATCTATATGTCCCTGGAAATCTAAGACGGGCAATCTCGGTGCAGGGATCCCTGAGGGGTACAGCAATGAGAAGACATGTTGGAAGGGACGCTTGCTGCCTTTAGCTGCAGAGAAAGGGTAGTTTCCGGGGATTTATTTGTGGACTCAGCTCAGCAGGAGAGCACAGATGTGCAGACGTGATGTGCCCCGACACCCAGAGCATGGAAAAGGTTGTCAGTGACCAGCAAAAAAGAGGAAACTTGTTTAGATCACATTGCTCAAACTGTAACCTTCATCAGAAACACCTAGTGAAAGTGAAGTCGCTCAGTCGTGTCCAACTGTTTGCAACCCCATGGACTGTATAGCCTCCCAAGCTCCTCTGTCCATGGAATTCTCCAGGCAATAATACTGGAGGGGCTTGCTATTTCCTTTTCCAGGGGATCTTCCCAACCCAGGCATTGAACCCAGGTCTCCTGCATTGCAGGCAGACACTTTACCGTCTGAGCCACCAGGGAAATCAAAACACCTGGAGGACTCGTTAAAACAGACCACTGGTCCGTACTCCTGGAGACTCTGACTCCTTAGGAAAGAAGGGCCCCCAGATGTGGACTTCCGACAAGCTCCCAGGTGGTGATAATGTCATCAATCTGCGGACCACAGTTTGAGAAGCAGCGGCTCAGAGGTCATCAGCTGAGCATCTCAGAGGAACAGGCAAAGGTGCCACATAAGAGGAAGAATCACCTTTGTGCATCTCTTAGGCCCAGAGGACACCAGCAGGTCTAACTGGAAGGCCAGGTTCTCCTGGTCTCTTCTCCTCCAGCCCAGCCTGCGGGTGCTTAGGAACAGCAGCCGGCAAGGGGAAGAGCTCTGAAACAGGTAACCACACTGTCCCCAGCTCCAGGCTTCACAGACTGGGGCAGATCTGAGCAGGGCCGGGGGATAAGCCCTCAACTGGACGTGTATTTGGAATGTGGACTAATCTAGGGTGAGTTGGACTGGAGTTACCGAGTTCTTAGATTTTTTCATGCCTAAACAAAGGGACTAATCATCTTTCTCATGGTGGAAAAGCTATGGGGGTCTGTTTCAAATTTTGCACGCAGACGGAAAAAGAACTGCTTGGAAAAGAATGGATACAAGGATAACGCTGAGCGAGCCCAGCTTGTTTAACCAGCCAATCACAATGTCTCAAGAGGAGTATTTTTCAAACTCTTGTCTAGTTCAGAGAAGTACAGCCAAGCCAACAGGTCCCACGCAAGGAAACAGGGAGCCTTAGCTTGGGGAGGATGGAGGAGATGTAACGACACCCTTGAAGTACTAAAGGGCCGCCTTGTCGAGGACGGATTCCCCTTCTATGAGGTGGCAGGGCCACTGTTAGCTTAAGTTAGTGGAAGTGGTGGGAGAAGTCTGCTTAGGCTCCATGTAAGGAAGATGTAACAATTAAAGCCATGTTACCAACACCAAGTGATGGGCGCTTGCCCTTGAAGAGAGTTTTTCACGTGGTGGAGGGTAGGTTTTGGATGCTCCCTAAGCACATTAGCTCAACAGCAACATTTCACAGCAGGTGTGGTGAAAGGTCAGTTCTCCAGGCTGCGGTCATCAGTACCTGCCTGGTTCCCTGTCCTCCAGGAACTTCAGTGGGTTCCCCCAGCCCCACACTGCAGCTCACCCCTCCTCGGGGTCCTGGGCAACTCCCGCCTCAACCTAGGGGAAGAACAGGGGTCTGGGGAGGGTACTTTGCACACTCATGGTTTTAGTCCGGGTTATTTGAAATGGACATGGGTTTGAGTAAACTCAGGGAGTTGGTGATAGACAGGGAGGCCTGGCGTACTGCGGTTCATGGGGTCGCAGAGAGTCGGACACAACTGAACTGAACTGAACTGAGTTGAAATTTGGGAAGCGGGCTTTTACAATCAGGCCTTTCTACAATAAAGTTGCAAAACAGAATGCCTGCAACCCGCCTGGTACCCAAGCGGACGCCTTCTCTTGCCAGCCTCTCCCTGCTGTCCTCAGTCACACAGCTCAGCAAGGGGACCACTGAAACAACTCTCTGGGGAGCCTGGGGCTGATGAGAAACAGGGGGAGCCAGAGACAGGGTAAGCCACATGGAGAGTCACAACGCCGAAGGGCGACCGGAAAGGTGATGCGCGTCTGCAAGGACAGAGGCAGACCCAGGAGGAGGGTAATGTGACCTCGTGCCCGACTGGAAGATGCAGAAGTTTGTTTGGGAGGCCTTGTTTGTGCCATCACAGGCAAGCACGGTGATTAGTTATGCCCATCAAAACTCTGCGCAGACAGAAAGGCGTTGTGTCTCTAGCCCAAACGTTGACATAATCGGGTAGTAATCTGGGATCAAGAAATTCTTAAGCCTCCACCTCAAATAGCTTCCAAATGTCCACAGGGATGCCGAAAAATATGAGTGGGGTCAGGTGACCACAGGAAAGTCATTGTGACAGCTGCAAGCCTTAGCATTTTACTTCATGAAACAATGGCTTTTAGACAACTGTCTTTCCAATTTGTTTTCAACACCGCAGCCAGAGTGTTCTTTTCAAAACACACATCTGATCGTGTCAGCAACCTGCTTAAAACCCTTGAATGGCTTCCCACTGCTCTTGGAATAAAGACCAAATCCTTAACTAGGAGCTGCACCGCCAGGCCCCTCTAGGGGTTGTGCGTGGCGGGGGTGGGGGGGGTCCACCTTTGCGCGGGCTCTTCTCTGGGTATCAGAGGCTCCTTCCCCCCTCGCCCCCCAATTCCTTGGTTAGCTTTAACTCAACCTGGTGCTTTAGATCTCAGCTCAAACAAACCTTTCTCAGGGAAGATTTGCTGTCCCCCACCCCACCCCCTCTCACTACTGCCCCCCACCCCACCCAGTTCTTTGTTCTTTGCTTTTCAGAGGGCTCCAGTCCTGTCTTCTAAAGCACTTATCTCAGTTTGTAATTACACATTCATCAGCATCGTTTCCTGCCCTCCCCCTCCCCCGCCAGCCTCTCAGCTCCAGGAGTGAGAAAGTCTTTTTTGTTCACCGCTTTGTCCTGAACCCTAACATTGTGCCTGGTTCAGGGGATGCCCTCAATACATTTATTTTTATTTTTACTTTTTTTGCTGTTGTTGAATGGGTAAAGGGATGGCAGAAACTGGGCTTTCCTTCCTAAATCTTCAATTGTCTAAAGAGTGGAAAGTGTTAACCAGCCATCAGAACAAAATTCTTAGTCATATTTCCTGTGCCTCCATGCAGTGATTTATTTTAAAATGCAGAACCCTACGAGCTCTAATCTTCCTTCACATTATATAGAAATCAGTTCATCAAAATAACCCTCTAACTCTACCTGGTATTCTCATTTATTCTCCATTTTCTCTGGAATGAATTTAAGTAGTCCTTCTTAGGATTCATCTTCTTCCGGGAGCTCGTATAGAGAACATTTTACTTTAGGTTAATTCAGTTGAGATTTTATTTAAAGGCACCCTAAGTTACAGACACTGACAGGTAAATGTTTATGAAAAGATAATATATATGCACTCTGTATGTGTGTATGTCTATCAATCCACCTAAAAATATGTGTTTTCATGACTTGAATTAGAAAAGATTGGATTTAGGCAAGGAAATCATTACAGTGTCGAAGTTTCCACCCCCAGATTCTTACCAGCTCCAGCTAAATTCTGCAGGATTTGGTGGAATAAGCAGACAGTCGTGATTTCCTTCTGACTGGCTGAAGGACGTGTCCTTTCCCTCCTGATGAAATCCTTCAATGGTGAGTCATAACGCCAGAGGCACTGTTCTTCTCCAAGACTCCATCTCTGCCTATTTCTGATCCAAATTCTGAAAAAGAGCACGCATCTAGATCCAGCCCTTCAGATCTCTGTGGGACTGAAATGTACATTTCCATTCTAATTTATTGCTCTCTTTCTTGTATCTTCTGCAGTGAATCGACAGCCACTGGGCAGGAGTGGTCGACTTCAGTGGCCACAATGACAACAGAGAATAAAGAGCCTGCTGTCATTCACCGACTGGGCTGTGGTGGTGAATGTCTCTTTCAGAAAGCCACAAAAATGGACATTTAATCATTTGCTGAGTCATGGTAGAGCCTAAGCCAAGTCATCTAGGCAAACAAATTCCTCTATAACTATCTACAAATGACAAAATGTTATAAAAATCTGTTGATTTCCTTAAACAGTATCCATCTGATACTTGTGCCCCTCAGAAAAGATATTTTCCTGAAGTACATGGAAAGAAGAAACAATTCTTCCATTTATTCTCTAACAGTTCAGTTCAGTTGCTCAATCGTGTCCGACTCTTTTTGACCCCATGGACCGCAGCACGCCAGGCCTCCCTGTCCATCACCAACTCCTGCAGCTTGCTCAAATTCATGTCCATCGACTCAGTTATGGATACAGCTATCTCATCCTCTGTCATCTCCTTCTCCTCCTGCCCTCAATCTTTCCCAGCATCAGGGTCTTTTCCAATGAGTCAGCTCTTCACATCAGGTGGCCAAAGTATTGGAGTTTCAGCCTCAGCTTCAGTTCTTCCAATGAACACCCAGGACTGATCTCCTTTAGGATATACTGGTTGGATCTCCTTGCAGTCCAAGGAACTCTCAAGAGTCTTCTCCAACACCACAGTTCAAAAGCATCAATTCTTTGGTGCTCAGCTTTATAGTCCAACTCTCACATCCATACATGACTACTGGAAAAACCATAGCCTTGACTAGACGGACCTTTGTTAGCAAAGTAATGTCTCTGCTTTTTAATATGCTGTCTAGGTTGGTCATAACTTTTCTTCCAAGGAGTAAGCGTCTTTTAATTTCATGGCTGCAATCACCATCTGCAGTGATTTTGGAGCCCCCAAAATAAAGTCAGCCATTGTTTCCACTGTTTCCCCAACTATTTGCCATGATATGCTGGGACCAGATGCCATGATCTTAGTTTTCTGAATGTTGAGCTTTAAGCCAACTTTCTGTAACACCCTCTAGTTATTGTCCTATTTCTTTCTTTTTTTTCCCCTTAATTTTTTATTGGAGTATAGTTGCTTTACAATGCTATGTTTGTTTCTCCTGTACTGCAAAGTAAATCAGATATTTGTATACTGGTTCCAAATAGGAAAAGGAGTTTGTCAAGGCCGTATATTGTCACCCTGCTTATTTAACTTATATGCAGAGTACATCATGAGAAACTCTGGGTTGGGAGAAGCACAAGCTGGAATCAAGATTGCTGGGAGAAATATCAATAACCTCAGATATGCAGATGACACCACCCTTATGGCAGAAAGTGAAGAAGAACTAAAAAGCCTCTTGATGAAAGTGAAAGAGGAGAGTGAAAAAGTTGGCTTAAAGCTCAACATTCAGAAAACGAAGATCATGGCATCCGGTCTCATCACTTCATGGGAAACAGATGGGGAAACAGTGGAAACAGTATCAGACTTTATTTTTGGGGGCTCCCAAATCACTGCAGATGGTGATTGCAGCCATAAAATTAAAAAATGCATACTCCTTGGAAGGAAAGCTATGACCAACCTAGACAACATATTAAAAAGCAGAGACATTACTTTGCCAACAAAGATCCGTCTAGTCAAGGCTATGGTTTTTCCAGTAGTCATGTATGGATGTGAGAGTTGGACTATAAAGAAAGCTGAGCACCAAAGAATTGATGCTTTTGAACTGTGGTGTTGGAGAAGACTCTTGAGAGTTCCTTGGACTGCAAAGAGATCCAACCAGTATATCCTAAAGGAGATCAGTCCTGGGTGTTCATTGGAAGAACTGATGTTGAAGCTGAAACTCCAATCCTTTGGCCACCTGATGCAAAGAGCTGACTCATTTGAAAAGATACTGATGCTGGGAAAGATTGAAGGTGGGAGGAAAAGGGGACGACAGAGGATGAGATGGTTGGATGGCATCACGGACTCAATGGACATGGGTTTGGGTGGACTCCGGGCATTGGTGATGGACAGGGAGGCCTGGCGTGCTGTGGTTCATGGGGTCGCAAAGAGTCAGACACGACTGAGTGACTGAACTGAACTGATCCCTTCTTTCTTGGATTTCCTTCCCATTTAGGTCACCACAAAGCAATGAGTAGAGTTGCTTGTGCTGAATAGTAGGTTCTCATTAGTCTTCTGTTTTATACATTGTAGGGTGTACATGTTAATCCCCAAATCCCAATTCATCCCACCCCACTTCCCCCTTTGCAATCCATACATTTGTTCTCTGTGTCTGCGTCTCTACTTATGCTTTGCAAATAGGTTCAGCTGTACCATTTTTCTAGATTCTATATATACCTGTTAATATATGGTATTGTTTCTTTCTTACTTCTCTCTATGCGACACTCTCTAGGTCCATCCATGTCTCTGCAAATGGCACACATTTGTTCCTCTTTATGCCTGAGTGATATTCCGTTGTGTATATGTACCACATCTTCTTTATTCATTCCTCTGTTGATGGACATTTAGATTGCTTCCATGTCCTGGCTATTGTATATATTGCTGCAGGGAACGTTGGGGTGCATATATCTTTTCAAATTATGGCCTTCTCCAGGTATATGGCCAGGTGGGGGGTTGCTGGATCATACGGTAGTTCTATATTCAGTTTTTTAAGGATCCTTCATATTGTTCTTCATAGTGGCTGTATCAATTTACATTCCCACCAAAGATGTAAGAGGGATCCCTTTTCTTCAGACCCTCTCTAGAGTTTATTGTTTGTAAATTTTTGGATGATGGCCACAATGTAGTTTTGATTTGCATTTTTCTAACAACTGTGGATGTTGAGCATTTTTTCACGTGCCTCTTAGCCATCTGTATGTCTTCCTTGCAGAAATGTGTATTTAGGTCTTCTGACTACTTTTTGATTGGATTTCTTTCTTCTTCTTTTTTTTTTTTAGCTGCATGAGCTCTTTGTATATTTTGGAGATGAATCCCTTGTCAATTGCTTTGTCTGCAAATATTTCTCCCATTCCGAGGGTTACCTTTTTACTTTGTTTATGGTTTCCTTTGCTGTGCAGATGCTTTGAAGTTTAATTAGATCCCATTTGCTTATTTTTGTTTTTATTTTCATTGATCTGGAGGTGGGTCAAAAAAGATCTTGCTGTGATTTATGTCAAAGAGTGTTCTGCCTGTGTTTCTCTCTAAGAGTTTTAGAGTGTCTAGCAAAATGGCAACCTACTCCAGTGTTCTTGCCTGGAGAATCCCAGGGACGGGGGAGCCTGGTGGGCTGCCGTCTATGGGGTCGCACAGAGTCAGACATGACTGAAGCGACTTAGCAACAGCAGCAACAGCCTTACATTTGTCTTTAATCCATGTAGAGTTTATTTTTGTGTATGATGTTAGGGAGTGTTCTAATTTCATCCTATTTCTCACCATAGTTCCACAGCCAGATTTCGTAAAGAAAATGGGTCTGTAACCCCTGTGTCCTTTTTTTACCACCTAGTTTTTCCTGAACTCCTTGTTTGTCTTTCCACTAAATAACTAAGTCTTTTTCTCACAAAAATACTAGAAATCTACTCCAATAACTGTTTAAAATTTACTTATTTTTAATTGGAGGATAATTTCCAGTATCTTTTAACATTAGTTTCTAGCTTAATCTAAAAGACGTGGCCACTCTTCCTGTCCTTTCTAAGACTTGCAGTTTTCATTGACCCTGATGAGACCCGGAGGCTTCAGGGACAGAGCTCTGAAGAGAGCATCTTCCTTTTCATGAGACAAGTTCTGGGTTCTAGCTACCGGTGCCAAACATCGGTAAACACCAGGGTCCCGCCTTGCCTTGGTCTCCTCTCCTTCTCTTTCAGAGTTCTCATTCCTCTTCAGATTTTCAACTATCACCTTTTTCAAGTGAGCCCCAAATTTTCTTCCCTAGCCCTTACCCCTTTTCCAGAATTTCAACCTCTCAACTTATCTCACATTGCTGACTATCTTGGTAACACTTTCACATCATCGTGCTCCCTGTTTCCCCTTCCTTATCTCTCCATGTCAATATTTTCCACTCCCTAAGACTTGAAAGCTCACATTTGTCTTTGACTCCTCCTTCTCATATAATTTCTGTATCTAGTCAGTGATAAAAGCCTTCTCTAAAGAACTCTAATGTCTGTCCTGCGTCCCGTGTCCACCGCCACCACTAAAGTCCAGGGTCTTTCACGTCAGGTCTAGGTTTTGGCAATATGCTTCTAACTGGTTTCCCAATAATGTGCTCCATTCTCCATCCATCTTTCACCCTGCTCTCAGAAGATTCATTTCACCACTTAAAGCATCATTGTCTAGAAGAAAAATTCCAAATACCCAGGTGTGGCAGGAAAGCACTGTGAAATATTCTTTAATGAGAGATCTCACCTGTTTCTCCCTACCCCATTCCACAAGGCAGCCCAGCTTTTCAGCGCTCTTCTTCCTTGGAAGGAAATTTGTATTGACTGATACCTTGCAAGGCACTTTCTTGAAACCTGGGTTCCCTGAAGACTTTGAAGTTAGCCGTTGGAGAGAGAGGGATTCCTGCAGATTCAGAGACAGGCTTAGAGCTCACGGTCATAGAGAACTGAGGGTGTTCCTTATGGTGATGCCCCCCCTGCCCCACCCCGCCACCAAAAACACAGCCTCACACACCTTGGCTTTAGGGTCTACCCAGGGGGTGGGACCATGTTCAGAGCCTTAGCAGAGATTCCTTCATGCCACTGTGTCTCAGGACAGCAAAGTCACAAGACATCAGAGGGCTGTCATGGACTCAGTAAATGAGAACAGTCAGCATCTTCAGACTGGAGTAGTTAGATCCTGTATTTCTGGGACCCATGTAAGCTCCCAGATTCTGGTGTGATCTTGGAATGCCTGTGTGCATGGGCTTCAGTCATGTCTGACTCTTTGCAACCCTATGGACTGTATCTTGCCAGGTTTTTCTGTCCCTGGGATTCTATGGGGGACAGCAAAATAAGGCCTGGGTTACCCTCCAGTTTGGGGTCAGCTGGTTAGAGATTATCTGCAAGTTGCCTGGAACATCTCATTGGCCATGCTCTGAGCAGTACTCTGCTGAGATCTCCAGAAAAATACATGTTCAGTTACAGAAAACACAGCCTTTTAACTTACCAAGAGCATTCCCCTTTGGATTTCTTCATGCAAAACTCCAACAGCACATCTCAGTTGGGAGGATGTTTCAGTGACACCATAGGTGAATGCAAAGCCCAAAGATGACCTTGTCCTTTTCTTTACACTTCAGTTCAAAGATTAACTCACCCACTTAGCATCTCTGCATGTAGCTTGGCAAGTACTATCATCACACATCGACCCTGACTATTTAGCTCATGTGTATGTGCTTTGAGTAAGTCGGAGATGATATGTACCTGGAATCGTGTCTTCTATACCTTTCCTAGCTCTGGCTCTCATTACACCTTTGTACTTTAGTGCTCAGTGGAAAACTTTTGAGCCAAAGTGAACGGAACTGAACTCTTGACAATGGCACATGTCGGTGATTCCGTGTAGCTCTGAGGCAGATGAACATCTCGGCGCCCTCTTCCTTGCAGAACTCTGTTCTCTCCACGTCTCCCTAGAAGCACAGAGAATGCTGATAGCCTCAAAGAGTTCAGAAAGCATCAGGAGCAGAAGCCATGCAGCCAACCATGTTTTTTTTTTTTTTAATCCTTAGTGGGCACTACTGATTGTTTGACCCCACATAAAACATAGGTGTTAAGGCAGTTCCCTGCAAGCTTTTTCTTTGTGCCAAGTGAAAGCTTTCCAAGAATGTCCATTTAGAATCCAGGAAGTCTTATTAGATACGTACGTGTCACCGTCAGAAAAATTAAATTCCAAAGAAAATCATTTATTACGTAATATGGAAAAAGGATAACTCTAAAGACAAAAGTCAACTGTATTTGAATGAATTATCCATTCATGTCGGGCTCTGTCTCCCTATTCTTCATTAAGAATTTATTGATTTCTTAGAAGGAAAACCTACTATACAGTGACTCCATATCAATATTTAATGCAACAGTGCCTGGAGCACTGGATTTCTTATTGTGAAAGTGGGGAAGGAAATTAAGATTCTGCCCTATTTTCTAATGGTGAGACCTTCAGATACATTACAATTTTGTTGCTCTTTACATCCTAGGAGTGATAATGATCAGGTTCTTTGTGTTTGTTGATATGTTCTTGCTAGTTTCATTCTGTCAGACTTATCTGCAGCATTTAATGTTATTGATCAGTCTGGAAAGTGCTAGGATTCCCCCAAACTGCTACAGTTACATGGTTGGCTCTAATTGTCAAAAACATGGGAGTTATGTGTCTTCTCTATTGGATTTCTAAGATATCCACTGTTTCCCTACATTTTCTGAGGGCGGTCCCCTCATGTACTAATATGCACAGCATAGCAGCAAAATTCCCAACAGATTTTTGCTTTCATTCTTAAATCTACTACCTTCAGGAAAAGCTTAATATATTCCTGACAATTGACAAGCCTCTTGCTATTTCTCTGCTGCCAGCCTATCGTTCAGTATAAGAAAGGTATGGTGATTCTACTGCTGCCTCGATATTGACTCTGATAACATCAAGTTTGTCTAACACAAAAGACAGGACATTTGTAAAACATGAACAGGAAAGAAGCAGACACTACCCAAAATGTATAGAGGTTTACAGTCCTAGCCAGGGCCTTGTATTGTTTGGGTGGTCAAGTGGGGGGCGGTGGGCAGGGAGCAGCGGGATCTTGTCTTTGTTGCCGTTGGTTTTCCTTCTAGAATGCCTAACAGCATAGAAATGAGAAAGCTTCTTATCAGGCAGTCAGACCTGAAATGTCCTTATTTAGTCCTTGAGTCTGGTTATAAATGATTCTAGAACAACTCCATGAAATAAAAGTTGCCAAGATTATCCCCGGCAAGAGCAGCCCCTTAGAGTGTTCCCTCACAGCATTTTCCCCACTTCTCACCACTGGACTCATTAGCAGATTTGCACAAGTGAGTGAGACTTCTCCATGGACTTGAATGCAGTTGGAACAAATAAAATTAAGTACACAGAAAAGTACCTTGGTGACAAAACCAGTTAGATCATTAAGTGCCTTCAGAGAATCCGTCTCTGAAAAAGCCATTCAGCCCAAATTGTAATAGATATATTAAAGCCAAAGCAGAATTTCTCCTTCTTATAGTTTTCACCCCTGGTATTTCCTGTTGCTTAAAGACCACTGTATTTTGGATCACATACTACTGTTGCCATCCAAATGAATCAGCACCAAGAAACGAGCTCTTCATTTTAAGACAGCTCACCACAAATACACGATACCATCACCCCTCATCTGTGGCCACTGCCTTGCCAGATTTCTGCGGTGGCTGGGTTTGAAGTCAGCCAGCCAGCTGCAGAATGGAGAGCACTCATTAAGTCGTCCCTATGGAAATAGGCTTCTAATGATATTCTGTTTATCCAAATACGCTATTGCTTCCAAGTGTGTAACAGTTGGATATACATACGTACATACATACATAGTTCAATATATATATATTCCATGTGTGTCTGTGAACATATGTGTAAAATAATTGCTTATATAAATGTAGGTATAATGTGAGTAATCCTTGCGTTGTGAGGCTCCTGAGAAGATACTTTGGAGCCTACATTGAGGGCCAAGATATTTTTATCGGGTATAGAAAATATCCATTCATTCTTCTTTCGATAGCATTCTCTTTTTTTACATTTATTTTTCAGTTGGAGTATGATTGCTTTACACTGTTGTGTCCGTTTCTGCTGTGCAACAACATGGATCAGTTCTAAATACACATAGCTCCCCCCTCTTACGCCCCCCTCCCACCCCCCACATCCCACTCTGCTCGATTTTCTCAGAGCTGATAGCACTGTTATCTTTGACATTTGCTCAGGTTCTGTAATTTGGGTGAAGCAGAGTCCAGCTCCAGCTTCAAGAGTAGGCGTGTGACCCAGGCTGGCTCCTCAGGTCTTTCCATCTCTTCGGGTTTGTCTTCGAGATGGGCTCATGCTCCTGTCAGAGACGCTGAGAGGCACTTCCGGGACGTTACAGGAACTGCTGGGGGAAAGCCCCCGGTTCCCGGTAGCCATCTTGATTCCGGGAGTGCGGAGACGAGGAACGGACGGAGCCAGCCCTGCGCATGGCAGAGCCACGGAGAGAGAGAGCTAGTGCTTTCGTGGTATACAAGTTAGGCGAATTGATAAGTGATCTCTTTTACTTATTCTAGCTTGAATTGGAATTCTGTCATTTGAAACCTGAGTAGAACTGAATAATACATGGGTTTACTAATCCGGTAGGTCGAGGAAACGCTTTGCACACCGTGTGTGAGTATTTCAGCAAGGAATCTGACAGTGTCTCAGGAGAGCCT